>NC_087342.1:210043520-210668520 GCF_030014295.1 Loxodonta africana | reverse complement strand
GAACATGGAATGTATGAAGTATGAATCTAGGAAAATTGAAAATCATCAAAAATGAAATGGAACACATAAACATCGATATCCTAGGCATTAGTGAGCTGAAATGGACTGGTATTGGCCATTTTGAATCGGACAATCATATAGTCTGCTATGCCGGGAATGACAACTCAAAGAAGAATGGTGTTGCATTCATTGTCAAAAAGAACATTTCAAGATCTATGTCTTTTGTAATTAGGTCTTTTACATCCCTGGTTAGATTTATTCCTAACTATTTTATTTTTTTAGGGGCTTGGGTTTTTATAAGTGGTATTGTTCTTCTTGATTTCTTTTTCATCGTTTCCTTTATTGCTGTATAGGAATCCAATAGATTTTTGTATGCTTACCTTGTATCTTCCTGCTCTGCTGAAACTTTCTATTAGTTCCAGTAGTTTTCTCATGCAGTCATCAGGGTGTTCTATATATAGTATCATATCATCCACAAATAGGGACAGTTTTGGATGCCTTTTATTTCTTTTTCTTGCCTTATTGCTCTAGCTAGGACTTCCAAAACAATGTTAAATAGCGTTGGTGATAAAGGGCATCCTTGATCTTGTTCCTGTTCTCAAGGGGGATATTTTCAGACCCTGACCGTTAAGAACGATGTTGGTCTTTGGTTTTACATAGACACCCTTTATTATGTTGAGAAATTTCTCTTCTATACCTATTTTATTGAGCGTTTTTATCAGGAATGGGTGTTGGACTTTGTCAAATGCCTTTTCTGCATCGATTGAGTTGATCATGTGATTCTTTTCTTTCCTTTTATTTATGTGGTGGATTACAGTCATTGATCCCTTAATGTTGAACTATCCTTGCATATCTGGTGTGAATTCTACTTGGTTGTGGTGTATTTTTTTTTTTTTTTTTTGATACGGTGCTGAATTCTATTGGCTAGAACTATGTTGAGAATTTTTGTACCTATATTCATGAGAGATATTGGTCTGTAATTTTTTTTGTGGTATCTTTGTCTGCTTTTGGTGTCAGGGTTATGCTGGCTTCATAGAATGAATGTGGAAGTATTGCTTCCTTTTCTATGTTCTGAAATAGTTGGAAAAGTACTGGTGTAAGCTCTTTACTGAATGTTTGGTAGAATTACCCTGCAAAGCCATCTGGCCCAGGGTTTTTGTTGTTGGGAGCTTTTTAAATTACCTTTCCAATCTGTTCTCTTGTTGTGGGTCTGTTCAGATTTTCAACATCATGGTGTGTTAGTTTGTGTAGATGTGTTTCTAGAAATTTGTCAGTTTCCTCTAGGTTTTCAAATTTGCTGGAGCCTAGTCTTTCATAATACTCTGTCATGATGCTTTTTATTTCAGTTGGGTCTATTTTATTGTCCCACATTTCATTTCTCATTTGGGTTACTTGCATCCTCTCCTGTTTCTTTCTTTCTTTCTTTTCTTTTTTTTTTTTTTGGTCAATTTGGCTAGGGGGTTGTTGATTTTGTTGATCCTTTCAAATAACCAACTCTTGGTTTTGTTGATTCTTTCTGTTGTTTTTCTATTCTCTATTTCACTTATTTCTGCTCTGATCTTTATATTTCCTTTCTTCGGGTGATTGTGGGATCTTTTACTGTTCTCTTTCTATTTGTTTGAGCTGTGTAGCTAATGTTCTGATTTTGTCACTTCATTCTTTCTTGATGTGTGCATCTCTTGTTATAAATTGACCTCTGAGGACTGCCTTTGTTGTGTCCCAAAGGTTTTGGTATGATGTGTTTTCATCCTCATTTGATTCTAGGAATTTTTTGAATCTATCTCTGATTTCTTCTATTGCCCAGTGTTTTTTTTAAAAATAAGTAGGGTGTTATTCAGTTCCCAAGTAATTAATTTTTTTTCCTGGCTCTTCCAGTTGTTAATTTCTACTTTGATGTCACTGTGGTCAGAGAAGATACTTTGTATTATTTCAGTGTTTTGGAGTTTGTTGAGGGTTGCTCTGTGGTCTAAGATGTGGCCTATTCTGGAGAATGTTCCATGTGTGTTGGAAAAGAATGTGTACTTTGAAGCCATTGGGTGGAGTGTTTTATATATGTCTATTTATGAGATCAAGTTGGCTGACTGTGTCCTTTACCTCTTCTGTATCTTTGCTGAGCTTCTTTCTGGATGTCCTGTCCTTTACCAAGAGTGGTGTGTTGAAGTCTCCTACTATTATTGTGGAAAGTCAATCTTCTCATTTCAGTGTTAGAGATTATTTTAGAAGAAAAAATAGGATCGACACTAGAGACCCTAATACACAGCATTAACAGGATACAAACCAAAACCAGCAACACACAAACTCCAGAAGATAAACTAGGTAACTGGGATCTTCTAAAAATTAAACACTTATGCTGATCAAAAGACTTCACCAAAAGAGCAAAAAGACAACCTATAGACTGGGGGAAAAATTGGCTACTACAAATCAGACAAATGTCTAATCTCTAAAATCTACAGGAAAATCCACCACCTCTACAACAAAAAGATAAATAACCCAATTAAAAAATGGGCAAAGGAAACAAACAGACACTTCACCAAAGAAGACATTAAAGTGTTTAATAGACGAGAAAATGCTCGTGATCACTAGCCGTTAGAGAAATGCAAATCAAAACCACAATGAGATACCATCTCATCCCAGCATTACTGGCTCAAATCAAAAAAACAGAAAATAACAAATATTGGAGAGGTTGCTGGGAGATCAGAACTCTTATGTACTGCTGGTGGGAATGCAAAATGATACAACCATTTTGGAAAATGATATACCACTCCTTTAGAAAGCCAGAAATAGAAATACCATATGACCCAGGAATTCCACTCCTAAGACTATATCCTACAGAAATAAGAGCTGCCACATGAATAGACATATGCACATCCATATTCATTGCAGCATTGTTCACAATAGCAAAAAGATGGAAACAAACTAGATGACCATCAACAGATGAATGGATAAACACACTACGATACATACACAAAATGGAGTATTACACAGCATTAAAGAACAATGATGAATCTGTGAAGCATCTCATAACATGGATGAATCTGGAGGGCATTATGCTGAGTGAAATAAGTTAATCGCGAAAGGGCAAATAAAGTATGAGACCATTACTATACAAACGCATGAAAAAGTTTACACACAAAAAGAAACGATCTTTGATCGTTATGAGGGAGGGGAAGGGTGGAGAGGGAAAACTGTAAGTAAGACAATAGACAAGTGGGAACTTTGGTAAGGGTAAGACAGTACTCTATTCTGGGGAAGCCAGCACAACTTTTATAAGGCAAGATCATGGAATATCCATAGACACAACCAAACTCCTGAGGGACCAAATTGCTGGGCTGAGGGCTGTGGGGACCATGATCTCAGGGAACATCTAGCTCAATTGGCATAACATAGTTTATAGAGAAAACGTTCTACATTCTACTTTGGTGAGTAGCGTGTGGGGTCTTTAAAGCCTGTGAGTGGCCATCTAAGATATTCCACTGGTCTCACCCCTCCCTTTGGGAGCAAGGGAAAATGAAGAAAACTAAGGACACAAGGCAAAGATTAGTCTAAAGGACTAATGGACCACAACTACCATTGCATCCACAAGACTGAGTAGAGTACAACTAGGTGGTGCCCGGTTACCACCACTGACTGTTCTGACAGGGATCACAATACAGGGTCCTGGACAGGGCTGGAGAAAAATGTAGAACAAAACTCTAATTCACACACACAAAAAAAAGACCAGACTTCCTGGACTGACAGAGACTGGAGAAACCCTGAGAATATGGCCCCTGGATACTTTTTAGCTCATTAATAATGTCACCCCTGAGGGTTACTGTTCAGCCAAAGATTAGACAGGTCCATAAAATAAAATGAGACTAAATGGGCACAACGGCCAAGGGGCAAGGACTAGAAGGTAGGAGGCAACAGGAAATCTGGTAATAGGGAACCAAAGGTCAAGAAGGGAGAGTGTTGACATGTCATGGGGTTGTTAACCAATGTTATAAAACGGTATATATGCTAACATTATAATGTTTAATTAGAAACTAGTTTGTTCTATGAACTTTCATCTAAAGTATAATACAAAAAATTAAAATAAAATAGGAAAACAAAAGAAAGAATCAACAAAACCAAAGTTGGTTCTGTGAAAGAATCAATAAAATCAATAAACCATTAACCAAAGACAAACAGGAGAGGAAGCAAATAACCTAAATAAGAAATGAAATGGAGGACATTACAACAGAACAAGCTGAAGCAAAAAAGATCATAACTATATATGAAAAATTATACTCCAGAAAATTTCAAAATCTAGAGGAAACGGACAAATTTCTAGAAACACACTACCTACCTAAACTAACACAAATTGAGTTCAAAAATCTGAACAGACCCATAACTCTAGAAGAGATTATAAAGGTAATTAAAAAAAAAAATTCCCAACAAAAAAATTTGTGGCTCAGATGGCTTCACTGGAGAATTCTACCAAACATTCAGAGAAGAGCTCACACCAGAACTACTCAAACTATTTCAAAACATAGAAGAGGAAGGGATACTTTCTAATTAATTCTATGAAGCCAGCATAACCCTGATACCAAAACCAGGCAAAAACACCCCCAAAAAGAAAGTTACAGACCAATATCTCTCACGAATATAGTGCAAAAGTTCTCAACAAAATTCTGGCCAATAGATTTTAGCATCGTATAAAAAAAACAATACATCATGACCAAGTGGTATTCATAACAGGTGTACAGATGGTTCAACTTAGAAAATCAATCAACGTAATCCATCACATAAATAAAACAAAAGAATAGGAACACATGGTCATCACACTCAATGCAGAAAAGGCATTTGATAAAGTCCAAAACCTATCTCTGATAAAAAATATGAATAAAATAAGAATAGAAGGGAAATTCTTCAACATAATAAAGGGCCAACATCATTCTGAATGGAGAGAGGCTGAAAATACTCTTCCTGAAAATGGAAAAAAGACAAGGACGCTTTTTATCACTGTTTGTATTTAACATTGTGCTGCAAGTCCTAGTTAGAACAATAAGGCAAGGAAAAGAAATAAAGTGCATCTAAACTGGTAAGGAAGAAGCATAACTATCCCTATTCACAGGTTATATGAAACTATATATAAAGAAACCTAAAGACTCCACAAGAAAATGACTGGAACTAATAGATTCAGCAGATTATCAGGATACAAGATAAAAAAAAAAAAGCATACAAAAATCTGTTGGATTCCTATATACCAATAAAAAGAAATATGAAAAGGGGATCAGGAAAGCAGTACCATTTATAATAGCCTCTAAAAAATAAAATACTTAGGAACAAATTTAACCGGGGATGTAAAAGATGTATACAATAGAACTACACAGCACTACTGCAAGAAACCAAAAGAGATGTACACAAATGGAAAAACATACCATGCTCATGGGTAGATAAACTCAGCATTGTGAAAACGACAAATTCTACCCAAAGCATTTTACAGATACAATGCAATCCTGATTCGAATACCAGCAACATTCTTTAAAGAGATGAAAAAGTAATCATCAGCTTTATATGGAAAGTGAAGCATCCTGGGATAAGTAAAGCACTATTGAAGAAGAATAAAGTAGGAGGACTCACACTACCTGACCTCAGAAGCTACTATACAGCTACGGTAGTCAAAATATCCTGGTACTGGTATGGTAGATACATTGACCAATGGAACAGAATTGAGAACCCAAATGTAAGTCCATCTACCTACCGCAGCCTGATCTTTGACAAAGGCCCAAAGTCCATTATAAGGGGAAGACAGTCTTTTTAACAAATGGTGATGGCAAAACTGGATGTCCGTCTGTAAAAAAATTAAACAGGACCCATACCTCACACCATACATAAAAAAAAAACTAATTTAAAATGGATCAAAGACCTAAGTATATTACCAAAAACTATAAAGATCATGGAAAAAAAATAGGGTCAATGAAAGTGGCCCTAATATATGGCATTAACAGGTTACAAACGATAACTAACAGCACGCAAACCCCAGAAGACAAGCTAGATAATTGGGATCTTCTAAAAATTAAAACTTAGGCTCATCAGAAGGCTTCATCAAAAGAGCAAAAAGAAAACCTAGAGATTGGGAAAAAATTTTGGCAAATTTTTTGACAAAGTTCTAATTTCTAAAATCTATAGAAAAATCCAACACTTGTACAACAAAAAGACAAATAATACAACTAAAAAGTGGGCAAAGGCATTAAATGAGACTAAAGGGGCACACCAACCCTGGGGCAAGGACTGGAAGGCAGCAGGGGACAGGAAAGCTGGTAATATGGAATCAAGGTTGAGAAGGGAGAGTGTTGACATGTCGTGGGGTTGTTAACCAATGTCATAAAACAATATGTGTACTAAATGTTTAATGAGAAACTAGTTTGTTCTGTAAACCTTCATCTAAAAAGTACAATTAAAAAAAAAGAAAAAAATGGGCAAAGGATATGAACAGATGCTTCATCAGAGAAGACATTGAGGTAGCTAACAGACACATGATGATATGCTCAGGATCACTAGCAAATGTGTTATTGTTGTGAGGTGCTGTCTAGTCTGTTCCAACTCATAGAGACCCTATGCACAACAGAACGAAACACTGCCCAGTCCTGCACCATCCTCACAAATGTTGCTATGCTTGAGCCCACTGTTGCAGCCACTGTATCAATCCATCTTGTTGAGGGTCTTCCTCTTTTTCGCTGACCCTCCACTTTACCAAGCATGATTTCCTTCTCCAGGGACTGATCTTCTGACAACATGTCCAAAGTATGTGAGACGCAGTCTCGCCATCTTTGCTTCCCAGGGGCACTCTGGTTGTACTTCTTCCAGGACAGATTTGTTCGTTCTTTTGGCAGTCCATGGTATATACAACATTCGTCGCCAACACCACAATTCAAAGGTGTCAATTCTTCTTTGGTCTTCCTTATTCATTGCCCAGCTTTCACATTCATAGGAGGCAATTGAAAACACCAAGGCTTGGGCCAGGTGCACCTTAGTCCTCAAGGTGACATCTTTGCTTTTTAACACTTTAAAGAGATCTCTTGCAGGTGATTTCCAGACGCAATGCATCTTTTGATATTTTGACTGCCATTTCCATGGTTGTTGATTGTGGATCCAAGTAAAATGAAATCCTTGACAACCTCGATCTTTTCTCTGTTTAACATGATGTCGCTTATTGGTCCAGTTGTGATAATTTTTATTTTATGTTGAGATGTAATCCATACTGAAGGCTGTGGACTTTGATCATTGTCAGTAAGTGCTTCAAGTCCTCTTCACTTTCAGCAAGCAAGGTTGTGTCGTCTATAACACAGGTTGTTAATGAGTCTTCCTTCAATCCTGATGCCCCGTTTTTCTTCATATAGTCCAGGTTCTTCGATTATTTGGTCAGCATACAGATTGAATAGGATGGTGAAAGCATACAACCCTAACGCATACCTTTCCTGACTTTAAACCATGTAGTATAGCCTTGTTCTGTCTGAACAATTGCCTCATGATCCATGTACAGATTCTTCATAAGCACAATTAACTGTTCTGGAATTCTTATTCTCCACAATGTTATCCATAATTTGTTATGATCCACACAGTCGAATGCCTTAGCACCATCAATAAAATGCAGGTGAACATCTTTCTGGTATTCTCTGCTTCTAGCTAGGATCCATCCGATATCAGCAATGATATCTCTGGTTCCACATCCTCTTCTACATCCAGCTTGAATTTCTGGCAGTTCCCTGTTGATATACTACTGCAATCGCTTTTGAATGATCTTCAGCAAAATTTTGCATGCAAGTGATATTAATGATATTGTTCAATAATTCCCACACTTGGTTGAATCACCTTCTTGGGAATAGGCATAAATGTGGATCTCTTCCAGATGGTTGACTAGGGAGCTGTCTTCCAAATTTCTTGGCATAGACGAGTAAGCATTTCCAGTGCTGCATCCATTTTTTGAAACATCTCATTGGTATTCCGTCAATTCCCAGAGCCTTGTTTTTCTCCAGTGCCTTCAGTGCAGTTTGGACTTCTTCCTTCAGTATCATCGGTTCCTGATCATACGTTAAAAAAAAAAAAAAAAAAAAACATATGTTACCTCCTGAAATTGTTGAACATCGACCAATTCTTTTTGGTACAGTGGCTCTGTGTTTTCCTTCTTTTGATGCTTCCTGCATTGTTTAATATTTTCCCGGTAGAATCCTTCAGTATTGCAACTCGAGGCTTGAATTTTTTCTTTAGTTCTTTCAGCTTGAGAAATGCTGAGCTTGTTCTTCCATTCTGGCTTTCTATCTCCAGGTCTTTGCATATGTCATCATAATCCTTTGTCTTCTCAAGCTGCCCTTTGAAATCTTCCATTCAGCTCTTTTACTTACTCTTTTTTCCTTTTGCTTTAACCATTAGAGAAATGCAAATCAAAACTACAGTGAGAGACCATCTCACCCCAACATTATTGGCACTAATCAAAAAAATGGAAAATAACAAATGGTCAAGAAGTTGCAGGGAATTGGAACTCTTATGCACTGCTGGTTAGAATGCAAAATGGTACAACCATTTTGGAAAGTGATACAATGCTTGCTTAAAAAGCTAGAAATAGCATATGGTCTAGCAATTCCACTCCTAGGAATATATCCTAGAGAAATAAGAGCCATCACAAGAAAAGACATATGCATCCCCATGTTCATTGCAGCATTATTCACAATAACAAAAAGATAGAAACAATCTAAGTGCCCATCAACCGATGAAAGGATAAACAAACTACTCTACACACAATGGAATACTATGCAATGATAAAGAACGGTGATGAATCTTTGAAACGTCTCACAACATGGATGAATCTGGAGGGTATTATGCTGAGTGAAATAAGCCAATCACAAAAGGACAAATACTGCATGAGACCACTATTATAAAAATTCAAAACAAGGTTTACATGAAGAAAGAAACAATCTTTGATGGGTACAAAGGAGGAGGTGGGTGGGGAGGGAAAAACACTAACTAGATAATAAATAAGTGGTAACTTTGGTGAAGGCTAAGACAGTACACAACACTGGGGAATTCAGGACAACGTAACAAGGCAAAGTCACAGACGCTTCACAGGCACATCCAAACTTCCTGAGTGACAGAGTCACTGGGCTGAGGGCTGGGGACCATGGTCTCCAGGGACATCTAACTCAATTGACATAACATAGTTTATAAAGAAAACATTCTGTATCCTAGTTTGATGAGTAGCATCTGGGGTTTAAAAGCCTGTAAGCAGCCATCTAAGATACATCGATTGGTCCCATCCCAGCTGGAGCAAAGGAGAGTGAAGAAAAACAAACATACAAGGGAAAGGTCAGTCCAAAGGACTAATGGATCGCAACTATCACAATCTCCACCAGACTGAGCCCAGAACAACTAGGTGGTGCCCACCCAGCACCGACGACTGCTCTGACAGGGATCACAATAGAAGGTCCTGGACAGAGTGGGAGAAAATGTAAAACAAAATTCAAATTCACACACACACACACACAAAAGACCATACTTACTGGTCTGACAGAGACTGGAGAAACCCCAAGAGTATTGTCCCCAGACACCCTTTTAACTCAGCACTGAAGTCACTCCCAAGGTTCACCCTTCAGCCAAAGATTAGATAGATCTATTGGGCAAGCAATAACACACATGATGAACATGCTTTGTCGTTCAATCATGTATAGAAGACTAAATGGGCACACCAGCCCAAAAACAAAGAAAAGAAGGCAGAAAAGCTCAGGAAAACCGGACAAATGGAAACAGGCAACCTGGGGTAGAGAAGGGGAGAGTGTTGATACATCACAGGGTTGGCAGCCAATATCAAAAAACAATTTGTGTATTAATTGTTTGGTGAGGAACTATTTTGCTCTGTAAACTTTCACCAAAATCACAGCCAAAGAAAAAGAAAATACGGCCATGCACTCAGTCTCCCGTACCAGTGGGAAGAGGGCACAACACTTAGCTCTTCCTGAATACATTTGGGTTGTCTTGACTTTATAATCTTCACTTAGAATTATAAAAAAAATATTGTTTAAAGAGACTTAAAGATGATTTAATCCAGGTTTCTTTAACAAAGAAATCAAAGACTAGAATAAATAAAGTGACTTGGCTTAGATCACCTAGAAGGTTAGAGACAAGCTAGGACTTAAAATCCAGACCCCTGATTTCAAATCCAAGTACCCTTCCACTCATATCTCATGGCCATACTGCATCATCAGAGAGTCTAACTGTATTTGGCTTTATATTAAGTGGTATTAGCTTTTTGGTCTCGAGAGATGAGCTTGCAAACCTGGCATAGGGATAAAATCATCTCAGTTCAACTGGAGTGTTACTTTCTAAGGCAGGGTATGTGGCTTCTCTTTCTTTGTAGCTTCCAGAGCACCTGTACTAAGTGGGAACACAAAGGAAACCAACTAAATATCTGTTCAGCATGTACAATGTGGACTTGGTGCTGCCACCTAAACAGATGAGGAAGGACATGCCCATTAGAATACAACATGCATTACTCAGAGACCTCATAAAGGAGAACCCCTGGCTTGTCAGGGCAAAAAAAAAAAAAAAACCAGATGCATCCTTTTTTGATTTACTTCCCTCCTGTATCAAGCTAACTTTCTGAATATTTGGGAGCCACCTTCTCAACTGCCCAAAGAAGTTATCTGTAAATTATATGGGAATGCTGATGCCTGGGTCCCAGGTCCCACCCAAGAAATACATCTTCAGGGCTAGACTTTTGAGAGTATAATTTAAAATCTCTTAATTAGGCGAAATGGTTTATAAATCCACTGAAACTTACCAAAATATTTGGAAAAGAAGGATATGATTAAAAAATAGTCACAAAAGCGCTTTCCTGATTAAAAAAAAAAGCATTATTTCCAATGCCTTTGCATTTAAGGGGGGGCCATGTTTTTTAGAGAAATATTTTTTTAGAGATGTCTGACACATATTTGATCAACATATATGCCTGAAAGCATTCACAGTTTTGGTGGCCTGGCCGAAGAAGAAAAGGATTAAAAAATAAAATCACTGTGGAAAATTAAAATGGAGTATTATTATCATCCCTATCTATAAATATGCTTTCTTTTTTTTGGTATGGCTAAGATTAGAATGGCACTAAATTCCTGCAGGACTGGTATTTATGAGGAATTTATCTTTACCAGAAGAGAGCATTATCTATAGGGAAATCATGACCTTTTAAGCAGAGAGAAGAGTACTCGATCTTTTTTTTTTTTTTTAAATCAGAATGAGTGCCCTTGGCAATAAAAGGCAAATACAAGTGCCTTGGCCTAGCTAGATATATGCTATTCCAGGTAGACTCAATTATTATTATGGTGAAATGAATTCCTTTATGTAGCCTTTTGCCTTGGTTCTTAGAAAAAACAGCTTGAGAGATTTTCCCTTAAACCTTGAGGAGTTACCTTTGCCCTAGTTTTCTACCCTAGAGTTTGTAACTTTTACCCAGGCTGATTGGCATTTCCTGGGAAAGCTGTAAATCAGCATGGTTTGATACTTTCTGCCTGCCCCTGGGCTGCAGCCTGCCCTGTGACTGGTATGCACCTTTCAGGGATTGGTCAATAGACTATGTAAATGAGGTGAGCTGTAGCCTACTATGAAGTGTCTTGGAATCAACTCGAGGACAACAGGTGATGAGGAGTCTGTGGTCTTCCCAGAGGGGTTGGTCAGTTTATGGCCTTGGTGGGAGTGCCATCCCTTGAAATTGCCATGGAGTTTGGAGTTTGTGTATTTAAGCAGCCAGCACTGGAGAGGTTTTTAAGATAGAAAGAAGCAGGAAGAAAAACAGAAGCAGAAGGAAGAAAGCAAAAAGAAGAAGCAGAGAGAGAGAGAGGAGGCAAAGAACCTCCTAAAAGAGCTATAACATGGGTCCTAGGCTGTGATGCTAAAGTAAGAGGCCCGGAAGGGGCCCAGTAGCAGAGCTGGCACTGACAGACAGCCAGGCCAAGAGGAGCCTGTCATCAGGGGGCTGAGAGGAGGCCTGTCCTGCCTGAAGCTGTCCTGCACTGAAGAAGAGAGGCTTTGCCTATATGTTCTTGATCCTGATCCACAGTTGTAGCCTGTTCCTCAATAAACCGCTTAACTGTAAGTACAGTCTGTAAGTTCTGTGTGGCCATTGCAATGGATTATCAAATCCAGCAAAGTATTAGAAAGTACTGTGGGATGGACAGCTAGTGTCAGAATTGGTAAAAAGTTGGAGTGTAACAGATATGTCTGACCTCCACCTCATGGGAATCAGCTTTGGGCTGATCCTGGTCCTGAAGGTAGACAGGCTCTGATGCTACAACTACTGTTACTGACGCTACAACTACTGTTACTACCATTTCCCTATTATGTAACTTATGCCATACTTTAGGTACATTATTTCATTAGTCCTGTCAGTTATAGCATGAGTAGATGTTGTTATTATCCCACTGCACAGATGACAAATTAGGCTAAAATCACGTAACTGATAAGTAATGGAACTAGCATTTGAATCCAGATCTTGTCTGACTCCAAAAGGCATATTTTAATCCATATACTTCATTACCACCCCCCCACCCCCCCGCCCTACCCCCCCCCCAAAACGAAAACAGCAGATTCTGTAAAGGAAAGTGCCAGAGAATATTTTCCTCAGGCATCAATCTTTATAGTATCACAGGAGGCTAGTGCCTAGAATATCCCACCTCAGTAGGACCAGTGCCAGCTGTGTGTGAAATAAGCCTGGCTAAACCACACAGCCAAAGCGATGGGAAGAACCACTTGTGAGGCACACAAGGCAGTAAATTATTTGTGGCCCTCACGGTGCTCAGCCCATATCTAGGCCCTTAGAAAATTTTCATAAAACCCCCAAAAATAAACAGTCACCGTTGAGCTGAATCCAACTCTTGTCGACCCATGTGCTCTGGAGTAGAAACCCAAAGAGTTTTCAAGGCTGTGACTTTGGGAAGCAGATGGTCAGATCTTTCTTCCAAGATGCCTCTGGGTGGGTTCAAAACACCAACTTCTCAGCTAGCAGTCGAGGGCTTAGCTGTTTGTGCTACCCAGGGATGAGAATTTTTATAGAGCCTCTTAAATTAAAAAAAAAAAAATTTTTTATTTATTAGCATGGGAAAAATATATAGTGCAATATAGATAGTCTCTGGCATTGGAAAGATCTAAATCCAGATTCTGTTTTCACCACTTATCAGCATATGTGACATAATACAATTCTCATAACTTTTCTGAGTCATTTCCTCATCTGTAAAATGATGGTAATAAAAATAACAGTATGCAGCACTATTGTTAGGATTAGATAAAGACAGTAAAACATCTAGCATGTAGCACTTAGTCAATAATTTTGTTCTCTCTGGAGTAATTCTTATTTTAGAACAGTCAGCAGCCCATAGTTTCATTCTGATCTAAAGCAAGACTAAAGTAAGGGAAAATGCAAACAATTCAAAGCGGAAGCAGTGAAGCAATGAAAAAAGAATGATACTATAATCTTAATGAATGAATGGATCTAGGCCTTGGAGAATCAATGGCTGCCAGCATCACGAAAAAGAAAGAGAAGCACTGACTACGTGCCTCCTGAAGAAAGAACATAATGGATACAAAGTCATATCTCTCAAAACTGAATTTGATCATGTTACCAAGGTGTAGAAAATACAGGTTACATCTCATCACAATGTTATAATCAGCAAAAATAACCTGATAAATTTCAAGGAAATAAAAGAATTGGAAGGAGAAATCTAAAAACTAAAAGATACTTGAAAGAAATGATGTGCTATTGAACCAACTCTCTGGGAGGGGGGAAAAAAAAGTCATGATCTGCTGTGGTTGCCAATTTCCATGGTGTAAATATTCAAAAAATTACAAAACTCTTGAGTATGTGTTGGCTATCGTTGGACTTTTGACTTTTCGTATAAACTCGGTACCAAAACATGAGCTGGGAGACAGACTGTGATGGTGCATCTGTGAAACCAAGCCATGCACATGCCTGCCAGCTCCTAGAAAGCCAAGTGGAATAGGAAATATGGACAGTGCAGGCTCTGAAAATCCTAACACCCTTCACCATTATCACCTCATTCTTCTCAGGGCTACTTTTATTTAGAGCCAAGGGTGTGTGCTAAGGGCCTGCCTTCTTTAAGATCACTTTTCCATTGTCCTGTCATTGTTCGAGACACCAGAACAGCAGTTCTCTACTTTGTACATAAAAATCAATATCCCAATATCTGGGATACATCGCAGACATTTTTATTGGTCTGGGGTGGGATCAGGGCATTCATTTGTTTTAAAAAGCTCTCCAAGTGATTCCAATGTACAGACAGAGAGAAACTCCTGTGAAATATCCAATAGGTTGGATCACAACTTCCCTACAGGGTACTCTGCATGGGTCGAGAGTTCTGAGATATCGATTCCATTCCGCCCTCTGGATTGCTGGAGCCTCTTTTCCTGTAAGCAGCCTCCTCTATTTACCACAAAGTGCTGCAAATTTATTATTGTTCTCTATATGTGCCGGGATAAGAACAAGCCCGGGAAGTACTAGAGTAAACAAGAGCAGAGCCCTGTTTCCAGAGAGCACTAGAAAATGCTCATTTGTTACCAGGGAACTTAGCGCTGGCTACTAAAGAGGCACTTTTAAATTCTTTCTCTGGTAGTTATGAAAACCCACCACTCAGATCTCACTGCAGGGAGCAAATTGGACTGAGAGCTCCAGCTGCTGCCTTCCTGCATCCATTTTATGTTCCCACCAGCGCAACGCGTCCTGCTCCCACTCCAGGTGGATGCAGAGAACCCAGAAGTTCTAGGAGATGGAGAGCCATCGGATGCAAGGAGTCTGGGTCTCTGAGTCACCACGTAGAGGAAAGCTGACCATCAAACAGGAATACTCCCTCAGGACTTCTATGTCGTTGTCGTCGTTAGGTGCCTTCAAGTCGGTTCATAGCGACCCTATGTGACCGAGTAGAACTGCCCCATAGGGTTTTCTAGGCTGTACCCTTTACTCTTTACAGGAGCAGATCAGTAGGTCTTTCTCCCACAGAGTGGGAGTGAGTTCGAACCCCAAACCTTTGAGTTAGCAGCTGAGTGCTTAACCATTGTGCCACTAGGGCTCCAAGTATAGTAATACTTCTTAAATGAATGAATAGCGTTTTATGATACAAATTTTCTATAATTTATTCACTCACTCCCCTATTAATGGATATTAAGATTTTATTCATTTTCTGGCCACTACACATGGTTGAAATAGCTTTATGTGTCTGTCCCCACATGTTGGTGTTTTAATTTCACTGGGGCAGTCTCCCAGGAGAGGAATGCCTAGGAAGAAAAAAAAAAAAAAAAAGAAGAAGAAAGTATTAATTTGTAATTTTAGTAGATTTTGCCAGATTGCTTTCCGAAAGGTTGTAACACATCACATTTCCTCTGGAAATATAGGAAAGTAATATTACCCCTTATTCCTGCCAACAATAGGTATTCTCTTCTTATATTTTACAAGTCTAATGGATACAAAGCGATATCTCTCCATAACAGTAGTTTTGAGCATTTTTTTTCTTCAAATGAGCATTTCTTTCAAACGTTGGTTTCCCATTTAGATTAACTCCTCTGTGATTTATTTTCTCCTAGCATATGCTGTTGGATACTCTATTGGATTGCCTTCATTTTCTTGTCAGTTCTTAATAATGCTCCAGTTTTCCTCTAATTTTTTGCCATCTCAATGTCATAAGAGTATTAAAATACTTTCATTACCCTTATTCTTTCCACATTCCTTCCTAATCCCTTGAGGACTTCGGAACACTTTCCCATTCCATTAAATAAGTGGGAAATTTCTCCATATTTTTATCCTCTGGAACAAGTTTTTTCCTTGATAGATATTATATGTTTTCTGAAGATTAGATACTATTTTCCAAGTAAAACCTTGTGGCCTGATGTTTTTCAGGAACTTTTTTTTCTTTCTTTCTTTTACTTTAGAACATTATGGATGGATTTGAAAGTACAAACTTAATTTTCTTACGTGGAATTAATAGGATATTTTCTAAGAAATTGTTCATTTTATCTAAGTGTTTACATTCACTAACATAAAGATATCCATGTTATCTGTTGAGATTTTAAAAATCTCTATTACAACTGTAGTACCCCCCGTTCATATTGTTTATTCTTGATCATTCTTATCAGAGGTTTGTCGATTTTAGTAGGCAAATTTTGGTTTTGTTGACCTCCTATATTTTATTTTGTTTTTTGATTCCTTTTTTTATTTTTTTGCTTTTGTCAGTAGTCCATTCTTTTACTATTGAATTAATTTTTTTCCTAAATTATGAGCTGTTGATTATTCATTATTTATCAGCCTGTCTTAACATGTTAGTATTTAAGACTCGACTTTTTTTCTGAATGCTTTTATAGCTCCCTCTCACAGTATCAAAGGCAGTATGGTCACTGATATTCTGTTCTAAACAGTTTCTAATTCATATTGTTATTTTTTCTTGGAAATAAAATTATCTAGGAGAGCGTTTTTAAACTTCTAAATGTGTGATTGTGTGTGTGTATACATACACACACATATACACAATTTCATATTTGTTAGAACTTGTTTTCTGTGTTCAATATTTATATATGTTCCAAGTGTGTGAAAAAAGAATGTGTATTCTCAGTTGCTGGGTGCAGGGTTCTACACATGCCCATTAGGTAAAGCTTATTTATCGTGTTTTTCAAATAATATGCATTCTTAACAACTGTTTATTTTCACAATCAGTTATTGAAAGAGATGTGCTAAGATGTCCTGCTAGGATAGAAACATTTATAAGTTTCCCTTTGTATTTAAGTAAATATTTTGCTTTTACATTTTAAGCTGTTTTTAAGCACACAGAAGTTCGGCTTCGTTATATTTTTCTGAACTCTGTGCTGTTAGCTTTATGTAATAATTCTCCTTGCCCATCCATCATCAAGCTATTTTCATGGTAATTTTAACAATAGGACTACAATAGCTTTCCTTAGTAGGGATTTTCAGATATATCTTTTGCTCTGTCTTTATTTATACTTATTCATTATATTTTGATGTATCTCTTATAAATTACATTTAGATGGTTTCCTAAAACTCTATCAAACAGGGGTAACTTCCACTTCTAGATGCAAAAAGGTTAAAACTAAAAAAATGGGCAAAATATGAGGCAACTGTTTTCAGATGTTGGAAAGCGTGCACTGCATGGCTGTGATCCCTAGTAGAAGGGAATCTCATAAGATGAACCCACTTTCATCTTGGCTCTGTGCCTGGGGAAAATTTCCTGACCAGGGCGCGAGGAGGTGGAATGCAGAAAGAATATTGTGGCCCCACTGAGCTGAGGAAACAGAGATCAGAGTTCAGGGCTGCTGGAGAGGCTGGACTCAGAAAGAACAAGTAGGAAAGGGAAAGAGCTGGATGTAAGGAAGACTCTGGAAATCTGACTGAGGAGTTCCCATGAATCCTTGGCCTGGGGTGGGCCAGGCTTGTAAGCCTAATCAGAGAAGAACTGCTTCACAATCAAAGCAGAAGGGGTATTCTAGAGGGTGCGCCGCACTGCCAGATGTGTTAACTCTTCATGGTGAATTGTGAAGGGCAGCCAGATACATTCTTTGGTGTTGCAAATGGTTACACTGTCACTCTTAACCAAGTCTTCCAAGTTTTAGCATTACTTTTACCTCCCCCCCCCCTTTTTTTTCTCCTTCTGAACCTCTTTTACCCTTCTGTCAAAATGCGTGCCAAAGCGTCTGGGGCCTTAAAAGCTTGTGAGTGGCCATCTAAGACGCATCAATTGGTCTCAACCCACTTTGAGCAAAGGAGAATGAAAAACAACAAAGACACAAGAGAAATATGAACCCAAGAGACAAAAGACTCCATAAATCAGAGACTCCATCAGCCAGAGGGCAGAACTAGATGGTGCCCGGCTATCATCAAAGACTCCCTTGACAGGGAACACAACAGACAGTCTCTGACAGAGTGGGAGAAAAGTGCCGAGCAGAAATCAAATTCACATTAAGAAAAAAAAAAAAGCCAGACTTAATGGTCTGACTGAGACTGGAGGAAGCCCTGAAGCCATGGCCCCTGTATACTCTTTTAACCCAGAACTAAAACCACTCCCAAAGCCTACTCTTGAGACAAAGATTAAACAGGACTATAAAACATAAAATAATACTTGTGAAGAGCGTGCTCCTTAGTTCCATCAGATACAGGAGACCAAATGGGCGGCTCCTGTCTGGAGGCTGGATGAGAAGGCAGGAAGGGACAGGAACTAGTTGAATGGGCACAAGAAACCCTGGGTGGAAAGTGTGTACTGTAACATGACAGGGATTGCAACCAATGTCACAAAACAATATGTGTATACCTTTTTGTATGAGAAACTAACTTGAGCTGTAAACTTTCACCTTAAGCAAAAAAAAAAATGTGCTAAGGGTCTCTGGTGACCATTTTCAAAAAAAAAAATATATATATATATATAAATTATATATTTGGCATCTGTTTTTAAAGCAGTTGACCCATTTAAAAAAAAAATGCTGTAGAGCAGGTCCTGACTCACAGTGACCTGTGTGTTAGAGTCAAACTGCTCCATAGGGGTTTCTTGGCTGTAATTTTTATGGAAGCAGATCACCAGGGCCTTCTTCCAAGGCGCTGCTGGGTGGTTTTGAACGGCCAACCTTCAAGTCAGTAATCAATTACAAACCATTTGTGCTGCCTAGACCTTAGCTGACCCATAGTATCATTAAAAATATAAAAACTGATTTGAGGGTCTGTATAAAACCTCCCCACATAAAACCTAAATTTCTCTGGATAACGCCTGGGATTCTCCCCCTCCATTTGTATAAAGTCCAGAGAAGTTTGCCTTCTTTGACTAGTAGAATCTTTTAAAGCATATGTCAAGTTAAACAATTTTTCAGAGATTGACATGGTCAACTCCCGGTCCTGGAATAAAGCAAGAACTGGAAGCATTTTCCAGAATTATAAGAATAGGTAATCGTGTACAGGGTGTGGCCAGCTGCCATAAGCCCTGTCATGGGGCCTAAAATTATGCTGAGAAAATTCTTTTCTGTCTTGATGTCTTTAGACATTATATCCTTTATGTCTTTAGATGTTTTTTATGAAATAGCTCTAGAAGGGGCAGTATTAAGTGGGATCAAGTCATCCCACAGTAATAACCATTACTATTTCAATGATTCCTTTAGTGCCCAATGAGCTTCAATTTATATATATTTGATTCTAAAATATCAGACACGTTGAATGATACCAAGTAGACACTAATGTATTACCACCTGTGTTTTATAAATGATAAAACAGTGACTCAGAAATATCAGGTGACTTTTTTCAGATTTTAAGTGCCAGAGCCAAGATGTGAAGCCATGCTCCTGACTTCAGGTGTCTTTCTCCTTCCACAAGGAAAGAAAGAATTGCTTCATCCTTCTCTGGGCCATGTTTGCAACTATATCCTAACCTCTGCTTTGGTCCCAGCAACTTGCTAATTACCTCACGGTAATTGCTTTTGCTAGAGGTTCAGTCTAACTGACCGATACACTTAATGACATTGATAAACAAGCTTCGGTGATACAGATAATAGAGTTAGAAACAAATTTAAGCAATAAGAGAGATGGTCATTGGTTATTTTCTGCTTTTCAGAAAAGCACATTTATTTCCTATCTGCCAAACTAAAGTTAAGAAAAAAGTAGAGAGAGAATATTTTTTATGCTGTTGACACAGGAGCATAGAACTGGGAGTATCACTGGGGACCATTTAGCCAAAGTCACTACTATTGCAAAGATGGCCTTAAGGTCTGGGGGTACCTGGACACACAGCTGCCTCAAGGAAGAACCAAGCCAGCACATAGCTCTCCTCATCCCCAGACAGAACTCCGTCCATTATAGCCTACTATCTGGTGGTGCAGTGGTTAGGAGTTACAGCTGCTAAGCAAAAGGTCAGCAACTCAAATCCACCAGCTACTTCTTGGAAATCCTATGGGGCAGTTCTACTCCGTCCTATAGGGTCACTGTGGGTCGGAATCAACTTGAAGGCAACGGGTTTGGGTTTTTTTTTTTGTCTCCCTTCCAATGAACATTCTGTTAAAGCTATCATCTTTCAAAAGGAAATCCCCATCACGAAGGCGTGCCATCATCCAAAGCACTATTTAACAACCAGAATAATTAAAAGCATGGACTTGGGAGCGAGACAAATCCAGTGTGTGGATCCCTTTTCTTACATAATTTGTGAGATTCTTTGTAAGAAAAAGAATATATTATATATCAAAACAAATACATAATAAAATTTCAGAAATAGGCAAATTACAATTAAAAACAAACAAAAAAAGACTGTGAGAATCCACAAACTAGTAAGTCCAGAAAAAACATGTTTTATTAATTAACTTCTGTGGAATACCTTATAAGACTTTTACTACATTTTTGTGCCACATGTAACAAATCCCTGGAGCCTGCCTGCTAGAGGACAGCCCACACCCGTGTGCTCCTCATATGCCTGCATTTCTTAAGGAACTGGTGCCTATTATCACCATCTGGCTTCATTTGTAAACTCTGTAGATATAGAAAATCCACACTTTTCACTTAAACAGATCTGATCTGCTCTGGATTTAAAAGACTCCCATTTCATTTTTTTTTGTCCTTCTGAGCTGGTGTGCCATAAGATATAGAAATTGGAACCTTTCTAGACATGATAAAAGGTCCCCGTGTTGAGTCAATAGTTTGCCCCCAACTACTAACCTAAAGGTTGGTGGTTTGAACCCAGCCAGCAGTGCTGTGAAAGAAAGGCCTGGCATTCTGGTTTCATAAAGGTGATAGACAAGAAAACCCTATGGATCAGTTTTACTCTGTAACACATGGAATTGCCATGAGTCAGTATCAAGTCAACCACAACAGGCTTTTTTTTTGGTTTAGACATGGTAATGGTAAGGATTGTTTTCAACGCCTGTTATTTTCTTAAACAATGAGGCTCCCCTTTACGTGGTGGGGGAAACATGTAAATCTTGTGACTATATGAAAGCCTGGGAAATACTAGTGATGGGGAAGTTCAAAATAACTTCTTCCTCTTCACTGAATCCAGTGGGGAGACACTGTGGTCTGCAGGCTGGATTTCAGGCATTGGTGCCTCTTCTGTTGGCCTTTTCCAAATAATTGGAATTTCTCTGGAAATTGCTTATCGTAGGTACTTTCCACCAGTCTACTATTTTTGTGTTATTATTAGGTGGCATTGAGTCAGTTCTGACTCATCGCAACCCTATATACAACAAAACGAAACACTGTCCCATCCTGCACCATTCTCACAATCATTCGAAGTTCCATCCCATTTTTGCAGCCACGGTGTCAATCTACCTCATCGAGGATCATCCTCTTTTTCGCTGACCCACTGCTTTAACAAGCGTGATTTCCTTCTCCAGGGACATAGATTTGTTCACTCTTCTGTCATCCATTGTATATTCAATATTATTCCCCAACACCATAATTCAAAGGCATCGATTTTTTTCTATCTTCCTTATTCCTCATCCAGCTTTCACATGCATATGAGGTGATTGAAAATACCATGGCTTGGGTCAGGAGCACCTTAGTCCTCAGTGTGACATCTGTGCTTTTTAACACTTTAAAGAAATCTTTGCAACAGATTTGCTCAGTGCAATATGTGCTTTGATTTCTTGACTACTGCTTCCATGGGTGTTGATTGTGAATCCACATAAAATGAAATCCTCAACAACTTCAATCTTTTCTCCATTTATCATGATGTTGCTTATTGGTCCAGTTGTGAGGATTTTTGTTTTTATGGTGAGGTGTAATCCATACAGAAGACCGTAGTCTTTGATCTTCATCAGTAAGTGCTTCAAGTCCTCTTTGCTTTCAGCAAGAGAGGTTGTTAATGAGCCTTCCTGCAATCCTGATGCCCTGTTCTTCTTAATATAGTCCAGCTTCTCAGGTTATTTGCTCAGTATACAGATTGAATAAGTATGGTGAAAAGATACAGCTCTGATGCACACTTTTCCTGATTTTAAACCACGTAGTATTCCCTTGTTCTGTTTGAATGACTGTTTTTTGGTCTATGCACTGGTTTCCCATGAGCACAATTAAGTGTTCTGGAATTCCCATTCCCCTTAATGTTATCCGTAATTTGTTACGGTACACACAGTTGAATGTCTTTGCATAGTCAATAAAACACAGGTAAACATCTTTTTGGTATTCTTTGCTTTCCGCCAAGATCCATCTGACGTAAGCAGTGGTATCCCTTGTTCCATGTCCTCCTCTGAATCCAGCTTGCCTTTCTGGCAGTTCCCTGTTGATGTAGTGCTGCAGCCGTTTTTTAATTATCTTTGGCGAAATTTTACTTGCGTGTGACATTAATGACATTGTTCATAATTTATGCATTCTGTTGGATCACCTTTCTTTGAAATGGACACAGGTATGGATGTCTTCCAGTTAATTGGATAGGTAGCTGTCTTCCAAATTTCTTGGCATAGATGAGTGAGCACTTCCAGCGCTGCATCCATTTGTTGAAACATCTCAATTGATATTCTGTCTATTCCTGGAGCCTTGTTTTTCACCAATGCCTTCAATGCAGCTTGGACTTCTCCCTTGGGTACCATTACTTCTTACTATGCTACGTCTTGAACTGGTTGAACCTTGACCAATTCTTTTTGGTACAGTGACTCTGTGTATTCTTTCCATCTTCTTTTGATGCTTCATGTGTTGTTCAATTTTTTGCCCAGAGAATCCTTCGATATTGCAACTTAAAATCTGAATTTTTTTCTTTGGCTGTTTCAGCTTGAGAAATGCTGAGTATGTTCTTCCCTTTTTGTTTTCTAATTCCAGGTCTTTGCACATTTCATTGTAATACTTTACTTTGTCTTCTGGAACTGCCCTTTGAAGTCTTCTGTTCAGCTCTTTTACTTCGTCATTTCTTCCATTTGCTTTAGATACTCGATGTTCAAGAGCAAGTTTCGGAGTCTCTTCTGACATCCATTTCGGTCTTTTCTTTCTTTCCTGTCTTTTTAACGACCTCTTGCTTTCTTCACGTATGATGTCCTTGATGTTATTCCACAATTCCCCTGGTCTTCAGTCATTAGTGTTCAACCTGTCAAATCTATTCTTGAGATGGTCTCTAAATTTGGGTGGGATATATTAAAGGTCATACTTCGGCTCTCGTGCACCTGTTTTAATTTTTTTTCAGCTTCAATTTGAACTTGCACATGAGCAGTTGATGGTCTGCTCTGCCATTGGCCCCCGGCCTTGTTCTGACCAATGATAGTGTGCTTCTCCATTGTATCTTTCCACTGATGTAGTTGATTTGATTCCTGTGCATTCCATCTGGCCAGGTCTACATGTATAGGTGCTGTTTATGTTGTTGAAGAAAGGTATTTGCAACGAATAAGTTGTTGGTCTGGCAAAATTCCATCATGTGATATCTGGCATTGTTTCTACCACCAAGGCCACTACCGGTCATTCTTCTTTGTTTCAAACTTTTACATTCCATTCACCAGTAATTACCAGTGTATCTTGATTACATGTTTGATCAGTTTCAGGTTGTAGAAGTTGGTAAAAATCTTCAAGTTCTTCAACTTTAGCATTAGTGGTTGATGCATAAGTCTGAATACTAGTCGTATTAACTTGTCTTTCTTGTAGGCATGCGGATATTATCCTATCACTAACAGCATTGTACTTCGGGATAGATATCGAAATATTCCTTTTGACAATGACTGTGACATCATTCCTCTTCAATTTGTCATCCCTGGCATAGTAGACCATATGATTTTCCGATTCAAAATGTCCAATACCAGTCCATTTCAGCTCACTAAATGCCTAAGATATCAATCTTCAAGTGTTCCTTTTCATTTTTGACAACTTTCCGTTTTCCTAGTTTCATACTTCTTACATTCCACATTCTGATTATTAGTGGATGTTTTCAGCTGTTTCTTCTCATTTTGAGTCATGCCACATCAGCACCAGAAGGTTTCAACAGCTTTACTCCATTCATATCATTCTACTTTGAGGCAATAGATCTTCCCCAGTTGTATTGTAAGTGACTTTCAACCCAAGGGACCCATCTTATATCAGACAACATTCTGCTGCTATTCATAGGGTTTTCGCTGGCCAGTTTTTTCAGAAGTAGATCTCCAGGTCCTTCTTCCCAGACTGTCTTAGCCTGGAAGCTCCACTGAAACCTGTCCACCATGTGTGACCCTGCTGCCATTTGAAATACTAGTGGCATAGCTTCCAGCATCACAGCAACACGCAAGCCACCAAAGTACAACAAACTGACAGATGAGTGGGGGCTGCTATTCTTAGAACTCATTTATTTGTTGTAATTTTTTGCTAGCTGACAAGTTATTTCTAATGTTTTCCACCATCTACAATGGCTGCTGCAGTTTATTTTTAATGGACTCATTGCCTAATCCCACTGGAAAACTTTTATGATGGAATTTATAGCTACTCATTTACTTTTTTCCTGTGTTTTATGTTTTTAAGACTCATGGGGAATAGTGTATAGACGCATGTATTTGGTTTGTCTCTGATTTTTACTCAATTCTTATGAAGATTTTTTTCAACCTACAGGGTGATCAACTTCACCTCCTCCCCCTTCCAAATTTTGTTGCCACCTAATCAGTCAGGACTTTGAATACAAATAAAATTGGAAAGTTCTTTCAAATCAACAACTTTCTCAGTTCACCTTCATCTTCTTCCCAATGCAACTCTGTACCATCTCATCTACATGGCAAAAATGTTGAACTGGGACTTCAAGTTAACAGTTGTCCAAAAAGTGTGTTTACAGGTCTTTGAGGAGCTTTACTATTTTATTTCTGTTCCTATCTAAATTTAAGGGAGCCCTGGTGGTGCAGTGGTTAAGTACTTGGCTGCTAACTGAGCTGTCAATTGTTCAAACCCACCAGCTGCTCTGCTGGAGAAAGATGTGACAGTTGGCTTCTGTAAAGATTAACAAATTTGGAACCCTTATGGGACAGTTCCAATCTGTCCTACAGGGTTGCTATGAGTAGGAATCAACTTGATGGCAATGTGTTGGGTTGTATCTAAATATAAGGGGAAATTTCATTATTTACCTGATTTTTAAAAGAAGTGAACATTGATAGAAATGAAGACTTTTTTTTAGCAGGATAAAACCACTGACTAGGAATGGAAAGTAAATACATGAAGTGGAAGTTAGCAAGGTAATAACGATAACAAAAATGTAAATGATAATACGATCCACTTTTTTTTTTTTTTTACAGCATAAGACTTTTTGATGTCTTTTCCATAATATGATATCCACTGATCCACACAATATACTATAACCTCATGGTAAGGCCTAGAAACAAGAGAAATGATTCTACTCACACTCTTGCTTCTACCCTAATAATATGAGAGAAGGAAGAAAAAGGAAAAAATAAACTAGATAATTCACAATAAACAAATTGACCTTTTAGATGAGATGTATTTCAAGACTCCATTTCCCAGAAACTTTAAAGTGAGGAAACTTTCTTCATTATTAGTGGAAAGTTACAGCCACTTAAGGGACTTTGAATGTATCATTTGGGAGCAGAACTTCAATGAGCAGGAATGTCTTACTCATTCTTCCATGATCTCACTATTAGTAGCTGTAATTCTAGTGTACCATAAAGGTTTAAAGAATTCTCATCCACCGGGAGTTAAAATCTTATTTTTCTTGTACACTGAAGCAAGGTAATTAATGGCCAGAAGAACATGGGAAAGAACATATGGAACATTATTTCAAGTATTTATTTCTTATTAATCCCCTATTCTAGCCTTCTTATCCTATATCCTTTCCTCAGTTATCTTTGGGAATTCTGAACTTCTTGAAGAGCACCTGATGCCCTTTTATTGTAGTTAGTTGCTGTTGAGTCAATTCCAACTCAGGGCGACCGCATGTGTACAGATCAGAACTGCTCCTTAGGGTTTTCAAGGCTGTGACCTTTCAAAAGTCGATAGGCAAGCCTGTCTTCCAAGGCACCCCTGGGTGGGTTCAAACAGTCAACCTTTCAGCTAGTAGTTGAGTGCTTTGCCATTCGCACCACCCAGGGACTTCTGATAACATTTTAGGAAGGACATAATGGGAAGAAGAATGGATTTAATAAGGATCGTACTTTGATTATCAACTTTCTGGAACCACATAGTGATCCAAAGACTGGCTTATTCTGTGAAAGTCCGAGAACTTATTTGAAGTCATGATAAGTTCTCTTTATACTGAAGGACCAGTAAGGAAAAAAAAAAAATTAAACTTTCCTAAGTCAGAAGGTAAAATTAAAGACTTGCCTGAACCAGTTCTACAAGTCAGACATTATTTAGCTGAGAGAAGCTAATACAGAGCTTCTTCTGCAGGTTTAGCCTCATCCCACAGTGACAGCTCATATTCTCCGGTTTTCAGGTGTTTGGTTTAGTTTAGTTCAACAGATTTATTGAAGTCCAGTTATGTGTTAGTAACAAGAACTAATACAGTAAATAGGCATGGTTTCTTCCTGCTAAGAGCTTGGCAATTAATTCGTCACATTTCCAGAGTAATCATGAATTCCTCCCAACTTGGCTGTCAGTGTGGCTAGATTCACATGGAGCCTTTCTCTTCTGAGGATAAAATGGATTTGTTTTTTTATATGCCTAATTTAACTTCTATTTCCCTATTTGAATGGGGGGGGGTTATTTGATACTTATTCTAAGTATGTGAGTGCATTTATTGCCATTTTACTGAAGCAACATTTCTTCCCATGCATCTCATCCTTAATGTGTTATCCCTGTGTTTTGTTTCTCAAATTTTGCTCTATTAGTAAGTTGTCCCAGTTCTTTTCCCCTTTCTCTCTAGTCTTGACATGTTTCTGTATCTTTTTTTTTTTTTTTTTTACTAAGAGTAAACACATTTGAAGAATTCCTAGGTTGTGAAAACAGTTAACATGCTCAGCCTCTAACTGAAAGTTTGGAAGTTCAATCCCCCTAGAGGTGCCTTGGGAAAAAAAGGCCTAGAGATTTACTTCAGAAACAATCAGCCATTGAAAATCCTATGGAGTACAGTTCTACTCTTACACACATGGGGTCACCATGAGTCAGAATTGACCCCACAGCAACTGGTTTTTTAAATATATTTGAAGGCAGGAGAAAATACTGCAATGCTGAAACTAAGGTTAAAAAAAGTTAAAACCTTTAAAAGACACTATAAACACACCAAATTATGTATTTGATGGGAAGAGGAGGGCATGATACTTCAACTTCATCTGTAAAAATTTATTTCTTACTAAAAAAAAAAAAACTGAAGGAAGTTTCCAGAAAATATAAGCATGTTTAAGAGATGGATCCTTTACTTCTTGCTATATTATCTTTTGTACTTTCTGCTTTTGTTTGTTGATTGTAGAATTTTTACACACTCACATACATACATGAGTGCACATGCATGACCTTGTTGTACGTCTAATGCAAAAACTTTTACAATGCCCATGAAATAACAGTATAATTTTAGTCCTAGAAATCATGGTCAATCATGACTTTTCCATAACCCATTTCTCCAACATTTCTCCCCCTTCCTCCACCACACCAGGAAGCCTTACAAAGCATTTTAGACCTTTGAACAGAATTATAATAAATAATAATAATCAGTAATAATAACAATATTGTGTTGTAACTCATAGGAATTTCTTAGAAGAAATGCTTCCAGAATGTTCCTTAGAAATAAGGATGGTCAGACTTTCACTTGCTCAGTTTGAACACATCATCAGCAGAGACAGGTCACTGGCAAAGGACATCATGTTTGGTAAAGTAGAGGGTCAGTGAAAATGAGAGAAATCCTCAGTAAGACAGACTGACGCAAGAGCCAAAACAAAGGACTCAAACATACCAACAATCATGAAGATGGCCCAGGATTTGGCAACTCTTCATTCTGTTATATATAAGGTCATCTTGAGGCAAAGCCAACTCGATGACAACTAACAACAACAAGTAATAATTATAGTAATTAGTAATAATAACATATTGGCACCGACCACTTGCTTTGAGCACCTGTTCTGCATTAGTCAGATGCGATACAGTGTGTTCTACATACCAGTACGCATATGATCTTATTTAACCCTCTTGACGGCTTTATAAGTTTGAAGAAATAGAGTTTTGAAAACGCCCTCAAATACATAAATGAGAAATTACAGAGCTAGAATTACATCTCCTGTTTCCATCACCCCAACCTAAAAAAAGAATATCAGAAAGAAACAGAAGGAGGAGAGACTTCAGGCAGTGAAATAGAACTTTTCAGAAATAATCTAGGTGAGAGTTGAGGGCTGAATTAGTGGGAATGAGAAGAGAAAACATGTGGTATAAAAATTACAATGATAAAATTGATGACACTGGACAATTGATTGAATATGAGGACAAAGAAGCCAAAAGAAATGCCACTGTGACAAGCTTTGGTGATTAGCGTAAATGGTGGCTCTATGCAAGCCATAGCCTGTATTGTTGGCATCTGAGGCAAGCAGAGCAAAAACATTTATTTTGGGGTGTTTTAAATATCACCTTATGTATATTTTTTCTGGGCAATTGAGATTTGTCCCTGGCAGCCCTGATCTTAATGCAGAGTGCAGATATTGCCTAGACAAAAGAAATCAATGTTCTGCTTTCAGTTTCAAAATACAGATTTTTGAAGTTCATGTTCATATGATAGTTTGAAAGAAGTTTGAGTTGTTGAAGTCCTTGCTTTATGGGAGTTAAAAGGGTTTTCTCAGAATTTCCAAAACTAGATGTTTTGGTTATTTAGTGCTGCTATAACATAAATACCACAAGTGGGTGTCTTTAACAAAGAGAAATTTATTGTCTCACTGTTTGGGAGGCTAGCTCCAAATTCAGAGCACCAGCTCTAAGGGAAGGCTTTCTCTTTCTGTGGGTTCTGGAGGAAGGCCCTTATCATCAATCTTTACTTTTTCTAGGAGCTTTTTTGCACAGGAACCTCAGGTCCAAAGGATGCACTCTACTTACAGCACTGCTTTCTAGGTGGTATGAGGTCCCCATGTCTCTCTGCTCACTTTTTTTTTTTTTTGTGGGTGAATGTCAGGTTGTTCCAACACCATTTGTGTGATAGTAATGATATTGTTTGATAATTTCCACATTCAGTTGGATCACCTTTCTTTCTTGGGAGTAGGCATAAATATGGATCTCTTCCAGTTGGTTGACCAGGGGGCTGTCTTCCAAATTTCTTGGCATAGATGAGTGAGCACTTCCAGCACTGCATCCATTTGTTGAAACATCTCATTTGGTATTCTGTCAATTCCCGGAGCCTTGTTTTTCACCAATGTCTTCACTGTAGTTTGGACTTCTTCTTTTAGTTTTAATTCCTGATCATATGCTACCTCCTGAAATGGTTGAACGTTGACCAATTCTTTTTGGTATAGTGACTCTGTGTATTCCTTCAATTTCCTTTTGATGCTTTCTGCATCGTTCAATATTTTCCCAAAAGAATCCTTCACTATTGCAACTCAAGGCTTAAATTTTTTCTTCAGTTCTTTTCAGCTTGAGAAATGCCAAGTGTGTTCTTCCCTTTTGGTTTTCTATCTCCTGGTCTTTGCACATGTCATTATAATATATACTTTGTCTTTTCAAATTGCCCTTTGGAATCTGTTGCTCAGCTCTTTTATTTCATCATTTTGCTTTAGCTACTCAACATTAAAGAGCAAGTTTCAGAGTCTCTTCTGACACCCATTTTGGCCTTTTCTTTCTTTCCTGTCTTTTTAATGACCCTCTTGCTTTCTTCACGTATGATGTCCTTGATGTCATTCCACAACTCCTCTGTCTTCAGTCATTAGTGTTCAACATGTCAAATCCATTCTTGAGATGGTCTCTAAACTCAGATGGGATATACTCAAGATCTTACTTTGGCTCTCATGGACTACAGGCCTAATTAGTAGTGATTTATCATGATGGGTTCATCAATTGTAGTAAATGTATCATGCTAACACAAGAGGTTAATAATAAAGTAAACTTGAGGAGAGAGGGGTATGTGGGAAGTCTGTATACTTTCTGATCAATGTTTCTGTAAATGTAAATTGCTCTAAAATACATCAGGTCTATTAATAAAAACAAAATCTTCTCTGAAAAAATAGAAAGGAAAAGGGAGAGGAAGGAGAAAAATAGAAGAAATGAGTATTCACTCATAAGATACTGATTTAACCAGGGAGATGGGTCTAGGATTTAAACTGGAAAAAACTGGAATAAATTTAAATTGGAAAAATTAAGGTACTTAATTTTTCAGTAGAAAAATTACAAGGTCCTGTGGGGGTGGTTCTTATGAGGAAGTTTAGTTGAGTTCTAGAAAAAGAATTTTACAGTTTCCTGACGCTGAGTGAAAGTGGGCCCATTTTAAGTTCTCCAGTACAAATTTCCTCAAATCAACTTTGTATTTCATGTTTGGTGCCCATATATGAGTCATTAACAATAAGGCCTATCTGGAAGTTTCCTATTTTAACTAATTTTTCTTGCTATGTAGGTGCTAAACTCAGATATTAAATTTCAAAATTAATAAAACATAGTTCACTGAAATCTGTGAGCCTATGTATGTGGATAACCAAAACCAAACGCAGTCCCGTCGAGTCGATTCCGACTCATAGTGACCCAGGAAAAATGACAATTTCATATTTTAAAATAAAAATTTAATTTTAGAATAGTTTTACATTTACAAAAAATGTAAAAATAGTACAGAAAGTTCCCATCTACCCCATTATATGAAACTTCTTGACTTCTTTTGAATGGTCCTTAAGCTCCTCCTTCATAACAATTTTGGAGCTGCCACTGCTGAGTTTCATTTAGCAAGTATTCCAAATATGATAAAATTTCACTCATAAGATTTGAGAATATATATTCTTACAGCCTAGATTTGTTGTATTTTTCAAGAACAAATACACTGGAGTTATCACATGTTTATCATTTTATTCTTTTTTAGGGGTGAGCTCCTTAGAAGTTAGGAAAGGCATTTTTTGCTCCCTTTATAATTTATTGTTTCATTTAATGTCATCCCTTTGCATTTTATGGCTAATTAGATGCTTTTGCATGGTGAAAGCACAATAAGTATTTTTAAGTGGAACTATAAGCACACTTGGAACCCTGGTTGCATAGTGGTTAAGATCTACGGCTACTAACCAAAATGTCAGCAGTTCGAATCCACCAGGCGCTCCTTGGAAACTCCATGGGACAGTTCTATTCTGTCCTATAGGGTCACTATGAGTTGGAATCAACTTGACAGCAATGGTTTGATTTGGGTTTTTTGATATGCACACTCAGGAGACCCTGAGTGGTGCAAATGGTTAATGTCTGTTATGGATTGAATTGTGTACCCCCAAAAGATGTGTGGAAAACCCTAACCTCTAGGCCTGTAGTTATAATCCCATTTGGGAATGGATTGTCTTTATTGTGTTGATGAGATAAGATTAGTATATGGTGTATCTTGAGTCAATCTCTTCTGAGATATAAAAGAGATTAAACAAGCAAGCAGAGGAGAGATGATGGAGAGTGATGTCAAGCCATATGAAGATTGCCCAGGAACAGAAGCTCAAAAGAGACAAGGACCTTCTTCCAGAGCTGCCAGAGAGAGAAAGCCTTCCCCTAGAGGCAGTGCCCTGAATTCGGACTTCTCACCTCTGAACCTGTAAGGAAATAAATTTCTGTGTTAAGCCACATGCTTATGGTATTTCTGTTATAGCAGCTCTAGATAAGTAAGACAATGCCCTTGACTGCTAACCAAAAGGTTGGATAATCGAGTCCACACAGAGGTGCCTCAGAAGAAGGGCCTGGTGAGCTACTTCCAAAAAATCAAACATTGAAAATCCTGTGGAGCACAGTTTTACTCTAACACAATAGGGTGGCCATGAATTGGAATTGACTTGATGGCAATAGGTTTCTACAGAGTTACATGCCGCTTACCCTAATGGAAGTGTGACCTGATTGTTTTTTAGATAAACATGTTGTCCAAGCTGCTCCAGGCTCTTAACATCTTGAGCAACTTCTGCGTGTAGATATCAGTACAATATGTTGCAAGGATAGTATTCAGACTATTGCTTTTCACCTTGTTTCAGTGCACACGGTTCCACCAAAATGAATGAATGAACACATGAATGAATGAATAAGACCTTACAAAATGTTGTCATATCTATTACACTGAGCATTCACTCCACATAGTAACTGAACTACACATTTTATACATGCTAAAAAAAAAAAAAAAATTTTTTTTTTTTATTTAAAACCCTTCATTGTTATCTCCATTTACAGGTGAAGAATTAGAGGCTCAGTGAGCTTAAGTAGCTTTCCTTCAGAAAGTAAAGGACAGACTCAGGTTTCAAGTACACTGACTGCAAAATCCTTATTATTTCCATTAAATTACCAGTCTCCTAAATTCAAGGGTACTTCTGGTTCTCATGAATAAAAATCTTACAGCAGTGTTATGGATTGAATTGTGTCCCCCCAAAATGTGTGTCAACTTGGCTAGGCCATGATTCCCAGCATTGTGTGATTGTCCACCATTTTGTTATCTGATGTGATTTTAGCATGTGTATTTAGTTTTTTTTTTTTATGGGATTAGCGGCAGTTACGTCAATGAGGCAGGACTCAAATCTACAAGATTAGATTGTGTTTTAAACCAATCTCTTTTGAGATATAAAAAAGAGAAGTAAGCAGAGAGACATGGGGACCTCATACCGCCAAGAAACAAGAGCCAGGAGAATAGCCCATCTTTTGGACCTGAGGTCCCTTGTGGAGAAACTCCTCGACCAGGGGAAGATTGATGACAAGGACCTTCCTCCAGAGCCAACAGAGAGAGAAAGCCTTCCCCTAGAGCTGGCACCCTGAATTCAGACTTCATCCTACTAGACTGTGAGAGAATAAACTTGTCTTTGTTTTAAAGCAACTCACTTGTGGTAATTCTGTTATAGCAGCACTAGATGACTAAGATAAGGAGATAGCTAACAATTTTCCCAAAGGATTGTTTAGCGAGCCTCCAACATCTCTTCAACTCTATAACGGTTGAGGGGAAAAATTATTATAACTACCTAGATGCTGCTCAAGCTGATAGGTTCTTTTCTGTCCTAATTTCTCAGAGATAGTTCCCTCGACCTATATACACACTGTCGATAAACTCTCTTAATTGATAAATAGCATTGTGGCGGGAAGCCTTCAAACACACAAGGTGCATTTTTTACTGAGGAAACATTAAGGGAAAACAATGTCACAGAGAGGAAAAACACATAATGGAAGATATAACATTTGCATGAATCACTAGAAATAACTCATGATTTCAGAGGTTGTTTGTGTTTCTGCTCTTCTTCTGAATACTCAGCAAGTTTCCATTCATTTTCATTTGTCTTCAGGAGAAGAAAATCTGAGAAGCATTGCTCTAATTTGATTTTCAAAGAAAAGTAACCCTTTGTCTTTTACTAATTATGCCACCCACTTTATTTAACATTTCTTTATATTTTAACTTCTTTTTCTTAAGATACTACGGTTCTGGATATGCCAATTCAGCATAAGGAATGAATGAATGAATGCGGGAGAATCAGATTTTAGATGTAGCTCTCCCTCTAGTGATCATTACCATATTCTTTCTTCTCACTGAGAAACAGATTCAGAATGATGTAATACTGCAACATTCAATGATTTACCATTAACTTTAATGCCCAGATGGGAAAGGTCTATAGGCCTACCTGCACGATTTATCATAACCATCAAAAGCACTTCCACTTCCCGGCTATCACCAATGACTGCCCTGACACGGAACACAATACAGAGTCCTGGAAACAGCAGAAGAAAAATGTAGACCAGAACTCAAATTCACGTAAAAAGACCAGCGTTAATGGCCTGAAAGAGAGTGGAGGAACTTCTGAAACTATGGCCCCTGGACGCACTGTTAACCCAGTACTGAAACCATTCCCAAAAACCACTCTTCAGACAAAGATCAAACAGGACTATAAAACAAAAAATAAAATGCACACAAGGAATGTGCTTCTTAGTTCAATCAGATACAGGAGAACAAATGGGCGGTTCCTGTCTGAAGGCAGGATGAGAAGGCAGGAAGGGACAGGAACTGTTCCAATGGACACAGAGAACTGGGGGTGGAAAGGGGGAGTGTGCTGTGACATGGTGGGAATTGCAACTAATGTCACAAAACAATATGTGTATAAATTTTTGATTGAGAAATTAACTTGAGCTGTAAACTTTCAAAATTAAAAAAAAAAAACAAAACATGTTGACTGCCTTGATTATTTACCTTTACTTGTTGGAAGCATCTGGTAGATGACCCAATCTCTGTCTTCCCACTCTGTTCCTGTGTTTTAATATAAACCCCAGCCCCATAAATGCCCATGCAGAACTGGGTTTGATCATACCTGAGCTGAAATGTGTCAGTCATCTTGATAAGAATTATCATTTAGGGTTGGAAACCTGGGCTGTATCACTTACTAGAAATATGACCATTAGAGAGTTATTTTTCCTTTATGTACTTCAGTTTTCTTATATGTAAGGTGAAGGTAGTATGTCAATGGGCTATTTTAAAGGTTAATTATATTTGAATACATAGAATTTAGGAATTTAGGAAAGCACAGTAGCTAGAACATAGTAAGTGCTCAAGAGATGACAGTTATGAATGAACAATAATTATTAGATACTAAAAAAACCAAAGCCCGTTGCTATCCAGTCCATTCTGACTCATATCTACCCTACAGGATAGAGTAGAACTGCCCTATAGGGTTTCCACGGAGTGGCTGGTAGATTTGAACTGCCAACATTTTGGTTAGTAGTGAAACACTTAACTACTGTGCCATGAGAGCTCCTTATTAGATACTGGGGATATAAAATCAATTAAATCTGGTTCCTTTCTTCATAGGTTTTATAAGCCCAGGTATTAAATGTTGAATGCTCATGGTAAATAAATAAATGGGTAGATAAATGTTGTTGTTAGGTGCCATCGAGTTGGTACCAACTCACAGCGACCCTATGCACAACAGAACGAAACACTGCCCGGTCCTGTGCCATCATTACAATTGTTGTTATGCTTGAGCCCATTGCTGCAAGCACTGTATCAATCCACCTTGTTGAGGGTCTTCCTCTTTTCTGCTGTCCCTGTACTTTGTCAAGCATGATGTCCTTCTCCAGAGACTGATCCCTCCTGATAACATGTCCAAAGTATGTAAGATGCAGTCTTGCCATCCTTGTCTCTAAGGAGCATTCTGGTTGTGGTTCTTCCAAGACAGATTTATTTGTTCTTCTGGCAGTCCGTGGTATATTCAATATTCTTCACCAACACCACAATTCAAAGACATCAATTCTTCTTCAGTCTTCCTTATTCATTGTCCAGCTTTCACATGCATATGATGCAATTGAAAATACCACGGCTTGGGTCAGGCGCACCTTAGTCTTCAAGGCGACATCTTTGCTCTTCAACACTTTAAAGAGGTCTTTTGTAGCAGATTTACCTAATGCAATGCGTCTTTTGATTTCTTGACTGCTGTTCCATGGCTTGATTGTGGATCCAAGTAATTGACAACTTCAATCTTGTTTCCATTTATCATGATGTTGGTCATTGGTCCAGTTGTGAGGATTTTTGTTTTCTTTATGTTGAGGTGCAATCCATACTGAAGGCTGTGGTCTTTAATCTTCATTAATAAGTGCTTCAAGTCCTCTTCCCTTTCAGCAAGCAAGGTTGTGTCATCTGCATAACGCAGGTTGTTAATGAGACTTCCTCCAATCCTGATGCCCTGTTCTTCTTCATATAGTCCAGCTTCTCCTATTATTTGCTCAGCATACAGATTGAATAGGTATGGTGAAAGAATACAACCCTGACGTACACGTTTCCTGACTTTAAACCAATCGATATCCCCTGTAAGGTAAATAAATAAGTGGCCTATATTCTAAACCAGCCCTTTCTAATAGAAATATAGGGAAAAACAAAAAAACACTTCTACTTATATTTTACTCTACAGTAGATAATATATTAAGCTCTTCACAAATATTCTATTTTATTAAGCAAACCTCATGTGGTAAAAATGTGATTGATACTATTAATTCCTCCATTTATATAAGAGAATGGAAATTAGACAGTTTTAAGAAACTTGCTCATGGTAATACGGCCAGTGTCCCGGTTCTCCAAGGCTGCTATAACAGAAATACCACAAGCAGATGGCTTTACAAACAGGGACTTAGTCTCTTACAGTCTAATTGGCTATAAATCTGAATACATGGCTTCAGCTCCAGAGGATGTTTTTTGCTCTCTGTCTGCTCTGGAGGAAGGTCCTTGTCATCAATATTCCCCTGGCCTAGGACCCTCCCAGCACAGGAACCTTAGGTCCAAAGGATGTACTCTTCTCCCTTCTTGGTGGTATGAGGTCCCCCTGTCACTCTGCTTGCTTCTTTCTTTTATAACTCAAAAGAGATGAATTTAAAACACAGTCTAATCTTGTAGATTGAATCCCACCTCATTAACACCTAACTGCCTCTAATGTTGCCTCATTAACACCATAGGGGCAGGATTTACAACACATAGGAAAATCACATCAGCTCACAAAATCCTGGACAATAACACAATACTAGGAATCACGGCCTAGCCAAGTTGACACACATTTTGGGGGGCAAAATTCAATCCATAACAGCCAGTAATTGGCAGAGGCTGATTTGATTCTGGCAATCTGAACTTAAGGTGTATATTTTTATTGTATGTTTATTTTTCCCCACAAAGGACTCAATATTAACTCTTTTTTTTTTTTTTTTTGCATATTAAGAATGTAAAACTGGAGGATCTCTACTAACAAAAGTGTAACAAGAGCAAATATGTTTCATTATGGAATAGATCTGATGTCAAAAGATGAGTAAGACTGTACAGGATAAAGTCTGGAATGAGATTGAGGAAGAGAATAATTCCAGGAAGAGCCACAACGTGTACAAAGGTCCTGGACAGGTAGAAGCAACGACTTTGGGGGGCCAGAAAGAACCCCAGGGTGGCTTAAGTGCAGTAAACAAAGGAGAGGTGGGGTGGAACAGGTAATGGATCACCAAAGAGGCAATGTAAAGGATTTTGATCTTTATCAAGAGGGCAATGGGATCATATTGAGGGAATTTAAACAGTGGCACAGAAAAATCAGATTCAGGGTTTACAATGTGACTGATTCTGGTGAAGAGTAGACTGGACAGGTAAGGAAGGACAATATTGGATGCCACTGAATAGTCCAGGTGAGAGAGACTGGTAGCTTGAACTAGAGTTGTGGTAGTGGGGATTGAAAAACATTTTATGCACGTATTAGAAAGCTATTTAGGAGTTTAATGAATTGAATGTGGAGAATAGTAGAAAGCAGAGTCAAATATGACCCCTATATTTTACATTTGGATTAATTGGGTAGATGTGGCCATTCTCTGAGACATTGGTGGAGGATCAGAAGTTGGAGGATGTGGGGGTGTGAGAGAAGGTTCATTTTTTGACCTGTCGAGTTAGCATACATTTAGTGACATCCCAAAAGAAATAACAAGTAAAGTCTGGAATACAGAGGAAAGGCTGGTTTGAGTAATAAAATTAGAAGTCAACAGTAGGTAGATGGTGTTAATTGAAGCTTGGCTGGCAGACAATATTGAGCAGGAGGAGAGTAAAAGAAAGCTCAGAGCAGTGCTGTGAGGGACCCCACTTTTAATGGCTGGTAGAGCAGGGGCCTGCTGAGGATCCCTGGTAAGGTCTTGAGAAAAAAATTACTTTACTCAGTATGTATTGAATACTTCCACTGTGTCAGCGGCCATTGCAGGCCCTGGAAATAGAGCCATGAAGAAAAGAGACAAGTCCATGCTTCATGGAGTAGGAAGGCATCTGACAATAGATGGTCAACAAAGGTCTGAACTAACTACAGAAATAGATTTCTCTCTCTCTACTCAGAAAGTATTGCTTCTTGAGACTGCTGAGTGCTCTTTTCCTATTTTACTTCTTTTCCTTATACGTCCTGTCAGATCTCAATTCTCAAGACACATTGCAGAAAGTAGCCGTTATATATGATCAGGGTTGTCATCCTTCCAGTTACTGCATTGAGGGGATGAGGGTGACAGAAGCATCATTGGGAGGAGTCTGGATAGTAGTGCACAGTGCACAGTGTGGGTAGCTTTTTCCATCTAGCCACAATGTCAGGGAACCAGACAGTGGAGGGAGAAAAGAAGATCCAATGCAGTCACAAGCTTCAGTGGGGCACGTGTAGTTTTGAGACAGGATTGGGCTGGAGCAGGGCCGGTTAGGCCCCCAGCATAGAGGCCCGGAAAAGGTCAAACAGACAGAGAGTAGAATAAACAACCTAATGGCAGTGGTGCAACTATAACCCACCTCCTGGAGATAAGAACAGAATACACAGGCCCTGTGGGGCAAAATGTTCCCGCTGTGGGGTGAAACAAACTGAAATGTTCTAAGATGTTGCATATAAACTGTTGATGTAGATCTTGCAGGTTTCCACAGGTGCGGAGGGAGCATGCGCAAAAGAAGTAAACGCTCTGCTGTTTGACCTTCCCGTGCCCTCTGAAGGGGGCGATGTGACAACGGGTACCAGTGCACCTGTGTCACATCCCATCATGAGTTATGTCAACAAACAGATACAGCACTGGAAGTGCTTACTTGTGTATGCCAAGAAATTCGTAAGGCAGCTACCTGGCCAACCGACAGAAAGGGATCCATATTTATGCCTATTCCCAAGAAAGGTGATCCAACTGAAAGTGGAAATTATCAAATGATATCATTAATATCACACACAAGTAAAATTTTGCTGAAGATCATTCTAAAGCAATTACAGCAGTGTATCTATAGGAAACTGCCAGAAACTCAAGCTGGGTTCAGAAGAGGACTGTGGAACAAGGAATATCATTGCTGACGTCAGATGAATCCTGGCTGAAAGCAGAGAATATCAGAAAGATGTTCACCAGTGTTTTACCGACTATACAAAGGCATTCAACTGTGTGGATCATAACAAATTTTGGCCAACATTGCGAAGAATGGAAATTCCAGAACACTTAATTGTGCTCATGAGGAACCTATACATAGATCAAGAGACAGTCATTCAAATAGAACAAGGGAATACTGGGTGGTTTTAAAGTCAGGAGTGGTATGTGTCAGGGCTGTAGCCTTTCACCATACCTATTCAATCTCTATAAACTGAGCAAATAATCCAGGAAGCTGGACTATATGAAGAAGAACAAGGAATCAGGATTGGAGGAAGAATCATTAACAACCTGTGTTATGCAGATGATACAACCTTACTTGCTGAAAACGAAGAGGACCTGAAGCACTTACTGATGAAGATCAAAGACCTCAGCCTTAGGTATGGATTACACCTCAACACAAAGAAAACAAAAATCCTCACAACTGGACCAATAAGCAACATCACGATAAATAGAAAAAAAATAGCAGTTGTCAAGAATTTCATTTCACTTGGATCCATGACCAACACCCATGGGAGCATCAGTCAAGAAATCAAAAGATTCATTGCGTTGGGCAAATCTGCTGCAAAAGACCTCTTTAAAGGTTTGAAAAGGAAAGATGTCACCCTGAAGACTAAGGTGCTCCTGACCCAACCCATAGTTTTTCAATCCCTCAGATGCATGTGAAAGCTGGGTGGAAGATGGAAGAATTGATGACTTTGAATTGTGGTGTTGGAGAAGAATATTGAATATACCGTGGACTGACACAAGATCGAACAAATCTGTCTTGGAAGAAGTACAACCGAAATGCTCCTTAGACGAGAGGATGGCGAGATTGTGTCTTACATGCTTCAGACATGTTATCAGGAGGGACCACTCCCTGGAGAAGGACATGATGCTTGGTAAAGTAGAGGGTCAGTGAAAAAGGGGAAGACCCTCAACAAGATGGATTGACACAGTGGCTGCAACAATGGGCTCAAGCATAACAATGATTGTGAGGATGGTGCAGAATCGGGCAGTGTTTCCTTCTGCTGTACATACGGTTGCTATGAGTTGGAACTGACTCTAGAACACCTAACAACAACAACGTTAGAGGCATGGAATGTTTTTTCAGGTGTGGGATTATGCAACTGCTGTAGTTAAAACACAGTTTAAAACTCTATGAATTACAATTTAAATTTTTAAGTAATTTTCAGCTGTATTTTAGCATCAGTTCACTATTTCATGTTTTAGAAAACTCTAAAACATTCTGAAAACCTCCCAGTTAAAAATAGCTGTCTTTTAAAACTGCATTAATACCTCAGGTTTGAATGACTATGCGGCCTCAGTAACAAGAGAAATATTAGTTTTGAATTCCAGAAAACACGTCAAGGTTCATGAAGTGTACAAAGCGGATTTATCAACTGAATTAGACTTTGCACAGTGGAAAAGCTGGCAACATTCTAGTTTTGGCATACAATTTTGTCTGAGCTCTAGGTATCATACTTCAATATATAGTGTATAATATATATTGAAGTATATATATTATACTTATATATATACTTCAATATATATTGAAAACTAGCACGTCTGTCTTTCATTACCCAGAGGAGCTACTCTTGGCAAAAGAACTATGAGACTGTTTTATGAATAGTTTCAAAAGCAAATTGATCAACAATGTACAATTTTATAAAGCTTGCATTGACAGTTTTTACTTCCTTAACATTCAAATGCACACGTTAACAAGACTGCTTGTGATAAAAGGATGTGGACACTTTGCTGCTAAGTGTATTGCAAATTGTGCCTAACAGCTGACAGACCTATTGACAAAGACAAGCTCAAGTTTGAGTACTTAACACTTGTTGTTGTTCACTTCCACAAGAGAAGAAACACATCTTTTTTGGATTTACAGAAAATGATTTTTACCCCCCAGGAAATTACAAAATAACAGATAAGAATTCACTGGTAAAATTATATATGGCATTGCTCCAGAGCTTTACAAAACTGAAATCTCACTACCAATTTTTATTAGCTAGGTACTTCAAAAAGTGCTATTTCCACTTAATATATAGGAAAATGGAAACTTAAAAAAAAGGTTTTGCGTTAACACATTATTATAGGATTAGGAATTGATTCCAAGAATTCCAATAAATGAATCACCAGAGACCCTGTCAGCATTGGGAATGAGGAACACATCTCTTTGGCCTATTTCCTTTTTACTGGATTTTTGTTTTCCTACAACAATCCCCTAGCATGATATTTTAGTAGGTGCTGGGTCTATTTGCAAGCTCATAAAGTAATTATGTTGATTAAAAGGATTAAAATCACTCTCCCCTTGGCTCTCGTTCCTGCGTGAATGAGTTGCAAGTATGAATGTACTCCAGATTTGAAAATGGTGGCAGCCAGAAAAAATAACCACTGAAAAAGAAAGTGGAGGAAAAAGTCAAGCTTGATCGAGAAGTATACTTCTGATCGTGCCACAGAATTTTTACTGGAACATTTGGATAATTGTGGAAAGAATATACATGTATTCCTATGTATACACACATACATATATATGGCTTTTCCTTTTGGACCCCAGTGGATATTGATTGACTTGGCTTTCTTACTATCTAAGGTTTTCCTTTCAACTGTAGCTACAGATACTACAAGGCAAGAGTTTTTAACCTATTTTTGTGCATGAATAACTTTACCTGTTGAAGTTTCTCAGTATTTTTTAAAAAAATAAATAAAATGAATATTGTATTAGTTTTGTATTGGTGCCATAACAAACTAGCATAAACTTAGTGGCTTAAACAACTCATTTTTTTACCTTACAGTTTTGGAGATAAGAAGGCTGATAGGTATCACTGGGCTTTTGAGAAGAATTTATTTTCTTGCCTCTTCCAGTTTCTAAAGGCCACCTGCGTTCCTTGACTCATGGCCCCTTTGCACTATCTTCAAAGCCTGCAAAGCAGTGGAGTCCCTTTCACAGGTGTCTCTCTGACTACAGCTGGGAAAGGTTCTCTGCTTTTGAGAACTAATGTGATTAGATTAAGCCCACTTGGATAACCTCCCCATCTGAAGGTATTTAATAGTAATCATATCTACAAAGTCTCTTTTGTCATGTAAAATATTATATTCACAGATTCTGGAGGATTAGGGTGTAGATATCCTTGGGGGCATTATTCTGCTCATAGGATTATAAATAAAATAACTGGAAATCAGTAATAAAAATATATTAAGAAAACAAATTTGAGTTATAGTAATACATGTCTTCACTAACACATTAAATAACAAGATCTAGAGCAGCAGGTCTAATAATGTCCATATTCAAACAGTAATGAGCATAAATGATTTTTCAATATATCAGTAATAACTGCAGCAACTGTAATGAAGTATGAAATATCTGTAGTTGCTATGGATGACAGGATCACAGAAATTTTAATTTGTTGTTTATATATGTAACTAAAAGAAACATTAAATTTCAGCTAGAGGCTAATAAAAATAAAGATGTATATTTTTCTCCATTGAAGATCACAGACCCCTTTGAAGTTAAGAACCCCTTCTCTATGGAGATATCAAGAAATGAAAAACTGATGTCAGTGTATCCTGGCAGTGACAAGAGTACAGACCCTTTTATACCACTCACACAAATTATCCTGGACAGCAAGCCTCAAAGAAGATAGCAGGTACAGGAGAGTTTCAATGATACCGGAAAAACCCAATTATCTTCAAGGTCTTTTTCCACAAAGTCTCCTTAGACATTTCTGGCTCATTTGGGACTCCCTCCCGTCTCTGATCGGATGTTTTTTCCACACACACCAACAGCCTAAACCTCACTCTTTTCTCTGTCATTAATTTGGCACTTTATCAAACATTGCCTTGGGATGCTAGTAATCTTTACATTTGTATCTTGCTGTCCTGACTAGATTGGAAGCCATGTAAGTAGAAGTTGTGACCCTAATACTCCCCAGCATGTTTTCTCCTTTTCAAAACGGGCAACTGAGAGCTTGACCTAACTAACACCACGGTGAACTTCTAAGTTTTTCTCCTTCCTCTGCCTGCCTTCTCTTTTCCACATACCTTTGTTAATGACTTTGTTTCCATCTGATGCAAATAGCTTTATTCTTTGTTTTTGATCTGATGCTAATAACGTCGTTTTGTTCCATCTGACCACCTGTGATTTACAATCCCCCACAAGGAGATTAAATACCAGGGGTCTGATGTGTATATCTTTAGCTTGACAAGGAGATGTCTGGCATGTATCTCTGTAGTCTGATAAAGAGGCTCTAGTCATTATCTTACAATGAATAACTCCTCCAGCCATGCCATCTGCAGGCTACAAAGACACTTCTAACCCTGGTAAAAATCCTAGATAAGCTCTAATGTAAAATTGCCTTTTGGGACTCCATACAGACTTTTTTTTAGAGACAGTCTTCGTTTTGCTGTTGGGTTTTTGTTGGTGGACACCTCCTAAGCAAACTTTCTCACTCTTTCTGACCTGGGGTACGTTTCATTGGCTTGAGTGCTCCAGGGCACAGACCCTTGAGGTGATAGAAATCATTGTTCTTTAGTGGAGTTTGGAGGGCAATTTAGGATAAGCATGAGTGAATATTTATGAAATGATTTACCAATTAACCAATTAATGATCCCTAGGGTTGCTGTCGATGGCACTGGGTTTTTTTTTAGGGTTGCACTCAACTGCAGTGGTTTTATTTTTTTTAGTGTACTTACATATATTTTGGTGAAAATGGCACATTTCAAGAATGTGGTTAGTTGAGAGTATTTTGGAACTAAGTTCCAGAATAAGACATATTATGTGGAAAGATCTTTGGTCTGGGAGCTGGAGTTTTTTTTTTCTCTTCCCTTAACCAGCTTCGTGACCCTGATCAAGTAACCCTCTTTCCGAAGGCTCAATTCTATCCATTATAAAACAGAGGGATTGTATTAGATCATCTCTAGGGTCCCTTACAGTTTTAGGAGTTCCTGAATCAAGGAGTACTTTACCTTCATCAACATTACTAAAGCTTTTAACACTTCATTAGGACAGAATTGAAGTTTCCAGGATTATTCTGCTTCCCAAAGTAGTTTAAGAATTTAAATTGAAGACTTCCTTGAGAAGGTAAATTGTGACTATATCAACACACCCCTAATAAATTACATTCCTTCTTGTAAAATACTCATTGGAAGTGATTTGCTACCTCCAATCCTATTCAAATCCTTTCACACCCACATGAAAGAAGGATTAGTTTGTGAGGTCCTGGGAAACTTTTTAGGAAAGCATGAGGTGAACCTCTTGTAAAAATTTTCTTACAGAAACTATAGCATCCTGATGACTTATCCTAAGTACCTGCTGGAAAGAAGGTCACGGCAACAATAACTGTCAGTGATTCTTCAAGAAAAAATTTAGTGGTATTTTCTGGAGATTGTTGAGATTGAGTTGCACTCTATTTTTGTCTTTTAAAACTCTGGGTAGGACATTCTACCCCTCCACCTCACTCTCCTCCTAGCCCTGACCAGCTCTGTCTGTCCACAGCCCCTTAGTGAGCCCATTCCTCACTTTGATCTTTAGGTATCTGAGCAATGTAAGGCATTAAGGTTAGATTAGGGCAGGGACCGTGAAGATCGTAAAGAGGACTGGAGTTTATTCAAAGTTCAGATCTACAGGTAGATACGCATTCAACTTCAGGAAGAGGGAAAATAGAGGAAGGGATGTAGACTTGAATGTATCTATTCCATCTTTAAGAGATTGCTGCCTGCCACTAGGAAGATGTCACTGCACCTGTCCTGTTGTGCAGTTTCTCCTTATGACTAGCATGGCTATTTCGCTATAATTGAAAAAAAGTTATCATGCACTCTCCACAACTATATTTTTTCTCTTAGGCTTCCCTTTTGTTACCGGAGAATAGCCTCGGTTCTTGTCTTCGGTGTAGGAAAGAATTCAAACACTGAGACAGAGTGCCAAGCAAGCAAGGGGTTTTATTAGCTAACAGAGGGTTAGTAGCAAAAGCACACTTGACCAGGGAGTGTCAAGCCAGCTACTTAGAGGGAGAGTCTGAGAGCCCCATACGGTTTTCTTAGAGCTTTATTCCCTTTTCTTTTACCTCTCCCTCACATCTTTCTCATGGAGCCACCTTCCCTTTTGTTGACTTTCTATGGGCTGGAACGCTTTGATGGCTTAACGTTTAACTGCCAAGTCAGGGACCCCTGCAGGGACCATCCTATTGAGGAATGTCACCACCCCATTTCTTTTTCTCCCCCTTACACTTTCATCTTAAATACCCACTTCACTTTCTCAGTGGAATTCAGCTCATTCTATAAGGAGAAGCTCAGATGCCACCTTCCTGGTGAAATGTCCTGCTCCAGAGCCCCCAATTTGGAGAAAAATCTTAAGTTTTCAATAGCAATTTATCTGTGTTTTCTTTTTGTCACAAAACTATGCCCCCATTTATGCTAATCTGTACATATCAGCTTCCCATTTATATTTTTTAAATAGATTTGAAGCTCCTGAATGACAGGCACTACTAATGCAACTTCACGCCCTCAGGTTGCATTTAGTAACTTCTCAACCAATGCGTGTTGATCTGAGCTGGATTGAATACCTCCTGTCTCCACTCATCAGCTCGATGAGCATTCATTAGAAATACTCTGACCTTCTTTTGCAGTCCAATTTGGGGAGAAAATAACTACCGAGCAGGGCAGGAACAAAGAAAACATTCCAACCTTAACAGATGAGGAGACTATAATATAAAATAAATTATTTTCAGATTTGCTTTACTTTTCATTGCACATGATTTCAAAACAAACAAAAAGCATCCATATGCATATACATACTAACAGGATTCTTTGTCATTTTACCAGCAATCCTGGGATTTTTCTCATAAATTACACCAACAAATAATGAACTAGTTTGAGAACTTGTGTGAGAGTAACTTGGGACAAATTGTTTCCAAGCTGCTTGGTTGGCAGACTTTTGGAAATACTTATACTTGAATATCAGGGAATGTTGATAAACATTACTTCAAGAGGGTACTGAAAAAAAAAAGAACAGTTAAGTGTCTTAGTATAGATACTCACTTGTAAATAATTAAACATACCCATGTGTTTCTCTTTCAAATTCAGCACCAAAAAGGCAGACATGTTGTTTATAGTCTTTGTAATGTAGAAATAAAGTCTTTAATTACAAGAAACACAGGGTCAGTAAGCATCACTCTCACACCATCCTACAGAGTCTCCCCTCAAAAAAGAAACCCAATGAATATTAAGAGGATGGACTGGTTTTATTCAGAGTCATAAGGGCCAACTTTAAGGGTCTAGTATACTAGTTATCGGTGGTAGAATTCTTACCTCCATATGGGAGACCTAGGTTTGATTCCCAGCTAATGCACCTCACGCACAATCACCAGTCATCTGTCAGTGGAGGCTTTTGTGTCTCTATGATGCTGAACAAGTTCAGCAAATCTTTCAGACTAGGAAGAAGGGCCTGGTGATCTACTTCCGAAAATCAGCTAGTGACAACCCTGTGGATAAAAACAGTCCAATTTGCAATTGATCATGCAGACGGTGCAGGATCAGGCAGTTTTTTGTTCCATTGGGCACAGGGTCCCCATGGGTCAAGGGCCAACTAACATGTTGTTCCCAGTGCCGTCGATTCCGACTCATAGCGACCCTATAGGACAGAGTAGAACCACCCTATAGAGTTTCCAAGGAGCGCCTGTTAGATTGGAACTGCCGACCCTTTGGTTCACAGCCATAGCACTTAGCCATTATGCCACCAGGGTTTCCATGTTGTTGTTGGGTGCCCTCGAATTGGTTCTGACTCATAGCGACCCTATGTACAACAGAATGAAACACTGCCCAGTCCTGTGCCATCCTCACAGTAGTTGTTATGCTTCAACCCATTGTTGCAGCCACTGTGTCAACCCATCTTGTTGAGGGTCTTCCTCTTTTTTGATGACCCTGTCCTTGACCAAGCATGATGGCCTTATCCCTCCTGATAGCATGTCCAAAGCCATCCTTGCTTCTAAGGACAATTCTGGTTGTACATATTCCAAAACAGATTTGTTCATTCTTTTGGCAGTTCATGGTATAGTCAATATTCTTTGCCAACACCACAATTCAAAGGTGTCAATTCTTCTTTGGTCTTCCTTATTCATCATCCAGCTTTCACCTGTGTAGGAGACGATTGAACACACCATAGCTTGGGCCAGGTGAACCTTAGTTTTCAAGGTGACATTGTTAGTTTTCAACACTTTAAAGAGGCCTTTAAACTTGTTAGAAATGCAGATTCTTAGCAGGGATTAGAACAGGAATGAATTGCCTGAACCTTGAGGATTACTTTGTTCCCTTGATAAACTGACAACTTTATCATTATGAAATGACTCTCTTTATTCCTGGTGATAGTCTTTGCTCTGAAGTCTTGTCAGATTTTTGTTTACTAGTAATCTTCACATTGGCAGGGAAAACAAAAATAAACAAACAAAACCTCCCTGCTCCAAGGAACAGCAATTATTTTGCTGTCTTAATCCTGTTTCTACTTTGTTCAAAGGGATTTATTTACTAAATTTTTGGCATATTAACGTAAGATGTTCAGGGGATATTTACTCATTAAATAGGAAGGATGTCAGGATTTAAGTTTTGAAAACATAGTACAATGTGTCTGGTTCAAATGTTGAATGATTCAAAGACCAAAAACCTAACCCCAAACGTTGCCTGCACAAGTCTAAGGATTATTCATAGGGTTGAAGAATCTTAGGTCCTCAAAGAACCTTCCGTATCTAGCCATACCTGCTCATACCTGCAGGAGAACTAAGGATGAAGGAGGCTCATGGAGGGCACATTTTCTTTAGTTGATGGACAAAACAGGCTGTGGCAGTGAGGGAACCAGATCCTATTTCCTGACTGAGAAGAGAACACTCTTTGTCTCGGGGTTTTGTACTCTTCACACTTTTCTTCAGTTGCTTTTCTTTGGAGCAAAGGAAAGAAGAGCGTATACATAGCGGGCGGGGGGGGGGGGAGGGAGAAATCCACATTGAGTCTGACTTTCCCCCAAAATACAGGCCTCAGGAGCAGCTTCTGTAATTTTAAATCTCCCTTTGTCCATTCACCTGTAAAAATAATCTTTCAGCTACAGTTTCCTCAAACACCATAACTGCTTTCAGTCTTCAACCTGGTCTGAATATTTCCATTTTATACACATGCATACATACACACAGAGGTTTTAAAAAGTAACTCCAGTGGGCTTGAAGATATTAATCTCTTCCAGGGTATGGGTGGATCAAGAACATGTAAACTGCCAGCAGAGAAGATGCATTATGTGGTGGCTAGGATGTTAGCAAGTGTATGTTGTAAGAATGTTCTGATTTACTGTTACCGTTCATGATTTCAATAAAGAACCACACATTTAAGTTAGGAATCAAGATTGCTGTGCTGGCATGGGCTCTATTTGATATTCTGATATTTTGGAATGTGGTTTTATTGGATAACAACTGATTAACAATTATTTCTACACTTGAAAATTTCTTGACAAAATTATAAGTTTATCTCATACTATATCAGAGAACAGAGTTTTGTCAACATAAGTAACCTTTATTTGATGAGTTCTGTGTAATTCTTTCCTCTTTGACCCATTCATTTCTTAATTTCACAAATTAGGGATGCTGAGTGTGCACAGGCATCATTTGAAGTACTAGGGGTTATATAAAGAGGTACCAAGTGCTCTTACCACCAAGGAGCATGTTAACCAAGGGCCTCAGGGTCTAATGGGAAAAGTATATGCAAATAAATAAATAACGTTTAAATTACGTGATTTATAAGGTGAAGAGGGAAATAGTAACTTTTCTGAGTTACTGATGCTAGAAGGGTATTATTGGTTTTATACACAAAGTGTTATATAATTGTATAAAGTGTTTTATACACAAAGTGTTATATATATTTTCTGTTATATATAACCAAAATGTTATAAAAATGTACAATGGCCATATCCAAAAGCTCTTCTTCTTTATCAAAGGACTCTGAATGTCCCTTATATCACAAAGAAATAACATAGGCAGGCCACAATGCTTAGGTTAGTGAGAAAGCTGAGGGGTCAAGAGACAAAAACAAGCCCATGCGTTACCAATAATCTAGGCAACCAATAGGGTTAAGAGCATATTTGAGGGGATCATATTCTTCCTCCAGATACATAGATGGTTTCTTACAGTGAAAATGGAGCCATAGTCTTGGGAAGAAATTCAGGATTGAAATTCTTCCACTTTCCATCAATTTCAGGGTGGAAATGTGCCTTCACGCCCTGGCCTCCCCACCTATGCAGTTTCACATATACAGTTCTCACTCTCTACAGGCCACCTGCCATAGCAATATGAAATTACTCGAATTCCCTGAATTTCCTACATTGTTTTCTTTCATGCTGATTGTCATGGATTGCATTGTGTTCCCCCAAAATATCCGTCAACTTGGCTAGGTCATGATTCTCAGTATTGCATGACTGTCTACCATTTTGTCATCTGATGTGATTTTCCTATGTGTTGTAAATCCTATCACTATGATGTAATAAGATGGATTTGTAGCAGTCATATTGATGGGACCTATAAGATTAGTGTTTTAAGCCAATCTCTTTTGAGATATAAAAGATAGAAGTGAGCAGGGAGACATGGGGAACCTCATATCAGGGCACTCTTCTGCCCAAAATCCTTCAGCAACTCCCCATTTTACCCAGTAAAAGTCATTTGCAAAAAGCTTATAAGGCTCCAAGGCTTCCAGTCCTCTCCCCAGTACCCCTCCCACTTTCCCTCTGACCTCTGTTTACCACCCTCTGCCAGTGGTGCACTTTGGTCAAATACCTGCGTGGCTACTTGCTCCCTCCCTCCTTCAAGTCTTGGCTAAAATGTTGCCTCTGTAAGGCCTATCCTGTTTCACTTAAATATGCACACACCTACACACACCCGAGCGTTCCCTATCTCCTAGTCTGGTTTTCTCCATAGTGTTTATCATTATTCAATACAGCAGTTCCCAAAGTGTGGTCCCCAGAACTTTCTAACAACTTCCAGGTGATGCTGATGCTGATGGTCTAGGGACCACACCCTGAAGCCCACTTCTTCAGGGGAACCTCTCCTCCCAGACTCCCAATCCTTCCGATTTGGGTGAAGTTAAACCACTTCAAGCTTAGGGACCATCACAACCACCTGTAGAGTTTGTTAAAACACAGAATGCTGGGCCCCACTCTCAGACTTTCTGATTGGACAGGACTAGGGTAGGGTTTGGGATTTGCATTTCTAATAATATCCCTTAACCACTGATAGAATAAAATATATGCTTTTTATTAAGTTTATCTGTTTTCCTCCATTAGAATGTAAACTCTGTAAGGCAGAGATTTTTTTCTTATTTTCTGCTGTATCCTATGCAAAGAACAATGCCAGGCACATAATAGCTATTCAATAAAAATATGTTGAATGAATAAATGAAAGTTGCTTATCCCAGTGTTATATCAGACTGTCTTTTGAATTTATCTTGATAGATTTTATACGAAGAAATACCAAGTTACAAAACATCATATAACTCACTCTCCTCATGAGAGAAAGTGTTTTTAAGAACTGTTCAACAGACAACTGCAATTTCCTGATACTTGGGAAATAATTATTACTGTAACACTGAAAACCAAACCCATTACAACTGAGTTGATTCTGACTCACAGTGATCCTATAGGACAGAGTAGAATGCCTCATAGGATTTCCAACGCTGTAATCTTTACAAAAGCAGACTGCCATGACTTTCTCCCATGAAGCGGTTAGGGGGTTTGAAACGCTGACCTTTCGCGCTTAATCACTGCGTCAGCCACCAGGGCTCCTCACTGTAACACTGCTGTTGTGTTGTTAGGTGCCGTCGAGTCAGTTCCAACTCACAGTGACCCTACGTACCACAGAACGAAAAACTGCCCAGTCCTGCGCCATGCTCACAATTGTTACGCTTGAGCCCATAACATTACTACTAACAACTAACATGTACTAAGCATGTCATGTGTATTATCTCATCGGTTTTCATAAGAAACTCTGAGGTGGCTGGTGGTGTCACTTCCATTTTATCGGGAAGGCTCTCTGTTACAGCATGTAGCCAACTTCATCAGTGGATTCCTTGGTTGCCACATTATCTTCTTCCCTGTGTCCTTTCTCAACTAGGAGTCTGTGAAAAAGGAGGTGGTAGGTTTACCTTTTTGGTGTCCAGAAATATTAAGGTTTGCATTAAAATTTGCTGAACTGTATTTACCTTGTAACACTAAAGATCACCCTAGCCATTTTTTCTACAGTAAGGTTCTAGAGAACTCTACCAGAGTACTGGATTTCTAGATGCGAATGTTGAATCTTACATATGTTGTAAGAATTTAGCTGTGTAGATATGAAAATGTTTTTCAGGAAGCATGTCTTTGCGGGGGAGGGGGCTTTTTTTTTGCAATAATTTACAATAGCTTATTCTGTCTGAACACACATTCTATTAAATGCTGTAAAAGAGCATTACATTTCTGCAAAGAATATTTGAAAACACAAACACAAATGATTGTAAGTTAATGATTCATTTTCTTTTAAACATGTTGTTAGAACACGAGTCAACAAACTTTTCCCTCAAGGGCCAGATAGTAAATACTTTAGATTTGGGGGCCATAGAACTCTGTTGTTGTTGAAATCGGCCACAGACAAACATAAATCAATGGGTGTGGTGTGTTCCTGTAAAACTTTACTTACATTAACAGGTGGCTAGCCCGTGGGCCATAATTTATTGCCCTCTGTGTTAAAGGAATTCTATAGTCTTAGTGGAATGAATAAAAGGGACCAGGTCAATTTTAGGGAAATCTGCCATCTTTTTTTTCTTTTTAGTTGTTTATCTCTTATTACAGAAACATCCATATTCCTGTAACTTAAAAAAAAAAGACAATTTTAGTATATGTGTCAAAACAGACGTCTAGCTCTGTAGTAAATTGAACTAGTTAAACGAATTCTTATATTTATTTTTTACACAGCACAAATGCGGATGACACAGTAAGTCCATAATCTCCACGAAACTTATCAAGTTAACAACTGAGAACCTAAATTCTTACAATCTTCTGATCATTCGGTAAGTATACACTCTATCGAATCCATTAGCAGCAGAGGAGAACCTTAACTTAAAGCACCAAGTGTCTGGGCATTACTACAAATGTCTTCTTTTCCCATTCTCTAAAACATGCAGTCAAGCCACCTATGAAGCAAATACCAATTCGCCTTAAGCTTCGATGTATAAGGCAAAGCAGTTGGGAAACCAGCATTATTCTTAAGCCTAAGGTGGTGATTCTACCTCTTTACTGTTTTACTTCCTTCCATGATAGTTTTAACTTTCAACGCAGTTATATTTAACATGAATATAAATTGAGTTTTGAACATAATTTCTTACAGATTCATTTAACAGTTTAGGACATTCGTATCTGTTTCAGATATTCTCAGAAAAACAGAAACATGACCCCTAATCTAGAATATTCTGGCAATAATTATTAAAATTAAAATTTAGAATTCTATAGCAAAGCAAGAATGGACTGTTTATTCAAACATTATAGACTATAAGAAAGAAAAAAAAGCAAACTCCCTTATTGTATGTAAATTAAGGTACAAAACTTATTCCCAATATACATTTTTCAGACGTGTGTTTTCATTTTTTGAAGAAGGGTTCAATGGGTGTTTTTAGGGTCTTACTAACATCAGCCCTATATGCCCAGATATTACTGGATCCACTAAATGGACAATGAAAACTGGCTGAGGCTGCTGATTAATACTTCGACAGGAATCTGACACACAGACACAGATTTCATTGTCATATTCAGTGGAACGGAATTCTTCCTTAAAATTGTGCTCCTGATAGGCTGGAGACAGAGCAATGGACTGTTAGTTCTTTAGGCCCCAAATACACGAATCTGTTGTACAAAGACTTCATTCTTCACTCTCGGCCTGTAGTCAGTAACTTGAGAGCCTTCTGTAGATTCTGCACAGCAGTGCTTACATCTTCATACTGCAAAGCACTGCCAGCGTATTTGCAGTATTTCTGAGCTCTAGCAAAGTCCTCTGGTGTTAGACGAACGTCCCCTAGAATGAAAGGATAATTAAGATATTAATAAGAACACGGGGAAGTTTTCTGTGAGGTCAGGCAAATGTTTACATTCAAGATTTAAGAAAATATTTTAGGTTTTGTTAAAACATTATGAAGGTTTTTTTTTCACTCCTAGCTGTATTCAGATAATTTCTTCACGCTTTTCAATTTTTTGTTATCACTAACGTAAACCACAGACATGCCAGTACATGGTAATTTGTATAAGTAGGATTTTCCTTTAAATCTTTCCAATAAACTAAGCAATAAGCTAAAAGCTTTTATACTTCAGAAAATTAATTGCAAAAAAAAACATTCTCTGTGAAACAAGGACAGTAGCTTTGGTGTTTATGTCAGAAACACTGCACATTTCTCTTCATGGGACAATACACACAGACTAAACTGTTCAACCCTCATTTGAACTAAAATAGAAATATTACTCAATAACAAAATAAAATGAATAACAAACTTTATGCAAAAAAATTACGTAAGCCATTTTACTTTGTTTGTTTTTAACTTAAAAACATTCTACATTTTTGTGTCATCCAGATTAAAAGACCCTAAGGCTTAGTACTAAGATTTCAATTTCAAAAGATTAAAATACAAAATTAAACATGTAAACAACTTTTGCAGATTATTTCTCCAAAATTTTTCCTCACCAAGTTTTCTAATTATACATATGGTTATCACATGCAGAGTTCAACTAAATAATTTGGGTCAAAAAATCACTCTAAAGACAGTTCATTTAAGATCTGAATATTCTTGAATATACACTTACAAAGATGAAAGAAGAAACTGACCCCCCTTCCCCCCCCGCCGAAATAAACACTTTCTTTGGATATTTCTATGAGGATTATCAGAACGGATTAGAAGGCTGGGGCACAGAATATCATGAACAGACAATATATTTTGATTCTAGAAACCTGTGCTTACAAACAGAATGAGTCTGCTTAGTTGCTTTTAAGTATGCTGGAGATATAAAGCATAAAATGAAAACTTTGACAGCATTTAGGTAAGGGCTTCAAAGTCGGTAGCAATATCAGGTATTATGATAATAAATTATGGTACAAATGAATATTTTCAGAATTTTCAAGAAGACTATAGAAACAATGTATCTTAAAGCATCTAGTCCAGGGACAGGCATACATTAGGAGCTCAATAACTTTACTGAATGAGTATGAAAAAACTGCTTATATCTTAAATCATTCCCTACATCTTAAAATAAATGAAGTTCCTTTATAATTAAATATTAATTATATTTCAGACTTAAAGATAATATATTCATGTCTCTACATACAGTAACAAGTACAGCATGTAAAAATAAGACTTCAAATATATGTTGAATTATTATTATTAAACAACATGAATATCTGTATCCTTACTGTTATGAATTACAAGGTCAAATTACATACTCCAATTTTAACACAAAGTATTTTAATTTCCTTGAATTGTTGCCCTGTTAAAAAGCAAGCGATACAAATCAATAAACTAGTTAAAAGTAACTAGTCTCTCATTTTGTTATTTTGTGGTGGCTTGTGTGCTGCTGTGATGCCAGAAACTCTGCCATCAGTATTTCAAATACCAGCAGGGTCACCCATGGTGGACAGGTTTCAGCTGAACTTCCAGAATAAGACAGGCTAGAAAAAAGGACCTGGCAGTCTACTTTGAAAAAATTAGCCAGTGAAAACCTTATGAATAACAGTGGAACATTGTCTGCTATAGTGACAGAAGATGAGCCTCTGGTTGGAAGGCACTCAAAATATGACTGGGTAAGAGCTAACTTCTCAAAGTAAAATTGGCCTTAATGACATGGACAGAGTCAAGCTTTTAGAAACTTCATTTGCTGATGTGGCATGACTCAAAATGAGAAGAAACAGCTGCAAACATCTATTAACAACCAGAATGTGGAATGCACAAAGTATGAATCTGACAAAACTGGAAAACATGGAAAATGAAATGGAACACATAAATGTCAATATACTAGGCATTAGGATATCCTAGGCATTAGTGAACTGAGATGGACTGGTACTGGTCATTTTAAACCAGACAATCGTACAGTCTACTATGCTGGCAATGACAAATTGAAGAGGAATGGCATTGCATTCATTGTCGAGAAGAACATTTCAAGATCTATCCTGAAGTAAAATGCTGTCAGTGATAGGATATTATCCATACGCCCACAAGGAAGACCAGTTAATATGACGATTATTTAAATTTACACACCAACGCCAAAGATGAAGAAATTGAAGATTTTTACCAACTTCTACAGTCTGAAACCGATTAAATATGCAATCAAGATGGCAACTAGAATGTGAAAGTAGGAAACAAAGAAGAAGGACAGTTGGAAAATATGGCCTTGGTGATGGAAACGATGCCAGAGATCAGATGATATAATTTTACAAGACCAGGGACTTCTTCACTGCAAATATCTTTTTTCAACAACATAAACAGGGACTATACATGTGGACCTTGCCATCTGGAACATGCAAGAATCAAATTGACTATGTCTGTGGAAAGGGACGATAGAAAAGCTTAGTATCAATAGTCAGAACAAGGCAAAGGGACCGATTACAGGACAGGCCAACAACTGCTCATATGAAAATATAATTTAAGTTGAAGAAAATTATAACAAGTACATGAGAGCCAAAGTACGACCTTGAATACAACCCACCTGAATTTAGATACCATCTCAAGAACAGATTTGACATATTGAACACTAATGATCGAAGACCAGAAGAGATGTGGAATGACATCAATGACATTATATACAGAAAGCAAGAGGTCATTAAAAAGATGGAAAAGATCAAAATGGATGTCAGAAGAAACTATGAAACTTGCTCTTGAACGTCAAGTAACTAAACTGAAAAAAATGATGAAGAGCTGAACAGAAGATTTCAAAGCATGTCTAGAGATTTCAAAGTATCATAATGAAATGTGCAAAAACTGTAGTTAGAAAACCAAAATGGAAGAACTGAAGAAAACATTCAAGCCTTGAGTTGCAATACTGAAGGACTCTATGGGAAAATTATTAACCAACACAGCAGGTATCAAAAGAAGATGGAAGGAATACACAAAGTCACTGTACCAAAAACAGTTGGTCCATGTTCAACCATTTCAGTAGGCAGCATATGACCAAGAACCAATGGTAATGAAGGAAGAAGTCCATGCTGCATTGAAGCCACAAGCCTCCAGGAATTGATGGAATACCAGTTGAGATGTTTCAACAAACAGATGTAGCACCAGAAGTGCTCATTCATCTATGCCATGAAATTTGGATGAGAGCTACCTGGCCAATCAACTGGAAGAGGTCCATTATGTACCTATTCCAAAGAAAGGTGATTCAACAGAATGCGGAAGTTTTCAAACATTACCGTTAATATCACACTCAGGTAAAATTTTGCTGAAGATTATACAAGGTGGTTGCAGCGATACATCGACAGGGAACTGCCAGAACTTTAAGCCAGATGCAAAAAAGGATGTGGTATGAGAGGTATCACTGCTAATGTCAGATAGATCCTGAATGAAAGCAGAGAATACCAGAAAGATGTTTACTTGTGTTTTACTGACTATGCAAAGGCATTCGACTGTGTGGATCATAACAAATTATGGGTAACATGTGACAAATGGGAATTCCAGAACTCTTAATTGTGCTCATGAGGAATCTGTACATAGACCAAGAGGCACACTTTGTGGTTTAAAGTAAGGAAAGGTGTGCGCCAGGGCTGTATTCTTTCACCATTATCTATTCAATCTGCAAGCTGAGCAAATAATCCAAACAGTTGGACTATATGAAGAGGAATGTTGGAGGAAGACTCATTAACAACCTGCAATATACAGATGACGCAACCTTGCTTGCAGAAAGTGAGAAGAACTTGAAGCACTTATTGATGAAAATCAAAGACTACAGCTTTTGGTATGAATTATGCCTCAACATAAAGAAAACAAAAATCCTCACAACTGTACCAGTAAGCATCATATAAACGGAGAAAATACTGTAAGTTGTCAAGGATTTCATTTCACTTGGGTCCACGATCAATACCCATGGAAGCATGGTGTATTGCATTGAGTAAATCTCCTGCAAAAGATCTCTTTAAAGTATTAAAAAGCAAAAATGTCTCTTTGAGGGACTAAGGTGCACCTGACCCAAGCCATGGTGGTTTCAATCGCCTCATCGAATGTGAAAACCAGACAAGAATAATGAAGACCAAAGAAGAGGTGATGCCTTTGAATTATGGTATTGGTGAAGAATACTGAATATATCACAGAGTCACAGAAGAATGAACAAATCTGTCTTGGACAAAGTACAACCAAAATGCTCTTTAGAAGCAATGAACGGTGAGGCTTCATCTCACATTCTTTGGACATGTTATCAGGAGTCCCTGGAGAAGATCACCATGCTTGGTAGAGGGTCAGGGAAAAGAAGACCCTCAACGAGATGGACTGACACAATGGATGCAACATGGGCTGGAGCATAGGAATGACCACGGGGATGATGTAGGACTAGGCAGTGTTTCGTTCTGTTGTACATAAGGGTGGCTATGAGTCAGAGCCATATGGACGGCACCTAGCAATAACAAAAAAAACTGTTATGAATGAGAGGTTAAATTACACAGCCCAATTTTAACAAAGTATTTTAACTTCCTTGAATTTCTGTCTTGCTAATAAAAAGCAAGCAATGCAAGTCAAAAAACTAGTTAAAATTAATTATGTTAAAAAAAGTTTCTTTCCAATTCACTTTCTGTATTTTGGTGACTTGGCATCTGTTCTCCATTAAACATAAAAAACAACTGCCCTCCAGCTTTATGGACAACTTAGGCACGGATTTTTTTCTTGAAAATACCTATCAGAATATTTTAAAGGTTATTTAAAATATTTATAAGAAGCTGTAGTCGCATAGATATACAGCACTACCAAGGTGGGCGAGATACTTTTAAAAATCAAGAGCAGCTCAGTATTGCTCATTTTGTGTTTTAATAGTCTACCCTCCAGTCTCACACAAGGCATGAGTCCAGATTTTACCAGACTTGCTGGAAGAAAGCCCTAATGATCAAGGTTCATCTTATCTTTACAGCATTAGCTTTAGCACTGTTTTACTGACAGATCACTCATCTATCAATAAGACGGAATGTGTATTGTGGTAAGAACTCTGTTACTACTTTAGTTTTTATAAACTAAACTTATCTGCCAGTGACAGAACTATTTTAAAACACAAATATTGCATTTTAACTTGAAATTATTTCAATATTTATAAAATGTAAATGAAAGAAAATATCTTAACAGGAAAATATAATTACATATATACAAACATATTTAGCTTATAGACATCTATAACAAATTAATAACTCACATATATTAGATAATAACCAAGTTACAAATTTAGATAATATAAATTATAGACTTCTAGAGATATTAGAATTATTTTCTAAAATATATAAAGAATTTTAAAAACTATGTCAAATAGCTATACTTCTGCTGTTTGTAACATATCAGGCTTTTTTCCATTAAAAAAAATATAGTGGATAAGGCATAATAATAAAATATGTGAGTTAAAATTTCAAATTGAATAAAAATAAGTCCGTCTCTTGATTATGACCCTTTTAAATTAGCATTTTACAATTCAATAGAGAAAGCGGAAAAGACATAAAGTAGAAAAAACACATTTCTGGAAAAGAAGAATTATTCAATTTTAGTTCAGATGATTTTATAATAATAAATTCAGGCTTACTCTATCAAAATAAAAAATTTTCGCCTAACATGAAAATTTACTAGAAGCCATAATCAGAACCAAAGAAAGCATAAGGTGGACCTAAACGCTGTTTAAAGGATTAGAAAGGTTGTCTAATACATCTCTTCTGAAATCTGTGCTTGTAAGTTCCAGAATGGGCTATGGATAAGACTGTCTTTATCCAAGAGCTTCTTCCCCTCAGAGGGCGGGACAAGAACAGGGAAGAAAAGAGCTACAGCCATTAGTCAAGGTCCACACTGCAGCAGCAGGATAAATACGAGCAAAGAGAACCTGGGTCAACACTGGATCAAAGATAACATTACTCATTGTAAAGAGGAATCCCTGCATGCTTCTGTTTCCAAGATTGATTTATCTAATGTCATGGTCTTTAGAGACTCTTTTCTATTTAACTCAGTAGTTCTGAAGTTTTTATGCCAAAAACCTTGGATAACCTGATCCTAGTGTACTCTATATCCTCTGATCTGAGTGGAATGCACAGGATATAGGCAGAACTGTAAGGGAACTATAAGATGTACAATAAATTTTGGAGGTAAATATAAAACATTGTACTGACTCCTTATGTTCACGCATTGCTACGATACATGACTTGTAATGGCAGCAACGTTAGTAATAATTACAGCTAGAGAGTTTTATGATGTTAGGCACTGTGCTAAATACTTTTCAGATATTATTCCATTTAATTCTCAAAAAACTTTAGAAGCTAAGTTATTATAATTCACACCCAGAGATATGCAAGGTATGAAAGTAAATACTGTGCTTAAAATACTCTAAGTCATGCTACCTCTCCTCCCCAGAGTCAGCTACAAATTCATTACAAAAACATCTAATGGATGCCTACTATACACCAGGCACTGTTTCAGGCACTAGGGATGTAACAGTGAACAAAACAATGTCCTTATGGAGCTCAAAGTATATTAAAAGGTGATGAGTACGAAGCATTAAGGGGAAAAATGTAGCAGGAATAGACTACAGAGAGTACTAGAGGGGGTGGCGATGGTAAATAGCTGTGGTTTTGTAGTTTGTGCACTTTCCCTATGCATTTACACACAAATGTACACGTAGAGACACAGAGTTTTGTTTGAAATGTTTCTTTTTATTTCCTAAACAGAATTATACTATAATGTTCTACAACTTGCTTTTATACTTAAATATGTCTAAGAGATCTTTTCATGTGAGAGCTACAATATTCTTTTTAATGTGTATACAGTACTCATAGTATGGATGTACCATAATTAACCCACTTTCCCATTAATGAAACACTGAGATTCTTTTTTATCCCCACTATGAACAATACTGAAATAAACTATATATTTTGTGCCCATGTCTAAGTATTTCTTTAGGATAGATTCCTAGAAGTGGAATAACTGGGTCAAAAAGTATATGCATTTGCAATTTTCATAGTGACAATGCTAATGAGAAGTTTTACCAATTTATATTTCCACCAACAGCATGCAAAGTGTTTATTTCTCTCTGCCTTCATTAACACTGCAGATTATCGGTGTTTTTGATATTTTTGCACCTATTGTCACTGTCATGGGTTGAATTACATCCCCCCAAAAATGTGTTTATCAACCTGGTTAGGCCATGATTCCCAGTATTCTGTGGTTGTCCTCCATTTTGTGATTATAATTTTATGTTAAGAGGATTAGGGTGGGATTGGAACACCACCCTTACTCAGGTCACCTCCCTGATCCAAGGTAAAGGGAGTTTCCCTGGAGTGTGGCCTGCACTACCTTTTATCTCTTAAGAGATAAAAGGAAAGAGAAGCAAGCAGAGACTGGGGAACCTCGTATCACCAAGAAAGTAGCACAGGGAGCAGAGCACGTCCTTTGGACCTGGGGTCCCTGCGCCTGAGAAGCTCCTCAACCAGGGTAAGACTGATGACAAAGAATCTTCCTCCAGAGCTAACACCCTGCATTTGGACTTGTAATCTAATGGACTGTGAGAAAATACATTTCTCTTTGTTAAAGCCATCCACTTGTATTTCTGTTATGGCAGCACTAGATGACTAAGACACTCATAAAACTAAACTCACTTTAATTCTCGATTTTCCTCATTATTAATAAGCTTGGACATCTTTTCACATGGCCATTGGACATTTGCATAATCTGTTTACATTTTCTACCAATTTTTCCTACTGAGTTGAATTTTACTTACTCATTTTAGGAGCTGTCTATGTATATGCTCTGGACATTAATTCTTTATTTTTAAAGTAACAGTATTTTCCTCCAGTCTGTCAACTGCATTTTAACAATGTAATGCAGTGGAGTGAGGGGGTTCTTTCCTTGCATGAAATTTACTACTTTTCATTTGTTAAACTTGTTAAGACACAACCAAATGAGACCCAAGAATTTTAAGATAAGCATCTGATGTAATTTTTTCTTGATATCCAATTGTTCTAACATCACTTTTGAATATATATTCTTGCCACACTGATCTAAATGTCACCTTTATCCTTAACTTAATTCCCACACCGTGTGGCCCAATATCTGGATTTCTTATTTTGTTTCTTTGATCTATTCATCTAGTCTCTCTTAGATGTTTTCTCTCTATTAAATTTTAGACAGAATTTTTATGAGTGGGTGGGAATATAGAGGGGAATCTGGAAACCAAGTTTAACAGACAAATATAGTATTAGTTGGGCAGGTATCTGTCTACTAACAGATAAATATTTTCCACTATAAAAAAACAAACAAAAAACAAACTCATTGCTGTCAAGTTGATTCCAACCCGTAGGGACCCTATAGGACAGATTAGAACCGTCCCATGGGTTTCCAAGGCTATAAATTTTTATGGAAGCAGTCTGCCACATCATTCTCCCTTGGTGTGGCTGGTGGGTTCAAACCGCACACGTTTTCGTTAGCAGCCAAGCGCTTTTAACCACTGCACCACCAGGGCTCTATCATTTTCCACTGTATTCTTCAGTAATTTGCCACAGTTTGTTTTAGCTTCTTTATCTACTCTTCTTACCTTAGCACTGCTTTCCCCCATGAAACACACAAATAGTTCTCTACTAGACAATGAGGAATCAAAGATCGTCCTAGCTCTTGATTTTAGGCTTCGTAGCTAATTCTGCTTTAGATAAAACTGGGAAAAGTAGAATAAATTTAAATGTCACTCATAATGTAAATATAAGTGAACAATGTACTACATTTAAACACAGCGACCAACATAGTCCCAAGTGCTTGGGGATACCATCACCTAACCAGCAAAGGAGTGAGTGCACCGTGATCCACTTCAGTCAGTACATATGTTCAAACTCCTCCCCTTCAAATGATTTTAGACTCGGAACCAACTATAGACAAATCTTTCTGCTGTCAGACCAGTGAGACAGCTGAATACAAAATTCAAAGAATACATTTAAGCAATTTATGTTACTTTCAAAATGACATCACTTGACCAGCCTGACAGGAATCATGTTGGGCAGTTCTATTCCTTTCAGAGTAATATTTGTACCCATTCCACTGCTGTCTAGTAGATTCCAACTCATCGTGACCCTGGAGTCACTGCCACACGTGGTTTCTAAGACTATAACCTTTATAGAAGCAGCCTGCCACATCTTTTCTCATGGAGCGGCTGGTGGGTTTGAAATGGCAACCTTTCAGTTAGCAGACAAGCGCTTTAACCACTGTGCCACCAGAGCTCCCAAACAATTTGAAAATCAGGACAGTATTTAAGGGTTTAAATCATAAGTGAAATCATCTACCCCGCAGTCATCTACCTTGCCTCTCCCCACCCCATTTTAAACTATTTTTACCTTCTGTTCTTCTCTAGGGTATTTCTCCAAGCCCAACTGATAACCTCATACCACTGGTTCTTGGTTTACAATTTTTTAGACATTATCTACTGTCTAAACCATACTCTCAAAAATAAGGATTTAACAAATTTACACTACAATCTTCTCTCCTTTCTTGTTCTATCTCTAATGCTTGTTAGTTATTTTAAATTCCTGAGTTGCTTAGTATTATTGTGCAGGTTAAATAATGTATTTTAACTTGTTTCTTTTCTCATCAACTTTAGAAGAAAAATCTCTTAACATTCCACTTCTGGACACTTCTCCTAACACCTTTCTTTCACCCATCCTACCTTTCAACTTTCAGAATATATTATCTCTACTCTCACTTGCCAGTGCTGATAATATTTATATTGTCTTGAATGAAGTTATCTGTGCTCTGTGGTAAGTCTTGTGCCACTTCAAGGACAATGTTCTTGTGTCCAAGTCAAATGAAATTCCTTTTCTTATAATTCAAAATTCCATTACTGTGTGGAACTTTGGGCAGAAATGGGGAGAATGCTGACATACTGTGAGGAATGAAACCAGTGTCATGGAACACTTTATGTACAAACTACTGAGTAGAAACTAATTTGCTCTAGTGTATAACAATAATATAAAAAAGTACAACAAACTTAGAACTTTATATTCCCTGCCCTTTCATAAAGAATGGCAAATAAGATCATTTATAAAATGGTCACAGATTTTGATTTGGCCACTAATAAAAACATTCTCAACTTCTTCAAGAATCTGGTGCACTTTACAATTGAAATTGATTGTTTAGATAGTATGAAAATTCTGTTTTGTATGGTTTTGCTTTGCTTTTTGGTTCTCTGGCATGCACCCGTATTTTCCATTCTCCCATCTTTTCTATCAGGCTGATTATTTTTTTGGGTGGCAAAGTATATTTGGCTTGAAGCATCTAGCGCAGTGCTCTTTACATAATAAACTTAAGCAACAGTTAATACAAATCTGTAAAAGTTTAAAAAAATTCCATTACTGTTCAAAATCACAGCATACTTTAGTTTGTTTCTTACTTGAAATTTCTTGTACAATTTCTAATTTTTCTTGGATCTTTTAATCTCTTTTCTTCTTGTTGGGAGAAGACATCGATCATTTCTTAAGCATGTCTTTAATACTCTATAGCTTCTTATTTATACACTGCATGGAATCCATCCCATTTTCCTTAAAGCAAGGAAGCACTCTGATTACCTGTTCTAATTTCAGAGCAATTGCTTCCTAAGCCTATAGGACAGATATTAATGGATTTTTTCTCTTTAGACTACCTAGGTTAATTTCACTATTTCTTATATCTCATATTTCTCTTTTTCTTGGTTATTGCTCTCATCTTGATGGAATATACCCTCAGGTAACATAACTTCCTTAGAAAAGGTATGTGGTGGGCAAATTTGCAAAGTCTTTATATATGTAGAAATAATTATTTTGTCTTCACATCAGACTGACATTTTAGTTGAACAAAGAATCCTAAGGCTTTGGTTCTAGATGGTAAATTAAGCATACATGATTAACTACTCTTCCTACTGAAACCATATTAAAGTAAGGTAATATAAAAGGAAGTAAATGCATAAAGTTGAAAAGGAGAAGAGAAAGACTGGAGAAATGGGAAAGGGAGGAGGATTCAGAGATGAGAGATAATGAAATTTCTGGAAAAGTGAAAATTGAGTGGAAAGATGCTATTAGGTAACACAGACTGGAAGAAATCTCATCTCAGAACATGTATACAGGGGGAGGCTATGGAGCTTATCTGTCCAAAGGAACCTCGGAAAGATAGAAGAGTGGGTGGTGGGGGTCTTTACTGGGTCTAAGAAAAAACCGCACCAGTTTCATATCCTTGCCTACTCTATCACCCTCCCCCCTTAACTGCTTCCCATCTATCGAGTTTGCCTCTAGACAAAAAAGATGCAGCGTGTCTCTACAACTGTGGAGTGAACTGCGTAGATAGGGTGACTCTCCCAAGGTAAGTGGTACGTTCCCCCAAAAAGCCTTCCTCATTCCATGCCTGAGAGGCAGGTAGCTAGTGTGAGTTCTGGGAGCCAAACTTGAAGACACAATGCTATTTTCTCTGAAGGAAACCCACAACAGCTACTAAAATAATCAAGTTCTTCATTCTAAACATAAAAAGGCTACTTCTCACCAGATATATGAAGAAAACAACCTTTCTGAACGAGATAAACACAACAACTGACTTGGGGAAGAAAACAGAGATAGGTCAGAAAAGTAAGAAACATTAAAATCAATAAACAATCACCTAACCTATGATACAAGCAAAATAATTATTCTCGGAGATCTTTATTTTCAACAATGGTCCATACCTCTCTTCTTGGCTCATCTAATAACAGCGCAGCTAAGGAAGATCCCATAATCACAGCACACAGTAACTATGAACTTCTAAACTAATGTTCTGGCAAAAGCTTCCACGATAGCTTTGGTTACATGTTTGGGCCATAATATCTAGCAGTATACAAAAGAAGAAACTGTAAATAAATCAACAAAAATAGGAATGCCTCTGGGTTTTTGGCAATTTTAATAGTATGAAAATCTTGGTTCATTTGAGAATCCACTAAACACAAGCATTCAAGGAAATATCTTAAATTACCTAAATATTCAAATTTAAATAAAAACATTTAAATATATGGCATCCCTTGGGTAATGTTACAAACTAACATTCCAAAACAAGAGAAATAATATATCTCACAAAACAGTCAGCAGACTTACCCTGGGAAACTATATTGAAAAGTGTGGGATCAATGGTTGGAATCGTCTGTGGCGTAGGTTGGATAGTATTGCTTGTCACACCTGCAAATCAGAAAAACACAAATAGGTAGAAAAGTGATATACCTTTTAATTATATACTAAGAGAGCATGTAACGGATCATGGAGAAATGTCATTACTTCATTTAATTATTTTCTTGAAAACTTAATGGATTCTATTTAACATAATTATTTGATATTGAAGACTGGCAGGGAAAATAAGCAAGAAAATTGATTTTGAGCATTTACATACACGTACTGGCTACATATATAATATTAGTGAACTGAAATGGGCTGGTATTGGCCTATTTGAATCAGAAAATCATATGGTCTACTATACTGGGAATGACAAACTGAAGAGGAATTGTGTTACATTCTTCCTCAAAAAGAACATTTCAAGATCTATCCTGAAGTACAACACTGTCAGTGATAGGATAATATCCTTATGCCTACAAGAAGACCAGTTAATATGACTGTTATTCAAATTTACACACCAACCACTAATGTCACAGGTAAAGAAATTTGAAGTTTTTACCAACTTCTGCAGTCTGGAATTGATCAAACACGCAATCGAGATGCATTGATAAATATTGGTGACTGGAATGAGAAAGCCAGAAACGAAGGATTGGTAGTTGGAAAACATGGCCTTGGTGATAGAGATGATGCCAGAGATCACATGATAGAGTTTTGCATGACCAAGGACTTCTTCATTGCAAACACCATTTCCAACAACATAAACAGCGATTATGTATGTGGACCACGCCAGATGGAATATAAAGAAATCAAACTGACTACGTCTGTAGAAAGAGACGATGGAGACACTTGGCATCATCTGTCAGAACAAGGCCAGGGGCTGGCTAACTGCGGAACAATCAATTTCTTATATGCAAGTTCAGACTGAAGCTGAAGAAAATTAAAACCAGTCTATGAGAGCCAAAATAAAACCTTTAGAATATTCTACCTGAATTTAGAGACAATCTTAAGAATAGATTTGACACACTGAACTAATGATTGAAGGCGAGTTGTGGATGACATAAAGGACATCATACTTGAAGAAAGCAAAAGGTCATTAAAAAGACAAGAAAGAAAAGATCAAATTGGATGTCAGAAGAGACTCTGAAACTTGCTCTTGAACACAGAGCTGCTAAAGCAAAAGGAAGAAACGATGAAGTAAAAAAGCTCAACAGAAGATTTCAAACGGCGGCTCAAAAGACAAAGTATTATAATGACACGTGCAAAGGCCTGGAGATAAAAAACCGAAAGGGAAAAACACGCTCAGCATTTCTCAAGCTAAAAGAACTGAAGAAATATTCAAGCCACGAGTGTTAATACTGAAGGATTCTACAGGGAAAATGTTAAATGATGCAGGAAGCATCAAAAGAAGATGGATAGAATATACAGAGTCACTACACCAAAAAGAACTGGTCCATGTTCAACCATTTCAGAAAGTAGCATATGATCAAGACCTGGTGGTACTCAAAGAAGTCCAAGCTGCACTGAACACACTGGTGAAAAAGAGGCCTCTGAGTATTGGTGGAATACCAATTCAGATGTTTCAAGAAACGGACTCAGTGCTGGAGGTGCTAACTCATCTGACTGACTGGAAGAGATCCATAGTTGTTCCTACTCCGAAAAAAGGTGATCCAAAAGAATGCTGAAATTATCAAACGGTATAATTAATATCACATGCAAGTAAAATTTTGCTGAAGATCATTCAAAAGTGGTTGCAGCAATACTTCGACAGAAAACTGCCAGAAATTCAAGCTGGATTCAGAAGAGGACATGGAATGAGGGACATCATTAATGATGTCAGAAGGATCTTTCTTGGCTGAAAGCAGAGAATACCAGGAAGATGTTTACTTGTGTCTTACTGACTATGAAAAGGCATTTGACTGTGTGGATCATAACAAATTATGGGTAACAGTGCGAAGAATGGCAATTTCAGAACACTTAATTGTGCTCATGAGGAACCCGGATATAGACCAAGAGGTAGTTGTTCGAAGAGAACAAGGAGATACTGCATGGTTTAAAATCAGAAAAAGTGTGTGTCAGGGCTATATTCTTTCACCATACTTATTCAATTTGTATGCTGAACAAATTCAAGAAGTTAGACTATATGAAGAATAATGGGGCATCAGGTTTGGAGGAAGACTCATTAACAACCTGCAATATGCAGATGACACAACCTTGTCTGCTGAAAGTGAAGAGGACTCAAAGCACTTATTGATGAAGATCAAAGACTACAGCCTTTAGTATGGATTATACCTCAACATAAAGAAAACAAAAATCCTCACAACTGGACTAATAGGCAACATCATGATAAATAGAGAAAATACTGAAGTTGTTAAGGATTTTGTTGTACTGGATCCACAATCAATGCCTATGGAAGCAGTAATCAAGAAATCGAAGGACATACTGCACTGGGCAAATCTGCTGCAAAAGGCCTCTTTAAAGTGTTCAAAAGCAAAGAGTCACTAAGGTGTGCTTGACCCAAGCCATTCTATTTCCAGTCGCCTCATAGGCATGTGAAAGCTGGACGATGAATAAGGAAGACCAAAGAATTGATGCCTTTGAAGTATGGTGTTGGCAAAGAATACTGAATATACCATGAACTGCCAGAAAAACGAACAAATCTGTTGTGGAAGAAGTACATCCAGAATGCTCCTTAGAAATGAGGATGGCAAGACTTTGTCTCACATACTTTGGACATGTTATTAAAAGGGGCCAGTCCCTGGAGAAGTACATCATGATTGGGAATGCTGAGGGTCAGTGAAAGAGAGGAAGACCCTCAATGAGATGGAGTGGCACAGTGGCTGCAATGATGGGCTCAAGCATAGCAATGATCGTGAGGATGGCACAGGACTGGGCAGTGTTTTGTTCTGTTGTACACAGGGTTGCTGTGTGGCAGAACCGACTCAAAGACAACTAACAACAACAGTTTTGTTGGCCATGCCTCATTCTTCAACTTGCTTCTGAATTAAAGCTTACCAAATTTCTGTAGAAGGAATAGACTCTCTTAATACCTTTCAACTTCTTAAAGACAGATAGCTGCCACCGAACGGTCTCTGACTCATGTGATCTTACATACAGTAGAAGGAAACATTTTCTGGTCCTACATCTTCCTCACAATCTCAGCATGTTTGAGTCCATTGTTGTGGCTATTGTGACAACCTATGTCATTGATGGTCATCTCCCTCAGGCTCGCTGGCCCTCTACTTCACCAAACAGGATGCCTCCCCCAATGACTGATCCTTCCTGATGACATACCCAAAGCAAGCAAGTCAGACCATGTTCTCTTGTGATCCGTAATGTTTTTATTGGCTAATCTTTGGAAGTAGATCACCACATCTTTCTTCTTAGTTTGTCTTAGTCTGGAAGCTCTGCTGAAACCTGTACATGATGGTATCTGAAATACCAGTGCTAAAGTTTTAACCATTACACCAACATGCAAGCCACAACAGTACAACAAACTGATAGACTGGTGGTCGTTTAACTTCTTAGCCAAGTAAATAATTTTGGGGACAATGTGGGATATAAGTATCTTATATTTTAACTTACAGCGTGAGTGCCATTTCATCAATCTGAATGAAATTACAAATTGTTTATTTCAAATTTTCCAGATTACAAATTTTTAAGACAATATTTTCACATCAAATAAGCAATTAGTTTTGACTTCTTGTTAGAACTTGTCGTAACTATCATACTCAGTGAATAACTAGCATTTAACAGACGTTGAATTGACTAATGCTAAGAATACAGTTAAAGATTATTAATGCTCTAAAAAATTAACAAAAAAAGAAGTCTTGAGACTTCCTCAAAGACACTTAATGAGTCAATAAGCAAGAAAAGCAAATGAACAAGAAAAGTTGCTTATTCCAAAACAATGCAGTCAAACAGTCTCTTCAAAACAGGGTTCATGCGCTTCAAGCTAGTAGATTACATTTCCACAGTCAATTTGTAGTAAAGATAGAGAGGAAATGACACTGAGATAAGAAGCAAGGAACGGACAAAAGAGAGAAAACGGGACTTTTTAAGGACACAAGAACATATTTAATGAGAGATCTAAAATGATGATTTTACAAAGGTTGACTGAAGCTCTAAAATATATTTTTAGAGGCATAAAATTTTGACTCTGAAGGACCTCCCCACCCTCAACCCAAGGAAGAAAATGGTTTAAATATAACCTATCTTATCTCATTTAATTGTGTTCTATGGCAAACTAGTTTCGTTTTCCAGTCTTTGGAACTATTAAAAGCTGAACATCTTCCTTTTTTAATCTAAAATTTAACTAATAAAAATTAAAAACAAAAAAACCCACAGGTGAAAGGCCTGCTTTACATTCCTGCCCAGGCAATTCTGAGGCTATTCCTAATTTCTAGGGCACCCTTTCAGGCACAGACAAGCATGTGTAAGTCCAGACGAATTTATATTTATCAGTGCTGCTCCTTGCTACGTAATCTGTGCTTTGGCCTAAATAAAACCCTCCAAACCTTTTTTTCCATGGAGAAAGTGTACTACTTTGGTCAGCATCCTGCATTAATATCTAAATGCTTTTTTGGTAAATTTTCATATGGTTAACTAAATAAGCAATATTAACAAGAATAACACATAGAATTTACACGGAGAAAGTTTAGTTATTTAGTAAAATTTTATTTGAGCTGTATTTAAAAAAAAAAAAGGTGGCCTGCATCTTCTTAAGTACTTGTGGTCACAGTCATTCAACTAACAACTTGAACGAAAACAGAGGCTGCTCAACGTGCCTGAGGCAGCACAGTGAGAAGATGGTGCTGCTCAGTTTGTCTAAAGAAGGACTGTCTTCTTGGCAGCTATCATGAGTATGTTATCACCAGGTCTACTAGCTCAAAATGAGCTGACACATAGCTTTTATGTTAGTAAAAGAATTTCTGATTTGTTATTTATTTCTTGAGATGGCCTATGTCTAGTTATTCTTCTTTCTTTCTTGGTTTCGACAGGTCTCATTTGTCAGTTTGCAAATGGGTTGCTGCCCGGTCGTAAAAAATATGTTGGAGTAATATGACTATAAAGACACTGCTGGGGGAAAGCAAAACTGTGTGAGAAATTTCTATCCTTCCACTATTTAACAACAACAAAGTGCTTATAAGTAATTTCTGGTTAATTTTTTTCCCTAGCATATTAGAATTAAACATCAAATGATTTCTAGTTAGGTACTAAATTGTTCTATTGACTAAACTGTGTGGGGATTCGGAATAAGGAGAAATGCGTGTTGGTTAGAAAACTATAGACTTATCCAAGAATTGTAATTAAACAGAACTCTGGAAGATGGTAGTGGAGAGGAAGGGAGAAAGACATGCTATCTTTGAGGAATAGCATAAGCAAAGGGAAGACAAATGGGAGGCTGGATGAACTGAAACCTTAGTACATTCATGGAAAATGGCATCAGAGGAAATGGTTAGGCCAGAATATGAACAACCTTAAAAGCCTTACAGAAGAACTGAAACGTAGTACTATGACACACTAACAACAACAAACTGGTAAGTTTTCAATTTATGTATGAGGTAGAGCTGCATTTATAAGTCTAGCATTAATAATAAAATAATTCCCCTAGGTAATATATTTTGATTTATAACTGAGATTTTTCCTTAATATTCTGACTATAAAAAGCTTACTTCAAGAGAAAGAAAAAATCATGTACTGCATGGTCTACATCTAACATTTACACTGTGGATGAAGCACAAGAGGCAAAGAGTTGCTTGTTTAAACAATCACCATCCCTAACCTCTTTGTACCTCCTTTGCTTTTCTGTGGAAGAACTAAAAACTGTGTATTAGTATGCACTATTCTTTTCAGCTATCTTAAGGATTTCCCTTTGATAAAACTGTATCCTGACCTTTATATGAGAGAAAGTAAATCATTTTTAAAGTGAGTAAGAGGGGAAACATCTGCTATATTTATAAACTAAAAATGTTATTTCATTTTCTATTAGGGAACTATGAACTTTTTTTTTTTTAAACTGTCTTAAATATAATAGAAAAAAATCTGAAAGCTAAGAGGAGGAGATTCCAACAATTTCAAGTAAACCAATCTTGAGGAGAAATATATCATCAGAAAAGTAGGTTTTGACTTGCTAGGACTTCAATTCCTTGGAGAAGGCACATAGAAGAGAAGTGGTAAAAACGCGAAGTCAAAGAGATTTGGGTTCAAATTCTGGTTCTGTTACTTAGTAGGTATATTTGTACCTTTGTTTTCTTGAGATGCTAGCGTAACCTCTTCAGAGCTTATAAATGACGGACAACCACATATAATATAGTGGCTGTAAGAATTATGTGCAAAAATTAGCCATGGTAATTACTTCAATACTAAGTCAAAAAGAGTGTATAAAACAAGATAGGACCTTATCCTAAAAAAGTCCTAAGGTTTTAAATTCAGCCCCACTCCCTTTTCTGAGGAACAAAAAAAGAGAAAGGCTCATGCTACAGAGTTAACTGGATCAAAACGATTTGCTTATGCCAGAAAAATTAATATCCATCACCAGGAGATACTACTTATCAGTGTGAACATACTAACCTACCAACTGTTTGCCACTTTTGCTTACAAACAGCAATTTCATATGGTTCAACCTAATACAGCCCTCCTATTAGAAGTATAGGACCCCTGGTGATGCAGTGGTTAAAGCACTCAGCTGCTAACCAAAAGATCAGTGGTTCAAACCCACCAGCTGTTCCATGGAAGAAAGATGTGGCAGTCTGCTTCTGTAAAGATTATAGCCTTGAAAACCGTATGGGGCAGTTCTACTCTGTCCTATAGGGTTGCCATGAGTTGGAACTGACTCAACAGTATTGGTTTTTTTTTTTTTTTTTTTGGTTTACTAGAAGTATATTCTATTTTTCATATATACATACAGTATGTCTACATATGAGATAAATGTGGCTGTGCCTATATCACAAACCTGCCCTAAGACATACTGTCCAAAGCAACCTTTCTTTGAGATCAATATCCTACCCCCTTGATTCACAAAATGATTTTAAGTTTTCATTAATTTGCCATTAAATGCCCTGTTTTTCTTTCACACAGAAACAGGAAAGAAGAGGGGGAAAAAAAGGAAAAGAAAGCTAATTTGCTGGACAAGACACATTTTGTGTTAGGCATATGTCTTAGTTATCTAGTGCTGCTATAAAAGAAATACCACAAGTGGATGGCTTTAACGAACAGAAATTTATTCTCTGTCTAGTAGGCTAGCAGTCAGAATTCAGGGTACCAGCTCCAGGGGAAGGCTTTCTCCCTCTGTTGGTTCTGGGGGAAGTTTCTTGACATCAATCTTCTCTTGGTCTAGGAGCTTCTCAGTGTGAGAACCCTGGGTCCAAAGGATGTACTCTGCTCATGGCACTCCTTTCTTGGCGGTATGAGGTCCTTCTCTCTCTGCTTGCTCTTCTCTTTTAAATCTCAAAAGAGATTGACTCACAATACAATCTAATCTTGTAGATTGAGTCCTGCCTCATTAACATCATAGAAGTAGGATTTACAACACATAGGACAATAATATCAGATGACAAAATGTTAGACAATCACAAAATACTGGGAATCGTGGCCTAGCCAAGTTGACACACATTTTGGGGAGACACAATTCAATCCACAACAGCATAGTATTAGTCAACTTTGAGATCTTTCCCCTTTAATAATTAAAACAACCATGAGGAGAAAGTATGATTAATTTCATGACAACTGAAAGTCAAGGAAGTAATAGCATGTTATGTATTATGACCCTTGCTATAACCTCAACTGTATTATAACCCTCAGAGAATGATCCTCATTCTATCATTTAAATATTTTGAAATGCTTGTGCAGTTTAGCACCATAAACCCAAACCAAACCCACTGCTATTGAGTCGATACTGACTCATAGCAACCCTGTACGACAGAGCAGAACTGCCCCAAATGGCTTCTAGGGCTGTAAATCTTTACTGAAGCAGACTGCCACATCCTTCTCCTGTGGAGCAGCTGGTGGGTTCAAAGTGACGACCTTTTGGTTAGCAGCTGAGCACTTAACCACTACACTCCTTGTTTAGCAGCACAGATCACCTTTATGCTGGGATAAAAGTAAAATTTTAAGAACATTTCTTGAAAAAAAAAAAAATTACATGGTAGATTTAAATTATGATTTTTAAATGCACTTCTATTTAGATGTAAATGAACGAATATCTGCAACTTTGTGAAAGTATATTAATTCACTGACATTTACTTTTTATTGGAGATTAGAGTTGACAGATCTTTTCCCTATGAAAACATAGATGTACAGTGCTGATTTATTCAAAGATAGTAGGTATCTTTTCCCTTCTGGTTTTTTGAGTCACATATTTGTAATGTTAAAGAAATACCTTGTCTCTGACTCCATTACAACTAGGATTTTGCTTCTGAAACCCTACTCTTTCCGTCATTAATAATACTCAAGGACAGACGCAGAATGTTAAGGGAATGAAGCAAGAAAAATCCACTGTTGTTATCACAGTGAGACTCAGATTGACACATCCTGTAATAAGCCCCGCTCATCTCAGTGCTTTTCTTGGGAAATAGCAATACACACAAAAAGCACAGAAACTATTCTTATTAATAAAATAATATGCCAACAGTAATCACATATACATAAGTGCTTTTCCATATCTCAAAAAACTATTATATAACTAATATTAAAACTTCAATGAACAGAATTTAATGTTTCATGTGGGTTCGAATGGAATTTAAGTATCTTACCATGCTTCATGACCACTGTTGTGAGGCATAAACATGATAAAAAGTACAGTTCTTATTTATGATAGTGCAGTTCAAAACTTAAGCTTTCATTCCCTACCTGTGCTATGAGGCACTTCTGCTGGTGTGTTAGCAGGAGCATGGGCACCGGGAGGAATCTGTATCCCAGTATAGCTGCTTGACGGCATGTTGCTTGGGTCGAAAGTTGAAGATGATGGCTGAGGTGGTGGAGTGGGTAGAGAGGTTGCTCCAGCATCTTCATTTTCTTCAACATCTATTACTCGATAGAGACACAATGTTAAAGTAGGTATTCCGAAGTAAAAAAAATCAATATTCTTACTCTGCTACATACACGCACCACAAACAGAACCTTAAATGCAATTCTATTTAATGCCAGTTGATAAGTAGGCCCTATCTCTTCAAATAACACTTTTGTTTTCTTTTCGTGAACATTTTAATTGTTCCTAACAATAACATTATCATTTCTTTCAGGTTAGCGCTTTTTCAAATCTGTAAATTTTTTGAATATTATTAATAAAACCAAAATAACCAAACCCATTGCTGTCGAGTCGATTCCGACTCATAGCGACCCCAAAGGACAGAGCAGAACTGCCCCAAAGGGTTTCCAAGGAACTCCTGGTGGATTCAAACTGCCAACCTTTTGGTTAGCAGCTGTAGCTTTTAACTACTACGCCACTAGGGTTTCCGAATATTATTAATAGTATTTTTTTTTTTTAACAGATGGAACTGATAGAAAGTGAAAAATGTTTATGCTTCTCCTTTCCATCAATGTTAACTGGAAGGCCAACAGTAATGTGACCCTCTTTTTTTCATGATTAAATTCTGTAAAACCCACTATGTGGTCACGATATTTTCTGGTTTACATCAAAAGAAGAAAAACGCAGGTATAGAACAGTGTGTAAATGATTGTGTAGAAAAGGGAAGACAGTATTTTCATTTGCTTTTAAGTTCATAAAAAATAATTTCTAGAAGAATACAGAAAAATCTAAAAACAGTAATTACTTATTTGGGTGCTGGGAAGATGTGGAAAGATGGGGTAGAAATAATAATTTCACATTTTTGTATCATCTTTAATTGTTAAGACATTAGAATCTATTACTTAAAGGAAAAAACAACAACAACAAAAAAACCCTCAGGTATTTGTGGTTTGGAGACATTTTACAAATAATAAATGGACTGCCTTTCTCATGTAGGAATGAAAACTGATTAAAAGTAGTAGATATCCAAGCCTTTTGGTCATATGCACAGATATTACAGAGTTTGGTCTTAATCTCTCGCCATTCCTAAATTTATAATTTACACCTGGCTTTCATGGGTTCTGGACCTGATGGAGGAAACAAAGTTGTATTGTCCCTTCCAAACATTTTGAGTAAGAATATACTGAACAATTATGATTCTATTGACTCATTATACTTAGAACAAATAAACGCATACCATTATCTTCATCAATTCCAACAGGTCCTGCTTGAGGAGTCTCACCATTCTTTAAACAATTATGGATATATGTTGCCTTCCATCGTGCATATTTTCTGTGTTTCACATTCTAAAAGAGAATAGTTTTACACTTGAACACTAGTTTGTGGTAGTCAAAGGAAAATATAAATTTATGATGACCTGTCCCGTATTTCTCAGATAAAACCTGTTTTTCATAATGGAGCTCTGAACGACTCTGGCGGTCTCCCCACCCCATCCCTGGATTCCACCACAGCACTGCTAGTTAGCCTTCATGAAAAACTACCTTCCTGAAAACATATGAGCAATTATCTTTTTATGGTTTCATCTTTCAGAAAAGGTACAAAATGGCAAATATGGAAGTGTCTTTCCAAAAAAAAGTGCAACTCTTATGCATAGGGGAGAACTTGGCTAAACGGAATATTAAAAGTAAACATAACTGAACTACTCTTGCTAAGGAGTAAAAAATGCCATGTTCGAATCTCTGAAAATAAAAGGAAACCTAAGACAATGTAGTAGTTAAAGCAAACGAAAAATAACAAACACTAGGGCCTGACAGCTAAGCATACCTGACCATTTAACCTACAGTATGCTATTTAATAACTCTGAGCCTCACTTATCTGTTTTAAAAAGGGGAAAATAATACCCTCCTTGGGTTGTTGTAAGGAAATATATCACTAAAGAACCTACTACGCCTCCTCTTCCCTGACTTAAAATTTCTGCTATATGCTATAAAATAAGACAAAAATCTTCCTTTAAAAGACACAAGAGAAAACTCTCTTAAAATTTTAGATGTGCTAAGGATTTTTAATTTATATTTTCTATTGACCATTATAATACTCATGGAGCAGTGGCAATGGCATCACCTGGAAGCTTATTATAAATGCAGAATTTCTAAGCCCACCCTAAATCTACTGCACCAAAACTGGAACTGTAACAAGATCCCCAGGTGATTTGTGTGCACATTAAAAGCTTGAGAGCATATGATTTTTATTATGTTGAAAACAAAATTGCCCACCGCAATAACTGAAGCGCTGGTGGTGCAGTGGTTAAAGCACTCGGCAGCTAACAGAAGGGTCAGTACTTTGAACCCACCAGCCCTTATGTGGGAGAAAGATGTGACAGTCTGCTTCTGTAAAGATTTACAGCCCTGGAAGACCTATGGGGCAGTTCTACTTTGCCCTATAGGGTCGCTATGAGTTGGCATCAACTAGACGGCAATAGGTACTGCAATAATACACTAAGACATCAATAAATACAAATACATCACATGGTCCAAACACTTGGTTGAATATTTTATACTGTGAGATTTTCCAATATTCTAAGAATAACTAGTATATAGAAACAAATAAAAAAGTAACCCCTCAATTACTGAATTTGTATCACATTACATTTCTCCTTTCTTATTAAACATTCCTTAAATATATTTTATCTTTATCTATATATACTGACTCCCATTTCCTTCCATGTACAATCGTTTTGTTTCACTTCACAAAGAAGCTTTTTTTTTAAAAAAAAAATGTACACAGTTAAAGTCTTTACTTCTCTTGGGAGATGGGAGAGTTCCTCTTTATTTCTGCTCTTTTTAGTTCTTTTTTCCATGTCACACAAGAGGTCAGAGAACTTGTATGTGCCCATGTCTTGTAAGGGCAGTGTGAGCCCATATGTGTCAGCCAGTACCTCACTCTTCAGTTCATTCCCAGAACTGCTATTGGTAACGTCACCAACAGCCTACTCCGCATTGGCAAATCTGGTGGGCCCTTTTCAGGCCTCATTTTACCAAACCTGTCAACAGCATACTAAACACTGGGCCATTCCAACTTAGTGAAACATTTTCTATTCCTGGTTTTTGTGACACTATATTCTTCTTGTTTGCTTCCTATCTCCTCTGGCTATTAATTCTCTCTCCAACTTTCAAATGTCATAGTACCTTTCCCTGACAGAGATTGCAAGCTGGAGGGCCCAATCAATACCAACTAAGAGATTTTAAATGTGAATTGTTTTCCAAATTTGGCTACAGAAATAGCCACATTTCTAACTTCTCCTCAACAATGGATGATCTGTAAGTACTGGGTCCACATTTATTGGTAATAATTATCTGAGCTGAGTAGAGGAAGTCTCCTTCAGATGACATGTATTTATTCAAACTAATTCATTCTCTTTCTCCTCTGCCTTCCCACCCTCCTCTCTAGTTCGCACATCATATCAGTTACCATTTATTATCACATAGGGGGTTATATTCACTCATTATACTACCTGCCAGATTCCTACAAGCATGACAACTTCTGTCACACAGACTGTTTTCTTTCATCTTTAAACTCATTCCCATGGCTTTAAATATCATCTACTGATCCTTCAGTGTTACTAAATTTATCCTTTATTATTCTTAAATTTATATATCCAGCCACAACTCACTTCTGGCAAATATCCAACTGACTGTGACATCTGTACTTGGGTGTCCCACATACAACTCTAATTCTTCCAAACTATACTCTTTATTTTCCCACCACTCCTCCTTACCCCAGAAAATGTCATTTTCCTAGCTTTTAAGTCAGAAATGTGAGTTATTTTTAGCACCTCTTTTTTATCCATTGTCTCTCCTCTCATTCTCTCATTTAATCATCCAGGAATTCAGTTGATTTTGCCTCCAAAACATATTTTGAGTTGGTCTTCATATTTTCACTGCAGTGGTCCCCTAATCCTTCTCTTTATTTACATTCTTGTCCCACTCTTCCACCATACCTTCCTCATTCAGTACTCAGAGCAAAGTGATCATTCTAAAATGTAAGGCCAATTCTGTCACACTTGTTACATTTTTTTCAATGGCTTCCCAATGCACTTAAAATAAAACACTGTTCTAACAGGTTCTTAACTGCCTAACTAGATCTCATGTGCTTATCCCACCCATTCACTACCATCCACTTATACTGGCACCTCTTTTCTACTCCTCTCTCTTTCCTTTGACTGTTTTCTTCTCCTAGTTAACTCCTACTCAACTTACCCCTCATATCTCAGATCAAATGTTACTTCCTCAAAGAGGTTTTCCTGACTTTCCCAATCTAAGGCAAGACTACCCAGTAATCCTCTCTCATCAAGATCTAATCTTTTCTTTCATAATATTTAGTATAATTTGAAATTATGTATATATGTATGCTTATAACAAATACTTGTTAAAAATATAAGTTCATTAAAGGCAGGGTCTATGTCTGCCTCCACTACTTATCTGTCAGTCTGTCATACTGTGGTGGCTTGTGTGCTGCTGTGATGCTGAAAGCTGTGCCACTGGTATTCAAATACCAGCAGGGTCACTCATGATAGCCAGGTTTCAGCAGAGCTTCCAGACTGAGACAGCCCAGGAAGAAGAACTGGTGATCTACTTCTAAAATAACCGGCCAATGAAAACCTTATAAATAGTAGAGAAACACTATCTCATATAGTGCTGGAAGGTGAGCCCCTCAGGCTTGAAGGCACTCAAAATACAACTGGGAAGGGCTGTCACCTCAAAGTAGAGTCGACCTTAATGACATGGAGTAAAGCTTTCAGGACCTTCATTTGTTGATGTGGTATGACTCAAAATAAAAGAAACAGTTGCAAACATCAATTAAAAATTGAAATATGTGAAATATGAATCTAGGGAAATTGGAAGTGGTCAAAAATAAAATGGAATGCATTAAGATCAGTATCCTAGGTGTTAAGTGAGCTGAAATGCACTGGTATTGGCCATTCTGAAGGGGAAAATCATATGATCTACTATGCCGGGAATGAAAAATTGAAGAGGAATGGCATTGCATTTGTCATCCAAAAGAATACATCAAGATCTGTCCTGAAGTACAACGCTGTCAGTGACAGGATAATATTCATACACCTACAAGGAAGATGAGTTAATATGACTATTATTCAAGTTTATCGACAACCATTAAGGCCAAAGACGAAGAAATTGAAGGTCTTTACCAACTACTGCAGTCTGAAATTGATCAAACATGCAATCAAGTTGCTTTGATAATTACTGGTAACTGGAATGCAAAAGGCAGAAAAAAGAAGGATCAGTGGTTGTAAAATATGGCCTTGGTGATAAAAACGATGCCAGAGGTTGCATTATGGAACTTTGCAAGGCCAATGACATATTTATCATAATTACCTTTTTTAAACAACATAAATAGCGACTATACATGTGAATCTCACCTGTAAGAATACACAGAGATCAAATGGACTGTATCTGTGGAAAGAGATGATGGAGAAGCACAATATCATCAGTCAGAGCAAGGCCAAGGGCTGACAGTGGAAAAGATCATCAAAGTTCATATGCAAGTTCAAGATGAAGCTGAAGAAAATTAAAACAAGTCCATGAGAGCAAAAGTATAACCTTGAGTATATCCCACTTGAATTTGGAGACCATCTCAAAAATACATCTGATACACTGAACACTAATGACCAAAGACCAGAGGAGTTGTGGGATGACATCAAGGACATTATACATGAAGAAAGGAAAAGGTCGTTAAAAAGATAGGAAAGAAAGAAAAGACCAAAATGGATGTCAGAAGAGACTCGGAAACTTGCTCTTGAAAACAGAGCAGCTAAAGCAAATGGAAGAAGTGATGACGAAAAAGAGCTAAACAGAACAGTTCGAAGGCTGGCTTGAGAAGACAAAGTATCGAAATGTGCAAAGACCTACAGTTAGAAAACCAAAAGGGAAGAATATGCTCGCCATTTCTCAAGCTGAAAGAATTGAAGAAAAAATTTAAGGCTCAAGTTGCAATTCTGAATGATTCTATGGGCAAAATCTTAAATGACGCAGGAAGCATCAAAAGAAGACAGAAGGGAGGCGGGGCCAAGATGGCGGACTAGGTGGACACTACCGTGGATCCCTCTTGCAACAAAGACTCAGAAAAACAAGTGAATCGATCACATACATAACAACCTACGAACCCTGAACAACAAACACAGATTTAAAGACGGAGAACGAACAAATACGGGGAGGCAGCGATTGTTTTCAGAGCCTGGAGCCAGCATACCAGTTAGGCCCCTTCATTAACATCCGAATAGCCTGAGCCAGAGGGAGAACTCTGATAGGCGTCTGACTGCATTTTTTTTTTAGTGGATTTTCTGCAAAAACTACTTTCCCAGTGATGGCTCGGAGACAGCAGTCCATATCAAACCACATAAAGAAGCAGACCATGACAGCTTCTCCAACCCCCCAAACAAAAGAATCAAAATCTTTCCCAAATGAAGATACAATCCTGGAATTATCAGATACAGAATATAAAAAACTAATTTACAGAATGCTTCAAGACATCACAAATGAAATAAGCCAAACTGCAGAAAAAGCCAAGGAACACACCAATAAAACTGTTGAAGAACTCAAAAAGATTATTCAAGAACATAGTGGAAAAATTAATAAGTTGCAAGAATCCATAGAGAGACAGCATGTAGAAATCCAAAAGATTAACAATAAAATTACAGAATTAGACAACGCAATAGGAAGTCAGAGGAGCAGACTTGAACAATTAGAATGCAGACTGGGACATTTGGAGGACCAGGGAATCAACACCAACATAGCTAAAAAAAATCAGATAAAAGAATTTAAAAAAATGAAGAAACCCTAAGAATCATGTGGGACTCTATCAAGAAGGATAACTTGCGTGTGATTGGACTCCCAGAACAGGGAGGGGGGACAGAAAACACAGAGAAAATAGTTGAAGAACTCCTGACAAAAAACTTCCCTGACATCATGAAAGACGAAAGGATATCTATCCAAGATGCTCATCGAACCCCATTTAAGATTGATCCGAAAAGAAAAACACCAAGACATATTATCATCAAACTCGCCAAAACCAAAGATAAACAGAAAATTTTAAAAGCAGCCAGGGAGAAAAGAAAGGTTTCCTTCAAGGGAGAATCAATAAGAATAAGTTCAGACTACTCAGCAGAAACCATGCAGGCAAGAAGGGAATGGGACGACATATACAGAGCACTGAAGGAGAAAAACTGCCAGCCAAGGATCATATATCCAGCAAAACTCTCCCTGAAATATGAAGGCAAAATTAAGATATTTACAGATAAACACAAGTTTAGAGAATTTGCAAAAACCAAACCAAAGCTACAAGAAATACTAAAGGATATTGTTTGGTCAGAAAACCAATAATATCAGATACCAGCACAATACAAGGTCACAAAACGGAACGTCCTGATATCAACTCAAATAGGGAAATCACAAAAACAAACAAATTAAGATTAATTAAAAAAAAAAATAATACACATAACAGGGAATCATGGAAGTCAATAGGTAAAAGATCACAATAATCAAAAAGAGGGACTAAATACAGGAGGCATTGAACTGCCAGATGGAGAGTGATACAAGGCGATATAGAACGATACAAGTTAGGTTTTTACTTAGAAAAATAGGGGTAAATAATAAGGTAACCACAAAAAGGTATAACAACTCTATAACTCAAGATAAAAGCCAAGAAAAATGTAACGACTCAACTAACATAAAGTCAAACACCATGAAAATGAGGATCTCACAATTTACAAAGAAAAACGTCTCAGCACAAAAATGTGGAAAAATGAAATTGCCAACAACACACATGAAAAGGCATCAAAATGACAGCACTAAGAACTTATTTATCTATAATTACGCTGAATGTAAATGGACTAAATGCACCAATAAAGATACAGAGAGTCACGGACTGGATAAAGAAACACGATCCATCTATATGCTGCCTACAAGAGACACACTTTAGACTTAGAGACACAAACAAACTAAAACTCCAAGGATGGAAAAAATATATCAAGCAAACAATAAGCAAAAAAGGAGTAGCAATATTAATTTCTGACAAAATAGACTTTAGACTTAAATCCACCACAAAGGATAAAGAAGGACACTATATAATGATAAAAGGGACAATTGATCAGGAAGACATAACCATATTAAATATTTATGCACCCAATGACAGGGCTGCAAGATACATAAATCAAATTTTAACAGAATTGAAAAGTGAGATAGACACCTCCACAATTATAGTAGGAGACTTCAACACACCACTTTCGGAGAAGGACAGGACATCCAGTACGAAGCTCAATAGAGACACGGAAGACCTACTTACAACAATCAACCAACTTGACCTCATTGACTTATACAGAACTCTCCACCCAACTGCTGCAAAGTATACTTTTTTTTCTAGCGCACATGGAACATTCTCTAGAATAGACCACATATTAGGTCATAAAACAAACCTTTGAAGAGTCCAAAACATCGAAATATTACAAAGCATCTTCTCAGACCACAAGGCAATAAAACTAGAAATCAATAACAGAAAAACTAGGGAAAAGAAATCAAGTACTTGGAAAATGAACAATACCTTCCTGAAAAAAGACTGGGTTATAGAAGACATCAAGGAGGGAATAAGGAAATTCATAGAATGCAACGAGAATGAAAATACTTCCTATCAAAACCTCTGGGACACAGCAAAAGCAGTGCTCAGAGGCCAATTCATATCGATAAATGCACACAAACAAAAAGAAGAAAGAGCCAAAAGCAGAGAACTGTCCCTACAACTTGAACAAATAGAAAGTGAGCAACAAAAGAACCCATCAGGCACCAGAAGAAAACAAATAATAAAAATTAGAGCTGAACTAAATGAATTAGAGAACAGAAAAACAATTGAAAGAATTAACAAAGCCAAAAGCTGGTTCTTTGAAAAAATTAACAAAATTGATAAACCATTGGCTAGATTGACTAAAGAAATACAGGAAACAAATAACCCGAATAAGAAAAGAGAAGGACTACATCACAACAGAACCAAATGAAATTAAAAGAATCATTTCAGATTACTAGGAAAAATTGTACTCTAACAAATTTGAAAACCTAGAAGAAATGGATGAATTCTTGGAAAAACACTACCTACCTAAACTAACACATTCAGAAGTAGAACAACTAAATAGACCCATAACAAAAAAACAGATTGAAACGGTAATCAAAAAACTTCCAACAAAAAAACCCCTGGCCCGCACGGCTTCACTGCAGAGTTCTACCAAACCTTCAGAGAAGAGTTAACACCACTACTACTGAAGGTATTTCAAAGCATAGAAAATGACGGAATACTACCCAACTCATTCTATGAAGCCACCATCTCCCTGATACCAAAACCAGGTAAAGACATTACAAAAAAAGAAAATTACAGACCTATATCCCTCATGAACATAGATGCAAAAATCCTCAACAAAATTCTAGCCAATAGAATCCAACAACATATCAAAAAAATAATTCACCCTGATCAAGTGGGATTTATACCAGGTATGCAAGGCTGGTTTAATATCAGAAAAGCCATTAATGTAATCCATCACATAAATACAACAAAAGATAAAAACCACATGATCTTATCAATTGATGCAGAAAAGGCATTTGACAAAGTTCAACACCCACTTATGATAAAAACTCTTACCAAAATAGGAATAGAAGGAAAATTCCTCAACATAATAAAGGGCATCTATGCAAAGCCAACAGCCAATATCACTCTAAATGGAGAGAACCTGAAAGCATTTCCCTTGAGAACGGGAACCAGACGAGGATGCCCTTTATCACCGCTCTTATTCAACATCGTACTTGAAGTCCTAGCCAGGGCAATTAGGCTAGACAAAGAAATAAAGGGTATCCAGATTGGCAAGGAGGAAGTAAAGCTATCACTATTTGCAGATGACATGATCATATACATGGAAAACCCTAAGGAATCCTCCAGAAAACTACTGAAACTAATAGAAGAGTTTGGAAGAGTCTCAGGATATAAAATAAACATACAAAAATCACTTGGATTCCTCTACATCAACAAAAAGAACACCAAAGAGGAAATAACCAAATCAATACCATTCACAGTAGCCCCCAAGAAGATAAAATACTTAGGAATAAATCTTACCAAGGATGTAAAAGACCTATACAAAGAAAACTACAAAGCTCTACTACAAGAAATTCAAAAGGACATACTTAAGTGGAAAAACATACCTTGCTCATGGATAGAAAGACTTAACATAGTAAAAATGTCGATTCTACCAAAAGCCATCTATACATATAACGGACTTCCGATCCAAATTCCAATGTCATATTTTAAGGGGATAGAGAAACAAATCACCAATTTCATATGGAAGGGAAAGAAGCCTCGGATAAGCAAAGCGTTACTGAAAAAGAAGAAGAAAGTGGGAGGCCTCACTCTACCTGATTTCAGAACCTATTATACAGCCACAGTAGTCAAAACAGCCTGGTATTGGTACAACAACAGGCACATAGACCAATGGAGCAGAATTGAGAACCCAGATATAAATCCATCCACATATGAGCAGCTGATATTTGACAAAGGACCAGTGTCAGTTAATTGGGGAAAAGATAGTCTTTTTAACAAATGGTGCTGGCATAACTGGATATCCATTTGCAAAAGAATGAAACAGGACCCATACCTCACACCATGCACAAAAACTAACTCCAAGTGGATCAAAGACCTAAACATAAAGACTAAAACGATAAAGATCATGGAAGAAAAAATAGGATCAACCCTAGGAGCCCTAATACAAGGCATAAACAGAATACAAAACATTACCAAAAATGAGGAAGAGAAACCCGATAACTGGGAGCTCCTAAAAATCAAACACCTATGCTCATCTAAAGACTTCACCAAAAGAGTAAAAAGACCACCTACAGATTGGGAAAGAATTTTCAGCTATGACATCTCCCACCAGCGCCTGATCTCTAAAATCTACATGATTCTCTCAAAACTCAACCACAAAAAGACAAACAACCCAATCAAGAAGTGGGCAAAGGATATGAACACACATTTCACTAAAGAAGATATTCAGGCAGCCAAGAGATACATGAGAAAATGCTCTCGATCATTAGCCATTAGAGAAATGCAAATTAAAACTACGATGAGATTCCATCTCACACCAACAAGGCTGGCATTAATCCAAAAAACACAAAATAATAAATGTTGGAGAGGCTGCGGAGAGATTGGAACTCTTATACACTGCTGGTGGGAATGTAAAATGGTACAACCACTTTGGAAATCTATCTGGCGTTATCTTAAACAGTTAGAAATAGAACTACCATACAACCCAGAAATCCCACTCCTCGGAATATACCCTAGAGATACAAGAGCCTTCACACTAACAGATATATGCACACCCATGTTTACGCAGCTCTGCTTACAATAGCAAAAATCTGGAAGCAACCAAGGTGTCCATCAACAGATGAATGGGTAAACTGTGGTATATTCACACAATGGAATCCTACACATCGATAAAGAACAGTGATGCATCTGTGAAACATTTCATAACAAGGAGGAACCTGGAAGGCATTATGCTGAGTGAAATTAGTCAGAGGCAAAAGGACAAATATTGTATAAGACCACTATTATAAGATTTTGAGAAATAGTAAAAACTGAGAAGAACACATACTTTTGTGGTTATGAAGGGGAAGGGAGGGAGGGAGGGAGAGGGTTTTTTATTGATTAATCAGTAGATAAGAACTGCTTTGGGTGAAGGGAAAGACAACACTCAATACATGGAAGGTCAGCTCAAGTGGAATGGACCAAAAGCAAAGAAGTTTCCGGGATAAAATGAATGCTTCAAAGGTCAGCAGAGCAGGGGCGGGGGTTTGGGGACTATGGCTTAAGGGGACTTCTAAGTCAACTGGCAAAATAATTCTATTATGAAAACATTCTGCATCCCACTTTGAAATGTGGCGTCTGGGGTCTTAAATGCTAACAAGCGGCCATCTAAGATGCATCAATTGGTCTCAACCCACCTGGAGCAAAGGAAAATGAAGAACAGCAAGGTCACACGACAACTAAGAGCCCAAGAGACAGAAACGGCCACATGAACCAGAGACCTACATCATCCTGAGACCAGAAGAACTAGTTGGTGCCCGGCCACAATCGATGACTGCCCTGACAGGGAGTACAGCAGAGAACTCCTGAGGGAACAGGAGATCAGTGGGATGCAGACCCCAAATTCTCATAAAAAGACCATACTTAATGGTCTGACTGAGACTAGAGGAATCCCAGCGGCCATGCCCCCCAGACCTTCTGTTGGCACAGGACAGGAACCATCCCCGAAGACAACTCATCAGACATGAAAGGGACTGGTCAGCGGAGGGGAGAGAGATGCTGATGAAGAGTGAGCTAATTATATCAGGTGGACACTTGAGAGTGTGTTGGCAACTCTTGTCTGGAGAGGGGATGGGAGGATAGAGAGAGAGGGAAGCTGGCAAAATTGTCACGAAAGGAGAGACTGAAAGGGCTGACTCAATAGGGGGAGAGCAAGTGGGAGTACGGAGTAAGATGTATGTAAACTTATATGTGACAGACTGATTGGATTTGTAAACATTCACTTGAAGCTTAATAAAAGTTAAAAAAAAAAAAAAAAAGATAGAAGGAATACACAAAGTCACTATACCAAAAAGAATTGGTCGACATTCAACCATTTGAAGACATAGCATATGATTAGGAAAGTGGCGAAAAACAAGGCTCCAGGAATTGACAGAATACCAATTGAGACGTTTCAACAAACGGATATGGCACTGAAAGCACTCACTTGCCTATGCCAAAAAATTTGGAAGACAGCTACCTGGCCAAACCAATGGAAGAGATTCATATTTATGCATATTCTCTAAAAAAGGTGATCCAACTGAATATAGAAATTATTGAACAATACCACTAATATTACACACAAGTAAAATTTTGCTGAAGATCATTCAAAAGCAGTTGCAGCGATATATTGATAGGGAACTGCCAGAAATTCAAGTTGGATTCAGTAAAGGATGTGGAACGAGGGATATCATTGGTGATGTCAAATGGATCCTGGCTGAAAGCAGATACCAGAAAGATGTTTACTTGTGTTTTGCTGACAATACAAAGGCATTCGACTGTGTGGACCACAGCAAATTATGGTTAACTTTGTGAAGAATGGGAATTCCGAACACTTAATTGTATTCACGTGGAACCTGTACACAGACCAAGACACAGTTGTTCGAACAGAACGAGGGGATATTGCACGGTTTAAAATCAGGAAAGGTGTGCATCAGGGTTGTATACTTTCACCATAGTTACTCAATCTGTATGCTAAGCAAATAATCAGAGAAGATGGACTATATAAAGGGGAACGCGGGACCAGGTATGGAGGAAGACTCATTAACAATCTGCAATACGCAGATGACACAAGCTTGCTTGCTGAAATTGAAAAGAATTTGAAGCACCGAATGATGAAGATCAAAGTCTACAGCCTTCTGTATGAATTATACCTGAACATAAAGAAAACAAAAGTCCTCACAACTGGACCAATAAGCAATATCATGATAGACGAAAAAAATATTGAAGTTGCCAAGGATTTCATTTTACTTGGAGCCACAATCAATGCCCACGGAAGCAGAAATCAAGAAATCAAAAGAAGCATTGCATTGGGCAAATCTGCTGCAAAAGACCTCTTCAAAGTGTTAAAAAGCAAAGGTGTCACTTTGAGGACGAATGTGCATCTGACCCAAGTCATGGTATTTTCTATTGCCTCATATGTATGTGAAAGCTGGACAATGAGTAAGGAAGACTGAATAATTGATGTATTTGAATTATGGTGTTGGCTAAGAATATCAAATATGCCATGGATTGTCACAAGAAAGAACAAATCTGTCTTGGAAGAAGTTAAGCCAGAATGCTCCTTAGAAGGCAGAATGGCGAGACTTCGTCTCATGTACTTTGGACATGTTATCAAGAAGGATCAGTCGCTGGAGAAGGACATCATGCTTGGTAAAGTAAAGGGGTCAGAGAAGAAGTGGAAGGTTTTGGTGCGAGTTATTCTGTTCCATAAATAGATTTGTTATTTCTGTAGCAGTATAATGATTTTTTTTTTTTTTTTAATGATTAGTGGGCTTAGTAAGCTTAATATATAATTAGGTAGAAGGATATGAAATTTCCAATATAGCAATATCATACAGTTCAACTTTTTTTCCCCCCTTCCTTTCCTTCCATTCCTTGAGAGAAAAGAACATGTGCTAAAGTACAGGTTTTTCAGGTTGTTTTTAATTTTTCAAAATCCTCAACAGTTGGGCTGGCAGGTTTATAAATGCTGGCTTATAAGATTTGCAGGTTCCAGATTTACATGTCCATTTGAATTTGGTATCTGCAAAACCATGAGTCATGGATTGAATAATGTCCCCCCAAAAATGTGTTTATCAACTTGATTAGGCCATGATTCCCAGTATTCTGTGGTGGTCCTCCATTTTGTGACTGTAATTTTATGTTAAAAGTATTAGGCTGGGATTGTAACACCCTTACCAGGTCACATCCCTGGTGTTTCCCTGGAGCGGCCTGCACCACCTTTTATCTCCCAAGAGATAAAAGGAAAGGAAGGAAGTGGAGAGCTGGGGACCTCATACTACCAAGAAATCAGCTCCAGGAGCAGAGTGTGTACTTTGGACCTGAGGTTCCTGTGCCGAGATGCTCCCAGACCAAGAGAAGACTGATGACAAGGACCTTCCTTCAGAATCGATACAGAAAGCCTTCCCCTGGAGCTGATGCCCTGAATTTGGACTTGGAGCCTACTCAGCTGTAAGAGAATAAACTTCTCTTTGTTAAAGCCATCCATTTGTAGTATTTCTGTTATAGCAGCACTGGATCATCAAGACACCATCTTATTTTAAAATGTTCATTATTAACCTATACTAGAGCAATGAAAACAAATGAAGATAATTACTTATCTTACATTTTTAGTGATCTAAAGTCTTTCTCTTGCAGAAAAAAATCTAGATACAGTTAATATTAAGATTTTAAGTTCAGTAAATATGTGTTATTAAGACCTTAATTAGATGATACAGCAGATATGAGTCAACTCATTACTTCTGCCCTTAGAGAGCTGATCATCTTTCTTCGGATATATAAAAAAAAGGATATAGAAATATAGAGAGCTAAAATACAAAAATTATTACTAGACAGTAATAAGTATTAAACTCTCTTCTTATAGTGAATGCGTGAACAGTCTACAGCACAAACAATAAAGAGAATAAAGGATAAGTGGCAAAGAAAACGGTATTGTCGTTTGGTCTCGCAGGATGGGTATGATGTGAAAAGGTAGACAAAATAGTGTTATGGATTGAATTGTGTTTCCCCAAAAGATATGTTGAGGTCTTAATGTCTGTATCTGTGAATCTGCCCTTGTTTGGAAATAGGCTTTTTCTTGGCAGATGTTATCAATTAAGTAGGTCATACTAGATTGCAGTTGTTGTGAGGTGCTGTTGAGTCAGTTCCGACTCATAGTGACCCTATATATAGTAACAGAATGAAATACTGCGCAGTCTTGTGTCATCCTCGCAATCGTTGCTAAGCTTGAGCCCACTGTTGCAGCCACCGTGTCAATCCATCTTTTTGAAGGTTTTCCTGTCTTTCGCTGATCCTCTACTTTACCAAGCACAATGTCTTTCTCTGGGGACTGGTCCCTCTTGACAACATATCCAAAGTATGTGTGATGAAATCTCGCCATTCTCACTTTAAGGAGTATTCTTGCTGTACTTCTTCTAAGACAGATATGTTCATTCTTCTGGCAGTCCATGGAACATTCAATATTCTTTGCCAACACATACTAGAGTAGGGTGAGTAATAATCCCTTATAAGTGTGTCTTATAAAAGGGGGGGGGGACTACGCATGGTGACAGGGAGTCACACACAGAGAAGACACCATACAAGAACTCATTTGCAAGCCAAGCAATGCTAAGAAAATGCCCAGGGCTGCTGGTAAAGATCTTCCCCTAGAGCTCCCAGAGAAAGAGCATGGCCCTGCTGATGCCCTGAATCCGGTGGAAACCCTGGTCCCGTAGTGGTTAAGTGCTACGGCTGCTAACAGAAAGGTCAGCAGGTTGAATCCACCAAGCTCTCTGTGGAAACTCTACAGGGCAGTTCTACTGTCCTACAGGGTCGCTCTGACTTGGAATTGACTCAACAGCAATGGGTTAGTACCAGAACTGTGAGAAAACAAATTTCTCATTTTTAAGACCACTCACTTTATGTTTCTTAAAAAATTTTTTATCGCAGCCCTAAAAAACTAAGACAAAAGAATTATTTTAGGGAGAATGAAAAGTATGAGCAAAGTCAGGATGATAAATGAATGAAGTGTTTCGGTAATGAAGGTAGAGAAACCAATTTGCCATCCCACTACCCTAAGTAAGATAATTCCAAGATAAGATTAGAGTCTTATGCTAACATCTCTATAATACTATACAGGAAGTAGTATAATGGACTTCCACATATTTTTCTCTTACTTGAGCTCACAATAACCTTGAAACTTAGGTGGGTCAGGTTTTCCTCGTTTATCTGATGGGGAAAACTGAGGCTCTGGGCATTAAAAACTGGTTCAACGTAAATACAGTTAAACCTGGTATTCAAGGCCTTGGACATTATGGATTCTTCAATCTTATGATGCATTGTTTTACCTGCAGTCTTTTCTCATGCTATTCTCCCTACCTGGGATGGTCTCCTCTTCTGTCAAAAGTCTCTTCTCCAAGGCTCAAATCTAATATATACATACATATTCCTTAATGAGCCTCCCTGATTTCTATAAATGTACAGTTATTTATCATTTACTCACATCAGGTAGTGTCATAAGTGCTGGGATAACAGGAAGCACAAGCCAGGCATGAACTTTCGGGTCCAATGAGAAAGACAGGCATTAAATTCCACCACTGAACGCAGCACCTGTCTTATCTGAAATCCTGAAATATTTTCTTCATCTTTCTATTTTAGGATTCTACAATCCCATCATTATAGGGATAAAAAATGGTACTGCAAAAGTGAACTGACTTACTCAAGGTCATATTATTGCTAGTGATACCAGCCACTCAAATCAAGGCTGCTTTGATAAGCTACAATTACCATACTGCAAACTACAATTCAGATGAAAATACATGAAATAAGGGAAAATGGGCTTTCAAAGTTCAGCTATTTATTGGGTATTAATGCAGGATACACAATAGTAGATAAAAAGATGACCACTTTGAATGTAAACTGATAAATTGGTTTACCAGTTGCCATCAAGTCAATTCCAACTTATGGTCACTCCGTGTCTGTCAGAAAAGAACTGTGCTCCACAGGATTTTTAATGGCTGATTTTTGGGGGAGCAGATTGCCAGGCTTTTTTCCAAGGTGCCTGTGGGTGGACTCGAACCACCAGCCTTTCGGTTAGCAGCTGAATACGTTAAACATTTGTACCACTGAAGGATTCCAGTAAGTACTTAGTTAAGTTTAAATTGCCTTCTTTTGGGACAAAAATTGGACAAATTTTCCTTCATCTAAAATAATTTAATCTTGTCTAAAGACTGTTGGGAAGCTGTACTATATTGTAACTTTAGAAATTATTTCTGGTCTTAATTTCACAATACAAACAGTGCAGAAAAGTTTAAACCACCTTGGATTCCTTCAATAGCATGTGAAGTTTCAAAACATTAAGCTGAGATGCATTATTTTAGTAAATACGTTTTTAATAAATTTTTCCAGAGCAGATAAAGCCACATCTGTTTGATTTTTAGTCCACATTGTTTCCAACCCCCTACTTACCATGCAACTAGTACTCATAATATTTAGCAGAAGTTTTTGGCAGTTGCAACTCAAAACTAAATCACTTTTCAATTCTTTTTTCTTTAAAATAAAGGATGCTAAATATAAACGTCACAAATACAAAACGATATTGTAGGAGAAAGTTTTCAAGATGTCAGTATTTTTGAAATCTCTTACCTCCTTTTGGCTGATTAGATGTCCTTTCTGGGAAACAGAAATTACAAAAAATAACTTTTACTTTTGTCCTTGGCCTCTAAGTTCCTGTTTTGTAACTGGGTTGATGAGAATCAGGATTGTTAAAGCACTCAGCTGCTAACCGAAAGGTTGGCGGTTCAAGTTTACCAGTTGCCTCAGAGGAGAAAAATGTGACAGTTGGTTCTGCAATGATTTGCAGCCTTGGAAATTCTAAGGGGCAGTTCTATTCTGCCCTATAGGGTTGCTATAAGTCGGAATGGACTCGATGGCCCTGAATTTGGTGATGAGATGACTGACAACTGCAAATTTTGGCCACTAAGAGTCAGCAGCAATGAAAAATGGCATGGCTGCGGCATGAGACCTTCTTGTCTAACTTCACAAGGTGGGGAGGGGGGAGAATCATTACCAGCATCAACAGCCCAAAGCTGATTCCTATGAGGTGGAGGTCAGACATACCTCCACCCTTTAACCTTTTACCAATTCTGATACCAGTTGTCTCTCCCCTAGCACTGTCTACTTCTCTGCTGGGTTTGATAACTTGTTGCAATGGCCGCATAGAACTCACAGATCATACTCACTTATGGGGTTTATTAGGGAAGTAGCAGGTTACAATTTAGGATCAGAGTTGACTCAGGAAAATGTTCTTTGATCAGGACAGCCTCTTCTCAGCTGTGTCCACAGGCAAGGCTTTCCCTGGTGCTTGGCCTCTTGGCCCTCAGCCCTCTTGGTCTGGCCTGGCCTCTGCTCTGGTCGGACAAGTGGTACAGAGCTCCTCAGCTCCACCAGTAAGTGCCCAGAGGCACCCGGCTCCACCAGTAAGGCTTGGCCCGAAGTGCTCAGCTCTCTAGCTCCCTGGGTCGGTGAACCTAGCTTCACCAAGTGCCAGGTGGCACCGACTCCGCCAGCAAGCCTCCTGCCCAAAGTCACTCAGCTTTTTCTCTCCGTGGGCCAAGAAGCTCATTGTGCCATCTCTTGTGGTCTCCTGGTTCCACCGCTTCTGCTGCCCCCATTTCTCTGACACTGCTTCTTGCAGGCTCTTGCTGTCTCCACTGTCACAGCCATGTCTCCTGGGTGTAGAAGGTTCTAAGTGCAGGGGTTCCAGGTCAAAGGACACATTCCACTGCTAGCTCTTGTCTCCTGGTGGTAGTGAGGTCCCCCTCTGCTCTGAAAATGGATCTCTTTTAAGGCTAAGAGGAGGGAAAAACTGACCAATCCCCTCGTTAGGGTTCTATAAACTATATTTGCATGGTCCAACCCCCACAGGGTTCAATGAACCTTATCTGCATTATTAGCAAGCTGTCCAATCCCATTGGTGGGTGACAAGCACCATATTTGCAAAGTTCCGCCCAATCATTGTGTGGGAGTCACAAAGACTATGGCTAAAAAAAAACAAGGGGCTAGAAGGGCCATATTAAGTAATATACTGCACCACAAGCAGCAACAAGAATTTTCATTTAATTTTTAAATAATTTGTGCTTGCTGCACTGAAAAGACTGGTTCGAAGTTATCTAATGTGGGCTGCAGCAGAGATTCTCAAACTTCAGTGCATAGGAGAATCATCAGAGGGTGCAATAAAAGAAGTATAAAAACTTCTGGACAAAACTACAGAAATTCGGATATAAAACACTCTCCATTAGCATACTAGAAAAGCCACCTTGAAAGAGATTGCTTTGTATTAACTGTCTCCAATTCTTCCCCATTTTATTCTTTATTAATAATTCTAGTCAAGATCCCAAGGAACCCTGGTGGCATACTGGTTAGGAGCTGGGCTGTTATCCGAGAGGTCAGCGGTTTGAGCCCACCTGCAGCTCCTTGGGAGAAAAAACCTAGTAATCTGCTCCCGTAAAGATTACAGCCTAGGAAACCCTATAGTGCAGTACTACTCTGTCATATAGGGTTGCTTTAAGTCTGAATCTACTTGATGGCACCCAAAAGGAAGTCAAGAACCCATTCTAGTGAATTTTTTACCCCCACCACTCACAATTGCTAGTGTCAAGGTTACTGATTACTTCTATACTGCTAAATCCAATGCTCAGATGTTATCTTACTTGACCCTATCAGCATGAGAAGTTGATCACTACTCCTTCCTTGAAGTCCTCTTTTTTCACTTAGTTTCCTGGTTTTCCCTTTACCTCACCGAGTGCTTCCTTTCTGTCCTTTTTATTGGTTCTTTCTCATCTCCCAGAGTTGGGAGTGTCAGGATTCTGTTCATAGATTTATTTATTTTTTTCTTTTCTGATCTCATCCAGTTTAATGGCTTTAAGTATCATCCTATGATGCCAACTCCCAAATTTATATCTTCTGCTCATATTTCTCTTCTGAACCCCAGACTTGTACACTTGACTCAACGTTTCTGATCGCATATTTAATAGGCCTTTCAAGGTGTAACCTGTTCAAAACCAATTCCTGATCTTCCCCCTAGCAAATCTGTTCCTCCAGTTTTCCCAACTTCAATAAATGGCAAATGCATTCTTGAAGTTCATCAAACCATAGAGTCATCTTTGAGTCCTCAATTTCTGTCACAATCTACTAATAAATCTCTTAAATTCTGTTAACTCTACATTAAATGTATCCAGAATCAACCACAACCTGAACTACAAATTCTGGTCCAAGCCAGCATGAGAATGTTATTCCTAAGAGGGCAGGGATTTTATTCACTGCTATATTATTAGCGCCTAGAGTAGCGAGGGGCACATAATAGAGTTTAAGAAATACTTGTTGAATGAATTGTTAGTAGATTCTTGTATCCATACTTTTTATCAATTACTCCAAACGATCCTGAAACCGGCAGTCCTAGAACCACACGATGAAAGACACTGAGCGAGAGTAAAATATTTTTTGCTCATGAATAAATGTATTAAACTTGAGTATCCAGTTTCACTTAGGTTTGCAGAGAAGAATCAACGGACAGGGTTGAGGATGTCTGTGAAATTCCCCGAACTATATGAAAAATGCATACTCATGTACACAGGAGATAATCTAGAGCTTTCATAACACTTTCAAAATAGGTTCAAAGGGATTAATAAGCTTGGTGGTAACATCATTTCTTGGAAATAACAGCATACAGTCTCTCACTTATTCCCAGTAAGCTTAGGTGATACATCTATACTTTAAGTCCCTCAATTCTGCCAAGTATATTATAATAACAACAAGGGCTCTACGTAACTCCCACGAATAGTAGGACATGATATGAGAAATGCTTGGGAAACAGATATTAAACAAATATATCATCGCAATTGTCCTAGTCATCTAGTGCTGCTGTAACAGAAATACCACAAGTAGATGGTTTTAACAAAGAGAAACTTATTCTCTCACAGTCCGGTAGGCTAGAAGTCCGAATTCAGGGCACCGGCTCCAGGGGAAGGCTTTTCTCTCTCTGTTGGCTCTGGAGGTAGGTCCTTGTCATCAGTCTTCCCTTGGTCTGGGAGCATCTCAGCACAGGAACCTCAGGTCCAAAGGACGCGCTCTGCTCCTGGTGCTTTCTTGGTGATTCCCAACTCTCTGCTTGCTTAACCCTCTTTCATCTCTTGAGAGAGAAAAGATGGTGCAGGCCACATCCCAGGGAAACTCCCTTTACATTGGATCAAGGATGTGGCCTGGTAAGGGTGTTACAATCCCACCCTAATCCTTTTAACATAAAATTACAATCACAAAATGGAGGACAACCACAGAATACTGGGAATCATGGCCTAACCAAGTTAATATACACATTTTTGGGGGTACACAATTCAATCCATGACAACAATGATTCAAATACTGAAGTATTTATAATAACAAATTACATATATTTCTTGGTGGAGACTTATTGAATAATTTTATGCTTACATAATTTTTGTACTTCTCAAAGCAACAAGAATTTCATGAAGTTTTAAAATGAGAATAAAACTGTATCAAAAATCATAACTATAATTTAATATACAAATACGTAAACTTAACTATGCTATTTTTATTATAATAGTTGGAATGTACATTCCAATTAGTTAAAAGATTTCCAAAAATGATACGGAGACTGACCGTTTCATAGTTAAGTCACTGGGGGTAAGAAAAGAAACCCAACAATATCATTCAAAAACAAACTAACTAAATATAGCTTTGTGAAATTATTTTATATAATTTCAAACTTACAAAAAAGTTTTAATAGTAATACAAGATATTCCCATATATCTTTTACCCAGATTCCTCAACTATTTCCATTTTGCTGTATTTGCTTTACCATTCTGTTTTTATACTTATGCATATTTTTTTCTGTACTATTTGAGAGAAATCTGGAGACACTTTCAATGCGTATTTCCTAAGATCAAGGACAATTTCAAACACAACAGTTAAAATTCTCTCTTAGAGTTACAATTTGCCCCTCTGAATTAATAACAATTTGGGGGGGGAGACATTTAAAGATATATAAATATCCTGGTCTTCATCAAACCTTCGCCTACCAGTTTTAACACCCACTGATATTCGAACTTCATCATTCTTTCTATATTTATTTCATATTCTGATGAAAACAGCCTTTTCTGATCTTCCATCATTCATTCATTTTATTATATATATCAATATGGACTCATGGATTCTTCTTTTATTGTTTTATTTGATGTACTATCATCCACTATTAATCATTCTTATTTTAATGCTCATGTTGCCTCTGATTTGGCACTTTCAAGCTGGCTTCTGGTCCTTCTAACATGCCCCCGTGATTATGTATGTACTTCCTTACTTTCTGGCACAATTTTATCTAGTGCTTTCCTTGACCTACATTCAGCCTTTACTATAAGAGTTCTAGTTTCTTTTAGAAGAGAATGGTATTTAGAAGCACAAATCAGGCAGTAAGTGTGCTCACTGGTGTATCACCGCTCAGTACAGAGATAGGAACTATGTTGTGTGTGTGTACACATATATATATATGCAAATATATACACACATTATATACAACTCTATTTTGCTATTTTTTTATTTAAGAATGTGAGTTAATAATGACACCTACAATTCCAATCCAAGATCACAGTACATTCTAGTCTTTTCTCTGTTACATATTTGCTGTTCCCTTCACCAGTAGTGAGAAACCTGGTTTCCAATTATCCTCAATATAGTTACTCAATCCTGGAATACAGAGTACTTTCAGGATTGCCAATCTATATCACCAAGAAAAAACAAAACTACTAACTATAGCTCAATATCTTTAACAAGTTTTTTTTTTTTTTTAAGGTAAAATGAATATACCTTGAAATGCATAAATCTTAAGCACCTGATTTGATGAGTTTTGACCTTGTAAACCATTTTCCCATCAAGATGTTTAACATTTCTATTTTTTAAGAAAGTTCCTTTATGTCCCTTCTCAGGTCAATTTTCCCTCACTGCAAAGAGACTACTTGCATAATTTTTTTTTTTTTTACTAGATTATTTTTCTCTATTGTAGCACTTTATATGAAGGGAATCATACAGTATGTATTGTTGTTTTTTCTTTTGCTCAGTACAATGTTCATGAGACTCAACCACGCTGTAAGGTTTATCAGGAGTAGCCAACTCCTTTTCATGTCTGAGTTACAACCACAATTTATCTATTCCTCTGTGGTACACACCTCATTTGTTTGCAGCTGTGATGGTTAAGGTTGTGTATCAACCTGTCTGAGCCATGATTCTCAGTGGTTTGGCAGTTATGTAATGATGTAACTATTCTTCATTTTTGTGATATATTGCAATCACCTCCATGATGTGATCTGTCAATCAGTTGTAAAGGGAACTTCCTCAGGAGTGTGGCCTGCATCCAATATATATGGATGTTCTGACAAAGCTTACTGGTTCTTGCTTGCTCTAGATCTTGCATATGCTCATCATCATCTAACCTCTGGTTCTTGGGACTTCAGCCAGTGGCCTGCCATATTGTCTGCCGATCTTGGGATCCGTCAGCCACCCCAGCCAGTGAGTCAGCAGCCTATCGTCTTACCAGCCAATTTTGGATTTGTCAGCTTCCACAGACTGTGAGCCATTTCCTTGAGATAAATCTCTCTAGATACATATATAAATATGTTTCACTGGTTTTACTTCTCTAGAGAACCCAGCCTAAGACACCAGCTTTGGGCTATTTCAAATAAAGTTGCTATAAGTACTTTTGAACAAATCTTCTTCTGGACATATGGTTGTCATCTCTTGGATAAGCATCTAGAGAAGAAATTGCTGGGTAAAAAAGGGCAGATACATGTTTATAAACATCCACCAAATCTTTTCCCAAAGTGGTTATGACATCTAACATTCCACAAAGCAATATAAAAGAGTTCTTCTTATTACATATTTTAACCAACATTTATTTGGTCTGATCAGTCTTGTTTAATTGTATCAATTTTTAAAAAACTACTTATTTTATCAACTACTGAGTGGTATTAAAATCCCCAACTATGATTATGAATTTTTCTTTTATTTCAATCAGTTTTTGTTTCACACGGTTTGAAATTCTGTTACTAGGTACACAGACATAATTACAATGACTTCGTGATGCACTGATCCTTTTACCATTATGAAATGCGCCATTTTAGCTCTGACAATACATCTTCCTAAAGTTTATCTTGTCTGACATTAACTTGGCCACTTGGGTTTTTGTTTACTTAATATCTCCATGGAATCTTTTTCCATGCTTTCATTTTCAAAATAGCTGTGTCTTTGTATTTAAAGAGTGTTTAAGGGAGCCCTGGTGGCACAGTGGTAAAAGTGACTGTCTACTAACTGAAAGGTCAGCAGTTTGAAACCACCAGTGGCTCCGCTGGAGAAAGATATACCAGTCTGCTTCTGTAGATATTTACAGCTTTGGAAACCCTATGGGGTTGCTATGAGTCAAAATCAACTCTATGGTGGTGGGCTTGATTTTTTTTTTTTTAATTGGAAAACAGCATAGAGTTAGGGCTTGCTTTTCTATCCTGAAAACCTCTACCTTTAAATTGGAGTGTTTACTCAATTTACACTTAAAATGTTTACTGACATAACTGTGTGTATGCTTAAAATCTGTTTTTTTCTATATGTCACATCTGTTTTTGTTCCCCTTTTCCTGTTTTCTTTTGGGTTTACCAAAAATACATGTACAGTTACAATTTTTAATTACATAGTTATATCTCTGCAGAAATGAAAAATATATACTCTTTTATATTTAACCACATTTTATTATTTACAGTGGTCTTAAATCCTTCCTGGAATTAAAGGTTCCAGCTGGTATCATTTTCCTCCAGCCTAAAAAAACTCCATTTTAGCTGTTCTTCAGATCTTTAGTGCAGATCTGCCAACAGTGAATAATTTGGCTGAAAATGCCTTTTATTTTACCTTCAAGTCTTTGCAGTACTTTATATATGTTACTGTATTCCATTTTTTTAAAAAATAAGTCAACTGTCCTTCATATCATTGCTACTTTGTGTATGCGTAGTTTCCCTTGACTGATTTCAAGATTTTCTCTTTATCACTGGACTTCAGAAGTCTATGATGTTCTTAGGTGTGGTTTTCTTTGTATTTATCTTACTTGGGGCTCAGTGAACTTCTTGGATCTATAACTGATTTTTACCGAATCTGGAAAACTTCTTCAAATATCTTTTCTTTCACATTCTTTTTCTACTTTCCTTTTGGGACTCCAATTACACATCAGATCATATGTACAGTTCTAATAATACCCAGGACTATCTACAGCTGAATAAATGTAACCAATATATAAAACAAATATATAAGATGGATCAATTTAGGATTGTCCCCATTAAAATTTCCATGCATTTGCTGACATACATTCTAAATACAGTATACGTGAACATTATTTAAACAAATTATTATATAATACAGCAACACTTCAGACACAAGGCAGAAATTAGGAACAGATACAGATTAATTCGTATATACTTAGATGGTTGTTGGTTGCTGTAGAGTTGGAGCCAATTCATAGCAACCTTACGTATAACAGAATGAAACCATGCCCGGTTCTATGCCATCTTCATGATTATTGGTATATGTCACGGGTCGAATTGTGTCCCCCCAAAATATCTGTCAACTTGGCTTGGCTGATTCCCTTGTATGATTGTCCACCATTTGGTCATCTGATGTGATTTCCCTATGTGTTGTAAATGGGTTTTGGTTGTTGTAAATCCTATCACTATGATGTAATAAGATAGATTTTTTTATACTGATGAGGTCTACAAGATTAGTGTCTTAAGCCAATCTCGTTCGAGGTATAAAAGAGAGAAGTAAGCTGAGAGACATGAGGACCACATACTACCAAGAAAGCAGTGCTGGGAACGGAGTGTGTCCTTTGGACCTGAGGTTCCTGCACTGAGATGCGTCCAGACCAAGGGAAGACTAACTGACAAGGACTTTCCTCCATAGCTGACAGAGAGAGAAAGCCTTCCCCTAGACCTGGCGCCCTGAATTTGGACTTGTAACCTCCTAGACTGTGAGAGAATAAATTTCCCTTTGTTGAAGCCATCCATTTGTGGTATTTTTGTTATGGCGGCACTAGATGACTACGACAGTGTGCTTGAGTCCATTGCTTTGGCTATTTTGTCAATCCACCTCACTGAGGATTTCCCTTGTTTTTGTTGGCCTTCTGCTGCTTTACCAATCATGATATCCTTTTCCAGTGACTGATCTTTCCTGGTGATGTGTCCAAAGAAAGTGAGCCAGAGTCTTGCCATCCTCATTTCTCAGGAGCATTCTGATTATATGTCTTCTAAGACTGATTTATTCATTGTTCTGGCAGGTCATGGTATATTCAATATTCTTTGTTACTACCACAGTTTGAATGCATCAATTCTTCTGTCTTCCTTTTTCACCATCCAGCTTTTGCATGTATATGAAGCAAGTGAAAAGAGCATCACTTGAGTCAGGTGCAACTTAGTCATCAAAGTGACATCTTTGCTTTTTAAAATTTAAAGAGGTCTTTTGCAGCATATTTGCCAAATGTAATATGTTGTTTAATTTCTTGACTGCTGTTTCCATGGATGCTGATTGTTGATCCAAGTAGAAGGAAATCATTGACAATTTCCATTTCTTATTTATCATGATGTTTATTGATCTGGTTGTGAGGATTTTTATTTTCTTCAATGTAATACATAATGACAGCTGTAGTTTTTCCCCACCAGTAAGTGCTTAAAATCATCTTTGTTTTGGTCAAGCAAGGTCATGTCATTTTTGTATCCCAGGTTGTTAACGAATCTTCCCTCAATCCTGATACCATAGTCTTTATTAAGTCTGGTTTCTAGGATTATTTGTTCAGCATACAGCAAGGTAAAGGGATACAACCCTGCCATAAACCTTTTCCAGTAACGAACCACAAAGTAGCCCCTTGTTCTGTTTGAACAACTGCCTCTTGATCCATGGTATTCAGATTGGCCCATATGAAATTACCTTTGTAGAGGTAAAAATAATCCAATATCGGCAATTTTACATGATTCAATCTAATATATTTACACAGCCACCACCCTTCTCTCAGTGGAGGCTTGTGTGTTACTACGATGCTGAACAGGTTTCAGCGGAGATTCCAGAAAAAGATGGACTAGGAAGCAAGGTCTGGCGATCTACTTCTGGAAATGAGCCAGTGAAAATCCTACGGATTACAAGCATGAGCTCCGTTGTCAGCAAGGTTAACGTGAGTTGGGGATGACTTGATGACTACTAACAACAATACACTCATTAATTTACTAGTAGAAAAACCAACATATTTTCTTAAATTCAACCCTACTCCCTAATTTTCTTCAAAATTTCAACTCAGGTTTTCATCTTTTAACCTTAGATCACAAAAACCTCCTAGCCTTCTCAATTCATCTGCTACACTGCTGTCTGGGTCTCCTAATAAAAGCAAGAGATGATTTTTTTAAACACTTACCATATGGCTAGGTACTTCCTTAAAGGTTTTATATGCATTTTCTCATTTGATCCCCACAATAATCTGATAAAAGTATAATTTTCCTCCTCTTACAGATGTGGAAACAGGCTATAGAAGTTCAATTAGTTGCCCAAAGTCACACAGTTATCAAGAGGTCTAATGGGATTCTGGTGCTGATGACTGTACTCTTAATGTTATATTACGCTAAATTAAAAAAATAGTCCACTCATTCCTGATTACAACAGTCCCTGGGTTACGAATTTCTGACTTATATACAGTCCTCAGTTATGAACCAATCCCTGTAAAGCCTGTTATATTAAAAATTCGAAGTATATACAATGTTTCATAATAACAAACAGGTGCTACTTTGCCACGCACATCAAAACGTTATTATTACTGTATTATTATGTTAAAGATGTTTTATATATATGGAAGTATTTCTTTGTTTCTTATACACAGAAAGGTATATATACACTATACACCAAGACAAACATTTAATTGACAACTTATATACAAATTCGACTTAAAGAAAGATTTAGAAACAGGAATTGTTCGTAATCCAGGGATTGCCTGTAATTGAATAATTCTTATGTGCAGGAACTATTCTTGGCAATAATAATGAAGTGAATACAAGAGTTAAGGGTTGATTTGTGTCCCCCAAAAAGATATGTTCAGTTACTAACCCCTGGTAACTGAACGTATTTAGAATAGCATCTTTGCAGATATAATTAGTAAAGTAAACATGAGGTCATACTGGAGCAGGTTGGGTCCTAATCCAAATGACTGATGTTCCAGTAAGAAGAGAAGTGAAACAGTGAGAGACAGAAGGAAGATGGCCATGTGAAGGAGGAGGCAGAGATTGGAGTTATGTTGCATGAAGTCATGGAATGCCTGGGGCTACCGGAAGCTGGAAGAGACAAGGAAGGATCTTCCCCCAGAGCCTCCAGAGAGGGCACAGCACTGCGGACACCCTGAATTCTGACGTCTAGTCTCCAGAAATGTAAGAGAATACATGTCTATTGTTTTAAGCCACTCAGTTTGCAGCACTTCATTAAGGCAGTCCTCGAAACCAAATACAACAAGATACGAGTGGTTTCTACTCTAGTGAAAGAGAACAATGTTCTCTTATTTATCTATTTGTTTGTTATTGTGCTAAGTGCTAAGAACGAGATGTTCAGGGTATAGCGAGAGCATGAAAACATAAGATATGGTGTAGGTACAGATACCACACTTTTGTAATTAGATGTCTTCTGTTCTACTGTTGATTACCAGGTTAGCACTACATTAAGTTTGGTTCCCACAGACAGTGCTTTGGGTAATATTGTCTATAGATGTTGCTTAGTTCAGAACCCTGTGGTACAAACAGATACCCTTCAGCAGACTACCTTCTTTGCAGCCAATTACTCCTATGCATTCTCACCCTAGTAATTCTGCAGCCCTGTTTTTCAAGGAGGGAGAGATCCAGGGTAGGATGCCAACAGGATCCCCCAGGGGCTTCCACTAAGAGATCTAGATAAGTGCCAATCAAAGTGCAGTCCAAGAACCAGTGCTGACCTGCAAACTGTTACCAGTTCGTGACAAGATACTCAGAAATCGAGAATGTTTTAAAAAGTTATAGCAAATTCGGCTTATATTTTATATGTCTTTCCTAAGTGACATTTTTTTAAGTAATTCATTTTTATTTGTATTTTACAAATTGAGCAGTCTGCAATGGATTAGAATTTAAAAACAAAAAGCCAGAGCTTTACCACAGAGATTCTAAGAAACACTGTCCTGGGCTATATCAACTGGGGACAAGGTACTCATATTTTTTAATCCTCAGTTTTCTCAACTACAATTCAGAGTTATTAAAGGTGAAAACAGATACAGCTAAAGTACCTAAGCACAATATCAAGCAAATAATAGGAAATAGAAGTAAATCTTCTCCCCGCAATTTATCATTAACACACCATGTATTATTATAGTCATTCTGCTTCTCTTTTTGAGTTAGAAAACAAGCTCCTGGAGGGCAAAAAAAATACCACATTCATTTTGAATCAGCCAAATTAGTTGAAACTCGATAGGAATAATATTATCTTTTGCTCCTCAAACACTGGTAACAGTGAAATATATCTAAAATTTAATAAAAGAAAGTTTATCAAAATACTGTCCACAATTTGATTATACAAGGTGCCATAGTAGGAAAATAAAAGTTATGCTTAAATTTTTTAATATATATTCTGGTGACCCTATACCTGAAACTGAGACACTGACTCTGAGAGAGCTATAGGAATGCTAGATGTTTACATAACTACAAATTTAATTAAATATTGAGATGGCATTATATAAGCAACAGCTCAAAGCGTTAAATATGTATACGTAAACAGCGACTGAAGAGTTCAGAAACACGACAGTGGCAGGTACAATATTTTTAAAAAGTATTTGAGGACTAAAGAAAATATAGACTTTAGTTTTGTACAACTACGAGTAACGACATGAAATTAAAAGGGAAAAAATAAAATCAGGCAATTGACCAAGAAAAATGTTGTGAGTAAAGAGATCTATTGCATTTTAGAAGAGCTATGAAAGAAGCTCTGTTTAAAGAAGTCTGAACACCATTTTCCATGAACAGACAGAAAGATGAAAACCTAAGTATACCAAACTTTTGAAAAAACTAATGAGCCACCTTTCTTATTCCAAGATTTCACTCAGTGTGCAAATCTGTACTTTATGCCAAAGAAGACACAAGAGTAGAATGAGATAAACCTCTACCTTCAAGGATTTAAGTACAATTTAATTCAAAGTATAATACAGAAAAATCAAGTCAATACATTCATAGTGTAATATTCATACATTTAAGACTCTATAAACTCTTCAAGGAATCGGGATGGTTTTGATTATCTCGATGATTAGGGAACGCTACAGGCGTTGTGTGGGGAAGCAGTAGAGATGCTTGATATCTTGATATAAAGGGACAGCCACACACAATAAAAAAAATTGTCCTACATTCTATACAACTTTCATGTTGGTGAAAACACTGCTTAAAATTATCGAGCCTAGAGCTGAACTTCATTTAATACATAAACACTTTTTTGTGCAGTTTTGATATGCCTTGTTTTACAGGAATACAAATAACTCATACAAAAATGGTACCTTGTTTTGTTCGGAATTTCACTATGAACTGCTCACCATTCTGAAAAAAATCACACCACAGAAAGCAATGCTCCTCATGGTATCTGAACAGCTAATACAATATACTTGCATCAGTCTCTCTCTCTCTCTAGATTAACTCCTACCCTCTCAGGAAACAATTTTTTTTATGCCAGTGGCGGTGGCTGTTGTTGCTATGTTAGGTGCCATCGAGTCAATTTCAACTTTTAGTAGCCCCATGTGACAGAGCAGAACTGCCCTATAGGGTTTTCTTGGCTATAATCTTTACGGAAGCCTACTACAGTGAAAACAACACGGAACTCACAGCAATAAGTTTGTCACTTAGCCTCAAGTACTCATGTATAAAAGCTCCACTTACGGGGTTGTTATGGAAGTCCAACTGATAAAATGGATATACAATACCTTGTAAATTATCAAGTCTCATATAAATATATATATACACACACACATATAATAGAAACAAATCATAACAGTTCTGACTGAAAATGAAACAGGAAAAATCAGTTCTGAAAAGTCTTCCTCCAGTATGTCTATCAAATAACAGTATACAAATTCAATAACAGACATGATTAGCAATGTTTGAACACTTAATAAAATTAATCCCTAAACCTGTGTTGTCTAATACAGTAGCTGCACAAATGCTGAGGTATAAAATACACGCTGGATTTAAAGAACTTAGTAAAAGAATAAATTATGTTCTTAAAAGTAAAATCACTTGATCTTTTTTACTTTTTTAAATGTGGCTACAAGAAAATTTCAAAATACATTGTGGCTTGCATTGTATTTCTGCTGGACATGCCACTCTACCAGTGCAATAACGAAACTGATACATAGCAACATCATTGATCTTCGGCTAATGAGACAATAAAGAAAGCATACTCACTTCATCGGTGAGTTCTCCAAATACTGTCATGACATCTATTAAAAGACTTGCAGTATAGAAGGACTTGATCATGTTTCTGGAAGAGAAAAGAGAGCTGGTCTGATGTAAATGAAAAACATTAAAATGTAGAATTAGTCATACAGTTATTACATCTTTGCATTTAATTATAACAATAATAATAATAACAACAATAAATCGCTTGAATTAACTGGCGGGGAAGAGTACTTTTAAAGTAAACATCATTGAATCAGGCTGTGGTTTTGGCAAAAATCAACTCTTAATGTTTACTAATGTTAAAGAATGGCTAGTTAGAGTATATTTACTGAGAAAATAAATCTGTCCTGGGTATTTCTTCTTTCTGCTATTTTCTCTAAAAAGGAAGGACTGCACTTGTAACCCAAAATCATTCTGAGGTACAAGTAATTTTGCAAAAAATACATCTCAATTTTAATTAGGAAGTCAGAAAGTGTGCAAGAGAAAACTGGGTAATAATTCTGGTTATATACTAACCGAACACATAAAGTAATTTTTATTTTCCTCTATCTTTGCTTACTTGTGAAATCGCCCCGCACGATCTTCATTGTCTGCATACAAAAACATTTTCAAAGCATAATTTTCCAAATGGGCAGAACCAACTATTTCTTGAGTAATAGCTTCATTATCACCCAACTGTTTCTTAAGCTAAAATAAAATCAGATACAAGGGTTATGGTTTTGACTCACAGAGATATCTGCTTAAGCACAAATAATTCCAGTAATGATTTTAAGTAAATTATTTTACATTCATTTCAGTAAAAGATGTGTCACTGAAATCTGGCAAAAACGAAGTTGTTCTGCTTAAGCCTGATGTATTTAGAACAAAATCCAATGTTTACAAAACTTTGTTAAAACACACTGCAGGTAACCTGAAAGTATAATTTAGCTCTAAAAATCAAAATAACCAAGAATAAAAGCATACAAAGTATCAATGTTTTGAAATAATACTGTATTATCCAATGCACTATCTGGTATTCTAAAATTGGAATTAGAAAATTCTTCCTAACCATAAATAATTAAAAAAATTATTTATTCCAATATTTCAGTTTCTTCTATCAAATATATACATATATCGTAAGACTTGGAGGAGCATTACTTCCCAAAATTGTATCTCCCAGAGCACAATGTGTGACAAAAGAGATCTAATTCTAAGATAGAAAAGAACAAACTCAGAAATCAGATTAGATTATGGCAACTTTTTAAAATTTAGACAAACATATACCTCAAGTCAACACAATGTACAATTTCGGTCTGCAAATCCGAAATATAATAAAGTATTTTTAAAAACAGCAAACTAAGTTCTTTTTGCCAGACTCAGACTGTCTTATTGGACTACAATGACTCTATGAGACATTATAAAGTAAAAAACTAAAGAAAGGCCTCAGGATTTCTCATAAAATTAGCAAAGTAAATAACATGTTCATAATTACAACAAATTAATTTAAGGACAGAGAGATTTAATGTTAGAATTTAAGGAAATTTTGGCTATGTTTAACCTAAAAAAAAAAAAAACCCAGATATAATAGTTTACTGTGAAATAATTTATAAAGGCAGATTTAGTTCTAGATTTTTTTTTTTTAAGCGGGAGTATGCAATCTCATCTTGGACATAAAATAACTGGCAACAAAGACATAATATGCTTCAAGTATGTTGTTCTTGTTAGGTGCTGATGAGCTGGCTCTGACTCACATCCACCCTGTACACAACAGAATGCAACACCGGCCAGCTGCTATGCTTGAGCCCATCGTTGCACCCACTGTGCCAGTCCATTTTGCTGAGGATCTTTCTCTGTTTCCCTGACCCTCTACTTTACCAAGCGTGATGTCCTTCTCCAGGGACTGATCCCTCCTGACAACATGTCCAAAGTATGTGAGATGTAGTTTCACCATCCTTGCTTCCAAGGGACCTTGGTGGTACAGTGGTTAAGAGCTTGGCTGCCAACAAAAAGATCAGCAGTTTAAATCCACCAGCTGCTCCTTGGAAACCTAAGGACTTGACGGCAATGGATTTGGGTTTTTTTCTTGGTAGGGGGCCAGGAGGCTAGAGAGCTACACCAAGTTAGAGAGAACACTATAGCCCATGGCTGCTTGATACAATTAGGAAGGGACATTCTGTCTTGGGATAGGCTGTGACCTGAATAAATAATTTTCCAACATTAATAAAGGCTCTGAGTTGATTAATACAAATGCTTTTATTTTTAGTCTGTCTAAATGTTGTCTCTCTAAGCCAGATAATGCAATTGATCCAATAAATACTTAGGTTTCTAACTCTCCTGAACAGGTCACATAACTGAATAATCAAGTAAAAGTAAGCCACAGATATTAGTGTAAAACCACCTTGGAGGAGGTAAGTTAATGACGAGTAGACTAACTGTTAAAAGACAAAGGGAGAACTGGGCACAGGCGACACAGGGCGGAGCTCTGGTCACTGGGTGAAAATATACTGGTTGCCACTGCGTCCCTGACACACTGATACCTAATCCAATCCACTCAATGTCCCCTAGGTGGCTGCCTCTGCAGTGCCCTGTGCATCACAGTTCAAGAAGGTGGCTGCATTAGTTGCCTACCACTGTGCTTTTACAGGGAAGGGAGAACACCTGGATCAACAGTGGGAGGAACAGAGGACAAACAATTGGCATCATTCCCTTTGTCACTTTACTTATGTAAATACAGTAGCCCCACCCCCAACCTTACATGCAGTTTAGTTTTCCTTGGTTTCAGTTACATGAGGTTTGAAAATGTTAAATGAGTATGCAGCATGATGAAGTCTAACACTGTCCGGCTCCATCGTTCACATAACTTTTATTACAGTATGTTATAATTGTTCTATTTTATTATTATTGTTGTTAATCCCTTACTGTGACTAATTTATAAATTACACTTTATTGTACGTTATGTATATACAGGACAAATCATATTGTAATATATACCCGTGGTTTCAAGCATCCATGGAAGGTCTTGGAGCATATCCCCCAAGGATAAGGGAGGGACTACTGTAGTCTACCTCTTTATCAAGAGCTGTTTAAGAACTCTTAAATCAATCATCCATGTGACTGCGTGAGGGAAGGTTAGAAAGGATTCATCACTTACAAAAGGATGACTCAAGAGCCATCTACAGTAACATGGAACAAGATGTAAGCGTATAAAAATGTTTGAATCTACTGCATTTATACGTAAAATTTTCTAGTGGTATAATGTAAAAAAAAAAAAACTATTCTTTTCCTCAGCTGTATTGATACTGCTGATTGCTGTCAAGGTAAGAACTAAAATCATAACACAGACAATCATACACGAATGAAATACAATGGCATTTGAAACATTAATCAGAAAATAAATTATCAATGTTTAACTTACAGCTTCTAACTGATCCATTAGTTTTGATAAAAATTTACGACATTCAGGAGTTTTACTATCAATCTTCATTCCAGTTTGCATTGCATATAAACGACCTACAAAGAAAAGAAAAGATGACTTGAACAATTTCATTTCAACATCCTTTCCAATGACTGAATATTTAAAATATGTTTTGCCTAGCCACCGTATCGGACAGAGTAGAACTGCCCCATAGGTGTTCCAAGGCTGTAAATCTTTCCAGAAGCAGACTGCTACATCTTTCTCCCACTGAACAGCTGATGGATTTGAACCACTGACCTTTTGGTCAGCAACTGAGGGCTTAATTAACCACTACGCTACAAAAAACAGATACTAATTTTAGAAGGAAAAATCCCACTTTATTTTAGTTTAAAAATCCATTGCTTTGATCACAAACGTGATCAAATGCTCTTTCTTTCCTTTGATCAGTCATATTTCTTTAAAAAGTTGTTCAGGGCTGTTTCCCATTTCTGCTAAGTGTTAATATGTACCCTTCCTTTTCAAAGCAGGATTGAAATACGCTTACCCTTTCCATCAATCACGGTTTTTTTGAGTTGTCCAAGTTCTATGCCTGTTTTAGTTAGTTCTTTTTTTTTTTCCCCCTTAAAACTGTGATTGAACTCCCTCTATCACTTCTTCTTTGTGAGTCGTCCAGGTCTACTGTTTAAGGGGTTCTGTTGCATTTCCTTTTTTTAAGTGCCTCACATGAACTCTTTGGATAATAAACATACCAGCCCCAAATATTTTCCCCAGATTTTTAATTTTTGAATGTTGTTTTACAACACAGAAATTTAAACATGTTTACTTACTGAAAACTATCATTTGTGATTTTTCTTTTTTGGCCTATCAATTCTAAGCTTGGAAAATTCTTTTAACTCCAGAGGCTACATTGGCACCAGCCCGGATAATGACAGCCACCTCAGGACTTAACCATTAAGCAGACATGCAGATGATTAACCCAGAGCTTTCTGCTAATATGCAAAAAGGGATTTATTCCTATGTCAAAGTTTAATTTTCAGCTTCTAATTGTTACAGTTACTTCTACTTCTGCTTATAATAAAAATGGATGCCCCCCCGTTGAAGCAAAATTTAAAATCATTTCCACTCCACTGTCACCACAACCATTATCATACTCCCCCAGAACACAAATATAAACAAATATCAACTTTTTGTCCTTTGTCCTTAATACAGATGGCCACTAATTGAAATACGGCGTAATGATAATACTGTTTTATGGCCTGGCCTACATGTATTTTTTTGTTGATTTGGATGCATATTTAGTCTTTGAGGTTATAAGGACATTAGTAGTAGGGATGCCTTTAACTGAGGAACTGGACCATCTTAGAACTGTAAAGATTTGGGATAAAAATAGCCCTGGCTTTTATATTTCTGAATATCTTCCATGGCTTATGATTCTTAAGTATAGAAAATGTATCACAAGACACAATATCTTGTATTAATAAAAGTAAAAAGACCTTAAATCTACTTATGAAAATTAATAGTACACTAAAAGACTTTTTGTCATAAAGGATGGAAAAAAGGACTTCTTTCATATAGAACTCTGTTCAAGACAAGGAATTCACTGTGGAAGAAGCAGTATGATGAAAAATTAATGTCTAGCATGGAAAAATACTTGCTAAGACTGAACAAATAAACGTAGCTAAAGTCATCTATTAAAAAATCTGATTTATTTCATCAAGTAAATGTGTTTATTTTTATGAATAAATATTACTTGATGATGAGTAATAAAGCATATTTGTCAAAGGATTAAATACTTTCCTACCAAACTTTAATTTGATTTTAGGCATTTAGAAGACAAACATTTACTAATCCTGAAGGTATGCGTAATTTAAAGTTCCATAAAATCTGAACATTAACATTCTAACCCACTCTTGGATATTCTTGAGCAATATAAAAATTTGAAATGCATAACATAAACATTAATCGACTCGACAGCAGTGGGTTTATAGGACAAATAAAAGATTAGAGTAAAGCACGTCTTACACCACTGACACTCCAAACATGGTGTCTTCGTTACCTAGTGCTGCTGTAAACAGACACACAAGTGGATGGCTTTAACAGAGAGAAATGTATTCTCTCACAGTTTAGGAGGCCAGAAGTCTAGACTCAGGGTACCAGCTCTAGAAGAAGGCTTTCTCTCTCTGTGGGCTCTGGGGGAAGGCCCTTGTCATTAATCTTCCCCTGGTCTAGTAGCTTCTCAACACTGCCTCTATTTACATGGTGGCAGTGAGGTCCCTCTCTCTGCTCATTTCTGTCTCCATTTATCTCCTGTATGATAAAAGGTGACGCAGACCACACCCCAGAGAAATTGTCCAACATCTGATCAGGGATGTGATCTGAGTAAGAGTGCTGCATCCCACCTTAACCCTCTTTAACATAACCTAATCTTGCCTCATTAACCACAGGCAGAGATTAGCATTTACAAGATAGAGGGAAATTGTATCAGATCACAAAATGGAGAACCACTACACAATACTGGGAATCATGGCCTAACCAAATTGACACATATTTTGGGGGGGGGGGGGCTGGGGGGAACAACACAATTTAATCCATGACACATGTGTAGATAATTTTCTATTTTAAATTTCTAAGAGATTGTTAAATTTTGAACTCAAAATTTTGGAATATCAAGCTTCATAAAACCAGAAACTTTTCTGTTTCATTAGTATATCCTCAGCACACAGAAGGTATTTATTAAACATCTGCCAATATATAAATTAATTATAACTTTAAAATATATTGACAACAACCCAACCTGTTTTTTAAAAAATTCCGTAAGACAGATTTAAAAACCTATGTTTTATTTAATGAACTACTCTCTTTACAGAAAAAAAGGCCTGGTGGCACAGTAGTTAAGCACTCGGCTCTAACTGAAAGGTCAGCGGTTTGAACCCACCAGCTGCTCTGTGGAAGAAAGATGTGGCAGTCTGCTTGCATAGGATTTACAGCCTTGGAAACCCCATGCGGCAGTTCTACTCTACCCCATAGAGTTGCTTTGAGTCAGAATCGCCTGGGCTGCGATGGGTTTTGCCTTATAGACTTTAAAATAGTTGCAGGGATACAAAGAAAAACAAACAAAACAAAAACCAAAAAAACAAACCCACTGCCGCCCAGTCGATTCTGACTCATAGCGACCCTATAGAACACAGTAGATCTGCCCCCACAGAGTTTCAAAGGAGCACCTGGCGAATTTGAACTGCCAATCTCTTGGTTAACAGCTTTAGCGCTTAACCACTACGCCACCTGGGTTTCCAACAAAACAAAACAAATCAATCCAAAGGACTGAAATTCAGGAAAACATAACCATATGACTTTACAAAAGTCATTTTGCTTCTCCTAGCTTCAAGCTATCGGCATATCATTTACATTGTAAAATCTTCCTGCCTTCCTCCCTTTCTTCCCTTCTCTGTTGAACCTTCCTTCATTTTCTCTCATCCATCCATCCATTGTGGCTTTTTATAGCATCATGTTCTTTTTTTTTTTTACAAGTTTTTCTTTCAGTGCTTTCTCAATGCATCTCCGCATCCTTTTCCTGGTAATCAATTATATATGTTAGGACACTAAATATGCATCAAAGCCAAGAAAAAAATTTCATAGTCCAAACCACAGCAACGCATGGTTACCACAAGTCTTAGCCAAAAGCAAGGAAAAAGAGAATGGTCTTGTTGCAAGTAAATTTTGAAAATAATGGAATGTTCCTACGTTACATAATTACATAAAAAACATAAAGACTGCAATATAATGTATAATATTTTGTAGCAAGTTTTCAGGGTGGTTCAAACCCACCCACTGGCACCTCAGAAGAAAGGCCAGGTAATCTGCTTCCTAGGATGGCGAGACTTTGTCTTACGTACTTTAGACATGTCATCAGGAGGGACCAGTCCCTGGAAAAGGATATCATGCTTGGTAAAGTAGAGGGTCAGTGACATAGAGGAAGATCCTCAACAAGATGAACTGACATAGTGGCTGCCGCAACGGGCTCAAACAGCAACGACTGTGAGAGAAGGGCACAGGACTGGGCAGCATTTCTTTCTGTTGTACACAGGGTAGCTATGAGCTGGAACTGACAACAACAATAATCTGCCTCCTAAAAGTCACAAGCTTGAAAACCTTATGGCGCCCTGTTCCGCTTTATAACACATGGGGTCACCATGAGTCAGAACTGACTCCATGGCAACTGGTATTGGTACAAGCTAATTTCATCAGTAGTAATCTAAGTCATGGTTTCTATTTATGGAAATTACCAGCACTGTTTCATAAATTTATATAACCATAACTGTCACCAAACAGATGCAGGGCTGGAAGTGCTCATTCGTCTATGCCAAGAAATTTGGAAGACAGCTACCTGGCCATATTTATGCCTATTTCCAAGAAAGGTGATCTGGCTGAATGTGGAAATTATCGAACAATATCATTAATAACACATGCAAGCAATATTTTGCTGAAGATCATTCAAAAGTGGCCGCAGCAGTATACTAACAGGGAACTGTCAGAAATTGAAGCTGGATTTAGAAGAGGACGTGGAACCAGGGGTATCATCATTGCTGGTGTCAGATGGATCCTGGCTGAAAGCAGAGAATACCAGAAAGATGTTTACGTCTGCTTTACTGACTATTCTAAGGCACTTGACTGTGTGGATCATAACAAATTATGGATAACACTGCAGAGCACGGAAATTCCGGAACACTTAATTGTGCTCGAGGGATCTGTACGTGGATCAAGAGGCAGTTGTTTGGACAGAACAAGGGGATACTGCATGGCTTAAAGTAAGGAATGGTGTGCGTCAAGGTTGTATCCTTTCACCATACCTATTCAGTCTGTATGCTGGGCAAATAAACTGAGAACCTGGATATATGAAGAAGAATGGGGCATCAGGATTGGAGGAAGATTCATTAACAACTTGTGTTATGCAGATGACACAATCTTGCTTGCTAAAAGTGAGAGAGCTTGAAGCACTTACTGAAGAAGATCAAAGAGCACAGCCTTCAGTATGGATTACATCTCAACATAAAGAAGACAAAAATCCTCCCAACTGGACCAATGAGCAACATCATGATCGATGGAGAAAAGGTCGAGATTGTGAAGGATTTCATTTTGCTCGGATCCACAATCAATACCCACGGAAGCAGCAGTCCAGAAATCAAAAGATGTACTACATCAGCATCAGGCAAATCGGCTGTAAAGGAGCTCTTTCAAGTGTTCAAAAGCTAAGATGTCACCTTGAGGACTAAGGTGCACCTGACCCAAGTCATGAGGTTTTCAGTTGCCTCATATATATGCACAAGCTGGACAGTGAATAAAGAAGACCAAACAAGAACTGACGCCTTTGAGTGGTGGTGTTGGCGAAGAATTTCTAAAACAAATCTGTCTTGGAAGACATACAACCAGAGTGCTCCTTAGGAGGATGGGCGAGACTACGTCTCACATACTTTGGACATGTTTCAGGAGGGATCAGTCCCCAAAGTGGGACATCATCCTTGGTAAAGTAAAGGGTCAGTGAAAAAGAAGACCCTCAACGAGATGGATTGACACAGCGGCTGCAAAAATGGTCTCAAGCATAGCAACAATTGTGAGAATGGCGCAGGACTAGACAGTGTTTCGTTCTGTTGTGCGCAGGGTCTCTTTGAGTTGGAACTGACTCAACAGCACCTAACGAGATAAATAGCTACTACATATTAATGCCTACTGATGACAAACATTACAGTATGTAGTTTAAAAACAATACAGTATTTCATCTTTGCATCAATGGTAGGTAGAAATATCTTCATTTTAACAGAAGAGGGAAAACTAAGTTTAAATGTGTCTGACATCAGAGGCCATACTATTAACTGCTGTACTACACTACTGTCAATTCTGGAAATTCATATGAACATTCAACAATAAAGTCAGCATGAAAAAGGTATTATAAAATTTATTTTGTTGTTCCTGTTGTGTACCAGCGAGTGGATTCTGACTCACAGTGACCCTACAGGACACAATAACACTGCCCCACAGTTTCCTAGGCTGTAATCCTTACAAGAGCAGTTCGCCAGGTCTTTTCTCCCACAGGGTGGCTAGTGAGTTCGAACTGCTGACCTTTCAGTTAGAAGCTGAGTGCTTAACTGTTTTTAATGTAGTTCACAGCATCAGATTTAAAAAAATTCAAACAGCTGAAATTCTTCATACAAAATTAGAGACTTTTCCATATTTCATTCACTAATTCAATCTAATAAGCATACAGAAAATGATATACAAAATCTATTCTGAGACGTGACATTTTAATAGTTTAAATAATTGTGGCATCGGAGTAGAAATCATTATGATATATAATGATGTTTAAAAATCAGATTTTATTACAAAAATCAGAACTGAATATATTACTGTATTTCTAAGCACACTGTAAATATCTCCTATCTGGTTAGAACTATCCTTTACAAAGGAACTTCTGAAACAAAGATTAAATTGTATCAGTTTTTATACTAAATGTATTTTGTTATTTTCTAAATACACAAAAATAATTTGTGTTCATAGTTTGACCAAAAAACAAACAAAAAAGCACGAATGAACATCTACTAATAAAGAGTATTTACTCATTCTTTCATTAAACAAATATTCTTGAAGCTCCTATCATAACATAGCACTCTTAAGAAAAAGTTAGCTATTCCTGGACTTGTACCGAAAAATGTACTGAAAATCAACATAAAAGGTAAGACTATCCAATGTTTTTATTATCCATAGGTTCCGGGATGCCAGCATTGTGCTGATACATAGCAGATACTTAAGTGTCTGACCTTTTGAGTATTAAAATTGGGCCCTAAATTCTACTTCTCGCCATGATGGAATAGCTGGGACTAGATTTACCACTGCACTTTAAAAAACTAAAAAACTGGGCAAAACGTATAAAACAAGTTTTCAGACACTGGAAAATCAGTGGAAGACCATGATGTCTGGGAGAAAGAAAACAAATGAAGTGACAGCAATGATCAGCTCAGCATGCTGCATGGAGGTATACTCCAAACCATGGAGCACACTGGTCTCCCTAAATTGAGAAAACAGATTGGAGTTCAGGAAGCCTGAGGCAGCTGGAAGTTCACAGGCAGCGTTCAGAAGAGGAGGGAGCTCTGCAGAAAAGAGCTCCAGTTATCTGCATAAGGGTAACCTTGAGGTTCAGCTGAATGCTACGATGCACAAGTACAGGGGGAAACTCCACAAGGCCAGATAAAGAACGACCAAGAGCTGCGAGCTAAGCTGTTCCCAAAGCATACAAAGTGCAGGGATGTATTCGCGTTCTTATCAGGCAGAGTGGACAGTCCTACATGCTTACACAGGGATGTTAATAGAGGCTGCAAAAGGAACATGTAGAGGCACTAACTTGTCTTCAGAGCAAAGGCTACTCTAGACTGTCCCCTAAAAGCTAAAAACAAAGAAACAAACAAAAAGAAATAAAGCCCAAAAGGATCAAAGTAAACTGCAAATACCTTAGTTACTGACCAGCTCTAATGCCTTCAAAAAGACTGCAAAATCCAGACATTCAAGAGTGTAAAATTTGCAATGTCTTGCATCCAATCAAAAATCATTAAATATGTCACAAAGCAAGAAAATGTGACCCATAAATATAGCAGAAAAAAAAAAGTTACTAATATAAATAGCAAACAATGACATTAAAATTCCAGGGAACTATTATGAAATACAGGAAAAGATAAATAAAATGAGGAAAGGAATAGGAACCGAAACATAAATTTTAGAGTTATAAAAAAAAATAATATCTGAAATGAAAATTCACTGGACAGGACTAATACTTTAAGCATTAAGCATCACAGAAGAAAAGATCAGTGAATTTGAGGACACAGCTATATAAACTATTAAACTAGACAGAAACAAACTAAATAAAGGAGAAAAAGGATTGGAAAAAAATAAACAGCCTCAGTGAGTTCTGGCAAAATATCAAGTGTTCTAATATAATTCATGCCTTGAGCTGCAATGTTGAAGGATTCTATGGGCAAAATATTGAAATACACAGGAAACACCCAAAGAAAATGGAATGAGTACGCAGAATCACCGTACCAAAAAGAATTTGTCAAGGTTCAGTCAGTTCAGGACATAGTATACAATCAAGAACCAATGGTACTGAAGGAAGAAGTTCAAGCTACACTGAGGGTACTGACAAAAAACAGAGCTCCAGGAACTGACAGAACATGTTTCAACAGAGGCAACACTGGAAGCAGTCACTCATCTATGCAATAAATTTGGAAGACAGCTACCTGGGCAGCTGACTGGAAGAGATCCGTATTTGTGCCCAATCCAAAGAAAGATGATCCAAGAGATGAGGAAATTATCGAACAGTATCATTAATATCACATGAAAGTAAAATTTTGCTGAAGATCATTCAAAGACAGTTGTAGCAGCAGAACATTGACAGGGAAGTGCCAGAAATTCAAGCAGGATTCAGCAGAAGACGTGGAATGAGGGACATCATTACTGATGTCAGAAGGATCATGGCTGAAAGCAGAGAACACCAGAAAGATGTTTATCTGTGTTTTATTGACTAAGCAAAGGAATCTGACTGTGTCAATCATAACAAACTATGGATAACATTGTAAAGAATGGAAATTCTAGAACACAATTATGCTCAGGAGGAACCTGTACATATACCAGCAGGCAGTCATTTGAACACAAGGGGTTACTGCCTGGTTTAAAATCAGGAAAGGTGTGCATCAGGGTTGTATTCTTTCACTATACTTATTCAATCTGTATGCTGAGCAAATAATCTGAGAAACTGGGCTATATGAAGAACATGGCATCAGGATTTGAGGAAGTCTCATTAAGAAAAAATTGAAATTGTTAAGGATTTTGTTTTATTTGGTTTCAAAATCAACATCCATGGAAGCAGCGGTCAAGAAATCAGATGACATATTTCACTGGGCATATCTGCTGCAAAAGACCTCTTCCAAGTGTTAAAAATTAAAGATGTCATTTTAAGGATTAAGGTGTGCCTGACCCTAGCCATGGTATTTTCAATGACCTTATATGCATGTGAAAGCTGGGCAATGAATAAGGAAGATCAAAGAAGAACTGATGCCTTTGAATTACGGCTTTGGGGATGAACACTGAATATACGTGGACTGCCAGAAGAACGAACAAGTCTGTCTTGGAAGAAATACAGCCACAATGCTCCTTAGAAGTGAGGACGGCAAGGCTTCCTGTCAAGTGCTTTGGACATATTATCAGAAAGACCACTCCCTGGAGAAGATGACCAATCTTGGAAAAGCAGTGGGTCAGTGAAAAAGAGGAAGCACCTCAAGAGATGGATTGACACAGTTGCTGCAACATTTGGCTCAAGCATAGCAAGGATTGTGAGGACGGCACAGGACTGGGTAGTGTTTCGTTCTGTAGTACACAGGGTAACTACGAGTCGGAACTGTAACTATCGAACATGTATGTAACTCTCTATATAGGGTTGCTGTGAGTTGGAATCGACTCGACGGCACTGGGTTTGGTTTTGGTTTTTTGGTTTTGTTATCAGAAAAGGCAAGAAAGTGCTTAAAGAAAAAACAAATTGACAAAGTAAGATTCTTTGTTGCTGTTAGCTACCCTGGAGTCAGCCCCCTGATTCACGGTGACCTCATGCACAACACAGTTGTGGATCAGACAATTGAGATCCCCAGCGCTTTCATTAGCTGATTTTTGGAAGTAGAGCACCAGGCCTTTCTTCCTAGTCCATCTCAGTCATGAAGTTCTTCTAAACCTGTTCTCCATCAGAGCAACACGTGATCCTCCACTGACAGACAGGCAGGAGGTGACTGTCTGGCACTGAACCTGGGCCTCCTGCATGGAAGATGAGAATTCTACTGCTGAACCACCAATGTCTCTTAAGAAGGAGGTATATCTACATATATACAATTATACATATCCACAGATTCTACATTTATAGGACAATTTAACAGGTTTGCACCCTCCTTTTTACAATATTCTATGGGCTACAGACATCTTCTTCCGTAATAAATGTAACTCATTTCACAGTTACATAATATTCCATCATACTTATGCACCATAACAGGCTTGAACTTACTCATATTAATGGGCATTTAGGGGATTTTCAATTTTATCTATTAAATAAAACGTGTTTAGAATATATTCCTGTGCCTATTTTGTGTGTGTGTGTCACTACCTCTGGTAAATTCTAATAAATTAGAACACCACATTAAAAAGTCTAATATTCTCTTCATACGGAGGCTGTTTAATCAATTTGTGATCTTGGATTAACAAGATTTTAATCTGACAGGAGCCTTATCTATCCAATCCTTTGTTAGTTTATTTACTTTTTTCAAAACAAGAAACTAAGGCCCAAGAAGACGAAGTGGCAACTGAAGTCATAAAATAATAGATAGCAAATATGACTTTAATTTTCATGTAATTTTAATTACTTCAAGAAAATGATGCTCACCGAAGAAAACTGAATGGAAATATGACACAATGTTAACAGCTGTGATTTCAAATGAGAAAATGTATGCTTCCCTTCTTTATCCTTTGCTATTCTACCAACTTTTCCATCATGAACGTGTATCATTCACACCAATGCTCCTCAAGAGAGAGCAACAATACAGGCCCTTGGGGGAGCTGGAAAAATGTAGAGGCTTACTTTTTTACCGTTTTTGTTGTTATTTGTTTTTTGTTAATACAACATCTGCAGACACTATCAGCATTTAGAACATGATATCCTGAAATGCAACGGGCAGTCCTGAAAACAAAGAACTGCCCTGCCAAAATGCCAATAGCGCTTCTAAAAACTAAGAATAATTAACTGAGATTAAAACAAAGCCACCCAAAAAATCAGCAACAAAAAAGAAAACAAAAAAACAAACTTGCCGAGCCAGAGAAAAACAAAAAATGTAGACATAACAGCCCAATGAGAACTCTGAATGAAGGCAGGAACTTATTAAGCATGTTTATTGAAACCTAGTATATATAATCCTGTGCTGCTTGAGAGAAGGGAAGCCTATGCTTTGAGCAATCAGACATCATTGTTATAAAAAATAAAACCAAAACCAAACCCACTGTTATCAAGTCAATTCCAACTCATAGTGGCCTTTTAGGACACAGTAGAACTGTCCCACGGGGTCTCGAAGGCTGTAGATCTTTATGGAAGCAGGCTGCCCCATCTTTCTCCTGCAAAGCAGCTGGTGGGTTAGAATCACTGACCATGTGGTTATCTGCTGAGCACTTTAACCACTGTGCCACCACGACTTACTAAAGATGCTTAAACTTGGATGAGTGTCAATAGAAAGAAGTGTTACTTGACTCCACAGACCCTGTCCCTTCAACCACATATTTTTTTCCTAAAAAGCTACAATCTTTCAGGAAAAAAACTGTGTGAAATAATTTTACAATATGAAATGATTTACTTTATTCGAAATAAGTGTAACTATTAAAATCAGTATTTTCATGGAATAAAATATATTTGTATATAAGTTTGCAAAAACAAACATAAATAAATCAAATGCAAATGGATAAACCAGTGGCCCAACTTTGTGTATTTTTATTATTAACTTGCCATTGCTATGGTCAAGTGTCCCAAGTCAGATTAAAATTAAAAAAAAAAAAAATGCCCAAAACTTAGACAATAGTATTACAGATTCCAATTCATGGTACAGATTGAGAAACCAGCAGAGAATGAAAACAACTGCTTCTTTTTATTGGCTTAGCTAAGATTGTTTGGTTTAAAAAACAATCCAATTTCTGTATAATTAACAAAAGCAAAACAAACAAAAACAGGCAACTAATTTTTAGTGCTAATATCCATGTAGCTCACCAGCCAACAAAAACCAGTACCATTTAGTTTTCAAAAAAAATTAATTTTGTTGTTGTTGAGAATATACAAAACATACACCAATTCAAGTCTCTACATGTACAATTTAGTGACACTGATTACATTCTTAAGAGTTGTGCTACCATTCTCACTCTCCTTTTGTGAGCTGTTCCTCCCCCATTAACATAATTTCACTGCCCCCTAATGTTGCTATCTCATCTTCCAAGTTGCTGCTGTTGTTAGGTGCCGTCCAGTTGGTTCCGACTCACAGCGACCCTATGTATAAGAAAACAGAACAGAAAACTGCCCAGTCCTGTGCCATCCTCACAATCACTGCTATGCTTGAGCCCACTGTTGCAGCCACTGTGTCAACCCATCTCATTGAGGGGCTTCCTCTTTTTCGCTGACCCTCTACTTTTCCAAGCATGATGTCTTTCTCCAGGGACTGGTCCCTCCTGACAACATGTCTAAAGTATGTGAGACAAAGTCTCACCATCCTCGCTTCTAAGCAGCACTCTGGCTATACTTCCAAGACAGATTTGTTCAATCTTCCAGCAGTCCATGGTATGTTTAATATTCTTTACCAACACCATCATTCAAAGGCATCAGTTCTTCGGTCTCTTTAGTCATTGTTCAGCTTTTGCATGCATTAAGTGCATATATGGCTTGGGTCAGTTGCACCTCAGTCCTCAAAGTGACAGCTTTGCTTTTACCATTTTAAAGAGGTCTTTTGCGAATGTGCCCAATGTAATAACGTCATTTGATTTCTTGACTGCCTCTTCTGTGAGTGCTGATTGTGGATCCAAGTAAAATGAAATCCTTGACAACTTCAATCTTTTCTTTACTTATCGTGATGTTGCTTATTGGTCCATTACTGAGGAGTTTTATGTTGAGGTGTAATGCATACTGATGACTGTAGTCTTTGATCTTCATATATATAGGTATAGTTCGTAAAGAAGCATAATGCTCAGACATTTTTTACTAGTTAAGCTAAACTATTGTTTGGTTTTAAGGAGACTTCAGGGGATATTTTTGGTTTAAGGTTTAAAGATTATCTCAGGGCAATAGTTTCAGGAGTTCATCCAACTTTCATGGCTCTAGGAAGTCTGGAATCCATGAGAATTTTAAATTCTGTTCCGCATTTGGTCCTTTTTGCTTAGGATTCTTCTACAGAATCTTTGAGCATAACGTTCAGTAATGGTAGCCAGGCACCATCCAGTTCTTCTGGTCTCATGGCAAAGGAGGCAATTGTTCATGGAGGCAATCAGCTACACATTCCATATTCTCCTCCTATTCCTGACTCTCCTTCCTCTGCTACTCCAGGCGAATAGAGACCAATTGTTGTGCCTTAGGTGGCTACTTGCAAGCTTTTAAGGCACTAGCCAATGAACTAGGAGGTAGAACAGAAGCATTAAACATGTTATTAGGCCAATTAACTAGGATGTCTCATGAAACCATGACCCTGAATCTCCAAACCAAGAAATAAAATCCATGAGGTTTTTGGTTGCACATAAGTAGCCTTAGTAACTGCTTTTACTTTTTTTTTTTATTGTTGTAAATGTATCTATACACAACATTTGCCAATTCGGCTTTTTATAGGTGTATGACTTATTGACATCAATTGTAAGAGTTGGCTGTGCAATCCTACCCTTATTCAGCGTGCTCTTTCCTTCACCATTCGTCCCCACTTTCCCCCTTGCTCCTACCCCTGGTAATCACTGATAAACTTTACTCTCTATACATTTATCTTTTCTTGTCTTTTTATATAAGTGAGGTCATACAATACTTGTCCTTTTATGACTGACTAATTTTACTTGGGATGTTTCCAGTTCCATTCTTATTGTAGCATTTATTTACCTTTTACTTATACTAAATTAAAATTTTCTAACTATGTGTTCTGTAACACCTCAGAATTGGGGGAAATAACCGTTCATATTTGCAACTTCCTAAACAAACATAATCTTTCTATGATCATAAAAATAAATGAAAAAATCTTAAGAACATTTAAACGCTTTCACTGAAAGTCTATTAATTTTACAATGTCACCCCCTAGAGGAAATTAAAAAAACAAAAAACTAAATTTGAAACTATATCCGGTTACTTACAGCAACCTTATTAAGGAAAGATCTTTCTCAATTTAGCTTTACCTACAGTCCCAAACCTAGTAGAGTCAAAATCTTTATCATACAGTGTCCTGCTCTTAGTAAGGACTAAAATATGTTCGTTTCATTAAAGAAAAAAAAAATAAAAAGAGCCTTATAAGAAGCTCAGAGACAGGTTTATAACATAGTCTTCTTCTATTTGTGCCCTCTACTTTTTTACTTAAGAATCTACCAGACTATTTTACTGATCTCCCCTCATTTGTCACCAATTTCACTTGTCCGTTTACCCTCACTCACTCTACAACTGGCTCGTTAATTACTACCTTCTACCAACAATATGGAAACCCTGGTGGTGTAGTGGTTAAGAGCTACAGCTGCTAACCAAAAGGTCAACAGTTTGAATCCACAAGGTGCTCTCTGGAAGCTCTATGGGGCAGTTCTACTCTTTCCTATGGGGTCACTATGAGTCAGAACCAACTCGACCACAGCCGGTTTGGTTTGGTTTTTCGGTACCAACAATACTGGAGCCCTGGTGCTGCCGTGGTTAAGTGCTTGGCTGCCAACCAAAAGTTTAGCAGTTCAAATCCACCAGCTGCTCGTTGGAAACCCTATGGGGCAGTCCTATAGGGTCACTATGAGTCAGAATCAACTCGATGGCAATGGTTTTTTTTTTTTTTAAGCCAACAACACTTTATTCAACCATCTCCAGCTATTTTTCCCCTGGCCTCAGGCATTCAGGTCCTGGTTTCATCTCTTACTAACAGAAGGGTCAGGATTGACTGTGAGGATCAAATCAGAGATCCTGAAAGAAAGCATTTTTACCAGTCCAAAGAGCTACAGAAATGTTAATTGTCTGGGCCCCTTTATTCAGTGACAACTGCATCGCCACAGTTCTAAGGACCACTACTGCCTAAATTCAGGTCAATTTGACAAACTTTTTTGAACATCTATCTTTATTGTAAGACGTCCTGGTAGTGCAGTGGTTAAGCGCTTGACTGCTAATCAAAAGGCTGGTGGTTTGAACCCACCAGCTACTCTGTGGAAGAAAGATGTGGCAGTCTGCTTCCGTAAGACTTCAGCCTTGGAAATCCAATAAGACAGTTCTACTCTGTACTACAGGGTTGCTACAAGTCGGAATCAACTTGATAACAACAGGTTTTGAAGCACTACCTGTCACAATAGATGAATAAAGAGCTCTCAAAAGCAGCCATGCCGCCGTTAAGTTTACAGTCTAAAAGACTCGAAAGGAGAAAAAATTAGGGTAAAGCTGTACAAGATACGATAATAACACAGAAAATGAGCATCTAAACACCAGGGAGTTTAAGAGAAGGTCTCCCAGAAAAAGTGAGACTCCAGCTAGTACTTTAACGATAAAAATAGATTCGGGATGGGAAAGAGAGAAGTGGTATTAAAGCAGAGAGAATAAAATGCTGAAACGCTTGGAGACAAAAACAGTGAGTAATGTTCCAGCAATGGGATGAAATTCAATTTGATGCCACAAAAGATGATTCAGAGTTCAAATCATTAGAGGCCACAAACAATATTTAAATTTTATCTGATAAGACATATGGACCTACTACAGGTAGGATTTTTTCTTTTAATAAAGCTTTTACTAGTTATTTGCCTACCTGTTCTTGTTATTCGGTGTTGTTAAGTCAATTTTCAACTCAGCGGCGCCATTGGACAGAGTATAACTGCCCTATAGGGTTTCCCAGGCTGTAATCTTTAAGGGAGTAGATCACTAGGTCTTCCTCTCTCAGTGCTGCCAGATGGGTCTGAATCTCCGACCTTTTGGTTAGCAGCTAAGCTCTTAACTGGTGAGCCACCAGGGCTCCTTATTTATTTACTGGTATGAAATACTGGTGCGAAATACACCAGAACCCGCTACTGAGTCGATTCCAACTCATAGTGACCCTGTAGGAGAATGCAGAACTGCCCCATAAGGTTTCCAAGGCTATAAATCATTACGGAAGCAGACTGCTACCTTTCTCCTGTGGAGTGGTGGCTGGTGGGTTTGAGCCTCCAACCTTTCAGTTAGCAGCCAAGCACTTTAACCACTGCACAAGGACTTCTCTGAAATACACCCATGTATAAAAAATAAACCCACTGCAACATTAAAAAAAAAAAAAAGGCAAATAAGAGAAAAAACACTATTCATGAACCTAAAAACCACGATCTTTTTCTCCAACCACATATACTCAAAAAATTCAGATGATAGTACAGATATAATTTTGGACTCTGCATTTTCATGTAAGCTTTTGCCCATGTTATAAAAGGTTTATAATTTTTAAACAAGTACATTACTCTCCATCCATTAATGTACCATAATTTACTTAACCATTTCCATGATAAGGTATATTTAGGCTGTTTTGAGTTTCTTAAAATGCATAAAGCTCTTACCATATCTGTGACTCTTGGCTCAACACAAGTTTTCCAAAACTGGAATTACTGGATTATACTTTCACAATTCTATACATTTTGCCAAAATCCTTTCTAAAACTTTGTACCAATCCACAGTCATTTCAATAAAGATTTCACCACAATACGCATTTGAACCAATTTATAATTTTACAGTAAAAAAATAGTATACCATTTTATTACTAACTAGGCTGAATGTTAACAATACTCCCTCCTTCAATAGTTGTACGTTCATGTTCTTTGTCCATTTATTTTTTTTAATGGATCTGTACGTGTGTTTTATATATCATGGATATTGGCCCTGTGTCTCTCATCTATCGGAAATGTTTTTCCCTAGTGTAATGTTTGCTAAATTAATTTACACTGTGTCACACAGAATTTCTGAATGTTCAAAGAGTCAAATCTATCACTCTTACTTTGAGTTTTTCTTTTTTTTCCACTAAGCATTTTAAGCAGATCTTCCTCGTGGCAACAAAGATTATATGTGAAGCAGGAGCTAGAACGTTCTAACAACAGCTTAGGTGTAAAGTCAGAGAGTGATTTCAGAAAAATCAAGGAGGTAAAACAAAAAACTTGATGGCTGGCTGATTATAAGTGAGAGAAGGAAGGGAAGTTGAAATTCTAATTTCTCACTAACAAATCTGAAAATCTGGCAGAAGTGGCAGATATTCCAGAAAACATATCAACAATGGCTCACATAAAAATTTTTAATAATGGAAGAAACTGAGAAATATATAGAAGACCTTCAAGAAAAAGCACAAGGTTTTGCTTTATCAAGGACTTTTTCCCCCTTGAAATCTAAAAAAAGAAAGAAATCTGCTGCTTTTGAACCATCTCAGACATAAGATAAAGAGAAGGAATCTTCTCAACAATGTTAAAGCATAACACTGTTATTAAAAACGGTAACACTTAAAAAAAAAAAAAGGCTTGACTACTCTCACTTGGAAGGAAGCCCTGGTGGAGCAGTGGTTAAGAGTTCCGCTGCTAACCAAAAGGCTGGCTGTTCAAGTCTGGCAGGCGCTCCTTGGAAACCCTAGGGGCAGCTCTACTCTGTCCTATAGGGTCACTATGAGACAGAAGAGACTTGACTGCAACAGATTTGGTTTGGTTTTACTTGCACTTAGAAATTTTTTTTGGAAAAAAACAAACAGAGAAAGCACAATAAACTAGGACATTAAAATAATAATACAGTACAATATAAAGACTTGACACCAAAAGCACAAAGCAAAAAAGGGAAAACTGATAAAGTGGGTATCATCAACATTAAAAACTTTTTTTCTGTAAAAGACCCTGTTATGAGGATGAAAAGACAAGTCACAGACTGGGAAAAAATATTTGCAAATCACTTATCTGACAAAGGGCTAAGAGCTAGAATATATCAAAACCTCTCAAACTCAATAATAAAAATCAAACAAAAGACAGGAAGTCATGCCCATAAGATAAAGGCAAAAGCTGTGACCAGAAATTTCATAACCATGTGGAGCGGTATGCAACTTATTAATCATCAAAAAAAAGGAAATAAAAATTAAAACCACAATGAGATATCACCACACTCATCAGAATATGTAAAATAAGAAGCAGCGACACAGTAAAAGCTGGTGAGGGTGTGGAGAGTATGAATCTCTCATACACTGCTGGCAGGAATAAAATGGTACAGCCACTCTGGCAAACAATTTGGCAGTCTCTTATAAAACTAAATATGCAATATGCAATTACCATACGATCTGGCAATTACACTCTTGGGCATTTATCTGGAGAAATGAAAACTTGTGTTCACAGAGGCTTTATTTGTAATAGCCAAAACTGTTCTTCAGTGGGTAAATGGTTAAACAGACTGTGGTACATCCACACCATGGAATACTACTCAGCAATAAAAAAGGAACAATTGACAACTGACCTTTTTTGTTAAGAATTCAAGTATTGTTCTACATTTTTCTCCCATTCTATGTGGGACCATGTCAGAAAGGTCAGCAGTGATACCTGGGTACCATCTAGTTCTTCTGATCTAAGAACAGATGAGGCCATGGTTCATGTAGGCAATTAGTCCTGCAGACTAGTTTCTTCTGAGTCTTTGGTTTCCCTCTTTCTTTTGCTCCAGATGAGTAGAGGCTAATAATTTTATTTTAGATGGCTGCGTGTAAGCTTTTAAGGCCCCAGACGCTACTTACCAAATTATGACATAGAACATAGACTTTATGGACTATGTTGTGCCAACTGACCAAGTTGTCCCACGAGACTATAGTCCTAAGCCTTCAAACCCAGTTATGTCTGGGAAGTATCTGTGACTCTGCCCCCTATGTGCTTTATTACATATATGAATATACGGGTACTCCCCAACTTACAACATATTTTTTTTATAATGAACCACAATTATGACTTCTTTTTTTGATTATCTTATTACTAGTACGTACTGTGTACAATGTTGCAGTTCGTAAAGGGACCATATGCAGACAACTCTAATTTTCTGACTGGAAATGGCATCCCTATCCTCAGGAATAGATAATCTGATGATCTAGAACCTTCCACAAGTGAAGTTATTACCGCAACTGACAAAATGCCAACATCATTCATTTTTTTGTGGATGTGTATTTTTTTGTATGTATATATTAAAATATATATATAAGTTTTTATGTAATGTTTCCAACCCCCAAAGACATATATAAATAAGAGTTCTAAAACTACTGATAATGTTGTTGTTGTCAGGTGCCATGGAGTCAGTTCCGACTCATAATGGCCCTATGTACAACAGAACAAAACACTGCCTGGTACTGCACCATCCTCACAATCACTGCCACGCCTGAGTCCATCGTTGCTGCTATCTTGTTAATCCATGTCACTGAGGGTCTTCCTCTCTTTCGGTGACCCTCTGCTTGAGCAAGCATGATGTCTTTCTCCAGGGACTGATAACATGTCTGAACTGTGAAACGAAGTCACACCATTCTTGTTCCAAGGAGCATTCTGGCTGTACTTCTTCCAAGACAGACTTGTTCGTTCTTCTGACAGCCTGTGGTATATTCAATATTCTTTGCCAACACCATAATTCAAAGGCATCAATATTGATAATAAAAAGCAATAACTGTGAAAACTTAAAAAAAAAAAAAAAAGATGAGGTGTTCCAATTATCTCAGAACTGACTTAAGATAGTCATTGGAACAGAATTTCGACGTAAGTTGGGGAATACCTGTATATGTTGCACATGCAAACATGTATATGCATACACCTACAGACACACCTGTACATGCACACATATATATCGCCTTCCTATACACATATATGCATACATATCCATCTATGTAACCACTCACATATTTTTTGGTTGTTACTGCAAAAAAATCCAATCTTAAAAAATTACATATTTTCTTTACATAACATTTAAAAAATGAGAAAACTTTAGAAATGGAGAACAGGTTAATGGCTGCTAGAAGATAAGGAAAGGGAGAGGAGGGAGAAATGCCACATGGTTATAACAGGACAACATGAGGGATTATTCTTATGGAAGTTTTGCATCCTGACTGGTGGATACAGGAACCTAAACATGGGGTAAGTGCTTAAAGAACTAAATACACAAACACACACAAATGAGCACATGTAAAGCTGGGGAACTCTGAATAAGATTGGTATACTGTGTCAACGTCAATATTCTGATTGTAATGATGAACTAGTTTTTCAAAATGTTATTACTGGGTGAAACCAGGTAAAAAGCACACAGGATATCTCCACATAATTTCTTACAACTGCATGTGGATCTGTAATTATCTCAAAATAAGAGCATTTAAAAAAAAAAAAAAAAAACTTGTGGGAATCTTTCCAGAAGAGATGTTTCAAAAATGAGGAAATTAACCATTTTATTACTTACTACATTAAAAGGTTCAAAGAAATAAAAGAAAACGCATACTATCACTTCCATAGATAGTCAACAAGTTATCTGATATATTTCAACATCCATCCCTGATTTACAAAGAAAACAACAGACCGAAGGACCAAAAACTTAGAAACGTATAGGAATATGAAGGTGGCAATCTCTAAAGACTACACTGCAGTGATCCCCATTAAGGCCAGAGAGAAACTGTTATTGGCAGACCTTGCCTAATGCACCTCTTCATTTGTATCCTTTTTGCTATATTATAACTGTAATCATAAGTGTAGCACTTTCCTGAGGTCTTGAGTTGTCCCAGAGAATCACCAAACCCTATGAAGCAGTCGAAGCCAGTAGGTCAGAAGTAACAGAAGATTGGGGGCTCCCAAGCTTGTGGCTGACGTGTGATTTAGAAAATAATATTGGAATTATTATTGCCTGTCCTTGAGCAAAGAGAGATGTGACCCAGCTGATGCTGGGCCCACAAAGACTCAAAAGGACACATTGACTGGGCCCTGAGATAAAGACAATAGATGGGACAATCTTAGAAATTATCTTTTAAGGAAGAAAAAATATTTTTAGGAAACTTTTCACATAAAGCCAAACAAATGACTTTTTTCGCCCCTATCTTTTTCTATTAACATTTAGTGAATAGAAATTTGTTGGACGAATGAAGACCCTCTTGATTGTTGGGTTACTTAAAACTACACCAGTGAAGACCCTCCTGACTGTCGGGTTCCTGAAACCTATACCAATGATCCTTAAGAAAGGCAATTCAAAGTTATATAAGGCCACAGTTTCTAGCCAATCTGTAAAAAAGTGAAGCTTTCACCCATTTTTGTGATGTTAATATATACTGATGATTCTGTATCCTCCCTCAGATTCGGGCAGACATTAGCTCTGGTGGCACTCTTGTCGGCTTCCCACTTTTGCCTTTCTGAATATATGCCAAATAAAACTTTCTTTTTGCTTTGCTAAACTTTGTGAATGTTTTTTTCCCTACAAGCCCTGAAGTCTTAGGCAGACCTGGCAGTCCAGAAGATTGTATCCTTTAACTTGTAAGGTCTGACCTACCTCTGATGTTAAGGTCAGAGGAAAAATTACTGAACAGCTGGTGTCAGAGAGGAAGTAGGACGGAATAGAATTGAGTTGGATTGATTGACTGATCTGCCTTACCAAGTTAAGAGGAAATCAGAAGGGAATCCCAGGCAGAGAGCAGTGCACCGAACGTCCCAGAAGTGAAAGAGAATATGGTACTTTTATTAATCAGCAAGTGGTCTAGTAAAAAAAATACCGAATATATTTTTTTGCTGAGAAAAAAATTCTTTGGGAATTGAAGAAATTGCTTGCTCTAAGATAACAGAGACACAGCCCTTCCCATAAGTCCCACATTTTCAGGTTCATATTTACAACTTTTCATTAGAAGTTTAAACAGGTACAAAAATGTGATTTCTCTACTACAGCAAATATTGGCATCTTAAAATTATCTCACCCAATCAAACGTAAATATTAGGGTATATGGCATGAGACGCTGGATTTGAGAGGAGACGTTTTTGAATCCTGATTAGACATGTTAGGCTAAGTGGCTATTAGGTTACACTACTTCGTATTACTAGGCTTCCTTTCATAATCATTTAACTTCATGTTCTAGGTGGTTCTTGTTCTGTAAGCACTGACTTTTTGCTCCTCAATAATATGGTGACTGTTGAACAATCACAACTACTTTTTTTATATAAGTTCAAGTTAACACATGAAATGCAACTGAGGCCGAGAAATACATCAACTTGGCATCTGGAGAAGGTGTTAGTAACTAGCGGATGATACAGGGGTGGTTTCAAGAATTTTGCTCTGGAGACGAGAGCCTTCAAAATGAGCCTCGAGGAAAACCAGAATCCATCATAAACAAAAACCATCTGAAAGAACTGGTGGCAATCAACCTTCAAACAACAGTTTAAAATTTTGCAGCAGAGTTGGGAGTATCTCCTACGACTACTTCCTGCCATTTGAATGCCATCGGAAATGTGAAAAAGTTGGATACATGGGTTCTGGCCAAATTGACAGAAAATCAGAAATGGTGACATCTAGAGATGCGCTTAGCACTGCTAGCCTGCAACAAATGTGAGCCTTTTTTTTTTTTTTTTTTTAAACAATGTATCATTATTTGTGAGGAGAAACGGATACTGTTTGGCAATAATAAACGATCTGGGCAATGGTTAGAGGCAGAGCAGTCTCCATTACCCAAAACAACCACTGCACCCAAAAACAGGTTATGGTGATTGTATGGTGGTTTGCAAAAGGCATAATCATTGTTCTTACGTAACAAGGACAATCACCAGGGCAAACTCATACTGTCAAGAAATTGATAGTATGCACGAAAACCTGAGATCAAAACAGCCAAGACTGTTCAACAGAAACGGACTAAGTCTGCTGCACAACAACTCACAACCACACACTTCTTCAAACCACTCTTTGAAAATTAAGGGAGCTGGGTTATTAGATTTTGCTGTAATCACCCTACTCATCTGACATCTCCCCAAGGGATTATCACCTTTTCAAACGCTTGAAATTGTTCAGACATTATAAACTTTCACAAATCAAGACACTGCAGTTGAAGCATTTGAGCAGTTTACAATCTCAAAAAATGAAGTTTTTAAAAAGAGGAATATATACTGTAACAGCACGGTGGCACAAGACAATTAAACATAAAGGAGCATATTTTTATTACATAAATTCGTTTCATCTCAAGGTATGATGTTTTTACTTTCCTTTGAAAAACTGACATTTCATGTGGTATATGCTAATACCATAGCAATTTAGTATCTATGATAATTTATTTTAAAATATAATTAACAGCCAGACATTTTACATTGTTCTTTAACTCATACTTCCATTTTCTTAGAATTTGATCATGAAAGGATACATCTGTATGCTCAAAAATCCTCACTTGATTTATCCTACCATACTTCTCTGCAACAAAAAGTCTATGACAATTGAAATTTAAATTTTTATGAAACTTCTGTTAAAATGTTTCTTCTGAAATTATTATTAACGCAATTATTGTTAACACACAATTGATCACGCCATCTTAAGTAACATATATTTTAATAACCATTAAATATAAAAACTAAATTTTTTTTTTGGAAATACACCTTATAATGAGTTAGATCACACATCCATGAGTCAGTATGATTTACCGTCATGATGGGCTGGGGTAGAGTGTCAATTCTATGCCTTTCATTTTTATGAATTAAAAGCTAGAGAAACTTCATTCGCATAAAGTAGTATATAACAATGGATGGAGCTCTGTCGCAGCAAAATCACTGAGTTCATTAAATTCCTTCTGGGTTATAGGCTAAAATATCATATATTACCTATCATCCAATAATATTTTTAATAATCTCTTGGCTGACAATTCACTTAGGTCTACTTCAAAATTTGCTTAAAAACTACAGATTTGTTATTAGTCATTCATTTTCGCCATTCTTTTGAAGTATAGAAAAGGTCTTACCAAGATTCATCATTTTGTTTCAAATAGAAGTTTCTCGTTTATCATAAAGGAGCCCTGGTGACGCAGTGGTTAAGTGCTTGGCTGCTAACCAAAAGGTGTGGTGACTTGAACCCCAAAGACGCTCCATGGCAGAAAGATGTGGCAGTCTGCTTCTGCAAAGATTCACACCCTTGGAAACCTTACAGAACGGTTCTACTGTGTCCTATAGAGTCACTATAAGTTGGAATCAACTCGACAGCAATGTTTTCTTTTGGCGGGGGGGGTTGTTTATCATAAGATAATGGGAAAGGATCGGAAAAACTGAAATATTAATTGTAACACCCCTTTGCAAAAAAAAAAAAAAATTGTTTAAACATTACCATGTGTTTTAAATATACTTCTAAAAAACAAAACAAAACACCTCTTAGCTGAAGATTTAGTTCATTTAAGGAGAATGTCTACCATATTAAATAACCGGCAAAAGTAAGTATTAATTCTAAACCAATCAGCCAAACCACATTTTTTTTTTCCAGAAAACTATGATTTTCCAATTCAAATAAACTTGTTAATCTATTTTGCCCTATAACCTATCTCATTTCTGTATTCTAATCATAAAACTGACATAAGACACTGAGTCATGCACGAGCTTATTGCTTTAATGAAAACTTTTATCCTTTTGGGAATTCAAAACACTGCAACACAGGTCAGTTTTTAAAACCTGGCATTACCCTTAACAGATATATGTAGAAGGCACTGAAAGACAGAATGTTCCATGTGCCCCTTCCATGTCCTTGTCCCCACAGCTAGTCCTCCCTATCCCCCTCGCCCGCACTTGACCTCAGCCCCAAACTGTCCTTCTGCATTCCTCTTGATAAAATCCAAGCAGATCAAACAATGGCTGCTAAGCTCCAAGAACAATTCCTCCTTCTTCTGAGAGCCACTCATGACCAATTATTCCTGAAAGGAGACAAACTCCACAAGCTCTCCCTGCCCCTTTCAAAAAACTGCACCCTCCTTCCCCAAGCCTGGGATTTTCAAATAAAGGCTTATTCTTTGCTTTAATTTTCTTCCCTGTAAGACAGGTAAAGACATGAAGCTCTGCCTAATACCGTAATTAAAGGAGGCTTCACTAACACCAGTAATTTGAACTGTCCCTTTTTTCTGGACATCCTGGGGGGTTTTCCACCTTCTCCTCCATAGCAAAACACCGTAAAAATATTCATGATGGGTGAGAGTATTCTTTTTTTAAAGTAGGAGAAAGGCAACTGAGGAAAGGATGGTGAGAAACAAGAAGCAACACATTAATTTACCACCCTGACACCACAGGAGCTTTGTCAGGAAGACCAATTTTAGCAATGAAAACATATGAAAGGTGAGATCTGGAATCACTTGCGTACCCCAGTTTGAAGAGCACTGCTTCAATATGACTAGAGCTGATATACAGAGAAAGAAATTACCATGAGCAATCTTCTGTTAAACAGAGACCCACAAATGCAGCAGCTGCAGGAATTATCAGGTAGAGAATATAAATATATTCAAAATGCTTAAAGAAAGGAATGTTTAAAAAATATCACTAGTAACAAGAGACTATCAGAAATGGCCAGACCCATTTGAAAATGAAAACAGAAAACACCCAGCAATAAAAACTGAAAGTGGAAACTCAACAAATGGGTTGAACAACAGAATACACAAGGGTGAAGATAGTCCTAAGGAAATTACATAGAAAGTAGTACAGAGAAACAAAGAGGTGAAGTATGTGAAAGGAATGAGAGAGAATGACTTTACAGGGGAAAGGTGTCATACAGGTGTAATAAAAATTTCAGAAAAGAACAGAGATAAAATGGAAATAATACTTGAAAAGGTAGTAGTAGAGAATTTTCCAGAACTGATGAAAGACACCCATCTATGGATTCAGGAAGCCCAAATGTCAAGCAAGGTACACAAAAAGAAATCAAGGTCTGGACAAATCCGAATGTAAATCGTTAAAGAAGAGACTGATTAAAGTGGCTGCATTTTAAAATTCAGAATACTTGAACATCAAAAGACTCACTGAGTGAAAAATCAAACGATGAATTGGAAGAAGGCATTCAAAACAAAGGATTAGTATCTAGATTAAGAAAAAAACAGTGCAATAGAAAAACAGACAAAAGAAATTAATATGCATTTAAAAAGGGAATCAAATGGTTAATTAACATATGAAAAAGCACTCAACCTCATTAAGAATCAGGGAATTGCAAATTTCACTCCAAAGACACCATTTCACGCCCATCAGATAAGCAAAAACTTAAAAAGCCTAAAAATATCCAATGTGGTGGTGTCATTAGAATTCATTTTTCTTCTTTAAACTCTGCACATACATCAAGTTTTTATATGCATGTCTCATAAAAAATATGCATATATTTTAGGTTTTTAAAAAAATTTTGTTGTATTTGTTGGTAAAAAGTATGTTTTTAAAGGGCCAACTGGATTTAACAATGGAAGTGTTTATGACTCTGGTGAGAGCAAGTTCAGTGTTATCAACAGGTATGAGGCTCTAAGATACACGGAAGTCAACTACACACTAGTTCAAATGTACCTACCAAATTGGGCAGACGGGTGCAACTTTAGGGGAATATTTTAGTGAGAAACTTTTTTTTTTTTTTTTTTTAACATAAATGAGACTGGTGGAAGTTTAGAAGGAAATAGCTAGGAGAAGATAATGGCACAGGAAAGAAAGGAATAACTGACATAGCTTGGTCCCTGAGCAGTCAGGAAGGGTCTACAGAATACAGTGCCCATGAATAGGTATAAGTTAATAGAGAGGGGCATGGGTTCCTCTTGCATTGTTTTTCCTTATTTCATCACTTTCTTGCTCTATTCACTCCAGCCACGATGGCCTCCTTGACCCTCCTTGAGTATTTCAAGAAAGTTCCTGACTCAAGACTTTATATTTGTTATTCCCTCTATCTACAGTACTATTCCCCAGTTGACAGCAAGGCCTTTCACCTTTCAAGTTTTTACTCAAATGTCAACTCAGTGAGGTCTCCCTTGACCACTATGATTCTGAAACGTCCTCTGCACTCCCTATCACCACTAGTCCTGGTATTCGCTATCCCTTTCTCTGCTTTACTTTTCTTCATAGCAATAATCTTCCAATATTCTACACAGTATACACTTATTATTGTTTAGCCCCATCCGTGATATTATATGTAAGCTCCATGAACGCGGGAACTGTAGCCCCAGTGCCTAGTAATGGTAGAAGAGCGATATATACTTAATAAATGATTAGTTGGTCTCTACTTGATGAACCTGAAGAGGGATAATGGAAATAATGCTCTTCGGTTTGAACAAAATGAAGTAAATGCACAAAGGAAACTATTGTCTACAGAACAAGGCTTCAAACTGCTTCTCTCCAGTTCAACATCCTGCTACAGAAGAGGTGACATTTGAGCTGGATCTTGAATAGTAAGTTGCCAGGTGGTGAAAAGAGGTGAACATTCCCAAAGAGTGAAGAACGTGGAGATGTGAAAGGGTTTTGCACATTTGATAAATGAAAATGGGGGGCATGCAGAATATGTCAAGAATGACACTGAAGAGGCTGTGGACCAGGCTTTAGCTAATCTTTCAACATCCACCCCAGAGGGCACACTATATTGGGCTTCTCAACTCTACAAATCCTTTTTAGAAAAGTTATAGTTGTTCTTTCACTTGTTTTATTTGCAGTAAAGTTAGAGATATAATATTATGGAATATAAAATTTATTTAAAACTACTGGAACTGCTGCTGTCATCTCGAAGGAAACAAAATCTTAACAAATTTAAACGGTGCTTTCTACCAGCTGTGGATTATGTATCTTAATTGACCAAAGTGGGAATACTGCTCTGAAATGTCTTAACCCCAGGTATTATTCAAAGAAGTCAAGACTAAAACTCTTACTGGTGGGAGACAGCAGTTTGAGTACAGAAGAGGGAATAGCAGTCTTCAACTGCTTCTTTAGTAATAAATGATCTCCATTTGCGTTTCTGAATGGGACTACATGTTGTCATAATTAACCCGCACTTAAGATTTTTCAAATAGTCTTCCTTTTGTCCACAGCATTAACATCTTTCAGACATTCACCTTCGTTTTGGCTACAACTCAATTACTCAACTACCCAGGTTATTTTCAAGAATCCCTTGTGGAGAGAGGAGGCTCTTATTTTATACACATAGAAGGAAAACCTTCAGCAGTTTGTTTCCGAATTCTTGCGTTCATGGAGTTCAGGAATACATAAGCACAAGACAAGAGAAGCAGCGGCCACCATGGTGCTTTTGGATTTTTGCCTTCTTGAAACCTCCGAGGGGGAGGAGAGGGTCCGTGCCCAGAGCAGGGCGGGGACCTAGGGAGTTCCCAGGGCGGGGCAGAGGTCAAAGCTCAGGTGTAAACCCGGGGGGCGGGGCGGCCTCACGAACCCAGGGGATGGTGTGTGGGCCCCGGAGTGTAACTGGGTAAGAAGGGACCCGGCAACTCGGAAAGACTCACAGTAATAGGCCACCACAGGGTCCCTCTTGTCATGCTCCTGCGCCGTCCTCAGATGATGCTGTATGCTCTTAAACTGGGGGGGGAGCGGGGGCAGCGGAGCTAGCGCGGCCATCTCTGCACTAGGAATACCACTTCCTACTCGCGCGCCACCGACACTTCCGCTTCCTTCTGCGAGGTCGCGCACAAGAGCGCGCACGGCAAATCCCGCCCACTATTCGTTGCTTGGCGACAGAAAGCCAACTACGGGTTCCGAGTAGGAACAACCTCAGCTTGCTTGCCCCGTGGCATTTAGACCCCGGAGAAAGCCGAGCTAGTTGGCATTTTTGCCGCATATGGCACCAGCGCTCTCTGCTGGTTGGAGGAAGAAGAGCGTATTGTTTTGCTCCCCTCCTCCCCCCTTTTGTGGCAAAAGAGTAAAAAAATGAAGGGCAAGAAGGAAATAATGAATGTCTGGTAACTGGGAGGAATGGTGAAGGCGTGAATTGCTTTTCGCAGCATTCAGGAATTGTCAGTTACAGTTCCCCCAACTGATATTAATCGTGTCCATAGATGCCTTTTTGATCTTAGAAATTTTAAATTCAATTCTTGCCTGCGGTGAGAATGATAGGTTTGAATTTTTAAATGACATTTTTCTATATTGACACATTGGATAAAGTAACCAAGCGTTTTCTAAGCATAAACACTAACCACATTATCTTTAAAGAAAACTGAAAGTTTCTTTTGAACTGACTAGTTACATTTTAGTGAAAGAATAATCTATTGGTTTCATATGTGTACAGTGATTAACAATTTACAATTGGATTTTCTCCTGTGCTTTCATATGGACAAATCCTCAGTGATTTTCAAAATCGTAAATCCAGAAAGTCATCATATAAAACATAGGCTGAAAAAAACGTAAGGAGAAGTTGAAAGCCTTGGTGATATAGTGGTTAAGAGCTACAGCTGCTAATCAAAAATTCGGCAGTTCGAATCCACTAGGTACTCCTTGGATAACCCTATGGGGCGGTTCTACCCTGTCCTATACGGCTGGTATGAGTTAGATGGCAGTGGGTTTTGTTTTTTGTTTTATACTTAGCTCCCTAATAAGGCACCTGTATAAAAAAAAAAAAAATTTTTTTAACTGTATAAGACGGTTAAAATATGAGGATTCAAAATGATAACAAATCAAGATGATTTTTGGCATGGCAGACTGATAAAAAGTAATGCACTGGATTTATTTAAAATGTCTTTGAAATAATTTCACAGATATTGAGGAAGTCTAGTTTGAAATGTAATTTTCCATTTCAGTAATCTTGAATACAGAAGCTGTAATGATAAGATCTCCCTGGGCACAGAGGATTCTTTATTTCAACAAGAAGCAAGCATAATATTTTCTAAAACATTGTTTATTTCCATATCATTTAATACTAAAATTTTCAAAGAAACAGTATAAATGAGTAAAATATTAAAAATGTGTTGCTCTATTTCTTCAAATTAGTGATCCAACTGTAGAATGACTTAACAATTAATTCACAACTGTTGTGCTTAAGTTATAAAAAAAAGAATTCTTTTTTTTTTTTTATTAATAACTCCATCCACAAAGTTAAGGCTGTATGGTGCAGTGGAAAGAGAAATGATTTTATAGTCAGGAGATTTGAGTCCCAGTTGTGTGACTTTGGGCACAGGAATTAACCTCCCTGAGCCTCAATTTTCCACTCTGAAAAAGAGATATTAAAAGCTTCTCTGGCCACAAAATGCTATGATCAAGAAAGATGTTGTAAGTGAGAAAACTCTGTAAAAGTGCTATTCAAACATGAGTTAACATTAGTTCCATATGTATTTTCTGATGAAGTAAATGACAAATGCAAAATAGAATGAAATGTTCGTTCCATAATCTGCCTTAGAACTTAGTACTAGATATAAATTTTGGACACACTGAAGTAGCTTAAAAAACAGACATATACATTTGAATTTGAGGTTCTTACTGAGTAAGATAAAAAGAAACAAAAAAATAAGAGCCCTGGTGACACACTGGTTAAAGCGATCAGCTGCTAATCAAAAGGTTCAAGCCCACCAGCTGCTCCAAAGGAGAAAGATGTGGCAGTCTGCTTCTGTAAAAATTTACAGCCTTGGAAACCCTATGGGACAGTTCAACTCTGTCCCATAGGAATCAACTTGATGGCAGAGAGTTTGGTTTTTGCTTTAAGCAAAAGATATTGATAAATAACAGCAGCATGACAGCAGGTAATCAACTCTGGTCATTTCTAAATTAGAGAGCATAATCTTCTAAATATGATCTCAAAAATCTCAGCAACACATAATACCATTGTGATGACAGTAAATGTATACATTGCAACGAGAAAAATGGTCTTTTCAAAGTGTTCTGGCACCATGCATGTTATGATATTATTTCTTCCCTTAAGAGATCTAGCATCACACAGGTAAAGAGATTTTACTTGGAAACCAAAGAGGCGAATCTGAAGCCAAAATGCTATGACCTCTAGACTAATTCTTAGTAAAACAGAAAGGATATAAATCACAGTATAAATGGGCTTTTGAAGAATGCATTCTTGACTGATGCTTTTACCTGCAGCATAAAGATGGAAAATAGCTCCAGGAACCAGGACGATCACTAGTTGTAATGCCCAGAACACCTAACATATGTCAGAAATATGTTAGTCGAATCAATCAACATGTAACAAAAAATACAATAAAAAATTTACGCACTCTCAAAGAGGTTAACCTAAACTGTTTAAGTTTAATACAATTCTAATAAGCAATAAAGTTAGTGAAGATAGTAATGTCAACTATTATTTATTAAACTTATGTAATTACTAACATGAATATATCATAGGATGCTGGTGTTGGAAGAAACTCTTGACCAAATCAGATTCATTTACCTGGTATATCCAGCTAATTAGAGGAAAATTAAAATAATTTGTGAAATAATATCTGTTAGGGTGTTCCTCACCTTATTATGACATTATTTTACATTTAAAAAGAAAAAAAAATCGGTTGTAAAGTTTCAGTGTGTATCGAAAACTTACTTGTAGAGTGATTGGCCTGAACTGATTGTAACAGAAGAGATTTATTTCCCTCTTGTCTGGATCACAGCTGAAGTGTAAAGCCTCATTCCCATAGACTGCAAAGCCCAGCACCCCAAGGAAGAACATTCGGACGGATCCAAAGAAAAGGGTGTGGAATTGACCAATCACTGTTGGAGGCTTTACCTGTTACGGTTTGGGGGGGGGGTGGGGAATGAAAACAAGCATTTCAGAAGGCCATTTTTAAACCAGGTATTCATTATTATATTTAAAAAATTTAGAATTCATGAAATTTTAAAGCAAGATAGACCCTTAGAGATCTTCAAACCAAATGCAATTCCTGCATTAAGAGATTTCTCATCCCTCTTTTCACTCATAAAATATAAAATGCAACAGTCACAAGGGACATCTTTCTAATCAACTATGTAATTTTGGAAAAATCTGAAAAAATTTTAATCCAATTAATATCCCCTGTCACTATGAGTCAGAATCGACTCGATGGCAATAGGGTGTGGGTGTCTGTGTAATCCTTTTGCAATAAAATCATAAGAATCTTAGATTATCTAGTAACTGTTTTGGAAGATTACATAACAAACCCAATGTTAAACCCATTAGTATATACATAGTGATATTTCTCTAGTATTACCTGTCACTACAGCGCATTTTCTGCATCTTATTCATGGACTTGAGAGAGGAAGCTACTTTAAAGTACCAAAGTACTTCCTGAATTCTTTTATTTATAGTTTTAAACTCTGAATATTTTGAAGTATATAGTTGATATTTACATTATAGTCCATAGATGTAGAGTGCATAAGTGTTTCATTCAAGTCAGTCTAAAATACACGGACAAGACTCATACAATTGATTTATCTGTATAATACTTACACATCCTTCATAGAAGTTCTTGATGTAATTCAGAGACATGTCTCAGGAGATGTTATCCTGGCATCACTGTGGGTTCTTTCTTGACCCACATTGCCAATTTGCTCACCGGAATCTTCTATTCTCTAATAGCTCTTATAGCAGAAAACACTTATTGCTGCAAATTTCTCTCCCCTCCTACTTTTCTTCCTGACATTTTTTTTTCTTTTGTAAATCTCTGGGGCCCCAGTCAACTTTCCAATTTCTGTCCCCAAAGAAAACAAAAACAAAGAAACAAAAGCAGAGGGCATGTAGCCAACCTAATAATCCCTTAACTTACACTGTCAGCATGGCAAGCAGACAGCCAGACAAGAGTGCCAGCAAAGCAAGAGGCCAGCCTGACACAGGCCCTGAGCACTCAATGTCTCTGAAATTACCTGAGAATTGCCCATATGAGAATTGCCTAAACCAGTGGACTCTTCAGCTTGGAATTTTCTCTTAAAATATCCCAGTTATATAAATATATATATGGAAACCCTGGTGGCGTAGCGGTTAAGAGCTACGGCTGCTAACCAAAAGTCTGGCAGTTCCAACCCACCAGGCACTCCTTGGAAACTCTATGGGGCAGTTCTATTCTGTTCTAAAGGGTCACTATGAGTCAGAATCTACCCGACGGCAATGGGTTTGGTTTTGGTTTTTTAAACATATATATCTATATATATATACATGTATATATATAACAAAACATTTGCCGTTTCAACACTTTTACATGCACAATTCAGTGACATTAATTATATTCGTCATGCTTGGCAACTGTCACTACTATCCATTTCCAAATTTTTCCATCACCCTTAGCAGAAGCTCACTGCCACCTAAGTGAAGACTTCTTGTTCTCCCCTTTCCTATTTTTATTTTGCTTCCATTTAGGTGTATCCTGCTCTACTCTGTCCCATGGGGTCACTATGAGTCAGAATTGACTTGACAGCAAGGGGGAGCTAAGTCTAGGAAATTATAACGCTGGCTATGATGGTTATTACATCATTGGATAGTACCGATGTTTAACTATAACTTTTTGCTGAATGCTTGCCACAGGCATGGAAAAATTTGAAGTTAGGTCTACTGTTCTAAAGAAAGAGATGGAGGACTGCTATTCAAGATAAGATGAGGACCAAGCATAGATCATATAAACAGCCCTTTCTTCCCCTACCTTTCTGTCCTTCAATAAATACATTACCTTCTAGGCATTGTTATGAGTGCTGAGGATCAACAGAGACAACCAAGACAGACAAGTAACTCCCTTCTAACTGATACCTCTGCTATCTTTCATCCACCTATAATGCCATACAGTCACTGTTGGGTCATATCTGCTTTCTTCACCTGCCTTTCTCATCTTTCCTTTGCCTGTGATTTTGTTGAACATTGTAACTCCAAACAACTTCATTGTTCTCCAGCAAGTGGAGAAGTGACTGCATAACACATATAATTGTAACCAGTAGACAAGGGGTGGAGGCCTTGTTGAATGTGAATGCTGTATTGGATTGAAAAAATAAAAACGGTCAATTTAGGGAACCTGGGAGTCCCTGAGTGGGGCAAGCAGTTAGCACCTAAGTCTGAGCCTCCAGGAATGTCTGCCTCTCAAGCTAGTCCATGCTCAGTCTCTAGCAACTAGTCAATTGATCTTTAAGTATTTCTATCTGATGCTGGGTCCAGTGACTGTTTCTGATCTTGGTATGCTGTGATTTTCTGTATCTATCTGTATCTCCAGATTTGGGGATGCTGGTTTGCCCAGTGACCTCAATTCTCTGATAGATCTAAAAAGAGTTGTAGATTTTTCAGTTTTTCAGCATTTGTCTTGTTGTGAGGATGGGAGCGATGACTTTCAAGCTATTTACATGCTGGACTGAAAAACGGAAGTTGCTTCAAATATTTAAAAAATGGACCAGGACGTCTCCACCAATTTCCTGGGTAAACAGCCTAAAATTGGAAACAAGAGTACCAGTTTGCTGGTGCAAGCTTTCTTAAAGTTTTCAACATCAGAGAGACAAGTGAAGGTAAGCTCAGATCTACTACAACCGTTAATATTCCTGCCACTGCTCGTGTTGCCACCACCACCACGGCCACTACCACCACTACAGATTAAGCAGAAGAGAAGGTACTGACGTTAATTGACCATCATTATGTGCTCTTACTAATCTAAGCCATGAATGTCCTGTATAATCTTTTGACAGATATTTTTGGGGTCCTAACCTTTCTACCTGAGGTGAAAAATATTTTAATCTGTGTAATCTAACCCAGAGAGAGAATACACCCTGAATTTTGTGCAGAACTCAAGACATGATTGAATGAAACGAAAGTGCGGAAAGGGCACGCACAAAATGACTGCTACATACATGAAAATGAACCCATAATTTTTTCATTATTATTAGTACTTAGCACCTGCTCTAAATTTAGTATTTCAAAAGTGCATTACATGTACTGCTGTAAAGCTATGCTTTTCTATGGATGTGAGCTTATCCTTTTTTTTTTTTTTTTGATTCACTCAATATGTATTGAGTACCTACTATACCAGCTACTGGGCAAGGTGCTGGGAATGTGTTAGGATTAAACACATTTAATCTCATGGGGCTCACAGAACCAAGTGTGCTGTTTGTATATGTATATACATGTACATATGTGTGTACATGGAAACCCTGGTGAGGTAGTGCTTAAGTGCTACGGCTAACCAAAGTGTCGGCAGTTCGAATCCGCCAGGGGCTCCTTGGAAACTCTATGGGGCGGTTCTACTCTGTCCTATAGGGTTGCTATGAGTCGGAATCGACTCGACGGCACTGTTTGTTTTTTTTGGTATGTGTGTACATATATATGTATGTTTGTGGTTGAGGTGTATATTGGCTAAGAATTTTTTTAAAGTGAGGCAAGCTATAATTAATCTTTCAGATTAGAATCATGAACTATCTTGGTTTATTTTACATCTGGAAAACAAGGGGAAATGACTTTAATACAGGTTTTCTCTCTAACTTTCATTTATTCTCAGTATTTTGTATTGTGTCACAGTAATATACACTTCTCCCCAAGAGAAACCCAATGGCTGTTGAATGGAATGGAATAGAAGTCAATTTAGGTATTCACCGTATTATGTTTCACAGAAGAACAGCTGGGATAAGGCAATCTGGATAGCTGCCTAGATTCATAAATCACAACTCTTAACCAATTTTCATCTCACTGAAATCTCTGTCTTGCCAAGCAGAATTGGGTTTGTCTTTCTGCATAAATAATTTATATTTTATGGAATGGGATTGGGGATGGCTCAGTAGAAGGGTCAATAACCAATAATGTTATTTTAGGCAAATAATTTAACCTTCTGGGTTATGTTTCCATTTATCAAAAGGAAAGGATTGGAGTCTACAATCTGTAAATTATTTCACAATTCTGTTTTATGATTCTAAGTCTTATAACCGTACTTGGAGCTATTGTACTAGTTTTGAGGTTTACTTTTGCAGTTTGTATGGTGCCAGTATTTAACAGAGTACCCAGCACTGTAAACAACAAATATTATATTGTTGTTGTGATTGTTATTGAGAAGTTGGTCATTTGCTGTACTGATGTAAGTCTACAAATCTCCAATGATTAAATTGGAGACTTGTTTTAAGCTTTTTTGGGGTGAGTTTAAAGCAGCTCGTAGTATGTGGTAAAATTAACCTGATAAAATGATACACTTCTGAAGAGCCTATGAGACGCAAATGTGTTACATTATCTTCCCATTCTGGTTGTGAAGACACGAACTATTGCCATCCCTGTTTGTCCACGAGTCCTTTCTCTTGCCTTGGGCAGTTTCTTCTCACGCATCAGCAGATGAGTCCTCAGCCAAAACCTTGAGTGGACCCTTCTGAAAAACTTGGGAGTTGTCTCTGTTTAGCTCTCTCCTCTCCAGTACTCTGCCTGCAAATTCTAGTCAACTTGCCTCCTGAAACTCTGACTCCCAATTCAACGAGACTCTATTAGGGTTTTCCTTTTCCCACTGATGGCCTGAAAACTGCCTCCAGGCAGTGAGAGGATGCAGTCAGAGTTCACCTGATTTATTTTCCTTTTCTGAGGGATTGTAGTCTTGTGCTGCTTGTATTCCAATATTTTTAGTTCAGCTTCTAGTTGTTTAAAGCAAAAGAGATCATCCAATCCCTGTTATTCCTTTTCTGTCAGAACCCAAAATTCCTTTAAACTTGTTTCATAGCTCTCAAAAATTTTCTGAAGAGTTAAGATCATGGGATATTTGACCTCCAAATAAATATAATGTCAATGTAGCAACATTTGTAATGCAGTACATCAAACTTTATGCTTGAAATTGACAAGTTAACAGAGTTCTATCCAAGTGTAAGGTAGTACATGACCAGTACTAAGTCAGGTTATGTAGGTAGTTTACTGTAGTGCATAAGAGGAAGTACTCTGAAACTCTGTTGTACAATGTAATAGTTGTGTACATATTGGATACATTGCCTAATTCTTCTGAGTTTCAATTTCCCATCTACAACATGAAGATAATAACACTACCCGGTAGGGTTGCTTTTCGGGTTAAATGATATAGATCACATACAGTATTTAACAGAGTACCCAGCACTGTAAACACCAAATAAGCATAAAATATTATATTGTTGTTGTGATTGTTATTGAGAAGTTGGTCATTTGCTGTACTGATGTACGTCTACAAATCTTTAAGTACCTTCCATGCCAAGCATCCTTGATGATTATTTGTGCTTTATGTTTTGGGAGAGAAACAGAAAATTTACCTGGTCGCAACTGACTGGACCAGCTCTTAAAATGGCAGCCATGATTAGACTTTATGCAGTTGGCCAAGCCTAATGAACTGCTCCTAGCTAGGAGGGTGATAACCTAACCCTGTCAGATCTCCCTTCTTAGTGTGATGAATGCTTTGGTGTCTTGCCTATACACCATCCCCCAGCTACTGGGAATATTGGCTGCTGACAGTTCACAACTACATCCTTCGCTGAGGATAGCCCTGCAGTCTTAGCCAAGGTTATGTTTCTTCTAAGAAGGTAACATGTGGCCAGTACTAAGCTGATGCAGTACTAAAAGATGTCCCGCACCCCAATTTGGAACAACTCTAAAGGGCTATCCGAGCTCCAGAGCTCTCCTTGAGATTGACTACAGTTTCATTTGCAAACACATTGAAAGTCAGCTTCTTTCTCTGCCAGTTCTGCCTTTTTCACTTATAGGATTAGCTTCTGAGAGTTCTCTTCAATAAACCTTCTGCACACAGCTCATCATCTCAGAATCTGTTTCCATGGAACCCAATCTAAGAGGCTTTGGGAGCAAGAAAATGAACCATTCACAAATGAGAAGGTTACTTGAGAGGATGTTGTGTTTTGAATGAAGACAATCCATTGCTTTTACTCTTCCCAAGACAGAATTAGAAGCACTATGATCAAGAGTTGTTGTATAACTGCTAAGATTATTTCCTATGCACATACCTCCATTCCTTTGTTTCTTAACAGACTTCTATCACGTAAATGAATCTGAAAATATTTTATAATTTTAAACTGAAATACCTTTATGGTGTATCTGTTCCTGAATCCATTTCATGTCTGCTGCTCATAAGCTTAAAGAGGAAGGGAAAATATATAGAAAGTATAGAAAGGGAAGAAATAGGCCAACTAGTACATTTCCTTCTGAAGGCCAAGAGATGATATAGCTCTAGGAGCCAGCCAAGAGGTTTGTCCTTCAGGTGTATCAGAGATGGAATAATTCTTGACTTTCACACTTTTTGAACAGTCCACATATTCTAAAAGATCTTCAGAGATGGACATGTCTGCTAAAAGTGCTTTCTAGGCAAACCTGAAGAGGTATTACGGTAATTATTCAATTAACAATTAAATTCTTCTGTTAGGAACAACCTGCATCGTATAAACCTAACTTTGTGGGCCTCTTTTCTGAAGTTTTCACAAACCATGATTAGCAAATGAGGAATTTAGACATTAGGGTTGGCTGTGTATACATGTTTAATATTCCTGGTAGTAATTTAGTGAAGACCATGTATGAGGAGGAGTCCCTGGGTGGCACAGATGGTTAGGCACTTGACTACTAGTTGAAAGGCTGGCTGTTCCAACCCACCTAGAGGTACCTTGGAAAACAGGTCTGGTGTTCTGCTTCCAAAAGGTCACAGGCTTGAAAACCTATGTCACAGTTCTACTCTGCATACATGGAGTTGCCTCAAGTTGGAATTGACTCAATAGCAACTATCAATAACAGAAATATGAGTATATAAGAAATTGGGCTTTAGCATATGCAGTTCAGCGTGCTCAAGTCTTCATGTTATTTCAAGTTACATCAACACCAAAGGAGTAACTGAACATTATGCCACCATAACTGGGATCTTTATATTTTGGGGTTAGAAGATTATAGTCATCTTTCAAAAAATACTGAATGTTTAACTTTATGTGCCCAGTTCTATTTTTTTCCTAGGAACCAAGTATCTGTAACCACCAATTGCCATTTAGTCGATTCTGGCTCATGGTGACCCCATGTGTTTCAGAGTAGAGCTGTGTTCCATGGGATTTTCAATAGCTGATCTTTTGGAAGTAGATCACCACACCAACCTTTCTTCTGAGGTGTCTCTGGGTGGACTCTAACCTCCAACATTTTGGTTAGCAATGAGCATGTTAACTGTTTCCATCACTCAGGGACGTTGAAATATCTGTATGAAAAGAACCAAAACCGTTGCCATCAACTTGATTCTGACTCATAGTGACCCTACAAGACAGTAGATTTGCCCTATAGAGTTTCCAAGAAGCTGCTAGGGGATTCAAACTGCTGACCTTTTGGCTAGCAGCAGTAGCAATGGTTTTTGTGAAATTACTCATTATAGAGTTAAACTCAGAAAACCCATGCTTGGTACTCCTTTTTGTCAGTGCTTATCCTTGACTTCATTCCAACTTTTATCAATACAAGTTCTATAATTCATCACTTTGTTGTAGCTTTACAATGTTGGACATAATGAGAAATTGTAAATACTTCTGTTACATGTTAGTGTAGGAAAAAGTAATGGTTGTTGCATGTTTATTAAAGCAGTATACTTTAACTACTTCTTAATTTCAGTATATATTTTTCATGGATTGAATTGTATCCCCTAAAAATATGTGTCAACTTGGCTAGGCCATAATTCCAGTATTGTGTGATTGTCTACCATTTTGTAATCTGACAGGATTGTCCTATGTGTTGTAAATCCTATCTCTATGATGTTAATAAGGTGGAATTAGCAGCGGTTATGTTACTGAGGCAGGACTCAATCTACAAGACTGGTCGTGTCTTATGTCAATCTCTTTTGAGGTATTAAACAGAGAAGAGAGCAGGGGGACGGGGGGACCTCATGCCATCGAGAAAGCTGCTGGGAGCAGAGTGTGTCCTTTGAACCTGGGGTTCCTACGTGGAGAAGCTCCTAGACCATGGGAAGATTGATGACAAGGACCTTCCTCCAGATCTGACAGAGAAAGTCTTCCCTGGAGCTGGAGCCCTGAATTTGAGCTTCTAGCCTACTAGACTATGAGAGAACAAACTTCTGTTTGTTGAAGCCATCCGCTTGCGGTATTTCTGTTATAGCAGCACTAGATAACTAAGACAATATCAAACCATGTTTTGTACTATTGAAATACATAACATTGTTTTAAGAAATGCTTGTAGAATTGAACTTTAGCACATATAATCAGTTTTATGTGCATAAACTCCAGATTACTGAATTAAAACACCATGCTAATTGCTGGGCTATCATTAGAAATTTCATTTCTTATTCCCTTTGTCACATGTTACTAGGGAAAATTCACTGCTTTGAATAACAATGAGTTTGAGACAAATTTAGCTTTTTAAACCTGGTTAATGCCTTTTCCTGTTATGAACACCTAATTTATAAACCACGTTTGCTCCCTTTTATAAGAAAAATTTAATGTCCATTTTTCTATGAATTCCTATTTAATAAGTATTAGGATGTGCTAATTTATCTTCAAAATGTTACTATAGATCCAAGATGCAAATGTACTGAAGCTGGTAAAATACGAAGCCATATGTGAGATGATTACGTTAATCTGCTACTGACTATAATTTGAGTTTTATGAATCATATGAACTCAAACCACCACATATGTTCTACTAGTTTCAGAAGAAATGATTTTTCCAGCTTTATATGTTATGGATATGAATCCCTCAGGGCTCTTCAGAGAACTAGAATTGATAAAATATATATATTTAATATATATGCATGTAGGTAAGTTTAACACTTGAGTTTATGTGTTACAAGTTTCTAATGACACTTTTTACCTATAACCCACTGCTGTTGGGTTGATGCCAACTCATAGTAATCCTACTGGACAGAGAGTAGAACTGCCCATAGGATGTCCAAGGCTGTAAATCTTCATCGAAGTAGACTGCCATGTCTTTCTCCCGAGGAGTAGCTGGGGGGTTCAAACTGCTGACTTTTTGGTTAGCAGCTGAGTGCTTTAACCACTGTGCCACCAGGGCTCCTTTTTTTTCAATCTATAAGAAGTATATAAAACTTAACTTATTTTAGGTAAGGCAGCAGCTTTCTAATGATATTAATCACGATGATGTTATTAATCATGGTGGTACTTACTAGTAGTTATTCATAGCTGGTTAAACACAATTATATTAATTTTGAAGATAATAGCTGTGGGTTATTTGGAAGTAAATAAAATTTATAGTAATAATAAGCTGAAAGACGATTTTATGCCAATAGTTAGTTATGTTAGAAAATAATATGTAACTCAACTATGAATGTAAACCTGAATGGCTAAGAAAATATAAAGAATGTGTCTAAATGAAAGCTGGCTGAAAATTGCTTATCAGTTGTCAAACGACACAAAGGGATCTTGTAAAATGACAAGATCCTGCTGGAATGAATCCTCTGGTGCTGATGGACAGAACAATTTGGAATTGAATGGTATCATAGATATGACAAAGGGTCCTTCCCTTGATTCTTGATACGTCAGGACTCAAAAGCATCCTAGTAGGGTTTCAAAACTGTTATTAGTGAAAGCGTAGCTCTAATAATTTGTCCTCGAATCTTTCATAAAAAGACTCTGAAAATAGAACTCCTTGAAGGCCTTTGTGTCCAAATAAGACTTTAATAACTTGTACACATCCCATGGGCTGAAGAGATTTTTGTGTAGGTATTGTTATGTGCATTTGGATACATGTATCTTTTTTTTTTTTTTTGAAGCTAAGAGCATTGGACATCAAAGTTCCTTTTTTAATTTAATATTTCTATTAAAATCGCAATTTAAGGTCTTTAAGATTTTTTTCTTCACAATTATTATCTCTATAAGGTGTGATGGTGACACAGTGGTTAAGCACTCGACTGCTAACCAAGAGGTCAGTGTTTCAAACCCACCAGCCACTCTGTGGGAGAAAGATGTGGCAGCCTGCTTCCATAAAGATTACAGCCTTACAACCCTATGGGACAGTTCTACTCCATGGCAAATTCCAAGCAATTTTAGTGTTTTGATGCCCATACGGACAAATATTAGATGTATGAACTGAAAAACAACTAATGTACACAGGAAGAAAAAACGATAAATATATTTCCACTGATAGTTTCCCCTTCTCTCCATTTCTGTTACTTCTGCACTGGAATAATTTCTTTGGTCCTAGTAACTTCTCAATTGTCTACTTCTTATAGTCATATTAGCTGCTCAAAAACTTCTGCACCCCGTGCTAGAATAATAATTCTATGTACGGCTTTGTTGTTTCACTAAAAAATCTTCTTTGGCTCCCTAAGGCTTGATGACCACAGACCCCAGGCCTTAATTTAGCATCCCGAATATTCCACAAGTCATCTTTTTTGTCTTTTTCAGTCTCATCTCACATCCTTCTAGATAGACTGTCCAAACTATCTCCCGTTTCTGTCTTCCTTCTAGATAATCTGTTCAGGCTATCTCCTGTTTCTTTCATCCTTCCAGATAGTCTCTCCAGACTATATCCTGTTCCTCAAATGTGACTTTTATTTCCCATACATGGATCTTTTCTATTATACTCCCATCTTCCCTATTAAAATCCTACCCATTATCCAGGCTAAACTTTAATTTCTTATCACTATGATCTGATCTCTGATTAAGTGAACTAAAAGCAAACTTTTCTCTCTGAATTTTTGGAGCACTTGGCAACACATAGGGTAATACCAGTGCACTTGACACTTTTGTATAAATTAAAAAAATGTCACTCCATTGGGGCAGATAGTCCCATAGGTACCCAGCTTGGTGAACAAACTATGACTTTGGGTGAATTAGAGGAAAAAACAAACAAACAAAAAAAAACATTACCATGGACCCAATTCTGACTCATGGAAACCCCAGGTGTTACAGGATAGAATTGTTGCTGTTAGGTGCCATCAAGTGGGTTCCAACTCATAGTGACCCTAGGTACAAGAGAATGAAACACTGCTGGTTCTGTGCTATTCTCACAATAGTTGCTATGTTTAATCCCATTGTTGCAGCTGCTGAGTCAATCCATCTCACTGAGGGTCTTCCTCTTTTTTTGCTGACCCTCTACTTTACCAAGCATGATGTCCTTCTCTAGGGACTTGTACCTCCTGATAACATGTCCAAAGTATGTGAGACAAAGTCTTGCCATCTGCTTCTAATGTGCATTCTGGCTGTACTTCTTCCGAGACAGATTTGTTCGTTCTTCTGGCAGTCCATGGTATTTTCAATACTCTTCACCAACACTGTAATTCAAAAACATTGATTCTTCTTCAGTCTTCCTTATTCATGTCCAGCTTTCACATCCATATAAGGCAATTAAAAACACCATGGCTTGGGTCAGGCACACCTTAGTCTTCAAGATGACATCTTTGCTTTTTAACACTTTAAAGAAGCCTTTTGCAGCAGATTTGCACAAATGCAATACGTCATTTGATTTGACGCTGCTTCCATGGATGTTGATTGTGGACCCAAATACAATGAAATCCTTGACATCGCCAATCTTTTCTCCATTTACCGTGATGTTGTTTATTGGTCCAGTTGTGAAAAGATTTTTGTTTTCTTTATGTTGAGGAGTAATCCATACTGAAGGCTGTGCTTCGATCTTCGTCACTAAATGCTTCAAGTCCTTTTTACTTTCAGCAAGCAAGGCTGTGTCACCTGCATATCACAGGTTGTTAATGAGTCTTCCTTCAATCCTGATGCCCCATTCTTCATGTAGTCTAGCTTCTTGGATTATTTGCTTAGCATACATATTGAATAAGTATGGTGAAAGCATATAACCCTGATGCACACCTTTCCTAACTTTAAACCAGGCAGTGTCCCCTTGTTCTGTTCCAGTGACTGCATCTTAATCTATGTACAGGCCCACATGAGCACAATTAAGACCTCTGGAATTCCCATTCTTTGAAATGTTATCTGTAATTTGTTACGATCCACACAGTCAAATGCCTTTGCATAGTCAATAAAACTCAGGTAAACATCAAAGAATAGAATTACTTCATAGGATTTTCTTGGCTGTAATCTTTCTGGGTTGCAGATTGCCAGGCCTTTCTTTTATGGTGCCTTTGGGTGGGTTGGAAAGACCAACCTTTCACTAGCAGTCCAATACAAACCATTTGCACCACTCAGGGAACTTCTGAATTAGAGAAAAAATGCCCTTAATCCTTGCAGATGTGGTTCCTTGCCACAGTACAGGGTTTACCAAATTATGTATCAGCTAGATTTCAGTACTTTCCTGCCACTATCTAACTGGGTGACCTAGAAAATGTTATTTCACTTCTTTAGATTTAGATTTCTCACCTATAAAACAGTAATAATAATATGGAGTTCATAGCATTCTACGAATGTCACATGAGGTAATGGATGCAATTTGCCTAGCCAGATAGCTAGCCCATAAATCCCAATCAGTAAATTGTGCTGGCCCCTCTAACTATCATGCATTATGTTACCACCCTTACACTCAAGTCTGGTCTGTTTTTCTCCTTGAGTTAAAACTTCTGGCGTGGAAATTATATATCTTTGCAGACACGAATGCATTTTTTTGTTTTTTGAATGAAACGTTTACTGTTAATCGTTATCAAGGCTGTACCTCTTAAGTAAATATTAGCAGCACTGCATTTCTTGAACCATGTGGATATTTTCATGTTGGTATTATTAGCTAGACACACACAGACATATGAACCCAGAGAGAGAAAATAAATATAAGGAAGGCGGTCGTCTTATTAACATCCTGACATTGATTGACTGTTATGATGGATTTTAACAGAGACATTTGTTAGTATGATCAATTACTCCCATTCAATTAAATGAGGACAATTTCCATTTTGTGAGACAATTTTTGATAAAATATCAGATTACCGACCACAAAAATGTCAAATTCGCCTAGTTACCTGGGAAAAAAACAGCGAGATGATTCTCCACACAATATCAAAGAAAAACTGCTTAGCTCTGACCCATGGAGATTGTCTTCAGAAGCGACAAGGTAATTTATTTCTCCAACCTAGGCTCATTCAAATTCTTGTCTTCTCTGGCAGTATCGCTGCAGGTTATATTCAGTGGACCAAACTCATATCAGTCTTTTAACCTCTTCAGAGCACTTTGCAACTGCATGTCTCGGCTTTGAACGAGGCTTTTCCTATTTCTTAGTTGGGCTCTTCATGCCGAGAAATCTCTGGGGGATCAGCAAGAACAACCACGAAGACGCAAATGTAGGAGGGAATTGCGCCAGAGGGTGATTTCCGTTAAACATTAATATATTTGCATATGGAGAGTGTAGTTGACTTCAGTATTTTAACTACGTTTACATCTACAAAATAACAAAGCCTCCATGTGAAAGGGAGGTATCTTAAGCAGCAATTTTTTATGTTTATAACAAATATTTAAACATTTTTATATATTCAGTGTTTTTTTGTAAATGCTTACAAATTTAATCTGTTATACAATTTAATACCATGGATAAGAAAACATGCAATATGAACATTGATTTGTCCTTCAAAACTGGAGTTCTACTTGCATGATATGTATGGTAGAAAAAAATAAGTGCAATGAATGTGTTTAGTCAGATATTTGGAATTTAATATTTTTAATTTTATTATCATTTTAAGTTGTTTTCTCATTTATTATTATTTTATTCAGAGAAGATCTGAAGAAAGGTGGTGAAAGATCTAAAGTTTGTGAGAGGAGTTTTTTAATGCAGAATAATTTGGTTTTATAAAATTCATCAGCAGCTGAATGTCAATGAACTTGATACTTCACCACCTTAAATTCCTTGGAAACTTTATGAAATCTTTCAGTAGTTTCAGAAATATCAGGAGTTTGGACCAACTCTACTTTCGTGAATGAAGTCTTCGTATGCCATGTGCAGTGTGTATGATTCAGTCCCTTCTCAGAACAGAAAAATAAGTGATTTTAGGGTATAAAAATTACCCCTTAACTTACACAAATGAGAAGACAATAAGAAAGAAGGTTCTAAACCATCAACTGGAGAAAATCTCCTTTCAGTGAGATTATGTAACAAAGCTTTTCCAAATGCTTAGATCAGTTGAACCTAATCAGCGGCTTTGCTCGAGTCATATTTGTTTTTAGGTTGAATTGTATAATTTTTTTTCCGTTTTAGTGTTTTATAAAGCTTTTTTTGAGAGGCATTATTTTATGTAATTTTTATTGTAAATCTGTGAGATAGATAAGGCAGGTATGACTGTAGTGATATTTGCTTTTGTCCGGGTAAAACCTCTTTTAATCAAATTATGTTTATGTAAATAACGTTTGAGGAGCCCTGGTTGCACAGTGGTTAAAGCGCTGGGCTGCTAACCAGAAGGTCAGCAGTTTGAACCCACCAGTCACTCCAAGGGAAAAGGATGTGGCAGCCAGCTTCCTTAAAGATTACCGCCTTGGAAACACTATGGGGCAGTTCTACTCAGTCCTACAGGGTCCTATGAATACGAATCAACTCGATGGCTGTGAGTTTTCGAGATAAAGCTTAAAACTAACTTTTTTCCCTGCTTGACATTCATTCGTTGGTCACTGCACTCAAACAGGATGGGTTAAAAGAAAGTTCTGGAAACACAATCGTTTTATTTTTGTATTTTTGGTTATTTGTTGCTTTGATGTTGCTCCTTTTGTGTTTACAACCCTTGAATTGCCAACTGCAGTGTATGAAATGTGACTAGCACTCAGTAGGTGGCGCTAGTGAGACACACAATATTGAATTGTCAAATTCCATTGTCAGAAAAAATAAGGATGTTAGGGTTAATAACAAAGATAGTACTGTTTCTCATTGCAGAGTGCTGATGCCATATCAAGGGGTTGTATAGATTTATTCAATCCCTCTTTTATACTGATTTTAAAGATAATGTTTCTTCTTTCTAGTCTATAACATTTGAAAATTAAAATATCTTCGTCTGTTGAAAACTAAGCCTACTCGTTTACTTAAATGGAAGGCCTTGCAGTCATATGCTGCAAGAGGGGGAACCTAGATCACATTAAGGTGATTCTATTAAACGTGAAATATGAATTCAAATGAGATTCTTGGGAGCTACATACTTCCAGTCAATTATAACCCTGCTTATCTTTGAGAGATACCTAGCAGGCTGTTTACCAGTTTTGCATTCAGGCCAAGTGTTCCGAGTTGCAAACTTTCTTATTTTTTTTTTTCTTTTTTTGCTCAACTGAAGTTTTAGAATGAAAACTGGATGCACGGTGGCATTTAAATGGACTTTTCAAAATAAGAAAATGCTATTTAGTTAGAAAGTACTGAAACACTTCCTTACCTCACTAATTTAAGATACCTTACCAAGATTTACCAAGATACCAAAATAACATTCCCTCATGTGGTAAGAAGTGCCTTGGTTGTTCCTGAGAGAGTTATTTGAGAGAGATCTCAAAAAAAAAAAAAAAAAAAGTGCATTTTAAAGGGCGATTCAGAGAATTTGACTAAGGAAAGTGTATTTTTCTGAAGTCACATTTCTAAATGGATTACACTGGCTTTGACATTTCTGGTGTCCTAAATTTTTCTCTGCTCAACAAATTTTTCTCTGTTCAATTTTTTCCAAAAAAAAAAAATCTCATTCCAATTACATGTTTTAATTTGTATACAATGACATATTTCACATTTTTATAAGCCTGTCTGAAACTTGTTGTTGTTGTTGTTGTTAGGTACCACCAAGTCATTTCGAACTCACAGTGACCCTATGCACAACTACGGAACATTGCCCAGTCCTGCGCCATTCTCACAATTTTCGCTATGTTTGAGCCCATTGTTGCAGGAGCTGTGTTAATTCATCTCATTGAGGGGCTTCTTCTTTTTCACTGACCCTCTACTTTACCAAGCATGATATCCTTCTCCAGGGACTGGTCCCTCCTGATAACATGTCCAAAGTATGTGAGATAAAGTCTCTCCATAATCACTTCTAAGGAGGATTCTAGCTGTATTTCTTCCAAGATAGACTTGTTTGTTTTACTGGCAGTCCATGGTACATTCAATATTCTTTGCCAACAGCATAATTCAAAGGCATCAATTCTGCTTTGGTCTTCCTTATTCATTGCCTAGCTTTTCTTTGCATATGAGGTGATTGAAAATATCATGGCTTGGGTCAGGGGCACCTTAGTCCTCAAAGTGACATCTTTGTTTTGGAAAGCTTTAAAGAGATCTTTTGCAGCAGATTTCCCCAATGCAATTCATTGTTTGATTTCTTGACTGCTAATTCCATGGGCGCTGATTGTGGACTTAAATAAAATGAAATCCTCTATGACTTCAATCTTTTCTCCCTTTAACATGATATTGCTTATTGGTCCAGTTGTGGGAATTTTTGTTTTCTTTATGTTGAGTTGCAATCCATATTGAAGGCTGTAGTCTTTGATCTTCGTCAATAAGTACTTCATGTCCTCTTCCCTTTCCGCAAGCAAAATTGTGTCATTTACATATTACGGGTTTTTAATGAGTCTTCCTCTGATCCTGATGCCACATTCTTTTCATATAGCCCAACTTCTCGGATTATTTGCTCAGCATAAAGATTGAATAAGTATGGTGAAACGATACAACCCTGACACACACCTTTTCTGATTTTAAACCATGCAGTATTCCCTTGTTCTGTTCAAATGACTGCCTCTTGGTCTACATACAGCTTCCGCATGAGCACAGTTAAGTGTTCTGGAATTTCCATTCTTCATGATGTTATTCATAATTTGTTATACTCCACACAGTTAAATGCATCTGCATAGCCAATAAAACACAGGTAAACATCTTTCTGGTATTCTCTGCCTTCAACCAAGATTCATCTGACATCAACAATGATATTCCTCTTTCCATGTCCTCTTCTGAATCTGGCTCGAACTTCTGGCAGTTCCCTGTAGATGTACTGCTGCAACCATTTTTGAGTTATCTTCAGCAAAACTTTACTTGTGTGTGATATTATGACAGTGTTTGATAATTTTCACATTCTGTTTTATCACTTTTTTTTGGAATGGGAACAAATATGAATTTCTCCCAGTCGGTTGGCTAGGTAGCTGTTTTCCAAATTTCTTGGCATAGATAAGCCATCACCTGCAGTGCTGCACCCATTTGTGGAAACATCTCAATTAGTACTCTGTCAATTCCTGAAAACTTGTTTTTTGCCAATGCCTTCAGTGCAGCTTGAAATTCTTCTTTCAATACCATCGGTTCCTGATAGTTGCTACCTCCTGAAATGGTTGAACGTTGACTAGATCTTTTTGTTGCAGTGACTCTCTGTATTCTTTCCATCTTCTTTTGATGCTTTCTGCATCATTCAAGATTTTGGCCATAGAATCCTTCAAAATTCCAACTTGAGGCTTCGATATTTTCTCCAATTCTTTCAACTTGAGAAATGCCAGATGTGTTCTTTCCTTTTGGTTTTCTAACTCCAGGTCATTGAATATTTGTTTATAATACCTTACTTTGTCTTCTCGAGCTGCCCTTTGAAATCTTCTATTCAGTTCTTTTACCTCATCATTTCTTCAGTTTGCTTTAACTACGCTGTGATCAAGAGCAAGTTTAAGAATCTCTTCTGACATCCATTTTGGTCTTTTCTTTCTTTCTTTCCTGTCTTTTAAATGACCTTTTGCTTTCTTCATGAATGATGTCCTTGATATCATACCACAACTCATCTGGTCTTTGGCTGTTAGTGTTCCACATGACTAGTGTATTCTTGAGATGGTCTCTAAATTCAGGTGATGTATACTCAAGGTCATATTTTGGTTCTCGTAGACTTGTTTTAATTTTTTTTCTGCTTCAACTTGAACTTGCGTTTGAGCAATTGCTGGTCTGTTCCATAGTCAGCCCCTAGCCTTGTTCTGACTGATGATATTGAGTTTCTCCATTGTCTCTTTCCATAGATGTCGATTTGATTCCTGGGTATTTCATCCGGCAAGGTCCATGTGTATAGCAGCCATTTATGTTGTTGAGAAAAGGTATTTGCAATGAATAAGTTGTTGGTATTGCAAAATTCTATCATGCCATCTCCAGCATGGTTCGAAACTAGTGGGTGGATAAAACTATTTCAAAGGCATTTCCTCTAATATGACTAAGGTTAAGATAATAATACATAAGTGACAGTCTAGTAAATTACAAATAACATTAGTAATTGGAAAACTAATAGAAATCACATTATTACATAACCAAAGTAAATTCTTATTAAAAAAAATTACATTTTGTTTGGCTTTTATTTCAACAAATAAAAAAATATGACTGTTGTATTCATTTCCCTTTCCCAACAGAAATAACCTCTTCTCAGATACAAGATTTTGTTGTATACGTGGATACCAACCAAAGACCATGAGCTATTCTCTCAAAACAGTTGTACAGGGTACAACTGTTTTGATAGAATAGCTACAGATCTTCTATAATCTCACAGGATTAAGTTGAAATGGGTTTCCAAAGGCAACTCATTGACTTCCCAGGAGATTTTCTGGGAAAAATATATTACCTATCCTCACAAGTTGCATAATGGAGCACCTATTCCAATCTATCCATGTGGCCAAAGCTGTAAAGGAGACTAATGTAAATTACATCCCCATTTAGAAACTTCCATGATTTAGGGGATCCATAGATTTTCTATAAATGGACTCAGCAGTAAACATGCCAGGCTAAGGAGCCTGGGCAGCGGCTGCTGCTTCTTTGCCTCCTCCTCTTTATTCCCTCTTTTTCCTTTCGTTCTCCTCTTCTTCCTCTTCTTGTTCATAACAGTTTTATTGAGGTATAATCCATATACCATAGCATTCACCCATTTAAAGTATACAATTAAATGGTTTTTGGTAAATTCACAGAGTTTTGCAACTACCACACAATTAATTTTATAATGTTTAGTCACACCCACAAGAAATCCCTGGTACCTATTATCAGTCACTCCCAAGTCTCCCTAACTACTCCAGTCCTAGGCAACCACTAATCTACTTTCTGTAGTCTGTACATTTCACATAAATGGAGTTCTACAGCATGTGGCCTTTTATGTCTGGCTTGTTTTACTTAACATAACGCTTTCAAGTTCATCCATATTATACCATGTATCAGAACTTCATTTTTTGATGCCAAATAATGTTTTATTGTAAGGTTATACCATATTAATCCACTTATCAGTTGAGGGACACTTGGGTTGTTTCCTCCTTTTGCCTATTATGCAAAATGCTGCAATTATTTGTGTTCAGATTTTTGTGTAGACATGCGTTTTTGCTTCTTTTTGGTAAAAACTTAGGAATGAGATTTCTGGATAAAATGATAAATCTATGTTTAATTTTTTGAGGAACTTCCAGGCTGTGTTCAAAGGTACTGTACCATTTTACACTTCCACCAGCATTGTGTAAGGGTTGAATTTCTCTTTGTCAACATCTGTTTTTGTCCACCTTTTTGATTATAGTCATCCTAGTACTTATGACCCCCACTCACCTGTTTGTTGTACTGTGAGGGCTTCCTGAAAGTAAAGAGGACTTAAAGTACTTACTAATGAAGACCAAAGACCACCGCCTTCAGTATGGATTACACTTCAACATAAAGAAAACATACATCTCCACAACTGAACCAGTAAGCAACATCATGATAAATGGAGAAAAGTTGAAGTTGTCAAGGATTTCATTTTACTTGGGTCCATAATTAACACCCACGGAATTTGCAGTCAAGAAATCAAACAAATCTGCTGCAAAAGATCTCTTTAAAGTGTTAAAAAGCAAAGATGTCACCTTGAAGACTAAGCTGCACCTGACCCAAGCCATGGTATTTTCAATCACCTCACATGCATGAGAAAGCTGGACAATGAATAAGGAAGACTGAAGAATTGACGTCTTTGAATCATGGTGTTGGTGAAGAATATTGAAAATACCATGGGCTGCCAGAAAAATGAACAAATTTGTCTTGGAAGAAATACAGCCAGAATGCTCCTTAGAAGCAAGGATGGCAAGACTGTATCTCATGTACTTTGGACATGTTATCAGGAGGAATCAGCCCCTGAAGAAGAGAAAGACCCTCAATGACACAGTGGCTTTAACAATGGGCTGAAGCATAATGATTGCGAGGATGGTGCAGGACTGGGCAGTGTTTTGTTCTATTGTACGTAAGGTTGCTATGAGCCAGAACTGACACGATGGCACCTAACAACAACAAAGTACAAGTGAAGTGATATCTCATGGCAATTTTGATTTGCATTTTCCAGGTGGCTAATGATATTAAACAACATTTCACTTGCTAATTGGTCATTTGTATATCTTTTTTGGAGAAGTGTCTGTTCACATCCTTAACCCATTTTTTAAATGTGGATATTTGTATTTTTATTATTACCTTCTTTATCAGACAACTCCCTTATCAGATGTATGATTTGCAAACCCAGTTTTGTGGATTATCTTCTCACTTTTTGATGGTGTCCTGTAAAGTACAAAAATGATGCCTCCTTTTTCGTTTCTAATGTTAGTAATTTGAGTCTTCTCAACTGATTTTCTTCATCTGTTTAGCTAAAGCCTTGTTAGTTTTGTTTATCTCTTTAAAGAACCAAGTTTTAGTTTTATTAATTTTTGCAATTGCTTTTCTAAACCCCACAAAACCCCAAACCCGTTGCCATCGAGTCAATCCTGACTCAATTTCTGCTTTAGTCTATATTACTTCATTCTGTCTGCTTGATTTAGGATTAATTTGCTCTTCTCTTTTTCATTGTCTTAAGGAGAATGTTAGGATATCGTATTGAGATCTTTCTTCTCCAACACAGGTGCTTAGAGCTAAAAATTTCCCTCTTCTCTCCCTCCTTTTCTAAGCCAGTGATTTAGCTGCATCCCCTAAGTTTTGGTACATTGCATCTTTATTTTCATAAATAATCTCAAAATACTGTGATTTCTTTTTTGACACATTGGTTATTTAGGAGTATGTTGTTCATTTCTGCATTATTTGATTTCCCCAAATTTATTTTTGTTTTTGATTTCTAATCTTATTCCACTGTGGTTGGAGAACATGTTGTATATGATTTCAATAAATTTAAATTTATTCAGGCTCGTTTTATGGTCTAACATATTGTCTAGTCTATCCTGGAGAGTGTTGTATATGCACTTAAAAATTATATGTATTCTGCTGTTGTTGGGTGGATTATTCTATACAGGTCTATTAGGTCTGATTGGTTTATAGTTTAAGTCTTCCGGTTCTTTGGTGCTTTTCCGCCTAGTTATTCTATTCATTATTGAAGGTGGAGTATTAAAGCCTCCAATTATTATTGCTGAATTGCTTAATTCTCCCTTCAGTTCTGTCAGTTTTTACATTATGTGTTTTGGTGTTCTGTTATTAAGTGCATGCCTTAGTTTCCTAACTGCTATAAGAGAAAGTTTGATTCTGCCGGGTGCTCCTTGGAAATTCTATGGGGCAGTTCTACTCTGTCCTATAGGGTCACTATGAGTCGGAATTGACTCGACGGAACTGGTTTTTTTTTTTTTTTTAATAACAGAAATACCACAAATTGGTGACTTCAAAGAACAGAAATTTATTTTCTCAAGTTTAGGAGGCTAGAAGTCCGGGCAACTGCTAAAAGAGAAGGCTCTCTCTCTGTGTGCTCTCTGGGGGAAGATCCTTGTCTGTGCTTCAATAGCTCCTGGCATTCCCCAGTTTCTTGGTAATCTTTACGTGTGCTTCTCTCTTCCCCAGTTTGTGCTCACTTGTGTCTGTGTCTAAATTGCTCTTTTTATATCTCAGATGATTAGGTTTAAGACACAACCTACACTGATATGGGCTCAATAACATGCTAAAGAGAAAACCCCATTCAAAACTGAATTACAACCACAGGTATGTTGCTCTTTTTATTAGGTGCCCTCGAGTCGGTTCCAACTCATAACAATGCTATGTGCAGTTGAATGAAACACTGCCTCATCCGCCATCATCCTCACAATTGTTGCTATGTTTGAGCTCATTGTTGTAGCCACTGTGTCAATCCATCTTGTTGAGGGTCTTTCTTTTTGTTCACCCACTACTTTTCAAAGCATGATGTCCTTCTCCTGATAACATGTCCAAAGTACATGAGATGAAGTCTCACCATCCTCTCTTTGAAGGAGTAATCTGGCTGTACTTCTTCAGAGATAGATTTGTTCATTCTTTCGGCAGTCGATGGTACATTCAATATTCCTCACCAGCACTAATTCAAATGCATCAATTCTTTGGTTTTCCTTTTTCACTGTTCAGCTTTCACATACTTATGAGGTAATTGAAAATACCGTGGCTTGGGTCAGGTGCAGCTTAGTCTTCAAGGTGACATCTTTGCTTTTTAACACTTTAAAGAGGTCTTTTGCAGCAGATTTGCCCAATGCAATACATTACTTGATTTCTTGACTGCTGGTTTCATGAGTTTTAATTGTGGACCCAAGTAAAATGAAATCCTTGACAACTTCAATCTTTTCTCCATTTATTATGATGTTGCTTATTGGTCCTGTTGTGAGGATTTCTGTTTTCTTCATGTTGAGGTGTAATCCACACTGAAGGCTGTAAGTCCTTTCAGCAAGAAAGATTTTGTCATCTACATCTTGCAGGTTGTTAATGAGTTATCCTCCAATCCTGATGCCTCGTTCTTCTTCAAGTAGTTCAGCTCCTCAGATTATTTGCTCAGCATACAAATTGAGTAAATATGGTGAAAGGATACAACCCTGATGTACACCTTTCCTGATTTTAAACCATGCATTATCCCCTTGTTCTGTTTGAACAACTGCCTCTTGGTCTATGTTCAGGCTGTGCATGAACACAATTAAGCGTTCTGGAATTTCCATTCTTCACAATGTTATCCATAATTTTTTATGATCCACACAGTGGAATGCCTTTGCATAGTCAATAAAACACAGGTAAATATCTTATATTTTTATAACTATTAAATCTTGCTGGTGGATTGATCTTTTTATCTTTACAATGTACCCCTTTTTATCTCTAGCAACATTTTTTTGTTTTAAGGTTTACCTTGTCTGATATTAGTATAATCGTTCTAAGCCTTCCTTACAGTTGTTGTTTATGTAATAATTCTTTTTCCATCTTTTACTTTCAACCTATTTGTATCTTTGAATCTAAAACATGTCTTCTGCAGAGTTGAATCTTTTTTCCCCCAGTCTGAAAATCTGCCTTTTGATTGGATTGCATAGTCCATTCACATTTTATGTTATTATTTACACAGTTGGGCTTTTACCTTATAGTTTTCTTTCTGTTTTTATGGGTCTCATTCATTTTCTCCTCCTATTCCCCCATTACTGCTCTATTTTTATTTTTTATTGTGCTTTAGTTTAAAGTTTGCAGCTCTAGTTAATTTCTCAGTCAAAGATTTTTACATGTTGTTTTGTGACATTGACTGCAATTCTCACAATGTGACAGCACACTCCCCCTTTCCAGCTGGGGTTCTCCACGTCCATTGGTCCATTTCCTGTCCCTTCCTGCCTTGCCATCCTGCTTTTGGACAGGAGTTGCCCATCTGGTCTCGTACATTTGACTGAACTGAGAAGCACTTTACTCACATTTTTTTTTTTTTTTTTTTTTATATAGCACTGTCTAATCTTTGTCTGAAAAGTGGGCTTTGGGAATGACTTCAGTCCTCGGTTAGCAGAGCGTGCAGGGCCCATAGTTTCAGAGGTCCCCCCAGTCTCTCTCAAACCAGTAAGTCTTGTCTTTTTACATGAATTCAAATTCTGTTCTACTTGCATTGAGTGAATATTTTCTACTGTAACATTTTAATAATTTTTTTAATTTTTTACTGTATGTTTTGCATTTTTTTTTTAGCAGTTGTCCAGGGCTTACCACATACAACTTATCAACATATACTTCAGATTTATACTAACTTAATTTCAGTGAAATATAGAAACAATGCTCCTAAACAGCTGTATTCTTTCTTCCTTGTTTATGTTCTAATATTGTTATACGTATTAAATATGTACTACAAATCAACTACAACTACATTTTTTAACTTAATTTTATATCTTTTAATGAAGCTCAGAGAAGAGAGAAGAGCAAGCATATAAAGAAATGATATAAAGAAATGATATAAAGAAATGATAAATAGGAATGTTAAATAACAAACTCTATTAACGTATGCTAGCTCTTCTCTCTGAGCTTCATTAAAAGATATAAAATTAAGTAAAAAAGTAGTTGTGTTTAATACGTATAATACGTAAAAGTAGTTTAATACGTAATACGTTTAATACGTAAAAGTAGTTGTGTTTAATACGTATAACAATATTAGAACATAAACAAGGAAGAAAGACCAGAGCTATTTAGGAGCAATGCTTTGAAACCCTGGTGGCCATTGTGGTTAAGAACTATGGCTGTTAACCAAAAGGTCAGCAGTTCGAATTCACCGGGCACTCCTTGGAAACCATATCGGGCAATTTTACTCTGTCCTATATGGTCGCTATGAGTCAGAATCGACTCGATGGCAATGGATATGATACTTATTTCTTATCCTCTTCATTTGTTCTTGTAGATTTGAGTTACCATCTAGTATCACTTCCTTACTCCCATACAGCCCTTCCTCCATCTGACAACTTTGTGCTGTCATTGTCAAATATTATTCCATTTCTATATGTTTTAGGCAAACAGTACAAATATTTGCATAATGCTTTATACAATTGCTTTTTAACTTAGTTAAGAGATGAAAGGAGAGGAAATATGCATTTATAATGTCTTTTATAATGACATAGGAGGCCTGGTGGTACAGTGGTAAAAGCACTTAGCTGCTACCTGAAATGTTGGTGATTCAAACCCACCAGCCATTCTGTGGGCAAAAAATATGGCAGTCTGCTTCTGTAAAGATTTACAGTGTTGGAAACCCTATGGGGCAGCTCTATTCTGTCCTATAGGGTCTCTACATGTTGAAATTGACACATTGGCAGTGGGTTTGGGTTTGGTTTATGATGACATAATTAGCTTTGCTTTTGATCTTTGTTTTTTCTTGTATGCTTGTATTATTGTCTGGGGTCACTCATGTTAGCCTGAAGACTTCCTTTGGTATTTCTTGTAAGGTGGTCTGCTAGCAACAAATTCTCTCAGTATTTGTTTATCTGGGGATTTCTTTATTTTGCCTTAATTTTTGTAGGATCATTTTGGCAGACATAAGATTCTTGGTTGGCACAAGTTTCTTTCAGCACTTTGAATATGTTATCTCATTGGAGAAATACGCACTTTGTTTCTGATGAGAAATTCCCTGTTAATCTTACTGGTGCTTTCTTTTAGATGACCGGTTGTTTTTCTTGTTTGTTTTAAATTTCTTTTTTTTAATCTTTGTCTTTAAACATTTCTACTATGATATGTCTGATTATAGGTCTTTTTGTATTTATTCTACCTGGAATTCATTGAGCTGTTGGATGTGTAGATTGTTTTTCATCATATCTTGGAAAATTTCAGCTAGTATTTCCTTGAATATTTTTTCATGGTCCTTGCTCTCTTACTGGAAACCCTGGTGGCATAGTGGTTAAGTGCTACAGCTGCTAACCAAAGGGCTGGCAATTCGAATCTGCCAGGCACTCCTTGGAAACTCTGTGGGGCAGTTCTACTCTGTCCTATAGGGTCGCTATGAGTTGGAATTGACTCGACGGTACTGGGTTTGGATTAAGCTCTCTTACTTGTACTTCCATTACAATTGTTGACACATTTCATACAATTCCACTTTCTCTGAGGTTATGTTCGTTTTTTTTTCATTCTATTTTTTCCTCTTTGTTCCTCAGATGACATATTCTCTATCAATTTATAATCAAGTTCACTGTTTCTTTCTTCTGCTGGTTCAAATCTACTATTAACTCTCTATGGAATTTTTCATTTCAATTATTGTACTTTTCAACCGCACAATTTCCATTTGGTTCTTCTTTCTTTAAAAAAAAAAAAAAATTAATCTCTTTACTGATATCTTTTATTTGGTGAAACGTTGCCATCATACCTTTCTTTAAGTTTTGAAGTTAGGTTTCTTTTAGTCTTTTGAATGTATTTATAACAACTTCTTTGAAGCTTTTGTTTACTGAGTCCAACATCTGGATCCTCTCAAAGGCAGTTTCAGTTGTCTGCTTTTTGCCCTATATATCGGCCATTCTTTCCTATGTCTTTACATGTCCCATAACTAATTTTTTAAAAATGGGCAATTTAGGTAACATAGCAATACTGTATATTAATAACCCCCACCCCCCCAAACTTGTTGCTGTTGTCTGCATGTTTATTTGTTTAGTGACTATATTGGACTATTTTAATAAAGTCTATTTCTCTCACAATGTGTAGATATTGGTATTTCTCCTCAAAGTGTATAACCTTGTGTATTTGAATAGTCATCCTGAATGACGGTGATTTTAGCAGGGCTCTCTGACTCTCTCATTCCCTGATCTCTCCGTTAAGCTTTCTACGTCTGTGGGTATCACATCTAGCTGTTATTGAACAAACAAACAAAAAACAAACAACAAAAAAAAAGCTTTGCCATCAAGTTGATTCCGATTCATAGCAACTCCATAGGACAGAGCAGAACTTCCCCATAGGGTTTCCAAGGAGCAGCTGCTGAATTCTAACTGCCAACCTTTTGGTTAGCAGTTTAGCTCTTACTATCCAGCTATTAGCCTCCACTAATTAATGGCTGATTGTTCCAGTTTTTTAAATAGTGCCTTGGGACACAAATTACTACACAGAGTCATCCAATTAAATTCAATCCCCTTTGCAGGGTAGTCTGTAAGGCTAGTCTTTGAAATTTGTTCCAACCTCAGAAGGAATATTCTTAGCTATCTCTTTCTCTGGTTCTGTCTGGTCGACTTCTGGCCGATTTATGATTTAGCTTGTTTCTCTCATGTAGCTGTCAGCCTCTCCTCAAGTGCTTGCCACCATAATCTCCATTGTATTTGAGAGTGCCTTTCAATTTGAACTTTCCCAAACTCTGTTTCAAATAAAGTCAGTTTCCTTGGGGAGAACTTTGTGACTTTCTCTGTTTACAGCTTGCCTCCTTTCTGGGTTTGGGGAGGGGGGGAACAACTCTGTGTCACTGTTCTGGATCTAGAGGCAGGGTCATTTTTTTCTCTGAGTGACACCCATACTACACAATCAGAGCAATGAACAGGGGCAATGGACTCTGGTGTCATTGTCCTGTCTCTTCCAGCATGGAACCTCCCTACTACAGATTACCTTGGATGAGAGTGATCAGGGTCCCAGTATTCTTGGTCTGCCTTACTAGTGAGAGCTGGGTGGAAAAAGATAGCCCCAAACCTCTCATCTGCTTTTGGCTGGAATAGAGCATACAGCTGTGGAGAATGAAAAATACTGACAGCCTGCCTCTTGCCCATAGCTCTTGCCTGGGAGATGGGAGGAGAGAGAGTCCTGTATTCTTGGCTGCATCTACCTGGAAAGAAGCTTTTGTTATACTAAGATGGAGGTGTGAGGGAGAGAGGGCTTGTGTCAAGTCTCAAATGTGACAGACTTTTAGTGAAATTTAGTAGCTATTATAATTGTTTCTTCATTTGCTCTACTAACTTAGGAAAATTTCTAGAGACTTAAAAAAAAATTTTTTTTTTTTAAATAATTTTCTCCAGTTATAGTTGTTTCATTGGGGAGAATGTCTGCAGAGCTCCTCGTGATGCCGTTCTGGAAGTTGTCTTCTCCACCTGTACTGCTTCTGCTTTAATTTGTTACAGTATATGTAAAAGCCCTGCTTGACTTCAAGTACAAGCTCCTTCGCACCTTTTTATTAAGGCATGTTGTCTTAATGTTTGTTCCATTTGATAAAGATCATTTAGTTGAAGCTGTTTTATCAGACAGATACTTTCCATCATTTGCCTTCTTCCCAGGACTCTATAACCTTGAGATATTATATTCTTCCAATAAGGTCTTTTTCCTCCGAATGCCTCTGCATTAAACACAAACTCTGCTTTCTTAATTTGGCTGCCTGGTCTTATTTCTCCTAAAGATCTCTTTAATCTGATAGTCCAATGTTGTTTCATCTACCATATATGTTGTATCCATTATGTGCTAATTGCCTGGGTGCAATTGGAAAGCTTATTTTGCACACAAAAATGTTGTATTTCCCAAGATAAAGTCATGGGGGTAGTTGTTTGGTGCCCTGTGGAGTCGATTTCTGACTCATAGTAATTCCGTGTGACAGAATAGAACTACTGCATAAGGCTTTCTTGTCTGTAATCTATACAGAAGCATATCACATCTTTCTCCCAGAGTAAATGGGTGGGTTTGAACCACCAACTTTTTGTTAGCACCCAAGTGATTAAATGTTGTACCATCAGGGCATCTCACGTAGTAGTTACTCCTAATTATAACTTTATCTATCTGTGCCAGAGGGCCTCCTACAGACTGTCTGGATTACAGGTGTTGTGGTCTGTAGTACATGAACCCACTTGTGATCCCAGTGTATCTGTCTGCTTCAATTATCTCCATGCTCTTTTCTTTAAGAAAAGCTAGGCAAGAAGTTGTTCTGACACGTAACATTTATGATTTGCTGGACAAGTGGCAGACAACTTTCTACCATTATAGCCTGGTATTTTTCTTAACCCCCACACGTCTGTCAGTTTGTCGTACTGTGGTAACTTGTGTGTTGCTGTGATTTTGGAAGATATGCCACCAATATTTCAAATACCAGCAGGGTCACCCTGGTGCACAGGTTTCAGTGGAGCTTTCAGATTAAGACAGATTAGAAGAAGGATTTAGCAATGTACTTTTGAAAAAATTGGCCAGTGAAAACCTTATGAATAGCAGTGGAACATTGTCTTGTATAGTGCCAGAAGAAGTGCCCCTCACATTGGAAGGCACTCAAAATGTGACTGGGGAAGAGCTGCCTCCTCAAAGTAGAGTGGAGCTTAATGACATGGACGCAGTCAAGCTTTTGAGACCTTCATTTGCTGATGTTACCTTGAAATGAGGAGAAACAGCTGTAAGCATCCATTAATAATCGGTACATGGAATGTACAAAGTATGAATCTAAGAGAATTGTAAGTCATCAAAAAGGAAATGGACCTCACGGACATCGATATCCTAGGCATTAATGAGCTGAAATGGGCTGGTGTTGGCCATTTTGAATTAGACAATCAATCACGTGGTCTACTCTGCCAGGAATGACAAATTGAAGAATGATAACATCACATTCATCATAAAAAAGAACATTTCAAGATCAATCCTGAAGTACAATGCTGTCAGTGATAGGATATTATCCACAGACCTCCAAGGAAGACCAGTTATTACAACTATTATTCAAATTTATGCACCAACTACTAATGTCAAAGATAAGGAAATTGAAGATTTTTACCAACTTCTGAAGTCTGAAATTGATCATACATGCAATCAAGATGAACTGATAATTACTGATGATTGGAATGTGAAAGTTAGAAACGAAGAAGAAGGATTAGTAGTTGGAAATATGGCCTTGGTGCTAGAAACGATGTTGGAGATTGCATGACAGAGTTTTGCATAGATTAACAACTTATTCATTGCGTAAGTTTTTCAACAACATAAACTGTGACTACGCATGTGGAGTTCACCAGATAGAACATAAGAATGCATCTGTGGAAAGAGACGATGGAGAAGCTCAATTTCGTCAGTCAGAACAAGGCCAGGGGCTGACTGTGGAACAGACCAACAATTGTTCATATGCAAGTTCAAGATGAAGCTGAAGAAAATTAAAACAAGTCCACAAGAGAAAAAGTACGACCTTCAGAATATACCACCTGAATTTAGAGACCATCTCAAGAATGGATTTGAGGGGTTGAACCCTAATGACCAAAGACCAGATGAGTTGTGAATGACATTAAGGACATTATACATAAAGAAATCAAAAGATCACTAAAAAGACAGGAAAGAAAGAAAAGACCAAAAGGAATATCAGAAGAGATTCTGGAACTTGCTCTTGAACATAGGATAGCTAAAGCGAACTGAAGAAAAGACGAAGTAACAGAGCTGAACAGATGATTTCAAAGGGCTGCTCGAGAAGACAAAGTAAAGTATTGTAATGAAATATGCAATGGCTTGGAGTTAGAAAACCAAAAGGGAAGAATACTTTTGGTATTTTTCAAGCTGAAAGGCCTGAAGAAAAAATTCAAGTCTCAAGTTGCAATTGTGAAGGATTCTATGAGCAAAATATTAAATGATGCAGAGAGTATCGAAAGAAGATGAAAGGAATTCACAGAGTCACCATAACAGAAAGAATTGGTTGACCATTTCAGGAAGTAGCATATGATCAAGAAAGGATAATATTGAAGGAAGAAGTCCAAGCTGCACTGAAGGCGTTGGCAAGAAACAAGGCTCCAGGAATTGGTGGAATACAACTGAGATGTTTCAGCAAATGGATGCAGCTCTGGAGGTGCTCGCTTGTCTACGTCAAGGAATTTGGAAGAGAGTTTCCTAACCAACTGACTGAAAGAGATCCGTATTTGTGACCATTCCAAAGAAAAGCTATCCAACAGAATGTGGAAATTATCAAACAATATCATTAATATCACACACAAGCAAAATTTTACTGAAGATCATTCAAATACAGTTGCAGCAGTACATTGGCAGGGAACTGCCAGAAGTTCAAGCCAGGTTCAAAAGAGGATATGGAACAAGGAAAAGCATTGCTGATGTCAGATGGATCTTGGCTGAAAGCACAGAGTATCGGAAAGTTGTTTACCTGTGTTTTAGTGATTATGCAAGTACATTAGATTGTGTGGATCATGACAAATTATGTTTAACATTATGAAGAAGGGAATTCCAGAACACTTAATTGTGCTCATGTGGAAGCTGTGCATAGACCAAGAGGCAGTCCTTTGAACAGAAAAAGGAGATACTGTATGGTTTAAAGTCAGAAAAGTTGTCCATCAGGGTTGTATACTTTCACCATACTTATTCAGTTTGTATGCTTAGCAAATAACCTGAAAAGCTAGACTATATGAAGAACATGACATCAGGATTGGAGGAAGGCAATTAACAACTTGCATTATGCAGATGACATAGCCTTGCTTGCTGAAAGTGAAAAGGACTGGAAGCAGTTACTGATGAAGATCTAAGACTGCAGCCTTTAGTATGGGTTGTACCTCAAGATAAAGTACACACAAATCCTCACAACTGGACCAGTAAGCAATGTCATGATAAATGAAGAAAAGACTGAAGTTGTCAAGGACTTCATTTTACTTGGATTCACAGTCAATGACCTTGGAAACAGTAGTCATAAAATCAAACGATGTATTGCATTGGGCAGATTTGCTTTAAAAGACCTCTTTAACGTGTTCAAAATTAAAGATTTCACTTTGATGACTATGGTGTGCCTGACCCCAAGCCATGATATTTTCAATAGCCTTATATGCATGTGAAAGCTGGACAATGAATACGGAAGACCGAAGAAGAATCTGTGCCTTTGAATTATGGTGTGGGTGAAGAGTATTGAATACACGACTGACTGCCTGAAGAAGGAACAAATCTGTTTTGAAAGAAGTACAATCAGAATGCTTCTTAGAAGCAAAGATGGCGAGGCTTCATCTCATGTACTTTGGGCATGCTATCGGGGGGACCAGTCCCTGGAGAAGGACATCATGCCTGGTAGAGGGTCAGTGAAAAAGAAGAAGACCCTCAAGGAGATGGATTTACACAGTGGCTGCAACAATGTGCTCAAGCCTAGCAATGATAGTGACGATGTTGCAGGACCGGGCAGTGTTTTGTGCTGTTGTGCATAGGGTCACTATGAGTCAGACTGACTGGATGGCACCTAACAACAAACAACCATAACATTTTTCTTAACAGTTCATCATCAAAATTTATAGTTACACTAAGCCCTTCAGCTCCATTATTGAACAGAGTTTTTAAAGGTTGATCTTAGATTCCCAAGGATGTTGTCCCAACAAGGGTTCCTGATAGTAAATGTAAGCTGTAAAATGGTAGCCAAAAAGATAACCACATTAGTGTTGTTCCATTTGATCAGCATGGGTCCCTCTGTGGTTATATAAAAAAAAAAAAAAAAAGAAAGAAATAAGTCACCTTGGTAGCACTGTTGCACTGGCCTGCTGCCTGGTCAACATTTTGTTGCAGTAATGGCAGAAACAGAGAAAATTTTTCTCTTGCTAGAAGCACTTCATAAAGTGCTAAATTTACATTTACTTTTACCTTTAAAATAATCCATTCATTAGTTCCTTTACCTTTAGTAATTATTTCACTTCTTTTCATTGATTTTGTGATTTATTTTACCCAAATATTCCCTTCCCATGTAAGCATAATAGTTTGGCAACTGAACGGAATATCAATCTTTCTACTGTCCTCTGCCACATCCATTTCCAATCATATGGGATGGCAAATCTATATGCCTTTCCCTTGCTTTTCTTGCTCTGATGCACTGGAAAAAGCCACTAGTACAACGTTGAATAAAGGTGGTGAGAACCTTGCCTTATTTCTGATCTTAGGGGAAAAGCGTTTAGTCTTTCACCATTAAGTATGAAGCTTACCGTAGGTTTTTTGTTGATGCCTTTTGTAAAAATCATACTGAGAATAGGAAACACATTAAATAAATTTTATAGAAAATGGACAAAGTATACAAACAACAGTTATCAGACATTGGACAATAGGCACCATCTTGGCTGGAAATAGAAATCCTTCCCCTTACCTTTGTCTCAAATATACTTTGTGAGATTCATTTCTATTATTTTCTCAGTTTACCTTTTAGACTGTGATCTTTAATGTATTGAGAATCTAACACTGTATGTGGTTTTACCTAGGGACTCAGCTTTATTCTTCTTTGTAATATGAGCCATTTTTCCATATTTTCTATTGTTGTTGTTAGGTGCCTTCGAGTCAGTTCCAACTTGTAGCGACCCTATGTACAATAGAACTAAATGATGCCTGGTCCTGTGCCATCCTCATAATCCTTGTTGGCTTGAGCCCATTATTGCAGTCACTGTGTCAGTCCATCTTGGTGAGGGTCTTCCTCTTTTCCCCTGACCCTCTACTTCACCAAGCATGATGTCCTTCTCTAGCAACTGGTCCCTCCTGATAACATGTCCAAAGTACTTGAGACAAAGTCTCACCATCCTCACTTACAAGGAGCCTTTTTTTTTTTTTTCTCTTCTATTCATTTTTTGGGCCATACTTTTTAATATTAGGTTTTGACATGTATGTGTAACTGTCATTATAGCATTGGCTGGAATATTCTTACTGTGTTAAATAGCAATGGTAATAGTGGATACTTTTGTTGTGTTCACAATCTTAAAGGAAATTCCTATAACATTTTTCTATAAATATAATATTTAACTTTTTCTTCAACATACTTTACATGGTAGATCCATTGGGGCAGGTAAAGGATTATGAAATAGGTTTGCATTTCAAATTCTTTGCATACACTTACAATAACTAATACAGCAGTGACTTTGAGACAGCAAAAAATGATTATATTTAGTTTTGAACACTTGTTGTACTAGAAAAATGAAATATTTGATGTGCATTTTATAAACATTGAATGCCTTAGGATTCAAAATGTATCCTTTATTCATACGGAAACCTCATTTTTCCAGGAAATTTTATTCTCTGTGAATAATGTGATAGAATAGACTTTAAAGTCAAGTATAATTAGCTTCACAATGCAGTTTTATTGAGGTCTTTATGAAATTAATCAGATTATATTACCTCTATGAGTGTTAATTATGTGATGTGTAAATTTTAAACTCAAATGTCTGCCTCACAGGATAGTCATAAACATTAAATGAAATCTGCCTCTAAGGAACCTAATATGGTGTCTGGCACATAGATTAAAAAAATAAAAAGTATGTCCCTTTGGTAGATGTTTATTTCTGATGTTTATTAATTCTATAAAAATGAGATAATATCCATTTACCTCTATTTAATTTGTGATGTGTCTAAATAATATACCCATAGTTATGATACCTTTAATAGCATTTTAATACAGTATCATAAGCCTATCATTATTATAAGTCTATCATTATTAAAATATTTATAATATTCTTCACTATCATGAACCAAACCCTTTGAGTAAATACATGTGAATTCACTTGAAACAGGAAAAAATTCAATAATCTAGATGCCTTATTTCTACAATGCCAGGGGATTAGATATTTGTATAATTCTGTTTTTTGAGTTTTTCTCAACTAAGTGTTTAACATCATAAGGAAGAATATAAAAACTCATACAGCAAATTAGGCTTCACTATATTTTAACATAAAATATATTAAAATGGGACATTGCTATTATTGTTAGGTGCTGTCAAGTCGGTTCCAACTCATAGCAACCCTATGTATGACAGAAGAACACACTGCCCCGTCCTGCGCCATCCTCACAGTCGTAGCTATGTTTGAGCCTGTTGTTGCAGCCACTGTGTCAATCCATCTAGTGTAGGGCCTTTCTATTTTTCACTAACACTTTCCTTATCAACCTTGATGTCCTTCTCCAGGGATTGGTCCCTCCTTATAACATGCCCAAATTTCATGAGATGAAGTCTCACCATCCTTGCTTCCAAGGAGCATTCTTGCTGTACTTCTTCCAGGACAGGCTCGTTTGTTCTTCAGGCAGTCCATGGTATGTTCAATATTCTTAGCCAACACCATAATTCAAAGGCATCAATCCTTCTTTGGTCTTCCCTATTCATTGCTCAGCTTTCACAACCATATGAGGTGATTCAAAATACCATGGTTTGGGTCAGGCGCACCTTAGTCCTCAAAGTGACGTCTTTGCTTTTTAATACTTTAAAGAGGTCTTTTGCAGCAGATTTTACCAATGCAATACATTGATTGATTTCTTGACTGCTGCTTCCATGGACGTTGATTGTAGATCCAAGTAAAACGAAATCCTTGAAAACTTCGATACTTTCTCCCTTTATCATGATGTTGTTTATTGGTCCAGTTGTGAGGACGTTTGTTTTCTTTATGTTGAGGTGTAGTTCATACTGAAGGCTGTAGTCTTTGATCTTCATCAGTAAGTGCTTCATGTCCTCTTCACTTTTAGCAAGCAAGTTTGTGTCATGTGCATATTGCAAATTGCTAATGAATTTTTCTCTAATCCTGATGCCTCGTTCTTCTTCATATAGTCCAGCTTCTCAGATTATTTGCTCAGCATATAAAGTTTGGTGAAAGGATACAACCCTGATTTTAAACCACACAGTGCCCCCTTTTTCTGTTCGAATGGCTGCCCCTTGGTCTATGTACAGTTTCCACATGAGTACAATTAAGTGGTCTGCAATGTTATCCATAATTTGTTATGATTTACACAGTTAGATGCCTTTGCATAATCAATAAAACATAGGTAGACATCTTTCTGGTATTCTCTGCTTTCAGGCAAGATCCATCTGACATCAGTAATGATATTCCTGGTGCCACATCATCTTATGAATCTGGCTTGAACTTCTGGCTGTTCCCAATCAATGTACTGTTGCAAGCATTTTTGAATTATCTTAGCAAAATTTTACTTGCATGTGATATTAATGATATTTTTCAGTAATTTATGGATTCTGTTGACTCATGTTTCTTTGGAATAGGCACAGATATGGATCTCTTCCAGTCAGTTGACCAGGTAGCTGTCTTCCAAATTTCTGCTGAAAACTGTCCACCAGGGGTGACCCTGCTGGCATTTGAAAGAACAGTGGCATAGCTTCCAGCATCACAGCAACATACAAACCACCACAGTGTGACAAACTGACAGGCGAATGTTGGTAAATGGAATAGTTGTAGTTTTAAAGTTTGAATGACTTCATAATATAGAAAATTTCTTTCGTAGTTCTTTTAGTTTAAATAATCCATTAGATATTAAAAGAGAAATAACTTTAAAGATAAATCTGCTAGTGTCATTTCTCAATTTATATGTGATATTAGTTGCCTTGATTATCTCCCTTGTTTGATTATCTCCCTTGGTTCACTAATCTTGATAGCAATTTCTGAAAAAAAAAAAAGCTTAAACTTTACAAATGGCTTGTTCATGTACACATTTTGCCAGCTATGACCAGATCACTGTAGGTACTCATTAACGAATTTCCTTAATTTATCAAACAATTTTATCTTTTATTGACCAAGATCTATGGATATGTTTTTTTCTAATGAAAAGAATGTTACATGGCTAATCCCAGAACTGAGCCAACATCTCTGAGAGGTTTGTATTTGACTCAGATGACACTGAGTTGGGAAGTTATTTTGCCCTTAGGAATATCCATTTGAAGTATCAGGTATTTTTGGGGCATATACCTAGGAGTGGCATTACTTGGTCATAGGTATACATGTTTTCAGCCGTAATTGATACTATCAAGCAAGTTTCCAAAAGAAAAAAAAAAGTGTGTCATTTGTTTTAAAAAATAGTTTCTGCTAAAACTAAACATTTCAGATCACTGTGACCTAGTAAATTCACGTCTGGTTATTCACCGAAGTGTGCACCAGGACATATATAAAAGAATGCTCATAGAAGCATTATTTAAATTCGCTGAAATTGTAAAGAATACACATGTGAATCAACAGTAACCAAAACCAAACCTAACCCACTGCTGTTGAATCGATTCCGACTCATAGCGACCCTATAGGACAGAGTAGAACTGCTCGATAGCATTTCCAAGGAGCACCTGGCCGGTTCAAACTGCCGACCTCTTGGTTAGCAGCCTTAGCACTTATCCACTAGGCCACCAGGGTTTCCGAATCAACAGTAGAATGGATAAATAAGAAGTGGCATATTCATGCAACCGAATACTGTATGAAAATACTATACGAAACACATAGGTGGATCTCACATATATAACACTGAATGCATGAAGCTGGACGTAAGAGTGCATACTGAATGATTCCATTTATATGATGTTCAAGAGCAGGCAAGTTAATATGATAAAAGGCAGATTAGTAGTTACTTTGGGAGATAGTGGTTAGGTTGTTGGTTCTGGATGGTGGTTATATTGAGCTATACACTTAATTATTGTGCCCTTTTTGCAGGTTATAGTTCAAAGAAATGTGTTACAAATAATATGCCAGTTGTAGGAAATAGTTCCCATATTTGGAGTAAGGAAACTGGATGATAAGAAGAGTGGGGAGGGAATTTCATTCATTTACTTCACAACGTGTCACTTATTCTCTTTCCTAAATTGAGTGTTTCTGCATCAGGGACTTGCCAGCTCAGCCCCCAGATCCTCTGAGGTTCACAAACTTCTTGCCTGGGGCTCCTCCCGCTCGGAGGCGGGTAAGGACAGATGAATACAGGGACGCAGTGTGAGAGGGAGGACTCAGCTCCCCTCCAGTCCCTCACAATACACGAGGAACTGCAGAAATAAGAGGAAAGCTGTGGGAAGAGTCAGGCGCTAGTGGCTCAAGCTAGTGCCCCTTGTTTCAGCTGTGGCGCGCTGGACAGCGCCAGGGTGACTTCCGCTCCTCGCGGCCAACGGTCCAGCAGGTACTTTTCTTAATCCCAGAGGTAGAGATTATCGTTCACCAACCGACTGCTCTCCAGTAGAAAGGAGAAACAAGCATTGCGGACGAGAACGAAGACGCAATCGCTCTTTTTTTTTTTTTTTCTTTTTTAAATTTGTAGCCAACAGGCGCCAACGCTCCCCTTGCAGAACTGAAGCACCTGAGCGCGTGCACAGACGTGGCTTCTTCCAAAGGCGGCAGCGTGACGCGTTCGCCGGGGCAGTAAACTTGCGGGGACCGGAGAGAAATCCATTAAGCCCAAGTCGTGTGCGGTGCACTTATCACCGGACCTGGGCGCCTGAAAACTCCAGAGGAGTCTTCTGGAATGAAGACCATGCCTTACAAGTCTCTTGCCAACCTCTCCCTGACCGCAGGCGCCAATCACAGCGGTCTCGTTCCGGGGGTGTCCGAAAGGGATCTTCTGCCCGCCCTGGATCGGACCACCACGGAGTTGGTGATCCGCTGTGTGATCCCGTCTCTCTACCTGCTCATCATCACGGTGGGCTTGCTGGGCAATAGCGTGCTGGTGAAGATCTTTATCACCAACAGCGCCATGAGGAGCGTCCCCAATATCTTCATCTCTAACCTGGCCGCTGGAGACGTGCTGCTGCTGCTTACCTGCGTCCCGGTGGACGCATCGCGCTACTTCTTTGACGAATGGATGTTTGGGAAGGTGGGCTGCAAACTGATCCCAGTCATCCAGCTCACCTCCGTGGGGGTTTCCGTGTTCACTCTCACGGCCCTCAGCGCCGACAGGTAAGGACATAGAAAAGTGGTGGAGAAGGATGCAACTGGACCAGAAAGGAGAGAGAAAAGGCTGAGAGGGAGATGGGAGAAAGAAGGAAAAGGAGGTATCTAGGAATTAGAGTAAACTCAGTTAAAACAGACTGGAATGTGAAGCTTGGAAAAATTATGGTAAGAAAAGTATTTAAAAAAAAGAAATTCCATTAGTTTGGAAGTAGCTTTAAAACCTTATATCCTGGTGTTCCCTCCCCCTTCAGGAATCTTTATTAGTATCTTTACTTAGTTGCAAAGAAAAGTTGTAGATCAAATGTGTAACAGTGCAGATATCACGCAGAGGCTTCTTTGTGTGTGTGCCTATAACTTATAACCTTAGAAGTGTACTTTTCTTATTCAGTGGGATAATAACCTAATAGGTAAGAATGTCTGCCTAATATTAGGGAAATGTTCAGTTTTGATTTTCTGCCCAAATAATGGAAACCTCATTTACACTTTTTAATTGTATACTACTATTTTTGAAAGAAAGACATCTGGCATAATAAATTTTTTCAGACAGTTGATTTCACACATTCTTCATGTTTAATACCTAAAGTCAAGTGATACACTGTTTTTCACAAGCAGGTAGGTACCATATTTTAGTATCTTAAAATAATGCTGTAAAAATTTCAACATCTTTGATAGTAAATTTGCTCTTCACCTATTTTAAGGATGTGAAATGCCGGTGATTCTACCTTGCAGGTCAACTAGTTCAAGGAGGTCATTTCCAGGGGAGGACATCTAGGCTCAGGGAACTTTAGGTCCTTCTGGCAGAGCTGTGAGAAGAATCCAAACCTTTAGATTCTTGGTCCAGTGCCAGGATCCCAAGCTATAATCATGCTTTGGGTCATTTAAGCAGGAGAGAATGTCTGGGATTGGGGTGGGGGACAAAATGTAGAATTAGGCATCTTTGCATGGAGTTGGTGGTCTAAATCCCTTAGAGAGGTTGACTTAACAGTATGTAGAAAAACAGTGTAATCTGGAAAATTAAGGTGGTGAATTGCTCTCCTCCCCTTTAAATTGCATACCAACTTATTAATGAAAAATGAATCTGGATCAAAATTTCCCGGTACTTGCAATAATACCTTTATATGACTTCAGCACTGAAGAGTTAATATTCATTTAAAGAAAGAGAATATTCAATACATAGTTGAGAGTTTTTATCCTTTAAAACTGAACACTATTAACTTTTCAATTTGTGCAATATACTCTCTAAAATCACATCCCTGTAAATTGGGTGCCTCGATGTTATTAACCTCATTTTGTTTACATGATGCCATTTCTACTACTTTTTAAAAAAAGTTTTCTTTGAATTTCATAACTAAAATGTGACTTTTTAGTTTAACTGCCCTTTTTATGGGACATGTTTTAAAAAGAAAGCTGAAATATTTATATTTAATGATTGGAATCAAACTTAATGAATAGCTATCACTACACGAGTGAAAATGACCGTCATTATGCTTTCTTTTTAAAACGTGTCAGTAGCAAGACCCAAGGCTTGAGTTTATGTCACACCAGTTTTCTCAATCTATTGTTATGGAGACACACTGGTAAAATTGTCCTGACCAAGGTCAGAGAAAATTCTGAGCCACATATCATTACTGAATTTCTCTATTTCTCATGTGTATCATATACTTTGAGAATACAACATGAATACTGAAACAATAATAATGACAGAGAAAGGTGGGTGGCTTCTGCTACTTTGCCCATTTGGCTGCCTTTGTCTATCGGTGTGCTTTTTGGAAATACAAATTGAGAAACCTGAGTCATTGGTGACTGAATTACATGATGCATTCAGATATTCACTTGGAATGGTTTGAAATGGTTTATTATAGGTTGTCTACATTTCTGCTTTTCTTCTAGAACATAGTAGTCAAGTGTTGATTAGTTCTTAATCTCCTAATATTTTATCTTACCAAACGTTTTGATTTCTTGTGGATTTGGAAACAGTTATAAGTTGCACTTAGCACCGTGCTAACGCTTCTGTGTGAGTTTATAATCCTCCCAACAATACTATAAAGTCAGCTCTGTTAGCATTATAACCTTTTTAAAGTTAAGAACTCTAAGGCTTAAAAGTAAGCAACATTTTTATGATCTTACAGCTAGCAAGTAACGGAGCTACGATTTGAATCCAGTTCACTTTCACCGTTAAGCCTTCACTTTTCACCATTAAGCCAGATTATTACTTTCCCAGGAATAGGAAATTACTAGTGGTCTTTCATAATTAACAGCATACTGAAAAGTTAAACTTAAAGCACTCAAAAGTGAAAAAAAAAAAAAAAGCCTGGAGGGGAGATGCAAAGCTTATTTAGTAGAGTGAAAGAACATCATAAAATGTAGCTGTAAAAAAGAAAAAGAAAAAAAAAGCAGCACCTTGAATTCAAAATGAAGCAGTAGTTGTAGCAACAAGAAAATTCAAGAAAAAAACCATTATTAAGGAAAAAAGCATGGAGCTTTTAAAAAACAAATTAAATTGTTTATCTGACCAGAAACCGTATCCTCATGGGATGCCTTAACAGTTGAGTCTTTGCCTAAGGAAATAAAGAAGTAGGAAAGGAACAGGAGGAGAAGTGGATTTCAAAAAGCATGTCCCAATGTGAAGTGGCGACATGAGCGTTACACATCACTGGTGACGGTATCACTGGATGGCAGAGACTGAAACAAGAAACACAATAATTATGAATCTACCTTGAGACCTAAATATAAATCTACCTTGAGGCCTAAATCACCTGGTTTCATATGGCCAAAAGGTGATACAGGTGACATTTTATGGTACTTGTGATTATTAGTTCCTGACTTTTCAAGCTCTTTTGAGGACTTTCAACTGATACATCCTTGGGAAAAATCATATGTGTCTGCTCTAGGTTGACGGTGTTGGCCTTGGAGGCATATCATAATCAATATGGCTGGAGGAGGGACAGTGCCTGATCTGAAATGGTGATAGTGGTATTCTTAGTTTTTCAGTTTGCTTTTATGTTGATAGATTTTTTGTTACTATTTTGAAAAATTTATTGTTTTTGCTTGTTCAAATTAAACAGCTGATTTAAAGTATTTCTATATCCTTTATTGTATCATGTTTCTAACAGTTTTATACACACACACACATACACACACACACACAGACCTATTCTCGTCTTCCATCATGGTATATTAGGGTACATATGCTGTGACATGGGCTAAGTAGGCCCCATCACCCATATTTTGCTTATGTGCACTGTTACAGCTATCTTCCTCATTACTTATTCGAGAGGATGGATTTCCAAACTTAGAATGTTATTTTTTTGGCTCTTGAGGACCTTTTGGTCTCTAAAGACCCACTATTAAAATGCAAATAACTTTTAAGAATGGTGTTCCCTTCTTTCCTTCATAGAAAAAAAAACTTACAGAGTAGTGTTAAAAAATTATAAACTTTATAATTTTAAGTAGTCACAAATATAAAACTAGGTATCAGCTCCTTATTCTTGTTTCTTATATAACTGTTAACTAAAATGCATTTATAAATTAAAGAAACACAACTATAGAAACAATAAAAATGAAATTAATATTAATATGCAATGTTAATTATTAGAAATTAAAAGTCAGGATAGTCAGATTTAATTCCAGAAGTGAACAGTGGACAGAGCCTTGAATCATTAATGTTATTTGGATATTATATTAATGCAAACAGATAGTCTCTTCAGTATAATTATATGCCAAAGTACAGTATAGAAACAGATTGACTATAGATCCTATGCCCAACGCCTAGAGCTAATAGGGTTTTTCATCAGCCTCTCTCCAGTGGTGAGAGGGAGTGCAACTACCTGTTCACTGGTTTCTCACCAAACCCCTGAGACTGGAGCTCAGGTCCTAGTTAACTAGCTGTCCCAATAGGAGATGCTTACTTCTTTGGTCCATAGCCCTGGATGGTACGCAGAGAAGCCCGTGTCTCTCAGCTGGTGGCAAGATTGGTGCTCAGTGTGTTCTTCCTAAACTCTTTAGGAAAGTCCGGGCTGGCCACACATCCCAAGAGAACAGTTCACACTCATCCTACAATAAGCCATGTGACCATGGTGATGATTTATTTACTTTCAACTTGCGCCAAAAGAATTTAAGTCAGGTTAAAAATAAAGATACAAACAACAGGCAACAGGAATCAGAAAGGGAGGAAGACCAGAAGTGGGGAAAATAAAAGTTGTACTTTCACAGAATGTGAAAGATAAATTTGCCTGTGAGCTTTATAGCTGCCAATACAAAAGGAAAATTTGTTTTCCATAGCAATTGCTTAGTTGTTATTTTTATATAACCATAGAAATAGGATGAACTGTAATTTCTTCCCTTAATTTATCAGTTTTTAATGTGAATTTACATGGTTTATTCTTGGAGGCTGTTAAATTAGATATCTTTTACTCTTTGATCTCAAACATTTCTAGTTTATTTCCTTATCCCTTCTCCTTAGAAAGAGTCTCAGAAGTGAGAAAAGAATCTAGAAAGGAGAAGTTGTATAATTTCAGAAGGGAGAAGGAATCCTAGAAGGGAGAGGTTGTGTAATTCTTGCAATATTCATAATATTGCCATGTTTATAGTTTATAAAGCTATACTCAATAGCTTTATAGTTTCTGAAGAGCACTTATCTACCTCAATCTAATACCTGTGTGGCACACCATGAGTAAGGAGGGACCACAGCAAACTGGGCTTTATAGCATTTGGTATTATTCCAGCACGTGTTATGCTCAAGTGTTTCACTTAGAGAAAATTATAAAGCAACAAAAATTACATGCCCTTAAAACAGAATTTTCCTCACTTTCAAGTTATGAAAAATATGTTCCACTATAGAGCTGAGAGACCTTAGAAATGATCCTATTATCTCCATCTTTTTTAGTACCGATAAATGAGAAACTCAAAGAGGAGAAAAGATACTAGTAATTAGTGGAGCAACTGATGGTCAGTTCAGTTCTCTGACATCACACTGTTCCATATTTATTCCATACCACACAAGTCTCTCATATAATAATTTATGCTAGTTTTACCTGGCTTACTTCTCAGTAGAAACAAAACAGTTCCAAGATATACCTCTGAGTCTTTTGCCTGTAGTGATGTATTTGAGTGGGAGGGGGGGTCACTTGTCTGCTGAGCCATGAGGGCAGACAGTGAGGTTCCACAATCTTCCTCTTGGTATTTTCCACCAGCACTACAGCACCTATTTGTGGTCTTGTTCTGAGCAAGTTCTTAGTCAAATTTTCCTGGAAGAGTCAATGCTGGTATGAGAAGCAGCTTTTTTCATATGAACATTCTTTGACTATTTCTTTTTACTTGACATATGCCCCAACCCAGTTGCGGTCGAGTTGATTCTGACTGATAGCGACCTTATAGGATGGAGTAGAATTGCCCTGTAGGGGTTCCAAAGCTGTAATCTTTAAGGGAGCAGACTGTCACATCTTTCTTCCCTGGAGCAGCTGGTGGGTTTGAACCATCTTCCTTTCAGTTACCAGCTGCACCACTAGGGCTCCTAATATATGTCCACATTAAAAAAAAAATTATGGAAAAATATATGTGATATCTTAAATTACAGAAAAGAAGAAAAAGAGAACCCCATGACTGAAACAAATTGTCCGGTTCTCTCTCCCAGTTACAAAATTGCTAAGGTGTTGGAAAAAGAATTTCAATGGCAATCTCATTTCATAAACAGTATTTATTTTCTATAGATTACTGTTGTTAAGTTCTGTAAGAAAGTTGGGGAAAAAGGGGAAGACAGTTTAAAGAAAGAAGATAGGAAGGGAAGAGTTTGAGAAAAAAAAAGTTCTCTCCTGTCAAGCAAGTGGGATTACCACCAGACCAGTCAAGAACTCTCAACATATCTTCATTTTGTAAAAATCTCAGAAGATTGTTTCTATAAGCAACTCACTGTCCCAATTCCAGTCCATGATATAGTCAATATTTTTCACCAATACCATAATTCAAAGGCATCGATTCTTCTTTGTTCTTCATTCTTCATTGTCTAGCTTTCCATGCATATGAGGCAATTGAAAATACCATGATTTGGTTAGGTTCACCTTAGTCCTCAAAGTGACGTCTTTGCTTTTTAATACTTTAAAGAGGTCTTTTGCAGCAGATTTGCCCAATGTAATACATCTTTAATACATCATTTGATTTCTTGACTGAGGATTCCATGGGCATTGATTTTGGAGCCAAGTAAAATGAAATCCTTGAAGACTTCAATATTTTCTCCCTTTATCATGATACTGTTTATTGGTCCAGTTGTGATGATGTTTGTTTTCTTTATGTTAAGGTGTAATCCATACTGAAGTCTTTGATCTTCATGAGTAAGTGCTTCAAGTCCTCTTCACTTTCAGCCAGCAAGGTTGTATCATCTACATATTGCATGTTGTTAATGGTCTTCCTTCAATTCTGATGCCCATTCTCCTTCATGTAGCCCAGCTTTTTGGATTATTTGCTCAGCATACAGATTGAATAAGTATAGTGGAATGCTACTACCCTGACACACACCGTTCCTGATTTTAAACCATCCAGTATTCCCTTGCTCTGTTCAAACACCTGCCTTTTGGTCTATATACAGGTTACTCATGAGCACAATTAAGTATTCTGGAATTCCGATTGTTTGCAATGTTACAACCCTAACTTGAGGTAGTTTGTTGATAACATATATATATATATACACACACACATACGTACATACATACACACACACATATACACACCACCGACTGCCAGAAGAATGACCAAATCTGTTTTAGAAGAAGTACAGCTAAACTGCTCCTTGGAAGCCAGGATTGAGAGACTTTGTCTCACTCACTTTGGACGTGCTATACCAAGGGACCAGTCCTTGAAGAAGGACATCATGCTTGGTAAAGTAGACCCAAAGTAGAAGGTCAACAAAAATAGAGGAGGACCCTCAATGAGATGGGTTGACAAAGTGGCTGCAACCATGGGCTCAAACATAGCAACAATTGTGAGGATGGTGAGGGACTGGGCAGTGTTCTGTTGTACACAGGGTCGCTATGAGTCAGAACCGACTCGATGGTACCTAACATCAACAAACTCAAATTAATCCTGAAACTGGTATTATCCTATTTATCTCTCCATGGGAACAGATTTCTTTTTGTATATTCTGTTATAATTAATAGTTTTTTTCCTTCCTTCCTCCTTTCTTTCTATCTTTTCACCTTCCTTCTTTCTTCAACACTTATTGAGTGTCAATAACTTGCAGTGATTCAAAGGTGAATAAAACGAAGTGAGATTAATGACATTAATGAGTGTATATCCTATTGGTGAGATAGATTTAGTACAATAAAACAGTAATTTGCAATTGTGAAATAATGAACAAAGTTCCATGGAATTACAAAGAAAGGAACAGTTATCATTTATCTTGGAGAATTATAGTAGAATCAAACTCATATCTCCAAATATATCTCATTATTACTCCCCAATCTTTCTCTTTTTGGGGTAAATAACCTAATATCCTTTATTCTTTCCCAATAGTACTTTATTAATCATTTTGTAGCTCCTTTAAAACTCATTCAAGTTCTATATGTACTTTTTCTTCCCTTGGAGTTGAGAGCGCTTTTCTGGAAAGAGTTGGTTCAATATTTAGTATTAAGAGATAGTCATAAGCTACATTTTTATATTTAATTCCAATATTTTTACTTTTTAAAAAATGTGGGAGTTTTAGATTACATTTTATGTGACCAGTAGATTATTTTTAGGTCTTTGGAGAACTCTCATCCCACCACAAATACATTCACAACCTGGTAGTTGGAAGGTTCATTTGTTCATTTTCTATACAAAAGGACACATGTATTCATTACATTTCTGTTATTTTTTCTTGTTTGTTTCCACATGATCAAGGTTATTTTTCAAAGTGTTTCAAAGTGATAGCCCAGCTTTATAGTGCCAGGCTCAAGCTAAATGAGTTGTCTCTTAACTTATTGATCTAATTATTGATACAAAATATTCTGTGTTATTAGGTCCATAGCCCAATGAGTACTGCTGATTTATTGTGGTTCTGGGCAGTAATTTCTATTTCTGATTATTCATAAGTCTTCATGGTGACTAGGAATAAACACCCAACCTTTACTTATTCCTAGCACTTCCCTTGATTCATCTATTTGTCACTGAAGTAATCTTCATTTTTCTCTTAGGCAGAAATGTTTTTCAACTTTCGGCATAGACCTTTACTTTCTTTTATTATTCCTGGAATCTTGGGGCAATATTTTGAAAATAAACATTTTAATGGTTGCAGTTTGATTCAAGTTAATTTTTGAAAAGGATTACATTTTTAGAGAAATCCACACATTAAAAAATCTCATTGGGATCCAGTGTGTTAGATGGTATGAAATTGCAGTTTTTAGAAATGACTTAAAAGAATATGAAAAGTTACTTTCTAGCACTGTTAAGGATTAGTTTCTCCCCTATAAGAAGATAATGAAATTGAGAAAACATAATTACAGATATAAATTAATTTTTTCAAGTTGAAAATAGCATTGGCTTTAAAAGCATAAAGAGATTAAATGCTTAAAAACAAATATATGTGATAAAGCATTTAAATCTTTAGTTCCATCCTCTGCTAAGCATTAGAGTTGAAAAACACAGAATTTGAAGTCACAAGTTCTGAACTAAGTCTTCTGCTTACTGGCTCTGTGATCATTTGAACATCATTTAATATCTTAGTCTTTATTAGCTTTTCTGTGAAATGGGAACACTAATCATTTTTATTGAGCAGGATTATTGTATCAAATGAAATAATGTGAGAGCACTTTTGAACTGTAGATTGCTGTGCAACTATTTCCGTCACATTATCTGTGCGTCAGAATGGCAATGACTCACTAATTCAAATCAATATTTATTCACAAGTGCAGGTAATTATCAGAAATTAAGCATTTAAGTGGTGAGCAAAATTAGCCTACTATGAAATTAATGAAGATGATCTCTTTGCCCTCTATAACCTTTCCCCAATTTCCTTAACCATAGGCTGGTTAGTTCCAGCCTGCTGCCTTTATCAACGTGACTTGTTAGTGTCATTCCTTCTTCGTGAAACTCACCTATTATTAAAGGTATATGGTTTAACGGGTTAAGAACGAATGGATTTTTCCAGGTACAGAACAAATAGAGTTGCTTACACCTCTGTAATCCACGCCATTATTTCTTATCCTTTCTAAAGTCACACACTAAATTAGGAGCCCTGGTGGCCCACTGGTGTTCAAACCTACCAGCAGCTCTGCGGGAGAAAAGACCTGGTGATCTCCTCCAGTAAAGATTACAGCCTGGGAAACCCTAAGGGGCAGTTCTACTCTGTCCTATAGGGTCGCCGTGAGTTGGAATTGACTCGACAGCACACAAAAACAGTTCTCATTCTTTCCGAAGTCATAATTCACTAAACACATTTTTTAAAAAGTCATTTATACTTTTAGACATTCTGTTATATTATTGAATGATATCATTAATATCACAAAAGTTTGCTAAGATAATTTAAAAATGACTGCAGCTATACATCTCTACAAGGAATTGCCAGAAGTTCAAGCTGGATTCAGAATAGAATGTGGAATGAGGGATATCATTCCTGATATCAGATGGATATTGACTGAAAGCAGAGAATTCCAGAAAGATGCTTACCTGTGTTTTATTGAGTACACAAAGGCATTTGTCTCTGTGGATCGTAACAAATTATGGATAATATTGCCCAGAATGGCAATTCCAGGTTGCTTAATTGTGCTCATGTGGAACCTGTACATGGATCAAGAGGTAGTCCTTCTAATAGAACAAGGAGATACTGCGTGGTTCAAAATTGGGAAAGGTGTGTGTCAGGGTTGTATCCTTTCATCTTACTTATCAGTATTATGAACAAACAATCCAAGAAATTGGACTATATGAGAAGAACAGAGGATCAGGAGGAAGAATTATTAATAATCTGCGATAGGCAGATAGCACAACTTTGCTTTGCCAAAAGTGAAGATGACTTGAAGCACTTATTGATGAAGGTCAAAGATTAGAGCCTTCAGCATACATTATATCAGAAGGGGAAGAAAGGAAAATCCTCACAACTGGACTGATAAACAACATCATGATAAATGAAGAAATTGAAGTTGTCAGTGATTTCATTCTCCTTGGATCAACAATCAGCAGCCATGGAAGCAGCAGTCAAGAAATCAAACTGCACGTTGCATTGGGCAAATCTGCTGCAAAAGACCTCTTTAAAATTCTAAAAAGCAAAGTCACTTTGATGATTAAGGTGTGCATGACCCATGATCTTTTTAATTGTCTCATATGCATGTGAAAGCTAAATAATGGAAAGGAAGACAGAAGAATTGATGCATTCGAACTGTGGCATTGGTAGAGAATATTTAATATACTGTGGATTGCCAGAAGAACAAACAAGTCAGTCTTGAAGAAATACAACCAGGATGCTTCTTGGAAGTGTGGAGGGTGAGACTTGGCTTCCTTACTTTAGACATGTCACCAGGAAAGACCAACCTCTAGAAAATAACATCATGTTCGGTAAAGTAGAGGGTCAGAGGAAATAAGGGAAACCCTCAATTAGTTGGATTGACACAATAGCAGCAAGAATGGACTAAAACATACTAATGGTCATGATGATGGTGCAGGACTGGGTAACAGTTTTGTTTTGTTATACACAAAGTCGTCATGAGTTGGGGCCATGAGTTGGGGCCGATTCTGCAGCTACAACAACAGATACATGGTAACATATAGATATTTAAAAACACATTTAGTAACTTTGTTTAGAATAAGTTTTACTGATGTAAGATAACATACTTTAAAATACTGTGTGACATATCAGAAAGAGCAGGCATCTCATTCTGAAGCACTGGGCTTCTGCTGAATCGCAGTGTTATACACTCTAGTGAATAACTTCCCATTGCACTAGAAACCCTTGCAGAAAGCCTGTGGAAAAATGCTCACTTTCACAATCTTCTTGAGAGGTCGTTTCTAAACCTAACATATGCTCAGAATCACCTGAAAATCTTATTAAATTGAAGAATCCCAAGTTTCACATCCTAGAGACCCTGCTTCTGTAGGTCTGCAGAGAAATCTAATATGCTTTGTCTTTATTCAGTTTTCTAGATCATTCTGAAGACTGATACAGCTTGGGCATCACTAGACTAGATTCTGTCTCCTTTCCTCACCTCCATCCCACGTCAACCTGATGTGAAAATACCACCACCCTAATCTACCAAAAGTTCTCTTAATAAGTTATATCCTTGTTGCTCAGAATATACTTCCATTATTAACTAAGCAAATGTTTATTGAATACTTGCTATGTGCCAGGCATTGTGTTATGTACTATATAGATACAACAGTGAACAAGACACAGACTCTAGGTTCAAGGAACTTTTTTCTTAACTTTTAGGGAGAAAGTTTTTGATGGAGGTATAGCATTAAATAAAATTGAACTATAAAGACAGAATATTGTTCTGTTTCAGTCTTTATAATAAGATTATGGAGAAAATTTCAGTCTGGATTAGATTTAACATCTTAGAAAACAAAGTTGAAATCCTGAGGCTCAGAATTGATAGAAGAGTGTTAGGTAGAATTCAATAATATTATTTTCTTGGAAATTTTATGTTTATGGTTATTATCTGTCTAGCAATTACAATACTGATAATTAAAAAAAATAAAATTATTTAAATAAAAATATTCAATTAATGATACATGTGGTACATGTAAATTTGGAAAAACTCATAAAAGAAGCAAGCAGATTACTACCATTTGGGAAACGTCAAATTAAAACATGTTCCCCTCTCTGTCTACTGTGCTGATAGTTGGAACGAGAGACCTTAAGGTCTTCCATTCATACAAAACAGACAGAGGAAAATGGAGCATTTGCAAAGGCTAACTGACTAAAGTGCTAACGACTGAAAGGTTGGAAGTTTGAATCTACCTGGAGGTACCTCAGAAGAAAGGCCTGGTGATCTATGTCTGAAAACTCAGCCACTGAAAACCCTATGGAACACAGTTCTACTCTGACACACATGAGGTCATCATGAGTCAGAGTCAACTTTATGATAACTGGTTGTTGGTTGGTTGGAACCTCTCTCTCAGCAAGCATTATAGATTGAATTGTGTCCCCACAAAATACATGTCATAAATCACACTATGTTGTTGTTGTTGTTAGGTACCATCGAGTTGGTTCCGACTCATGGAGACCCTACGCACAACAGAATGAAACACTGCTCGGCCCTACGCCATCCTCACAATCATTGCTATGTTTGAGCTCACTGTTGCAGCCACTGTGTCAGTCCATCTCGTTGAGGGTCTTCCTCTTTTTTGCTGACCCTCTAGGTTACCAAGCATGGTATTTTTTCCCAGGGATTTAATTCCTTTTGGGAATACAGTTTTCTTTGTTATGTTAATGAGGTAGTATTACTGTAGGGTATATTTTGGTCACTCTCTTTTGAGATATAAAAAACAGATTAAGCAAGCAGCAATAAAGCAGAGATGGGGCAGGATAGATGTCATGCCACAGAAGATCACCATAATCACCAAGGAATAGCAGCTTAAAAGAGATAAGGACCTTCCCCCAGAATGCACAGAGAAAGAAAGCCTTCTCCTAGACGTGGCACCCTGAATTCAAACTTCTAGCCTCCTCAGCTGTGAGAAAATAAATTTCTGTTTGCTAAAGTCACTCGCTTGTGGTATTTCTGTTAAAGCAGCATTAGATAAGTAAGACAGCAAGTAAGTTTTTTTTTTTTTTCAAGACAGTAATCGAGATTTATCATATTCCCAGGTACAGAGCCATCGTAAAGCCCATGGACATCCAGACCTCAGGGGCAGTGACGTGGACCTGTGTGAAAGCCGTGGCCATCTGGGTAGTCTCCGTGCTGTTGGCAGTTCCCGAAGGAGTATTTTCTGAAGTGACACGCATTGGGAACCTAGAAAATGGCAGCTTCACAGCATGCATACCCTACCCTCAGACAGATGAGTTACACCCTAAGATTCATTCAGTGCTCATCTTCTTGGTCTATTTCCTTATACCACTCATTATTATTAGTGTTTATTATTATCATATTGCAAAGACCTTAGTTAAAAGTGTACATGATCTTCCTGGAGAATACAATGAGCATACCAAAAAACAGGTAAGCTTGGTGTGTGTGTGTGTGTGTGTAGTACGTTGGTCAGGTCCAGCAATTGCTATTTTTTGTTCTACTTCATGGGCTCTGAATACAATGCAGGCTTAGAACAGAGTCAGGGGTTTCCCTGGGGCCTGCACTGTCCTTTACTAGAGGAGATGTTGGGGGAGTCTCTAGTGTGTGGTAGTTTCATAGCTCTGAAAATGCTCACTCAGGTCCAGCCTATTTCTTGTCTGGGCCTGTGACAAGGCCTAAAATTCCACCATTAGAAATTAATCTCTTTGAACATTTTTCTTGAAGTGCAAATATATGTGCAAAGAATAACACAGTAAATGAGGGTTTTTCACATTTTAAGTATAAATTTAATTACTAGCTCCTCTCCGATTAGCCCACCAGAGAGGGTAAGGAACCTAGAAGAACTCTGCAGCAGGAGAGAACTCTAGGACACTGTATGGGACCTGGGGATGGAGTGTGGGTGGGATGGCACAGCTGGAGACTCTGAGAATAGAGGATAGCAGGCAGGAAGGGAGTATGATCAAAAGGTGGGCCGGTGCCGAAGAAGTACTTACTTGGTCTAACTCAACTTTATAACTTTATAAAGATTGTATATAACTAATTTAAGAAGAACATAATGTCCCTTATTCACTCTTTGTTTATTAAAGAATGTACAGTACTAATTCAGATAAAACCGATGGTTTTAATTCACAAATAGACTGAAATACTGTTCCTCTAGGACAGAGTGTCAAGTTGTTTATTTTGTGCACTCCTGGAGAGGAACTGCTTCTAAAGATTTCTGTGGGTGAACAGAAGCTATGTGTGCCTGTTCCTCAATTTAAAGGCGAAAAATTGAATCTTAGATCATGGAAATTTGCTGGATGTATATGGAGTTACCTGCTGGGGCTTTGAGCACATTAGCAGCAGCAGAACCAGGTGAAGGTGTCTTGTGTGGGTGGAAGTCTCCCTTGATCGAAGTCCATCTCCATCAGCAACCCACATTTGCTTTAAAGGTTTAAAAAAACAACCAATCATTAAGGTAATTATTAGATAATTTAATGTATTTATTATCCAAATATATGACATCACTGAAGCCAAATGCCCAGGTCATACACTCACTAAAAAACAAAAAAAAACAAACCTGTTGCTGCCAAGCCAATTCCAACTCATGTGTCGCCACAACGCTTTATAATTTTACACTCACTTCTTGTTTTCAGAGGCCTGTGATCCAATATGTATTCCAATTTGGGTATTTGAGGTTTTGCTTTGATTTTTAAGTTGGGTTTCTCCCCCCTCTAAGTCACTTCCCTCACAATGTCAACGGTCTGCCTGTCCATGTGGATCTCCAAGTACAGATTGCAATAAAATTTGTGTCCAGGCTCTATGTGCCAGAGAGGACACTGCTTAGTAAGAGACATTTCAAGTTTGACCTCCTTAATATTTCGTTTGCCTAGCATGCCACAGGGATACATCTGGAGTCCCACGTTCTGCTTGTTGACCTAGAGCCCTTTTCACTTGCACCTTGGTTTACTTCCCCAGCCGCCACTCACTACTGCTCTTCAACGTCAAATCTGTTCCAATCCTAGCCCTTTTCCACTCTTTCTGGCATATTTGAGTTGACTACGGGTTGTTTTAGCTCAGAAAATATAGTGTTGCCTACCATCAGTATCTTTTGACAAATTGTGTTTTCATGTTTATGTTGCCTTATTTAAGTATTTAAACAAATTAGACAAATACGAGCTGAATCTTGGATTCTACACATTAGTAAATGATTTTTAGATTAAAAAAAGATTAATGTCCAATTTGTGAACTGTCTATGTATCACATTGTTGAAGACCTTTTTATAAAACAGTATGTAAATTTTATGAAAAAAAAGAACATGTATTTTTATTTTTAAATTTACCTAACACAGTAATGTTGACAGGATTGACAGTTACAGCGGATCCTTTTGATTTACATGAGTCAGGAGCTTACATCTTAAGGGCGGAATAAGTGTTAAAAAAAAAGTTATGCCTTATTTTAATCTATTTTTCCTATTTAAAACACTTCAATTTAAAAAAAAAAAAAAAACCTAAGCTTGAATATATACTATGGCTCATTAAGTCATTGGATTTAATAAAAATAGAAATTATTTGAATTTATACTAAACACAGAAAGACTTAAAAAAGGAAAAACAGTTAAAAATAAGAACAATTTTTTTAAGATCATGGCTTTAACATGTGCAACAATAGTGTTTATTAATAATATAAGGTGCGTAGGTGGTGGAAATGATTTGCTGACTGTCCAAACCCACCCAGTGGCAACACAGAAGAAAGACCTGATTATCAGCTTTCATAAAGATTACAGCCATGCAAGTTCTGTGGACCAGTTCCACCAGGTCACGTGTGGCGTTGCCATGACTCAGAATCAACATGATAGCAACAGGTTTGGGGTTTTTTTAAAAAAAAAATTTTTATTATTATTAATTTATCATCTAATCTTGTATAAGCTGTCAAATATTTTTAAATGAAAATATCATAGTGACCAAAGTAAGCCTTATTGAACTGTTAAAATCATCACTTTAATGAGGAAAATACATAGTTTATATAATTTTGGTTGCATTTTCATTCTATGGTGTTATTCCTTTCATAAGTGTCAGATGTGAATGTCTCCATTTTGATTTTATGCAAATGTTCCCTTATTTCCTCAGATGGAGACACGGAAACGGCTGGCTAAAATTGTGCTGGTCTTTGTGGCCTGCTTTGTCTTCTGTTGGTTCCCAAATCACATCCTTTACATGTACCGGTCTTTCAACTACAAGGAGATTGATCCATCTCTAGGCCACATGATTATCACCTTGGTTGCCCGAGTTCTGAGCTTTTGCAATTCTTGTGTCAATCCATTTGCTCTTTATTTACTCAGTGAAAGTTTCAGGAGGCATTTCAACAGCCAGCTCTGCTGCGGAAGGAAGTCCTATCGAGAGAGGTCAACCAGCTACCTATTCAGTTCTTCAGCAGTGCGGATGACATCTCCGAAAAGCAACGCTAAGAACGTGGTGACCAAGTCTGTTTTACTAAATGGACACAGTATGAAGCAGGAAATAACACTGTGATTCTGGCCATTCAACTCACGACCTAGAAACAACTTACTAACTTTTCTATCTCTATTGAGCAGAGCAGAACTAAACAATTTTCCCATTCTTACTATTGCTTAGCCATTTGGGTATTGCTCACATTAAAAATGATTCAAAAATGCAGTCTAAAATATGTATAAATCAATATTGCTTCGTGATTTAGGCTATTGCTAGAGCCAACTCTAGTATATTTACCTTAAATTTGTTTTATTCTGAAGCATGAAATAAATTCCAATATCGACTCAACTATTCAATGAGGGTAATTCAAACTCTCATTATTTGAAATACAAATCATATTTTCCTGATGAATTTTATTCGTAGCTAGTTCATATGTAGATCTCTTTCATTTGAATAAAATAATAGAAAATTCCAAAGATGGACCATAATCAAAAGTTAATGTATGTTGTGATACTTTGTGTGATTAATTGTAATTAATAGAAATAGTTTATATCTGTAACTTTTAAGTATGTGATTAAAAGATTTGATGGTATTTGTATTATGAATAATTAAAAAGAAGATTATATGAATACAAAATAGGTATCATGTGTCTCCAATAGAAAAACCATGACAGAAATTAACATGGCTATCTTTGCATGCGTTGCTCAGTGTCTATTTGTGTGATTCTGCATGAATAAGATAAGACTTATGTAATTCTGATGAGTTCAACCATCTACTCATCTTCTCTTGCAATAGCTGCCTGACAAGCATGTGGTATATCACTTAGGAAGTTTTACTCTGCATGAAATCACAGTTTTCTCTGAATCAGTGTCTTGCATTTCTTTACTAAACTGCAAATGTAGTTTTGATTAAATTCTAAAAGCTACCCCGCTTAGGCATGTATTAATAAGTCTAATACTTGTATTAATATATTTTGTACTTTCTTTTCAAAGCTGCTGAGTAGAAGAAGTAAATCGTAAACTTGGTTAGTGAGCTATACCAAACTCTTTCTTAAATATACCTAAACCATGTTATTTAAGATATGAAATATTCATTCATATATAGCAGAGGAAAAAAATAAACGCAATCAAATTGCCTATTATAAAAAAACAAAAAAAGACCTGTTGCTGTTGAGTCAATTACGACTCATAGTGACCCTATAGGACAGAGTAGAACTGCCTTGTACGGTTTCCAACGAGCAGCTGGTGGATCTGAACTGCTGACTTTTTGGTTAGCAGCTGAGCTCTTAACCACTGCACCACCAAGGGCTCCATGGCTGTGATAGTTTGATAATAACAGTAATGAACATTAATAAAGTGTTTTCCATGTTCTAGCCATAGTCATAAAGCTTTACATGTATTATCTCCTTTAATCCTCAACATAACCCTCGAGGGGAACAAGACAAGGGTCCTGTTTGGGTACGATATGAAGTTACACAATTTGGGTGACCTCTTTTTTAAAAAAGAATACAGTTTTGCAAATTTTACAAATCCACCTGATCATACATACATATTGGCTAACCTAGGATTTAGTGACTTAATGGAAAATCCACCTCTGAAGTTGGCCTTGTTATTGTCTTTATTTTATAGTTTAGGAAATTAGTGCTGAGAGATATCAAGTAACTTAAAGAGAATTACACAGCCATGTAGAAGAGGTAGGATTTTAAATCAGATATTATACCATGGAGGTTCCTCTCCACCAGCTCAGTTGTGGCTTTTTCCTACCTTGAATAGTTGTTCTTAAACTTTGGGAAAGCTATCAATCCACTCATCAGAAAAGTGCACAAACGAATAATACACACAGATTTTATATTTACTTTGAGTGTTTTATAAACCTTTTAAGGCCCATCCATAGAACCCTAAAGAACCATGAGCTGGGTAAGAATACTTGGTCAAACAAACTCTTTGTCCTTGTTGGTATTAAGATGATGGTAGAACTACATACGTGTGTGTGTGTATATATATATATATATATGAAATATGAGGTTAATGCATATATAGCTTGCAAGGTATATATGATTATAAAACTATATGTATGTACATATGAAACTGAAAGAATATATACATCCTGCTAAATTAAAGGTTAAGAATATAAATAACATTGTTATATAATCTGAAAACTAATTTGTTTTTTAAGAATGAAAACATTTATCCATTAAATGTATTATAAAAATTTTACTTACACATGTCTGGGTAAAAATATTTTATGTCATGAAACTAATTGAATAATAATGGTGCCAGAAATTGCTGGATTATTATTTTTTTTTAATAATTTTAGCAGCTACATATCTGAATACTAGCAAGATTGACCATTAGAATGTTCCTTCCAGCTGTATTATTTCTTATTTTTTTTCTGGGTGCTATTTATGTTAACACTGCAAGTCAAAATTTCTTTTAAAGTTGAGCCCTGTACTTTGAAGACTCTGTTAATACAGATAGCTCTACTCACAAGTTTGTGCAAGAGTTATTTATTGAATTTGGCTGTTGTACTCTACTCCTGGATAATAATCCTAATTCTCTTACCCCACTAGTTCTGAGATTTTGCACCATCTTTTCAAATAATCCTTTCAATTTGAATAGATATCTGAGAGTTACTAGGTTAGTATATATACTATGATCGTACTGTATAGAATATGATGAAAGAAAGTATTCAGTATTTGCTTTTATCATATACTTTCCAAGTCAAACAGGTCTTCATGTCTTATACACACCCACACACATAACACTGGGTTCATGTTACACTAAAATTAGAGTTTAAGCTTTGGCATTTATTGGGTTTTACGTATGTTTGGTTTATATATATTTGGTTTACATATCTACTTTTAGAAATATTTATATTAATTTCTGGGCATTTGAAAATTCTAACTGTTCTTACTATCAAAGAACAAAGTTAAAAGAAATAACCCAAACTTACCTGTGAAATCACAGTGCAGGATCATACCAAACCAATGATGCGAATTAGCTAGAAACAGAGCACAACTCCTAACCACAAAATTTGTTAAAATAAAAATATAGAGAGTCAAATAGACCCCAAAGATAATTGATTTCTGAATTTACATAATTCTATCGAGTAGCTTCTTTTTTTTTTATTAACTTTTATCAAGCTTCAAGTGAACGTTTACAAATCAAGTCAGACTGTCGCATATAAGTTTATATACACCTTACTCCATACTCCACTTGCTCTCCCCCTAATGAGTCAGCTCTTCCAGCCTCTCCTTTCGTGACAATTTTGCCAGCTTCCCACTCTCTCTATCCTCCCATCCCCCCTCCAGACAGGAGATGCCAACACTGTCTGAAGTGTCCACCTGATATAATTAGCTCACTCTTCATCAGCATCTCTCTCCTACCCGCTGACCAGTCCCTTTCATGTGTGATGAGTTGTCTTCGGGAATGGTTCCTGTCCTGTGCCAACAGAAGGTTCGGGGACCATGACCGCCGGGATTCCTCTAGTCTCAGTCAGACCATTAAGTATGCTCTTTTTATGTGAATTTGGGGTCTGCATCCCACTGATCTCCTGCTCGCTCAGGGGTTCTCTGTTGTGCTCCCTGTCAGGGCAGACATCGATTGTGGCCGGGCACCAACTAGTTCTTCTGGTCTCAGGATGATGTAGGTCTCTGGTTCATGTGGCCCTTTCTGTCTCTTGGGCTCTTAGTTATCGTGTGACCTTGGTGTTCTTCATTCTCCTTTGATCCAGGCGGGTTGAGACCAATTGATGCATCTTAGATGGCCGCTTGTTAGCATTTAAGACCCCAGACGCCACATTTCAAAGTGGGATGCAGAATGTTTTCATAATAGAATTATTTTGCCAATTGACTTAGAAGTCCCCTTAAACCATGGTCCCCAAACCCCCGCCCTTGCTCCACTGACCTTTGAAGCTTTCATTTTATCCCGGAAACTTCTTTGCTTTTGGTCCAGTCCAGTTGAGCTGACCTTCCATGTAATGGGTATTGTCCTTCCCTTCACCTAAAGGAATTCTTATCTACTAATTAATCAGTAAAAAACCTTCTCCCACCCTTCCTCCCTCCCCTCCTCGTAACCATAAAAGTATGTGTTCTTCTCAATTTATACTATTTCTCAAGATCTTATAATAGTGCTCTTATACAATATTTGTCCTTTTGCCTCTGACTAATTTCGTTCAGCATAATGCCTTCCAGGTTCCTCCATGTTATGAAATGTTTCACAGATTCGTCACTGTTCTTTATCGATGCGTAGTATTCCATTGTGTGAATATACCACAATTTATTTACCCATTCATGCGTTGATGGACACCTTGGTTGTTTCCAGCTTTTTGCTATTGTAAACAGAGCTGCAATAAACATGGGTGTGCATATATCTGTTCGTGTGAAGGCTCTTATTTCTCTAGGGTATATTCTGAGGAGTGGGATTTCTGGGCTGTATGGTAGTTCTATTTCTAACTGTTTAAGATAACACCAGATAGATTTCCAAAGTGGTTGTACCATTTGACATTCCCACCAGCAGTGTATAAGAGTTCCAATCTCTCCGCAGCCTCTCCAACATTTATTATTTTGTGTTTTTTGGATTAATGCGAGCCTTGTTGGAGAGAGATGAAATCTCATCGTAGTTTTAATTTGCATTTCTCTAATGGCTAATGATCGAGAGCATCTTCTCATGTATCTGTTAGCTGCCTGAATATGTTCTTTAGTAAAGTGTGTGTTTATATCCTTTGCCCACTTCTTGAGTGGGTTGTTTGTCTTTTTGTGGTTGAGTTTTAACAGAATCATATAGATTTTAGAGATCAGGCGCTAGTCGGAGATGTCATAGCTGAAAATTCTTTCCCAGTCTGTAGGTGGTCTTTTTACTCTTTTGGTGAAGTCTTTAGATGAGCATAGGTGTTTGATTTTTAGGAGCTCCCAGTTATCTGGTTTCTCTTCGTCATTTTTGGTAATGTTTTGTATTCTGTTTATGCCTTGTATTAGGGCTCCTAAGGTTGTCCCTATTTTTTCTTCCAATGTCTTTATCCTTTTGGTCTTTATGTTTAGGTCTTTGATCCACTTGGAGTTAGTTTTTGTGCATGGTGTGAGGTACGGGTCCTGTTTCATTTTTTTGCAAATGGATGTCCATTTGTTAAAAAGACTATCTTTTCCCCAATTAACTGACACTGGGCCTTTGTCAAATATCAGCTGCTCATATGTGGATGGATTTATATCTGGGTTCTCAATTCTGTTCCATTGGTCTATGTGTCTGTTGTTGTACCAGTACCAGGCTGTTTTGACTACTGTGGCTGTATAATAGGTTCTGAAATCAGGTAGAGTGAGGCCTCCCACTTTCTTCTTCTTTTTCAGTAACGCTTTGCTTATCCGAGGCTTCTTTCCCTTCCATATGAAGTTGGTGATTTGTTTCTCTATCACCTTAAAAAATGTCATTGGAATTTGGATCGGAAGTGCATTGTATGTATAGATGGCTTTTGGTAGAATAGACATTTTTACTATGTTAAGTCTTCCTATCCATGAGCAAGGTATGTTTTTCCACTTAAGTATGTCCTTTTGAATTTCTTGTAGTAGAGCTTTGTAGTTTTCTTTGTATAGGTCTTTTACATCCTTGGTAAGATTTATTCCTAAGTATTTTATCTTCTTGGGGGCTACTGTGAATGGTATCGATTTGGTTATTTCCTCTTCAATGTTCTTTTTGTTGATGTAGAGGAATTCAAGTGATTTTTGTATGTTTGTCTTATAACCTGAGACTCTGCCAAACTCTTCTATTAGTTTCAGTAGTTTTCTGGAGGATTCCTTGGGGTTTTCTGTGTATAAGATCATGTCATCTGCAAATAGAGATAATTTTACTTCCTCTTTGCCAATCCAGATGCCCTTTATTTCTTTGTCTAGCCTAATTGCTCTGGCTAGGACTTCTAGCACAATGTTGAATAAGAGCGGTGATAAAGGGCATCCTTGTCTGGTTCCCATTCTCAAGGGAAATGCTTTCAGGCTCTCTCCATTTAGAGTGATGTTGGCTGTTGGCTTTGCATAGATGCCCTTTATTATGTTGAGGAATTTTCCTTCAATTCCTATTTTGGTGAGAGTTTTTATCATAGATGGGTGTTGGACATTATCAAATGCCTTTTCTGCATCAATTGATAAGATCATGTGGTTTTTGTCTTTTGTTTTATTTATGTGGTGGATTACATTAATGGTTTTTCTGATATTAAACCATCCTTGCATACCTGGTATAAATCCCACTTGATCGTGGTGAATTATTTTTTTTGATATGTTGTTGAATTCTGTTGGGTAGAATTTTGTTGAGGATTTTTGCATCTATGTTCATGAGGGATATAGGTCTGTAATTTTCTTTTTTTGTAATGTCTTTACCTGGTTTTGGTATCAGGGAGATGGTGGCTTCATAGAATGAGTTGGGTAGTATTCCGTCATTTTCTGTGCTTTGAAATACCTTTAGCAGTAGTGGTGTTATCTCTTCTCTGACAGTTTGGTAGAACTCTGCAGTATAGCCATCCGGGCCAGGGCTTTTTTTTGTTGGGAGTTTTTTGATTACCGTTTCAATCTGTTTTTTTGTTATGGGTCTATTTAGTTGTTCTACTTCTGATTGTGTTAGTTTAGGTAGGTGGTGTTTTTCCAGGAATTCATCCATTTCTCCTAGGTTTGCAAATTTGTTAGAGTACGATTTTTCGTAATAATCTGATATGATTCTTTTAATTTCATTTGGTTCTGTTGTGATGTGGCCCTTCTCATTTCTTATTCAGGTTATTTGTTTCCTTTCCTGTATTTCTTTAGTCAGTCTGGCCAATGGTTTATCAATTTTGTTAATTTTTTCAAAGAACCAGCTTTTGGCTTTGTCAATTCTTTCAATTGTTTTTCTGTTCTCTAATTCATTTAGTTCAGCTCTAATTTTTATTCTTTGTTCTCTTCTGGTGTCTGATGGATTCTTTTGTTGCTCACTTTCTATTTGTTCAAGTTGTAGGGACAGTTCTCTGCTTTTGGCTCTTTCTCCTTTTTGTATGTGTGCATTTATCGATCTAAATTGGCCTCTGAGCACTGCTTTTGCTGTGTCCCAGAGGTTTTGATAGGAAGTATTTTCATTCTCGTTGCATTCTATGAATTTCCTTATCCCCTCCTTAATGTCTTCTATAACCCAGTCTTTTTTCAGGAGGGTATTGTTCAGTTTCCAAGTATTTGACTTCTTTTCCCTTGTTTTTCTGTTATTGATTTCTAGTTTTGTTGCCTTGTGGTCTGAGAAGATGCTTCGTAATATTTCGATGTTTTGGATTCTGCAAAGGTTTGTTTTATGACCCAATATGTGGTCTATTCTAGAGAATGTTCCATGTGCACTAGAAAAAAAAGTATACTTTGCAGCAGTTGGGTGGAGAGTTCTGTATAAGTCAGTGAGGTCAAGTTGGTTGATTGTAGTAATTAGGTCTTCCGTGTCTCTATTGAGCTTCTTACTGGATGTCCTGTCCTTCTCCAAAAGTGGTGTGTTGAAGTCTCCTAATAATTGTGGAGGTGTCTATCTCACTTTTCAGTTCTATTAAAATTTGATTTATGTATCTTGCAGCCCTATCATTGGGTGCATAAATATTTAATATGGTATATCTTCCTGATCAATTGTCCCTTTTATCATTATGTAGTGTCCTTCTTTATCCTTTGTGGTGGATTTAAGTCTAAAGTCTATTTTGTCAGAAATTAATATTGCTACTCCTCTTCTTTTTTGCTTATTGTTTGCTTGATATATTTTTTTCCATCCTTTGAGTTTTAGTTTTTTTGTGTCTCTAAGTCTAAGGTGTGTCTCTTGTAGGCAGCATATAGATGGATCGTGTTTCTTTATCCAGTCCGTGACTCTCTGTCTCTTTATTGGTGCATTTAGTTCATTTACATTCAGTGTAATTATAGATAAGTATGTGTTTAGTGTTGTCATTTTGATGCCTTTTTATGTGTGTTGTTGACAATTTCATTTTTCCACTTACTTTTTTGTGCTGAGACGTTTTTCTTTGTAAATTGTGAGATCCTCATTTTCATAGTATTTGACTTTATGTTTGTTGAGTCGTTACGTTTTTCTTGGCTTTTATTTTGAGTTATGAAATTGTTACACCTCTTTATGGTTACCTTAATATTTACCCCTATTTTTCTAAGTAAAAACCTAACTTGTATTGTCCTATATTGCCTTGTATCCCTCTCCATATGGCAGTTCTATGCCACCTGTATTTAGTCCCTCTTTTTGATTATTGTGATCTTTTACATATTGACTTCAATGATTCCCTGTTTTGAGCATTTTTTTTTAATTAGTCTTAATTTGTTTTTGTGATTTCCCTATTTGAGTTGATATCAGAATGTTCTGTTCTGTGACCTTGTGTTGTGCTGGTATCTGATATTATTGGTTTTCTGACCAAACAATTTCCTTTAGTATTTCTTGTAGCTTTGGTTTGGTTTTTGCAAATTCTGTAAGCTTGTGTTTATCTGTAAATATCTTAATTTTGCCTTCATATTTCAGAGAGAGTTTTGCTGGATATATGATCCTTGGCTGGCAGTTTTTCTCCTTCAGTGCTCTGTATATGTCATCCCATTGCCTTCTTGCCTGCATGGTTTCTGCTGAGTAGTCTGAACTTATTCTTATTGATTCTCCCTTGAAGGAAACCTTTCTTTTCTCCCTGGCTGCTTTTAAAATTTTCTCTTTATCTTTGGTTTTGGCAAGTTTGAGGATAATATGTCTTGGTGTTTTTCTTTTTGGATCAATCTTAAATGGGGTTCGATGAGCATCTTGGATAGATATCCTTTTGTCTTTCATGATGTTAGGGAAGTTTTCTGTCAGCAGATCTTCAACTATTTTCTCTGTGTTTTCTGTCCTCCCTCCCTGTTCTGGGACTCCAATCACTAGCAAGTTATCCTTCTTGATAGAGTCCCACATGATTCTTAGGGTTTCTTCATTTTTTTTAATTCTTTTATCTGATTTTTTTTCAGCTATGTTGGTGTTAATTCCCTGGTCTTCCAGATTTCCCACTCTGCGTTCTAATTGCTCGAGTCTGCTCCTCTGACTTCCTATTGCATTGTCTAATTCTGTAATTTTATTGTTAATCTTTTGGATTTCTGAATGCTGTCTCTCTATGGATTCTTACAACTTATTAATTTTTCCACTATGTTGTTGAATAATGTTTTTGAGTTCTTCAACTGTTTTTTCAGTGTGTTCCTTGGCTTTTTCTGCAGTTTGCCTTATTTCATTTCTGAGGTCATCTCTGATGTCTTCAAGCATTCTGTAAATTAGTTTTTTATATTCTGTATCTGATAATTCCAGGATTATATCTTCATTTGGGAAAGATTTTGATTCTTTTTTTTGGGGGGGTTGTAGAACTGTCATGGTCTGCTTCTTTATGTGGTTTGATATTGACTGCTGTCTCTAAGCCATCACTAAGATATAGTAGTGATTTATTCTATAATTGCTCAATGAGTCTTGTCTTGCTTTGTTTTCTTTCAATATACGTGGATGGGCTACTAGATTGTGCTGTCTTTTTTGTTGTAGCCCTTTATTTACTTATGACCTATTACCAGCTGGTTTGGGCTGTTGCCGGATATATATGCCTGGGTCTATTCACTATTCTTGAGTAGAATCTGATTTTGGGTCATCAAGTGTGTGGTGCAGACTGTCATCTATCCACCTCGAGAAGTAGTGGTGATAGTTGTGTGCAACAGATTCTAGCAGCAGCTGGGGTTCACACTCCGGGAGGGGGGGCAGGATGCTGACAGGCTTCCCCCAAGTGTCAGTGAGGTAGGTGTGTCTCTATTCCTATAGCACCTTGGTGGGAGGGCTCTGTAGCTGTACCTTAGGCCCCCAATGCAAGTACCTCTACTGATGGGTAGGTGTCACCCTCCTTAGACCCCTAAGGCAAGAGGCTAGGTGGTCTGGGAGGAGCTTCAGCCCTCAGTTCCCTGTTGTGGGTCAGTTAGGGCTGTGTTGAGTAAGCAGAGATATCAGACCTGGGAAACTTGTTTTTCCAGTAAATTTGCTAAAAAAAATGCAGTCAGATCCCTATCAGAACTGCCTTTGCATTATAACAGCCACCTTGTTCCCTGCAAGGATGAAAGCCCGAGATTTGGATGAAAGCCCGAGATTTGGATCGTATATGCTTGGCTGGAGCTGGTTCTGTGTTTTTAGTCCAATTAGGGAAGGATTTTTGGTCCCTGGGTTTTTTGTGGTTGCTTCTCTCAGGCCGGAAGAATGGGTTAGGAAAAGACCAAAAAAAAAAAAAAAAAAAAAAGGGATGGGGAAGCAAAGCCGCGGAGCCGGAGCCGTTCTCCCTCTGGCTCAGGAAATTCCAATGTTAATGAAGCTGCCTGGGAAGGGAAGGGGAGGGTTCAGAAAAACAGGAGAGAGTAGCACCCCAGAATATAGCCAAAGTTGCTTATCTGGCTTGGGATGACTATTTTATCTGAGATTCCCGAGGGGCGTGTTGCCTATGTGTGCTGGCTGTGTGGAGATTGTCCCCGAGGGTCTGGCCCGCTGAAGCCACGGTCAGATCCTCCGCTGCCAGTCCAAAACCCAGCGTCAAGGTGGTTCCCCTGCTGGGACGCTGCACTCCCGGCTCCAAAATCAGTTGCTGCCTCCTGGGGACTTCTCGTCTCGCCAGCCACGTCACCTTGCTGCCCCCGCAGACCGGCTGAGCCCCCTCCCGGGGTTAGTTCAGGGGAGTAGGGCTGCACCCCGAGTTTGTGCCCTGACCGGATGCCGTTTTCAGTTCCCCTGTGCCCAGTTCAAAGCTCAGCACCAAGGTTCCCTGGCTGGGACGCTGCATTCCTGGCTCCAAAACCAGTCACTGCCTCCCAGGGACTTCTCCCACGAGCCGTGTCGCCACGCCACAGGCCCAGACCGGCTGGGCCCCCTCCCAGGGTCAGTTCAGGGGGGTAGGGCTGTGCCCCGTGTTTGCACTGTCACAAGATGTTGTGTTCAGCTCCTCTGGGCCCAGTCCTAAGCCTGGTGCCAAGGTTACCTGACTGGGACGCTGGCTCCAGGCTCCGAAAACAGTCGTTGCTTCCCCGTAGTTTTTTGTTCTCCATCTCTGTCACTAAGGTCAACTCTTTAAATCTGTGTTTGTTGTTCAGGGTTCGTAGATTGTTATGTATGTGATCGATTCAGTTGTTTTTCCAAGTCTTTGTTGCAAGAGGGATCCGAGGTAGCGTCTACCTAGTCAGCCATCTTGATCTAGTAGCATCTTAATTCAAGGAACTATTTCAGGAAAACACTATGTCTAATGTGGTAATATCTGCTATAACAAAGAGAAAATTTACCAAATTATTAATATTTTTAATGTAGATATGGGATATGTCTTCTTATGTGAAGCATCTCTTTAAACTAGAGGCAGTTTAAAAGAAATATAAAAAGATAGTATCCTTGTAATGCTTGGGACCAAAGAATGTTCCTCTTCAATTGTCTCATCTGTAAAATGGGTTAACAACATTGTGAGGGTTAAATTAAGTAATGCAAGTAAAGTACTCAAAGTGTTCAGTACAGTGTGTGTTCAACAAAGGTAGCTTTTATAATCATGTTTTAAGGCAATTTTCTCACATAATAAAATAATAATAAAACGTATCCAGGACTATATTATTTACGGAAACCCTAGTGGTGTAGTGGTTACGAGCTATGGCTGTTAAACAAAAGGTAGGCAGTTTGAATCCACCAGGCGTTCCTTGGAAACACTATGGGGCAGTTCTACTCTGTCTTATAGGGTTGTTATGAGTTGGAATCGACTCAAGGGCAACGGGTTTGGTTTTTTGGTTTTTATATTCTTTACAGAAGTTCATCATAATAGCTTATAAAGCAGGTATTATTCTGATTTCCATTTTATGGATGAGGAAACTGGTAGTTAATAAGCACTCAAGGTAATGATGGAGGAGCTTATTGTTGAACTCTTGACTATCTTACTTTAAATTTCTATATTTAGCCTCTAGTCAATACTGTCAGGAATGTGGAATTTGGATAATTCACTGGAAGGTGGTAATAAGCTTGTCAAGATTTTCCTCCCTGGAATGCACAAATTACTTGAGGATGGATTGGCGGCGGGGGGGGGGGGGGCGGGAATGGCTCTCCTGAGTTAATCTTTATCATTCCTAAGATAAAGATAATAGCTTAAAACCTGGACTACCCGTATGAAAACGTTTATGAAAATAAATCTCATATATAAAAAAGTAGGATGATTATTTCTGCCCCCAAGTTTCTTTGTCTATTTTGTGTATGCTAGTAACAAAAAAAAAGTAATAAAGTGGAAGAGAAATAAAAATTAGAGCTTTTTTTATATGAAAATATTTATTTTATTTGACAATTTGCTTGTTAGAACAAGTATTAAAAGTTCATATGATCCTATAGAATCATAGGAGCCCTGGTGGTTTAGAGTCGTAAAATATTTAATGGATTTTGAGCAAGTATAATTTTTCCATTTACTAATATTTTACTACTGACTTCATTACTCACTCAGGAAATGTTTTCATCAAGTTTTGGAGAAATGAAATGTTTCAACCAACAGACTTTATTTTAAAATAGAATAAGCATGTGCATTTCAACTTCAAATAAATTAACATTTCTGCATGTTTTCCCTAGACTTTTACAAAAAAAGGGACCAAGTGTTAGTAAATATGGTCAGCTATGGTAGAGAAAGGCATGTCTGGGAAATATGTAAAAGAATTAAGAAAAAAAGTGCTAGAGGAAATCTGGTTATAACTGCATCTTAAATGATGATTGGAGGAAACATTACTTACGAGTCGTGGTTAAAGCAGTTTACATTTCATTTCCTAAATTACTTTGCCAAGTTATTACAAGGGCTCTATTTTTTCCATATGTTGTGTCTCACCAAAGTTTCAAGCAAGTCTTTTTCTTATGTACAGAGCCAAGCTTTAAACTGTGGTGGGTAATTTGTGCTTGAAGTGATATAGAGCAAAACTTAACTAAGATTTCATTTCTGAGAATGGACTCTCCTCTTGGGCAATAAACAGATAATTAGTACCCATTATTCATCATCACGGAAGAATAAAATAAATTAAGTTCACTTACTAAAAAACCAAACTTGTTGTCATCAAGTCAATTCCAACTTATACCGACCTTGCAGGACAAAGTTGAGCTGGCCTGTAGGGTTTCCAAGGAGTGGCTGGTGGATTAGAACTGCCGATCTTTTGGTTAGCAGCTGAGTTCTTAAAGACTGTGCCACCAGGGCTCCTTTTCAGCCCATTTAACCAAAAGAAAAAAAAAAAAAAAAAAACCCAGGACCTAAAAAAGTATTTCACAAAATATTTAATGGTACTTAGAAGAACTATTTGAGTGGGAAACCTATCATCATTTGTGGTATTTTGGCATTGTAGTTAACCAAATCTGACAATTGAGTACAAGAATGTTCAAATCGTTGCTTTCATATATTAGGAAAATTTAATTGGAAACATAGATCTACGGTTAAGACTTCTATTATCTGCTAAACATTAGCAATATTAGCAATCTATTTGAGGTATGCTTCAAGTCAAAAAGTGTGAGTCCTCAGCACTATAACCCATCTTTTACCATTCTACGCGTGTTTATTTATATTTATGTATATAAAGATGTGAAGTCCTTGAGTGGTGCAATTGGTTAATACACTCAGCTGCTAACCAAATGGTTGTAGGTTCGAGTCCACTCAGAGATACCTCAGAAGAAAGTCCTAACAATCTACTTCTGAAAAGTCAGCCACTGAGAACCCTGCAGAGCACAGCACTACTCTGACACACATGAGGTCTCCTGAGTCAGAATCAACTCAACGGGAACGGCTTTATATATATATATAAAACGTACATATATATAATATTATTTATAGATATTGTACAATGTTTTATGTATAATATATATTATTTATACATATTATAGTATTTATATTGTATGTAATATATAATATAACATAGTACAATACAATACTATACTATATTATCTGGAGCCCTGGTGGTGCAGTGGTTAAGGGCGACAGCTGCTAACCAAAAAGTCAGCAGTTTGAATCCACTAGCTGCTCTTTGGAAACCCTATGGGGCAGTTCTGCTCTATCCTATAGCGTTGCTATGAGTCGGAATCCACTCAACGGTAATAGGTTATATTTTTATAATATATATATTGTACTATTTCTAAGTATTATAATAATTGTACTATTTATATGTATTATAATAATTATATTATTTATATGTGTATATATATATATTGCCGTTGAGTCGATTCCAACTCAGGGAGACCACATGTGTGTCAGAGTAGAACTGTGCTCCATAGAGTTCTCAGTGGCTGATTTTTCAGAAGTAGTTTGTTAGGCCTTTCTTCTGAGGTGCCTCTGGGTGGACTCGAACTTACAACCATTTGGTTTGCGTTTTATTGTTATTTTTAGGTACCGACAAGTTGGTTTCTACACGTAGGGACAAAAGGATGTGTAAATATGGTCCTATGAGAGGAACTAAGTGACTCAATGGTTACGTGCTCATCTGCTAACCAGGAGGTTGGTGGTTTGAATCCACCAGTGGCTCCAACAGAGATAAGACCTGGCAATCAGCTCCCATAAAGATTACAGCCTAAGAAACCCTATGGAACAGTTCTACTCTGTCCTATAGGCTCACTTTAGTTGGAATTGACTTGACAGCACACGACGTCAACAACATGAAGTAAAGAAATAGGATTAAAAAAAAACCCCACAAATTACTCTAATATGACACTGCTGTTTCTATTAGACTTATCCTCATAAGTTCATGGTTGTCCATGGTTAGAGTTTCTCCATGGCAAAGGAGGAAGAGTTTGGTCAAACAGCTATATGGCATTTTGTAGATAATCAATAAAATTCAATTGCTAATGGAATTTAGTGTGCACTTCTAACATATATTAAAAACATAAATTTATCCAAATAAATTAACCACAGCAGTGTTATTTTTGCTTATATTTTTAATCAAAGAAATTCCCTGGTCTTAACAAGGATTGTATACAAGTACCTGGGTGGCACAAATAGTTTGTGCTCAACTACTAACCTAGAGATTGGTGGTTTGAATTTACCCAGCAGCACTGTGGAAGAAAGGCCTGGCAATCTGTGATTACAGCCAAGAAAATCCTATGGAGCAGCTCTCCCCTGTGCCACACGGGGTTGCCATGAGTTGGAAGTGAGGGCAGCAGGATCTATGAGTACATGCTGGGTTTCAGGTGTGTTTAATCTGCCCGCATTGATTTCATAGTTAAGCCTAAGCCATAATAAGCCGTCGAGAGTATTTAAAAATGAGAATTTGTTTCTCCTTTCTAGGCAGTTTGCCAAGAGCCATATTAATAGAATTTAGCACCGTTTGAATAAAATGATTTGGTGTATCTTACTGCACAGGACAGGAGTATACATTTCTTTCAGGAGAACTGATTATTAGAGAATGACATCAAGGGGCAGAAAACAAAGATAAATGTTTGAACAATTTTAGTGTTTAGTTCTTCGTTTTATATTGACCCGAGTTTTTCAATACCATTTTGGCTTCTTTTTAATTAATAAGGTATTGCTTAATAAAATCAAGGTGGGAAAGTCACACATTTGAAGACAAAATCACAAAGTTTTGAAGTCAAGTTCTACAATTTCCTGGGAGCGGTAATTTGTTTTCAAGCGGGGAACCTGCTGTTTAAATTATCTCATAATTGTATCCTTTCCCTTTATGAACATTTCCTCAAATCATTCAAAATCTAAATATCACTGTAAACATAATTTCTTGTTGGATAATTATATAATTTTTAGACAAAACTAGAATCCTGCTAAATACTTATGAGGAATATATTAGCTCTGCAATAATTAAGAAAAAAATCAAGCTAGCAATAAAAAAAAAGACAAGCCAATTTCACTAACCTCACGACTACATCCTTCTTTTTTTAGCTTCAAATGTTCTTAGTTCAAGAACATTTTCCCTTTATTAGAAAACAATAAAGATTTCGAAGTTTACAAAATTGTGTGTATTCTAATTTGGTGACTTACCTCCTTACCCTAGAATTATTTAGGATATTAATGTGATTGTCTCAGTCAGATTCCACCATTTAGATATCTAAGTTACATGTTTTTCTTTTATTTAATTAGAAATGTTTGTCAATGACTTTGCTCTTAGAAGGCAGCTCTTCTTTTCTTCCATGTTATTTCTGTTGAAAAATAACAAAATCCATATTATGACTGTCAACATTTTACAATCTTACCGGATTAAAATGTTTTCTGTTATGATTAACTAATATTCATTCTATTATTTGAAGCCTTGAAGAACTGAATGTCAGGAGTAAGGGATTTGATGGAAGATTAATTTAGACTCCTGAGTTGTGATTTGGCAACACACATATCGTGGGAATGTTCAGAATTGGGGACTTAACAATTCCATTTGACTTATAGTATCACTTTACCCATTTAATTTAAAGGGACAATGAATTTAGTTCAAGTAAAATTAGTATCAGTTCCAACCTGATGCTGTTTCCTCTCCATCTCATAATCTGTAGCATTGCTGAATAAATTATCTTGGATTTATTTTGAATGTTGTTTCACTTTCAGTGAGCAAACTGCTTCACATATAATAGTTAGAGGTTATAGATTGCAACTATTTTATCCCTTTAAAGCATGTATGATTACTTTTCATATTCCTTGACTCAATAAATAAAAAACCAAAAATCTTAGTGTATCATGAATAGCTTTAATTTTTTGGTAATAACATGAATTTATAAAACTCTATTTTGGGTGTTAGTATCTGAGAAACAAGAAAGAAGGAACATGTATAAAGCTTGCTGTTGCTTACAAAGAGAGGAAAGTCATACTGAGAAAACTTGAATGCCATAACAATTAGAGCGAAATAAAAGAAAGCTGAAATCGCTCTTTTCAGGTATAATTATTTTGAAATGAAGAAAACCTGGGTCTGAGTTTATTTGCGCCCCCAAAACCAAAAACCAAACCCAGTGCCGTCAAGTCGATTCCAACTGACAGTAAGCCCTTAGGACAGAGTAGAACTGCCCCATAGAGTTTCCAAGGAGCGGCTGGCAGTTTCAAACTACCAACCCTTTGGTGAGCAGCCGTAGCGCTTAACCACTACGCCACCAGCGTTTCCTTTAATTGTACACTCTAAGAAAATGGAAAATCTTGCTTTCTCAGTATACGTTTTGAAAGCTTTTACTTCAGTCAAGTTCAATATGTGAGAAGCTGCTTTTGCTTTCACAGTTCAGTAAGTTGGTGCATCCTGATGCTTGGTGACCCTATGAATTCCTTGCATGGTTTTCAATCTATGTAACTGTTTTTCGTAATGATTAAAACCACTGTTGGAAAAAATATTCCTTATAGCATTTTCTTCAAAACAGTTTTTTTTTTTTTTTTTAAACAGGATTTAATGTGTAGTGGTATTGGAACCCTCAATATTTTCTAATAGAAAGACTGAAAGAGTAGTGACACACGAAAGAAAGAGTATTTTAACTTAAATTTTCATAAGGAAGTGCAAGGCAAAGTGAGAGACGGGCCTGGAATCTTGAAACAAAACTGCCATACTTGATTGGTCTTTAAAGGATATTTGTCATTCTTTTTGCACATACTTTCTGCTCAGATAGCATCCTTGTCCTCTAGAGATTAAAAAAATAATATTTTTTTGGCTGAGTGCCAAACATCTGGTTTGAAAATAAAACATCTGCACAATCATTTGTTTTTTCTTATTATTTGGTGCTTAGGTGAAATACCTATATGACTATGTGAATCTTTCATCTGATCCCAATATTTTAGTGTTGATACAGCTTAAACTGTCATATTAAATCCTAGTGGCTAGGCTAACTACAAACAAATATTTCATAAGTGTAAGCTTCTTATGCTTTTCTTAGATTGAGTTGGTTTCCTCAAAGTAAATGAAATCAATACCTTTCTTAATGTTTCTGCCGACTCTGTAATCATGACTAAAGAACAATTCTGAAAATATCTCTATCGAAACAAAGGAGCCCTGGTGGCACAGTAGTTAAGAGCTTAGCTGCTAACCAAGAGATCGACAGTTCGAATCCACCAGCCGCTCCTTGGAAACATTATGGGGCAGTTCTGCTCTGTCCTATAGGGTTGCTATGAGTCAGAATAAACTCCACAGTAACAGGTTTGGTTTATTTAAAGAAGTGAGAATTCTGCCTTGAGCTCTTATAAGTAGTAATAACAATTGCAAATAATATTTGGTGAAAGTCTTTGTGGAGCCATGGAACCATTTAGTAGATATAGAAGGTAGGAGACAATAACAACAACATGTACAGCAAAGGAATTTCCTCCTTACATATAGTTTCCCAAGAAGTTGACTTGAGAAGAAATTTGGAAGACAGCTTCCTGGCCAACAGACTGGAAGAGATCCATATTTTTGCCCATTCCAAAAGAAATATATTGTTTCCCAAGAAGTTGACTTGAGAAGAAATTTGGAAGACAGCTTCCTGGCCAACAGACTGGAAGAGATCCATATTTTTGCCCATTCCAAAAGAAATGTGATCCAATAGAATGTGGAAATTATCAAAAATATCATACACAGATAAAGTTTTACTGAAGATCATTCAAAAGCAGTTGCAGCGGTACATTGACAGGGAACTACCAGAAGTTCAAACTCGACTCAGAAGAGGACATGGAATGAGGTTATCATTGCTGATGTCAGATGGATCTTGGCTGAAAGCTGAGAACACCAGAAAGATGTTCACCTATGTTTTATTGGCTATGCAGACATTTGACTATGTGGATCATGAGAAATTACGGATAACGTTGCAAAGAATGGGAATTCCAGAACACGTAATTGTGCTCATGTGGAATCTGTACATGGCTCAAGAGGCAATGGTTAGAACAAAACAAAGGGATACCATATGGTTTAAAATCAGGGTTGCATCTTTCACCATACTTATTCAATCTGTATACTGAGCAAATAATCTCAGAAGATGGACTATATGGAGAAGAATGGGGCATCAGGATTGGAAGATGACTCATTAACAACCTGTGGTATGCAGATAACAAAATCTTTCCTGCAGAAAGTGAAAAGAACTTGAAGCACTTACTGATGAAAATCAAAGACTACAGCTTTCAGTATGGATTGCACCTCCATATAAAGAAAACAAAAATCCTCACAACTGGACCAGTAAGCAACATTATGATAAACAGAAAATAGTGAAGTTGTCAATGATTTCATTTTACTTGGATCCACAATCAATGCCCATGGGAGCATTGGTCAGAAAATCAAACGACCTGTTGCATTGGGCAAATCTGCTGCAAAAGACTTCTTTAAAGTGTTGAAAAGCAAAGATATCGCTTTGAGAACTAAGGTGAGCCTGATCCAAGCAATGATATTTTCAATGGCCTCAAAAGCATGTGAAAGCTGGACAATGAATAAGGAAGACGAAAGAAGAATTGATGCCTTTGAATTATGGTGTTGGCAAAGAATATTGAATATAGCATGAACCGCCAGGAGAAGAAACAAATTTGTCTTGAAAGAAGTACAGACAGAATGCTCCTTAGAAGCAAGGGTGGTGAAACTTTGTCTCACGTACTTTGCATAGGTTATCAAGAGAGACCAGTCTCTGGAAAAGGATATTATGCTTGGTAAAGTAGAGGGTCCACAAAAAAGGATAAGCAGCCTCAATGGAATGGATTGACACAGTGGCTACAACAAAGGGCTCAAGCATAACAACAATTGTGAAGATGGTGTAGGACTGAGCAGTATTTCATTCTGGTGCATGTAGGGTGGCTGTAAGTTGGAGCCAACTCAATGGCATCTAAGAACAAACAATAACAACAACAAATATCACTTCTCAAGAAAAGGCAGAAACTGGCAATTCTTTCTTTTTTTTAGGTAAAATAATTCATACAGTAAAAAATATCATAAATATAATTAATGGGGGCTCATTATAATGTTTTTTTTTCTTTATCAGGGAAACAGTAAAAATGCCATATATGATCATTTTTATATATTTCAAAGTATGTTGTTGTGCATTAGTGTAAACTATTAGCCACCTTTAACACGTTTTTTAGTGAAGGTTCTGTAGTTGTTTTTAAGTGCCGTTGAGTTGGTTTCAGCTCAGAGTGATCCTATGTACAACGGAACGAAACACTACCTAGTCCTGTGCCACCCTCACTACTATTGTTATGCTTGAGCCCATTGTTGAAGCCATGAAGGTTCTAGACAACTTTAAAAATTGCCCTTTATCATTGTAGTCAATTATTCTATAATACATCCCACAGCATGTGAACTAAGCGAACAGAATGAATATTGTTTACTGTTTCTGTTTGTAGTGAAGACTTTAAAAAGGAATCTATCTTAAGTAAAATCAACCAAATAAACTGGAGATGAGGTGGGTGTGGGTTTGGTTAGGGAGCCCTGTTGGTGCTATGGTTAAGTGCTTGCCTACTAACTGAAAGGTCAGAGGTTCAAACCCACCAGCTGCTCCATGGGAGAAAGATTTGGCAGCCTGCTTCCATAAAGATTTACAGCCTTGGAAACCACATGGGACAGTTCTACTATGTCCGATAGGGTCACTGTGAGTCAGATTGACCCTATGGCAACAGGTATAGCTTTGGTTGGAAGTGGTTGTCAGAAGTTGGTGTATAAAGGAAAGGGAGTTGGACAAAAGGGGACTATTTTTTGGTAGAGAGAGTGGCTTAAGCCGGGTTCTTTAGATAAGCAAAAACAGTAAAGCGTATAAATCTATCTATCCATCCATCCATCCATCCATCCACCCACCCACCCACCCACCCATCATCCATCTATCTATCTGTCTGTCTGTCTGTCTGCCTGCGTGCCTGCCTGCCTATCTATCTAATCTCTCTATCTCTCTCTCTCTATCTAATCTATCAGTCTGTCTGTCTATCTAATCTATCTGTCTGTCTGCCTAATCTATCATCTATCTATCTGTCTGTCTGTCTGTCTATCTATCTATCATCTATCTATCATGTATCTATCTGTCTGTCTGTCTATCTATCTATCATGTATCTATCTATCTATCATCTATCTATCTATCTACCTACCTATCTATCTATCTATCTATCTATCTATCTATCTATCTATCATCTATCTATCTACACACAGATTTATATCAAGGAAATGGCTCACGCAATTGTAGAGGCTGTAACATCCAAAGTCTGTGGATTAGGATAGAGGCTTCCCTTGATTCACGTAACTACAGGTGCTGGCTAACCCAAGATCGGCAGGTCACTGAGCAGGGCCCTTGCTCACAGGTTGTGAAGATCAATGAGTCCCAATATTGGCAAGCAAGACTGCAAGGCTTCTCCTGATTCATGTAGCTGCAGGGGCTGGTGAACCCAAGATGAGCAGGTCAGAAGGCAGGATTTCTGCTCACAGGCTGTGAAGATTGATGAATGCCAAGATTGGCAGATAAGCTGATAGATCAAGTCCCAAGAAACAGAGGTCAGACAAACAGGAGGCAGCCACAGGATCCAGAGTGAACAAAAAGCCAGAATGTCTGCATATATTCAGATGCAAGCCACACCCCCAAGGAAACGCCCCTTCAACTGATTGGCTACTCAAAGCAGCTTCCATCATGGAAGTAATCACATATAAACACTGAGAATCATGGCCCAGCGAAGCTGACACAGAATCTTAACCATCACAGTCCAACCCTTGTCAACTTGGCAAATGTACACATCTCCTTAAACCATATATAATCTCTGGATAAAGACAATTATAAAGTCATACGTGTGCCTGACATGATACAACGAACATGTGTACAACCAAAAATGCACTAGCCCTGTTTACATCTTATATAAGTGTAAACCCAGTACCCAGTGCCATCGAGTCGATTCCGACTCATAGTGACCCTATAGGACAGAGTATATATAAGTGTAGAAAACAAAAATATTTGATGCACCTATACAAAAGAGAAATACTCATAACAATTACAGTCATCGTTTCTGCAACTGGTCGTAACTGGCATTTAGAACTACCTTCTTCCACCACCCATTCTGTATTCCCTTTGCTCTCAGCAAGCACTTAGGCTGGTTGTGGTTCTTTTCCTGGTGAGGTGATCCAAACTTTCACTCCTGAAGGGTCTGGGTCATTAGTAGCCATGTCGGGGTTGGGTTGCTATAGTTTTCCATTGACTTTAATCAGAGGACATGGTAGCACCAAGAAATGCCTTAAGGGATCTCCTGCATTCCAGACATACTCTTCTTTGCCTCAATTATGTAATATCAACCCAATTTCCTCTTGGTAATCAGGATCAATCACACTAGCCAGTATAGTAACTCCCTTCTTATTTTCTACATGAAAGAGCATAAAAATTTTATTTCAACAAATATTTAGAGCAACAAGTATGTACTGGGTGCTGTACTAAGCACTGGGTAAAGAAGGTTAAAAAACAAACAAAAACAACAACAACAACAAAAAGGCAGGTTTAGAATTCTTAGTTGTAAGCAACAGACACTGGCTAACTCCTGCAGAAGGAAAATCTTGGGTAAGGATATGGACGTTTCCCAGAGCAAATAAAAACTGGAAGAATAGGCAAGAATCATGGGCAGGAACAAATACCTTATAGATGAGTGTGGGAGAGATACAGCAACCAAGAACACAAAAAATATCAATGTTGATGCTGGTGCTGTTCCAGAAATAGAGTTCTGAAATAGAGAATAATAATGTGTGGACAGAGTGCTGAGACTGGAAGGATGAAAAGAAACCTGGCACAAGAAAATGGCATATATGGACATTGTTTTCCCCTCCCTGGTATCACCCTTTTCCTACAATCTGCTCTAGAGGTGGTAACCGCGGCTATGAGTTATATATCAACGTGAACTTAGTGATAGATTGATTCAGAGACAGGCACGTGACACAATGAGGGTAAATTCTAAAATTTTGTTCAGATGATTAGGAAGGAGAAAATCTCTTCACTGAGGCTGTTGTATTGACAGAATGTAGATGACCTAGCAACCCACTCCCATTGAGTCAATTCTGACTCATAGCGACCTTATAGGACAGAGTAGAACTGCCCCACAGGGTTTCCAGGGCTGTAATCTTTACAGAAGCAGGCTGCCACATCTTTCTCCCATGGAGTGGCTGGTGGGTTCAAACCACTGAACTTTCAGTTAGCAGCTGAGTACTTAACCACTATGCCGGAACTAATACAGATGAAAGTAACATTTGGTGTCTTATATCTGTGTGGTGGCAATGCATATAGGGAGAAGTGGTCAAATTTAAGAGATAAATGAGAGGAGTTGTTGATGGATTACATACTAGTTTTAGTAGTGAAACCTTCACTTCTTGAATGGAACTTTTTTTATTTGCATGATATTTCTATATTATTCAAGACTCTTCTGACTGCAAATGGCAGAAATCTAATTAAAATTAAATTAAGAAAAAAATATATATCTGGGAAATCTTAGGGTAGATTAGGGCTTCAGGGACAAATGTATCCAAGCTCACAGACAATTTTTTAATTTTCTATCAATCTATGATCTGTTTGTTTTTGATCTTTAAAAAAAAACGTACTGCTCCACTTTCTTCAAGTGTCAGTGTCTTAGTTCCCTAGGGCTTCCATAACAAAATAACACATACTAGATGGTTTATGAGAACAGAGATTTACTGTCTTATAGTTCTGGGGGACACTAGTTCAAATTCAAGGTGTCAGCAGAGCCATGTTTTCTCTGAAGTCTCTTGAAAAAGATCCTTTGTTGTCTCTCCCGGTTTCTGGTAGCCCAGATGTTCCTTCTCTTGCAGCTGTAGCATAACTCTCTGGTCACATAGCCATGTTCCTACTCCCTTTTTCCCTGTCTCTTCATGTCTTCTATAAGGACATTAGTCATCTAGGATTAGAATCTGCCCTAGTCCTGTATGACCTTGTGTTAATTTAACTGATGACATCTTCAAAGATACTATTTCCAAATAAGGTCACATTCACAGGTACCAGTGTCTAGGAGTTCAGCATATCTTTTTAGGAGACACAATTTAATCCATAACAGTGAGTGGACATGATTTCAGGCAGTCACATGTAAACAACACCTGAGGAATTAAAGAGAAATTTCTTCGTCTCCAATCCACAAATGGAGTACCTGAGAAGGATTCTGATGAGATCATCACATCTAAGGCCTGATGAATATGCTTACTTCTGCAGGGGTCAGCAGTGGTTATGTAAGCAGAGAAAGCTTATTGTGCATAGCAAAACAAACAAATAAAAAATGAACAAGAAAACAGAGCATGGCATATAACTATATAGAATAACCTGTGAAAAGACAAAAATAATCCCGGACCTCAAGGAGCTGGTTTGGTGCTCAAAGCTAGGCCTTGCTGTTCTCCTGTTAAACATTAACCATTTCATAGAAAATCAACATCAGACAAGGCTACTTTTTGACCATGATGGATCAAGAACAATCAAAACCACTGTGCAATCAAGTCTGAACGTAGTCAAAACATGCACACTGTCCAAGCCATGAAACTGACCAAACAGCCCCCTATCCTGGCTAATATAAGTAATTGCTACATCTTCACCAATTAACGCTTTAGCTTGTGTCTAGTTTCCTTTTTCTAGGTAAGATTTATTATGATACCTAATCATAGAATCAGCTGCCCTTTTGGATATCTTCCAATCCAGGGCCAAGACTCAATTTCTTAAATTCTTCCTCAAAATCACCTAACACAAGCCCAAATCCTACAAAAAGTCCTTTATAACAGACTCTTGTTGAGAGCCCCCATGGATCCTCATGATGTGTGTTCTCCCTCACTGAAACAAGTAAAAACCCAACTCATCAAACTAGAGCTTTATTCTTAGTCGTCTTTGGCTGGAGGTCATTGACTCCAGGATTTTTATCATTAGTAAAACAAAAGTAACGACAACAACCTCATTCAAGTTTAAGAGGAATGACCAGTAGCAACCCATAAACTTCATCCAGTTCTATCTCACAATCTCTCTCTCCATTTTTTCATTTCAGGGAGTAGTACAAAACACAACAATGGCTGAGAGTCTACAGTAAGTGACCACTATGATATCAAGTGTGATGATGCACTTGAACTAGCGTGAGATGTCATGTTACTTGTAGTGTTCTATGTACATCAGCTGGCTTCGCTATGAGACAAAGCTTGTCCCAATTCTTTGATGAATGAGGAAGCCATTGTGTTTTACTTTAGCTATCAATTTGACAGCATAATGCCATCAGGCTTCTTTTGGCTTTCTCCGCCTTCAGTCATTTATAGTTTTCTCCAGATCTTTCTCTAGGGCTATTCCAGCCAAAAATTGGCCGTAGCACTGAAAAAGAAATCACTTGGTCATGGCTATCTTCTGGCCATTGAAGGCAGGTTGAAGCTGTGGACAAGATAAGTATTCTTTGCCCACTTGGAAGTAGGATAAACAAATGCAGGTCTCTGTTGAATTCGTTGCTCCTTCTTCTATATTCTTTTAGACACCAGCTATGCCTGAATTGTACACTGATTATATGATTTGTTTGAATTTCTGCCTCTCTCTAGCGGGACGGAATAAGCATTATTCAACTATAAGTTCTCAATAACTAGCATTATTTCTTATATAATTGTTGTTGTTAGGCGTCATCGAGTCAGGTCCGACTCATAGTGACCTTATGCACAATAGAATGAAACACTGCCTGGTCCTGCACCATCCTTACAATTGTTGTTATGCTTGAGACCATTGTTGCAGCCACTGTGTCAATCCACCTTGTTGAGGGTCTTCCTCTTTTCCACTGACCCAGTAATTTGCCGAGCATGATGTCCTTCTCCAGAGACTGATGCCTCCTGACAACATGTCCAAAGTATGAAAGATGCAGTCTCGCCATCCTTGCTTCTAAGGAGCATTCTGGTTGTACTTCTTCCAAGACAGATTTATTTGTTCTTCTGGCAGTCCATGGTATATTCAATATTCTTCGCCAGCACCACAATTCAAAGGCATCAATTCTTCTTCAGTCTTCCTTATTCATTGTCCAGGTTTCACAGCATATGATGCGATTGAAAATACCATGGCTTGGGTCAGGGGCACCTTAGTCTTCAAGGTGACATCTTTGCTCTTCAACACTTTGAAGAGGTCCTTTGCAGCAGATTTACCCAATGCAATGCGTCTTTTGATTTCTTGACTGCTGCTTCCATGGCTGTTGATTGTGGATCCAAGTAAAATGAAACCCTTAACAATTTCAATCATAAATAAACTTCACTGGCTTGCCATTTCTCAGCCTGGCATGATCTTCTTACAAACCCGCCAACTTCCTCTTATACCTTGTTGCTCAGATTCTCTACCTGGACTTTAAAAAAATGCACCAAAATATTTTCAACATCCTGTGCTTGTTTTTGCAGTTTCTTCAGCTGGAATGACCATTCTCAATGATTCATAATCAACCTCCTTCTTATTTTCAAGTTTCAGCTCAAATGTCTTCTTTTCAGGATAGTCTTCTCCAACTCTATTGCTGTCAAGTCAGTTCTGACTTAGAGCAACCCCACGTGTGACAGAGTAGAACTGTGTCACAGATTGAATTGTGTCCCCTCAAAATATGTGTCAACTTGATTAGGCCATGATTCCCAATATTGTGTGGTTGTCCTTCATTTTGTGACTTTCCTATGTGTTATAATCATAATCTCTGCCTGTGGTTAGAGAAGATCTGGGTGGAATGTAACACCTTTCCTCATGTCACGTCCCTGAACCAATGTAAAGGAAGTTTCCCTCGGTGTGGCCTCTACCACCTTTTATCTTACAAGAGATAAAGGAAAGGGAAGCAAGCAGAGAGTTGGGGACCTTATACCACCAAGAAAGCAATGCCAGGAGCAGAGCGTGTCCTTTGAACCTTGCGTGGAGAAGCTACTAGCCCAGGGGAAGTTTGATGACAAGGACCTCCCTCCAGAGCTGACAGAGAAAGCTTTCCCCAGAGCTGATGCCCTGAATTTGGACTTTTAGCCTGCTTTACTGTGAGGAAGTAAATTTCTCTTTGTTAAAGCCATCCACTTGTGGTATTTCTGTTATAGAGGCACTAGATGACTACGACCCAACTGCTCTATAGGATTCTCTTGGCTGTAAACTTTATGGAGGGAGATCACCAGGTAATTTCTTCTGTGGTGCTACTGCGGATTTGAACATTCAACCAGACCAGTTGCCGTTGAGTCCGACTCATAGTGACCCTATAGGACAGAGTAGAATTGCCCCATAGGGTTTCCAAGGAGCAGCTGGTGGATCCTAACTGTGACTTTTTGGTTAGCAGTTGGATGCTTAACCATTGTGCCATCAGGCCCCCTTTTAGGTTAATAGTTGAGTGCAAACTATTTGTGCCACCAGGAACCTTTCTTCTCTGATACCCACTTACATACCATATGTATTTCCTTTATAGAATCTGTCCCAATATCTGGCTTTCTTGTTTAGTGATTTATTATGTTGTATATTGTCTAAAAAAAAAAAAAAAAAAAAAATTTTTTTTTTTTTTTTATATTGTCTGTCTTCTCACTGGAATGTGAGTTACATGTGGACAAGAATCATCTTTAGCACGTGCATAGCTCTGTCCTCAGTGCCTCCCACAGGGATTGAGACTTAGTAGGTCCTCTACAAATGTTTATTGAATTCATGAATAAAAGAGTGAGCGAGGAATTATTTTGTAGCTGTCCCAAGGAATTCATCTTTTTATGGGTGGAAATAAAAATAAGCACAGATAATTATAATACTTTGAGAAAAGGCATTAAAAACCATATGAGGTAATGGGAGGTCAGGGTCTGAGAGGTCCTTGATGCAGAGATATGAGAGGAATCTATAAGAGCTGGTAGCATTTAAGTAGGACCTTGAAGGATCGTTAGGATTTTGAAGTGGCAGTCAGGAAGAGGTAATATCATGTCAGAAGGAATAGTGTGTAATAGGCAGGGCTTGGGGATGATGATGACTCTAGTTTGGTTGGAACATAAATTTCACTAATAGAATGATGGGAGCAAGAGTTAGGAAGGAAAACTGATGCCAGAGTGTGCAAAGTTTGAAAGGCCTGGTAAGACTGGATTCTATGATGTAGGTTGAGTTTGATTTTGAGCCAAGGGGTAATTTAGTTAGAATTGTTTCTTCAGGTGACTATCTGAAAGTAGCATGTAGAACAATTTGTAAAGGAATAAAATCATTAGGAAAACAACTTGGAGGTTATTGCCTGAAACAGTGCAGGTGAAAAATTGTGTGGACCTGAGCTACGGTGTTAAAAGTGGGAATAGAAGGAAGATGGTGAGCACACAGTACATTCAATAGGATATACAGAAATGCACTAGGTGCTTATTCTTTACTTTAATAATTTCCTGTATATAAAACTTTTGCTTGGACAATTAGTTCTTTTATTGAGAAAGGTTGCACTCAGAGTAAAATTTCAGAGAGAGAAACTTGAAGTGGACAAAGGGCAAAGAAATACGCTGGCTTCCATTGCAGAGAAATATTCATAGTAATGCAAGGCAAACTGGCCAGATGCAATTAGAAGTGGACCACAGTCGGTGATTCATACTGGGACAAAATGTCACACTGATAGTAGCTAAATATGACATTCCAACTCTTTTTATGATAGAGTCACTATTTGGGGGTAAGGGCTTTAAAGTTTCATTTTGGTCTTTTTCAGCCAGTTTTACTTAAGAGAAATAAGTAATAACGTTGCTTAAATGCAAGCAGTAATGATATGTCACTACTACAATGGCATATTAAAATGTTCCATAATTATCACTATTAATCTATTACTGATGAGCAGATTCTAGCTCACATTTCGGGATGGCCTACACACGGTCTTTGTTTTTAATTCATAAATAAAAGGTTTCATGGAGCCATCTTTACTTTGCCTGAAAGTAACTGAATTAGATCTTAATCATGAAGGAATATTTCCTTTTAGGAATGCTAATATTTTGTCAGTATTAGAATAAGTAAAGCATTTATTGAAGTAATTATTGTACCTAGTTTTATAAAGAATAAATATTGCAACAATAAGCTTTTCTGGTAGGATAAATATCTGCCTTATACATTTAAAGTCAAATTTATTATTATTTCGGTAATAATAAAAAGGCAGTGCTGAAATATATTCAAATCCTAATTAGGTTATCCTTTACTCTCTTTAATCTTTGATTTGGCTGGCATCTTAATATTTTGGGCTGATTATTATTTGCTACCCACATCCAGTATTTAATTGAAATTACTTTATCAACTACACATACATTTTAACCAGCTCCTGTTCCATGTTGGAGTACAGTTTGATTCTATTAAATAATTCACTTTGTCATTAAATTCACCTCTCAGTGGTCTTGCCTGTTAAATATGGTGTTTTGGAGAAAATCCATATTACTGAACATTCACTGGTGACATGAATTATCTCCCGAAGATGGTGTTGTGATTCAATGCCGTAAGTTATTTGGACAGCTCTTACGGTAACTCTGTTTTACTCTGTAACACCTCATAACTCAGTGCTGTCAGCTGAAAAGACTGGAAAGAAGTTTCCAGATCCTATATGCCCTCTTCCATTAGTCCTCGTTCTGTTTTCTCCTAGCAGAGAGAAGCTCCATCGCAGCTATCACTGGTGAAATTTCCCTTTGAACGGTAGGACTTATTCTCTGAATTGTTTTGGATCTAATACAATTAAATAAACCTCTTAAAAGAGGCAAAATTTTTGATCCTTTCAGGACCTCAAGTATTTATTTTCCAACTTTCTGGAATAAACATTTGTATTCAGACATCTTCACTTCTCCATGCTCCCTTTGGAGCAAAGTCTTATTTGCAACTTGATGATGTCACCCAAGAACTGCCTGAGTGTGTGCCATGCCATTATGGCTGTGCTGTGTTAGGAATAGCAGGTGGAAGTGAGAGAGGGGAAATCTTGCAGTTAGGATTCAGAGCTGATACAATTATCTGTCATTTCGGACAAATGCCAGAAGATGGCAGTCCTATTTGTTCAGGACTTTATGAATTTTGCAAGACCCGTGAGTCCTCTTTGGTTTCCACACGATCATAGCTCATGAAGAAACCCAGAAATTAGTTTTTGTTACTATAGAAACAAAATGGAATGACTGATCCTTTTTTTCTTTTTAAAGAAACAGTCTTAAAAATCAGGAAAAAACCAACAAAAAGTACTAGGAAAAGAAAGTGCTAGGGAAAACAAAACAATTTTTTTCCTTATTGTATAATTCTGAAATCCTTGGGCACTTATAAGTTCTCTTATGTATTTCTTCCTTCCTCCCTCCCTCCCTCCCTGCCTCCCTTCCTCCCTTCCTTCCTTCCTTCCCTCCTTCCCTCCCTCCCACCCTTCCTTTCTTTCTCTCTCTCCCTCTCTTTGTTTCTTTCTCTCTGTCTCTTTCTCTCTCCCTCCTCCCCTCCCTCCTTTCCTTCTTTTTACAGAAATATATTCAAATTGGCTTTTGAAATATTCTATTATTTTTGCAGAGCCCTGGTGGCACAGTGGTTAAGCTCTTGGCTACTAACCAAAAGGTTAGCAGTTTGAATTCACCAGCTGCTCCTTGGAAATGCTATGGAGCAGCTCTACTCTGTCCTACAGGGTTGCTATGAGTAGAAATTGAGTCGATGGCGATGGATTTTTTTTTTTTTTTTTGAGTAGTGCTTTTGCTTTCTTGATGAAATCTATTAAAACAAATTAACTTAACTTGTATTAAGTGCAAAAATATACAAGTAGAAAGCTGAAATGATTTCCTTCAGTATAAGAAAGACCAGAGTTATTTTCATGATTTTTACTGGAGTAACATAAGGTATTTCAAGGCAGGAATAATCTAAAACAGTGCTGGATTAAGAAAACAATAGTGTCTTTTTCTTTTTCCTCAGCATCTTACTAATTCAGATAGTTTTGCAATTACTTTCAGTGAATTTATGTACTATATGATTCAAAAGGTAGATTGATCATTTTTGGCTACTCCAATATGTAGTTTCAAAAAACTTACTTAACCTTATGGTACTCAGTCAGGTTCTCTCTTTGTATTTGGGACTTCATGGAGCCTATGTTTTATTAATTTTAATTTTGTATGAGATCTACTGACTAGTGAGGCATAGACAGTATATATAACAACTGCATTTTCAGAAAGCGCCTTCCTTTTCCATCCTGGGAGTAAACAATCACACAGCCACAGAAAGTGAAAATTCATGTGGAACAAAAGCTCTGTTAGATGGGGCCAGTTAGCAAAGGCGCTGGTGCAAACCAGCTCCGTAACTACTACACTCTGCTTGGCTCTCAGCTTCTAAAATCCCCTTTTCTTTTCACATGGATGCATAAAACTGAAACCAAAACCTGTTGCAGTCGAGTCAATTCTGACTGATAGTGACCCTATAGGACAGAGTAGAACTGCCCCATACGGTTTCTAAGGCTGCAATCTTTACAGAAGCAGGCTGCCTAAGCTTTCTCCCACGGAGCTGCTTGTGGGTTCGAACTGTCAGCCTTTCAGTTAGCAGCCAAGCACTTAACCACTATGCCACCAGGGTGCCTTCCAGGATGCAAAACCCTTTCCTAAATGTCTCAAACCCTATGGTCTATCACGACCCAAAACATGAATTTATCCCAGTGATATGCAGGTCAGCATTTTCACTCCGACTAGTGTTGTGTCTCTGATCTTGAACACCAGTCAGGATAACTAGATTTCTGTCTTGTCTTGAAATCTGTGTGTACCCTGTGCCTCCCTTCTAATACCTGTACTCCTGTCTAATACCATATCCCTTGTTTGAGCCATCTAATATCCCCAATTCTTTTTTTTTTTTTTAACTTTTATTGTGCTTTAAGTGAAAGTTTACAAATCAAGTCAGCCTCTCATACAAAACCTTATATACACCTTGCTGTGTACTCCTAGTTGCTCTCCCGCTAATGAGACAGCACACTCCTCTCTCCCCTGTATTTCCGTGTCCATTCAGCCAGCTTCTGACCCCCTTGGCCTACACATCTTCCCTCCAGGCAGGAGCTGCACACATAGCATCATGTGTCTACTTGATCCAAGAAGCCTACACCTCACCAGTATCATTTTCTGTCTTATAGTCCAGTTCAATTCCTGTCTGAAGAGTTGGCTTCGGGAATGGTTCCTGTCTTGGGCTAACAGAAGGTCTGGGGGTCCCCCCAGGCTCAGTCAGACCCTTAAGTCTGGTCTTTTTATGAGAATTTGAGGTCTGCATCCCACTGTTCTCCTGCTCCTTCAGGGATTCTCTCTTGTGCTCCCTGTCATGGCAGTCATTGGTTGTAGCCGAGAATCACCTAGTTCTTCTGGTCTCGGGATGATGTAGTCTTCGATTTATGTGGCCCATTCTGACTCTTGGGCTCATACTTACCTTGTGTCTTTGGTGTTCATTCTCCTTTGCTCCATGTGGGTTAAGACCAATTGTTTCATCTTAAGATGGCTGCTTGCTAGCATTTAAGACCCCAGATGCCACTCTCCAAAGTGGGATGCAGAATGTTTTCTCAATATATTTTATTATGTCAGTTGACCTAGTTTTCCCTGAAACCGTGGTCCCCAAACCCCTGCCCCTGCTACGCTGGCCTTCAAAGCATTCTGTTTATTCAGGAAACTTCTTTGCTTTTGGTTTAGTCCAGTTGTGCTGACCTCTTCTGTATCGTTTGTTGTCCTTCACCTAAATTGGATCTTGTCTACTACCTAATTAGTGAATTCCCTTCACCCTCCCTCCCTCCCCCATCTCACAACCTTCAAAGGATATTTTCTTCTCTGTTTAAACTATTTCTTGAGTTCTTATAATTGTGGTCTCATACAATATTTGTCCTTTTGCAAGTGACTAATTTCACTCAGCATAATGCCTTCCAGATTCATCCATATTATGAAATGTTTCACAGATTCGTTGCTGTTCTTTACCAATGCGTAGTATTCCATTGTGTGAGTGTACCATAATTTATTTAACCATTCATCCATTGATGGGTACCTGGGTTGCTTCCATCTTTTTTGCTATTGTAAACAGTGCTGCAGGGAAAATAGGTGTGCACATATCTGTTCGTGTGACGACTTTTACTTCTCTAGGATATACTCCAAGGAGTGGGGTTGCTGGATCATATGGTAGTTCTATTTCTAGCTTTTTAAGGAAGCGCCAAATCGATTTCCAAAGTGATTATACCATTTTACATTCCCACCAGCAGTGTATAAGTGTTCCAATCTCTCCACAACCTCTCCAACAGTTATTATTTTGGATTAATGCCAGCCTTGTTGGAGTGAGATGGAATCTCATTGTGGGTTTGATTTACATTTCTGTAACGGCTAATGATCTTGAGCATTTCCTCATGTATCTGTTAGTTACCTGAATGTCTTCTTTAGCAAAGAGCCTGTTCATATCCTTTGCCCGTTTTTTAATTGGGTTATTTGTCTTTTTGTTGTTGAGTTTTTGCAGTAACATATAGATTTTAGAGGTCAGATGTGGATCGGAAATGTCATAGCTGAAAACATTTTCCCAATCTTTTTAATCTTTGGTGAAGTCTTCGGATGAGCATAGGTGTTTGACTTTTAGGAGCTCCCAGTTATCTAGTTTTTCTTCTGCATTGTTAGTAATGTTTTGTATACTGTTTATGCCATGTATTAGGGCTTCTAACGTTGTTCCTATTTTTTCTTCCATGATCTTTATCGTTTTAGATTTTATATTTAGGCCTTTGATCCATTTTGAGTTAGTTTTTGTGCATGGCGTGAGGTATGGGTCTTGTTTCATTTTTTTGCAGATGGACATCCAGTTATGCCAGCACCATTTGTTAAAGAGACTGTCTTTTCCCCATTTAACAGACTTTGGGCCTTTGTCAAATAACAGCTGCTCATAGGCGGATGGATTTACATCTGAATTCTCATTTCTGTCCCATTGATCTATGAATCTGTTGTTGTACCAGTACCAGGCTGTTTTGACTACTGTGGTGGAATAATATGTTCTAAAATCAGGTAGTGTAAGGCCTCCCACTTTGTTCTTCTTTTTCAGTAATGCTTTACTTATCTGGGGCCTCTTTCCCTTCCATATGAAGTTTATGATTTGTTTCTCCATCTCATTAAAAAATGTCACTGGTTTTTGGATAGGGGTTGCATTGGATCTATAGATTGCATTTGGCAGGACAGTTGTTTTTACAATGTTGAGTGTTCCTGTCCATGAACAAGGTATGGTTTTCCACTTATGTAGGTCTCTTTTGGTTTCTTATAGTAGTGTCTTGTAGTTTTCTTTGTACAGATCTTTTATGTCTCTGGTTAGATCTATTCCTAAGTATTTTATCTTCTCAGGGTCTATTGTAAATGGTATTGATTTGGTGATTTCCTCTTTGTCACTCACTTTGTTGGTGTAGAGGAATCCAACTGATTTATGTATGTTTACCTTTTATCCTGATACTCTGCTGAACTTTTCTATTAGTTTCAGTAGTTTTCTTGAGGATTCTTTAGGTTTTTCTGGGTATAAAATCATGTCATCTGCAAACAGAGATATTTTTACTTCTTCATTGGCAATCTGGATACCCTTTATTTCTTTATCTAGCCTAATAGCTCTGGCTAGGACCTCCAGCACGATGTTGAATAAGAGTGGTGATAAAGGGCATCCTTGTCTGGTTCCTGTTCTTAATGGGAAGGGTTTCAGTCTCTCTCCACCTAGGATGATGTTAGCTGTTGGCTTTGTATAAATGCCGTTTATAAAGTTTTGGAATTTTCCTTCTATTCCTATTTTGCTGAGAGTTTTTACCGTGAATGGGTGTTGGCCTTGGTCAAATGCCTTTTCTGCATCCATTGATAAGATCATGTGGTTATTGTCTTTTGTTTCATTTGTGTGATGGACGACATGGATTATTTTTCTAATGTTGAACCATCCCTGCATACCTGGCATGAATCCCATTTGGTCGTGGTGAATTAATTTTTTGATGTTGCTGAATTCTATTGACTAGAATTTTGTTGAGGATTTTTGCATCTAAATTAATGAGGGATATTGGTCTGTAATTTTCTTTTTTGTGGAGTCTTTTCCTGGCTTTGCTATCAGCGTTATGTTGGCTTCATAATATCCCTAATTCTTAATACTAAGGCACTACTCTATTCTACTTACTGCTGTTTTGGGGAGACAAGAGTCCTGGACTTGAACTACTGCTGAGTTACTAGGAACCTGCTATCCGATGGCTGATCTTCACTATACCCAAGGTAATGGCCTGCTCTTCCAGGGATACCCCCTTCTACTCCTCTTCTCCCACATCTCTTGAGACTCATAGACCTTCTGCCTTAGTTACCCATCGGCTCACCTAGACTGGGAGCTGGTGTCACAAATGGATCCCTGCCTGTGTTTTGCTTGTCTGACTGAACCTTATCTCTGTACCTGCAAACTAATATGGCTTCTAAACTCTTCCCACTGCTCCTATGCAGCTGTCTTTTTCCAGAATTTCTCATTGTGTTTGTGTGGTTAGGAGCCCTTCTGGTGCAACGGTCAAGGTCTCGCCTGGTAACCAAAAGGTTGGTGCTTTGATCCTGCAAGGCACTCCATGGGAGATTATAGGCTTGGATACCCTATAGGGAAGTTCTATGGGTTGCTATGAGTTGAAATCAACTCGAAAGCAATAGGTTTTTTAAAATTTTTGTCTATATGATGTGGAAATACTATATAAAGTATGTTACTGCACATCTTTACCGTATTTTTTAACATCATATTGGTAGCTCAAAATCAGCCATGGTGGGAATATTTACTCCATGTAAATAGGTAAGCACTACAAAGCATAGCTTTTCTTACCGTATTGTTAATCATTTACCAGAACAGCACTACCTTTCAACTCCAACTGTCCAACACTGTCCTCTCCCTGGGTGGTCCCTTCTTCATGTTACTTACAGCAGAAATGTCATGACCGTTCACCCAATGTCAAAATCAGAACCTTGAGGAATATCTTTGACATCTCCCAGTAAAAGCTCTTGTCTGCTTTTTTCCCTTCTTTGTTGTCTTGCCTGCCCTATAGCAACAGCTTCTTGATTTTCTCTATACTTCCTCCTCTTTCATCCATTTTCCACTATACAGAGGAAGTGAATTTTCTAAAGAGCGAGGCTATCCCTTTTGAAAATCCTTCAATGGTTTCCCTTAGAATCCATTCTGTTGAGTCAATTCCAACTCATGCTGACACTATATGACAGAGCATAACTGGTTCTTAGGGTTTCAAGGCTGTGATCTTTACAGAAGCAAATTGCCACATTTTCTCCCACAGAGCAGTTAGTGGGTTTGAACCAGCAACCTTTCAGTATTGGCCAGGCACTTAGCCACTGCATCCCTTTCCCTCAAAGCAGTGACTCTTAAAGAGTGATTTGTGGATCAACTGCATCAGTCAGGAGTTCCAGGCAATCTACTAGAAATGCAAATTCTCAGGAATTCACATCAGATTTGTTGAATCAGAAACTTGGGGTGGGGTTCAACACTCTCTTTTAACAAGCCTCCCAGATGATTCCAATGTACACTGATTTAGGATGAAGTTCAAATTTCTTTGATGGTTCACAGAGTCACTAAAAGCTGACTCTAGTCTACTTCATCTCCTAACCTTTCTTTCCCTCTCTTCAACTTGAACTCTTTCTGCAATAGAGAAATATTTTTGGTTCCTCTGTTTGCGGTCATGCTTTTCTTCACCAAGCTCTCTTTTTTCATTGGTCTTTTCCATATTTCAGTGATTAGATTTCTCCCTTCCCCTCTTTGTCTTCCTCTGTCTGGAACACTTCTCCTTCAATCTTCAATCTTCCCCATTTCTTTATAAGGATAATGCTTAATCATTTTATAATCCAGGATTTAATGACAACTGTATGTCCAAATATAGCAAATATACTGGAACATAACCCAGGCTTATCTTATCAAGCATAATCTGGAAGATGAGCCCCTCGAGTTGGAAGACACTCCAAAGAAGACTGGGGAAGAGTTGCCTCCTCAAAGTGAGTCGACTTTAATAACATAGTTGGAGTAAACCTTTTGGGATGTTCACTTGCTGATGTAGCACAACTCGAAATGAGAAGAACCAACTCAAAACGTCCATTAATAATTGGAATGTTAAATGTATGAAGTATGAACCTAGGAAAACTGGAAATCATCAAAAATGAAAAGGAACACAAAGACATTGTTATCCTAGGCATTAGTGAGCTGAAATGGACTGGTATTGGCCATTTTAAATCAGACAATTATATCGTCTACTATGCCAGACACAACAACTTGAAGAGGAATGGCATTGCATTCATTGTCAAAAAGAACATTTCAAGATCTATCCTGAAGTACAATGCTGTCAGGGATAGGATAATGTCCACACGCCTACAAGGAAGACCAGTTAATATGACTATGATTCAAATTTACAAACCAATCACTAAGACCAAAGATGAAGAAATTGAAGACTCTGTCCAGCTTATGCAGTCTGAAATTGATTGAACACGCAACCAGGGTGCATTCATAATTACGGATGATTGGAATCTGAAAGTTGGAAACAAAGAAGAAGGATAAGTAGTTGCAAAATATGACTTTGGTGATAGAAATGATACTGGAGATCACATGATAGAATTTTGTAAGACCAATGACTTCTTCATTGCCAATACCTTTTTTTCAACAACATAAATGGCGACTATACATGTGGACCTTGCCAGGTGGAACACACAGGCATCAAAACGACTACATTTATGGAAAGAGACAATGGAAAAGCTCAATATCATCAGTCAGATCAAGGCCAGGGGTCAACTGAGGAACAGACCATCAATTGCTCAGATGCAAGTTCAAGTTGAAGCTGAAGAAAATTAGAACAAGTCCACGAGAGCCAAAGTACGACCTTGAGTATATGCCACCTGGATTTGGAGACCGTCTCAAGAATAGATTTGACATGTTGAACACTAATGACCGAAGACCAGACAAGTTGTGGAATGACATCAAGGACATCATACTTGAAGAAAGTAAGAGGTCATTAAAAAGACAGGAAAGAAAGAAAAGATCAAAATGGGTGTCAGAAGATTCTCTGAAACTTGCTTTTGAATGTAGAATAGCTAAAGTGGAAGGAAGAAATGATGACGTAAAAGAGCTGAACAGATTTCAAAGGGAGGCTTAAGAAGACAAAGTAAAGTGTTATAATGATGTATGCAAAGACCTGGAGTTAGAAAACCAAAAGGGAGGAACATGCTAGGCATTTCCCAAGCTGAAAGAACTTAAGAAAAAATTCAAGTCTCCAAGTGAGGTGTTTCAACAAACGATGCAGGGCTGGAAGTGCTCACTCATCTATGTCAAGAAATTTGGAAGACAGCTACCTGGACAATGACTGGCAGTAATTCATTTTTATGCCTATTCCAAATAAAGATGATCCACCTGAATGTGGAAATTACTGAACAATATCATTAATATCACACATAAGTAAAATTTTGCTGAAGATCATTGAAAAGCAGTTGCAGCAGTACATTGACAGGGAACTGCCAGAAACTCAAGCTGGATTCAGAAGAGTACGTGGAATGAGGAGTATCATTGCTGATGTCAGATGGATCCTGGCTGAAAGCAGAGACTACCAGAAAGATGCTTCCCTGTGTTTTATTGACTATGCAAATGCATTTAACTTGGTGGATAACAACAAATTATGGATAACATTTCAAATAATGGGAATTCCTGAATATTTAATTGTGTTCCTGAGGAACCTGTACATAGATCAAGCGGCAATTGTTTGAACAGCACAAGGGAATACTTCATGATTTAAAGTCAGGAAAGGTGTGTGTCAGGGTAGTATCCTTTCACCCTACTTATTCTATCTGCATGCTGAGCAAATAATCCGAGAAGCTGGACTCTATGAAGAAGAATGGGGCATCAGGATTGGAGGAAGTCTTATTAACAACCTGTGTTATGCAGATGACACAACTTTGCTTGCTGAAAGTAAAGAGGATTTGAAGTATTTACTGATAAAGATCAAAGGCCACAGCCTTCAGTCAACATAAAGAAAACAAAAATCCTCACAACTGCCCCAACATCATGATAAACGGAGAAAATATTGAAGTTGTCAATGATTTCATTTTACTTGAATCCACAATCAACTCCTATAGAAACAGCAGTCAAGAAATCAAAAGACACATTGCATGGGCAAATCTGCTGTAAAAGACCACTTGGAAGTGTTAAAAAGCAAAGATGTCACTTACCTTGAAGGCTGAGGAGCGCCTGACCCAAGCCATAGTTTTTTCAATCACCTAGTACACATGGGAAAGCTGGAAAATGAATAAAGGAGACCAAAGAAGAATTGGTGCCTTTGAATTGTGGTGTTGGCAAAGAATATTGAATATACCACGGACTGCCAAAAGAATGAACAAATCTGTCTTGGAAGAAGTACAACCAGAATGCTCCTTAGAAGAAAAGATGGCAAGACTTTGTCTCACATACTTTGTATAAGTTATCAAGAGGGATCAGCCCCTGGAGAAGGACGTGATGCTTGGTAAAGCAGAGAGTCAGTGAAAAAGAGGGAGAACCTCAAGCAGATGGATTGATGCAGTGGCTGCAACCATGGGCTCAATTATAACAATGATTGTGAGGATGGTTCAGTGGTTTGTTCTGTTGTACATAGGGTTGCTATGGGTTGGAACTGACTCTACAGCACCTAAGAACATCAATAGCATAATCCTTAAACTCTTAGCTTTTACGTTCCCCAAAAATTGCAATTATAGTCTTATATGTCACATTGGTACAGAATAATTTAAGCAATTAAAAAAAAAAAAAAAACATTTTATTGTCAACACTGAACTAACGTATCACTGGGTGGTGTAACTAGTTAAGCTCTTGACTAGTAGTTGAAAGGTTGGTGGTTTGAACTCATCTAGAGGAATCCTGGAAGACAGGCCTGGCGATCTGCTTCTGAAAGGTCAGAGCCTTGAAAACCCTATGGAGCAGTTCTACTCTGTACGCATGGGTCGCCGTGAGTTGGAATCCCCTTGACGGCGACTTAAAACAACAACGTTCTAAAAATGCCTAAAAAGACTAAACACTATATGACTGCCAAATATCTTTAAGCAATAACAGGTAAACTTAGTAATACTGGACCACAGTTTTCCTTAAAAACGACAATTATATAATGAAAAATAATTTATGTGGAAATGTAGGCATTGGCAAGATAATAACATAGTTACTCGACTTGTATTAAGATATTACAATTTAATACAAACTTTAACTTGAAAAAATGAGCTTCAGGCTTGCAAATAGAACAGTCTTGTGCAGTAAAAATTGATATGCAAAAACAAGCCATATCAGAAGAGAAAAAGAAGCATTGTCATCTTATAATTTTGGAAAGCTAAATACATAAAAGCCTGTCAAAATGTATTGGTTTCTAAAATCATTGTATACTCTGGTAAATTTCTTATTTGGTTTAAGATAGTTATTTTGTTTCAATACATAAATATAATAAGTGGTATTCATTGCTGAAAGAGGCTTCAAACACACTGAAAAAAATTTTCATACTTTAAAGCAGAAGAATTTTGAATACCAGCAAGCGTTTATAGAAGAGCTGCCAGTTCAGTGGGGAAAAGCAACAATAAAGAGCACAGCTACTTCAAAGGTGAAGACGTCACCAAATGCCAGACTGCTCTCAACGTGAGCCTGTCCTTATTCTGCCTCTTCCTTTGACATCTTAGAATGAGACCTTTTTAATACTTCCAACCATCTGATAGATTCTGAGAAAAAAACTATACCAGCCATCAATGTAAAAAAAAAAAAAAAATTTCTCAATGTGTAGTAAACACAAATCAAGAAAGAGTGAAAAGTGAAAGGAAGAAATAGTCTCTTTATCCTTTACAATCCATAGTGATTTATGGTAATGTTTCGATTGATGGTATTGTGATTGACTTGGATTGACCTTTCCTCTTCCTTGGCTACTACAGCTTATGGTCCTAGTTGTTTTGCAGCTCTGTTAGCAATCAGCCACCTGGACTGTTTCTAGATGCATTCTGGATTTGGAGCCAGTCCTTAGATGCTTAAAACAACCTGGAGCTAAAAGGATACAAAGAAGACCACCTGCACAAAATTCAGCTTCCCATTATTTTAGAAACAATTCTAAGATGCAGAGGTACTACTCTTTTTGTTGTTTGTTACTTAAAAAGAGAACTCTTAAAAACAGAAAATAATGAACTTTTTAAAGTTAAGGATTAAATACATTCATACAGATAATGTACTTAGAGCTGTGTCTGGCCCTAAGTGTTTGCTATTATATTTATACAAATCAGTAAAGTTTATTAAATTACTTCTCCTGGAACTTAGTAGACCACACAGCAAACATGTGCCAGGGCTCTGGGTACCCCTGATGTGTAACAAACAGGACATTTGCTGGACCACAAGCACTGGGGAAGCAATGCCCCCCATGCTGGTGGGACAATGAAATGTCAAGCATGAATGAGAGCAGAAATGAAAAGAGGGGTTTTGGAATCCCCACCATATTTTCATTTAGGGTGAGCAAACAATTCTAAATACTTGCTGTAAGTCAACTGCTGGACAAGACAATTTCATATGCAGTGCCACATTTAATTCTACAACAACCCCATGAGATAAGTGTTACCACCCCTGTTTCTCAGATAAGGAAACCGAGGCTTAGAGGGCAGTGGATTTGCTCGTAATCACACATGTATAAACCAGAAGAGCCTAAATTTGGATCCAGGACTTCTGATGCTGTGTCATAGGTTATTCTCACTGTTTTGCAGCCAGATGGGAGTTGACCTTATCACAAAGTGGTGAAGTGGTGACCCAACCTAACTGCTTTCTGTTTCAGCTCCAGAGTTCCTCTGGAGTTCTTTGAATAATCTCCTTGTAGCCTCCTGGTATCCACTGACATTAAACCAGGTGGTAAAATGAGGATGGGGGTAGGGAAGCCATAGTCACTGAGAGGAAGAGATTATTGAACGTATGAATGACTGCACTATGGCAAGGATCATTAGGGAAGGTTTTTGCTTATAAGAAGAGTCTTCAAGATATTTAAATGCCATATTAAGTTCCTAAAGAGTAGTCCAGAAATATTAAGATGCTGACAATTGTTGGTTACTTGACATAGTGGATATTATTTTCAGAGATAGCTAATAGCCTGTATTTCTTAAAAGTGGCTTAAGGAAAAGAGAATCAATTTCTTCTTCATTTTTGAGTCAGTTATTTTCACACCTTATGTTTTTAGCACTCATTGAGTTTCACTTTTTCTTTTTTCTTAGATATTGGTTCACTGTCTTTTCATGTCATTCTTTTTATCGATTCTGTTCTTCTTTTAAGTTTTGCTCCACAGGTGTTATGCAGCTACTTACGTTGGTCCCTTAGGTGAAGCGAATTGGTCAATGAAACTTGCGTTTCATTCATTAAAACCACCTGCATTCAGTGATTTGAGAATGACAGATGTCATTACCTGAGACCATTTTATCACTGCCCAGACAACTGACTGCATTAAATGTCACCATCCTTAACCATCCTCGAGAGATGAATATTTTTTAACAGAACTCATTGAATGGTCTGTGAAACTCCAAGTGAATATTAAACCACTAAGAGAAATTCAATGAGTGATAACCAGTTTTAGGAAAAAAAGGAGCATAATATCCTCTTTATAAAAGCTGATCATACACTTGAAGCTTGTTAGGCCATAGGAATATTAACTCATTGCAAGTTAAACATGATTAATACTTCTCCAGGAACTCATTTCTTTTGGGATTCTTACTCAAATTTTGCCCTCTTTCTGAACTTTCTGAGACATTAATCCCCTAAATAGTTCTCAAAATACCATGGATCCTACTGACAGGTGGGATTCATTACCATAAAGTGCTGATGGTAGAAGTAACCAGAAGGAGGTCAACTGGAAAAGTGAACTGTTTCATATTTCATAACATATTGGTGGTAGCAGTTCTAGCTTCAAAATTTCAATTAATGTAGAATTGTTGGATATGATACTGGGTATGTATTGGAGGCATTGTGAAAGAGAGTGCCCACATGCCCATATATATTTATGTTTCAGTGTAGAAAGATCTAATGATTTCCTCTTCTTCCACTTGAGCTGCCTGAAAAGATTCTTTTTGAGTATTTTATTGTGTTTTAGGTGAAAGTTTACACAGCAAATTAGATTGCCACCCAGCAATTCATACACGGATTGTTCTGTGACATTGGTTATAATCCCCATAATGTGTCAGCACTCTCGCCATTTCCACCCCGCTTGCCCCATTTCCATCCATCTGGTTTCTCTGCCCTTCCTTGCCTTCTCATCTTTGCTTTTGTGTTAATGTTGACCATTTGATCTCGCATAGCTGATTGTTTAAAGGAGCACATTCCTCATGGGTGTTATTGTTTATTTTATAGGCCAATTTCTTATCTGGTTGAAACTTGACCTCTGGGGGTGGCTTCAGTTCCAGCTTAAAAGCATGTTTTAGGGAGATAGTCTCAGGTGTTCCTCCAGTCTCTGTCAGTCCAGTATGTCTGGTCTTTTTATGATTTTGAATTTTGCTTTACATTTTTCTTTTGGACTACCCATTCTTGAATAAGGAGTCAGTCATGGGAGGTGGAAGCACAGAACCTACATGCCAATTTCGAAGTCATTATGGAAGGACAAGACTGAAATAGGGAATATGGTGACACCCTAGCTCAAAGACGGAGGAGGATTACAAGGTTCTTTTGCTAACAGGATACTATCTCTTGAGGCTCTGTTTGCGTGAGAAACTACAAACCAGAGTAGAAGTGAGTTTGAGGAAGAAGATCTGATCCCTGCAGCAGGTATTCCACATCATAGAGAAAGAAGTGATCTCCAGGCCCAGCCTGACGATGCAACTCCAAGTTTAAGCAGCTGCTATTGTAGCACCAGCAGCATTCCTAGGTGATTCTATATCTACTTTCTATACCCGACTCATCTATTTCACACTGAAATCTAAGACCTTCTCTCTTAATTTGAGAAGTTTGTCTTTTTTTTTTTTTTTTTTCAATAAAGAACCAGCTACAATTACAGGCAACACGACCTGCTTCCCTTTGTCTTTCTGTTGAGCAATATTTCACAAAATCTGCTCCTTGCAACCACAGGTTTTCTATCACATTATGAAATGCACACACGTAGTGAGTGAGAATCTCTAGAATCTTCAGTTTTCTGCTGTGTTCTTGTTATATACATTAGCAACTGAGAGCCCACACTGTAGGGCCCGCATTAGAAAGGACAAACTAAGAGAATATCATGTATACATAGGTATATAATTAGGACAGATTATAAGATGCGAAGAGTCATTCTTAAAATTCTGTTTTATAGATTGGGTGAAACCATGATAAAAACAAATTTTTATTCATTCAATAAACATTAATTACGGTTTATTTTATATATACATATTCTCACTAGTGTCAGCCTTTTCCTTTCCAACCTGTTGGTTGAAAAATCAGGAGAATGAGTGGCTTTGAGGTAAGCAATGCTTACAAAAATAACTTATATAGAAATTGGAAAAGTAAGTCTTTAATTACCTCCCTGCTCCACCCCCCCTCCCCCGGTCATGAAAAAGCATGAAAGTATTTTAACTTTATTAGTTTTCACAAGATATTCAATAAGTCAAAAGGGGAGGGTCCTGAGAGCTAGAGCTAGCAGAGATTCACGATCCATATAATGATAAATGCATATAAAGCTTAACAAAGTGGCTATTGCTGAATAATATCAGGAAGCACTTCTATATTGCCAGAAACGATTCTAATCATTCACACTATTATCACAATAGTTCTATGAGGTAGGTTCTATTATCATACCCATGGTACAGATTCAAAAGTGAGGTATAAATGTCCCGTATAACTTGCCCAAGTTTGTAGAGCTAGTATGTGATGGAGCTGGGATTTTGAACCTCAGCAGACTGGATTTGAATCAATGCTCTTAATCACCATACAAAACTGCAACAAAAATGGTGGACATTATTCTTGTCTTGAAAAATAAGCAGATGTGAAACATTTTGAAAAATTTGGAAAAGAAGGATAATAAATAGAGTAGTCCTACAAGACTGTAAACCTTTTTATAAAACTAGAGTAATTAAATGTGTAATTTAAATGATTAAACTATACTAACCGACAGATCAATGGAATAGAATAGCTATCACAGATCCAGGCCCTATAATGTAATGCATGATAAATGAACTCTGAGGAATCCAGCAAAAGAAATAGATCATTCAAAATGTATCACTGAGAATATTGATGAACTAGTTAAAAAAATCAATTTTGATTTTACTTAGCTCCATTTCATCAAAGCAAATTATCAAAGAATGAAAGATCTAAACACAGAAAATGAAGTTTTAAAAATAGCAGGAAACATACTTATCTAACTTGTGAATGGAGAGGGGCTTAATAAATCAAACCTCTAAAATGGCTAATACATCTTACGGTATGTAAAATCCTACAAGTCCTTCAGTCTTCCGTATTCATTGTCCTGGTTTCACATGCATATGAGATGATTGAAAATACTGCAGCTTGGGTCAGGTGTATCTTAGTCCCCAGAGTGACTTTTGACACTTTAAAAAGGTCTTTTGCACCAGATATGTCCAATGCAATACATCATTTGATTTCTTGACTGCTTGCTGCTTCCATGGGTGTTGACTGTGGATCCAAGTAAAATGGAATCCTTGACAAACTCAATCTTTTCTCCATTTAACATGATAATCCTTATTGGTCCAGTTGTGAGGATTTTTGTTTTGTTTATGTGGAGGTGTAATCCATACTGAAGGCTGTGGTCTTTGATCTTCATCAGTAAGTGCTTCAAGTCCTCTTCACTTTCAGCAAGCAAGGTTGTGTCATCTGTATAACGCAGGTTGTTAATGAGTCTTCCTCCAATCCTGCTGCCCCATTCTTCTTCATATAGTCCAATTTATCATATTATTTGCTGAGCATATAGATTGAATAAGTACTGTGAAAGAATACAGTCCTGAAGCATACCTTTCCTGACTTTAAACCTTGCAGTAGCTCCCTGTTCTGTTTGAATAATTTCCTCTTGCACAGGTTCCTCATGAGCACAATTAAGTGTTCTGAGTTTCCCACACAGCTGAATGCCTTTGCATAGTCAATAAAACACAGATTGTTAATAACCTTAATTTATAAGGCTATTAAACCGTTCCACAGAGGGGACAAATACCCTAAAGTGAGCCACAGATTATTGGATAAGGCACGCAAACTACTCACAAAAATAGAAAGACAAATAATTAATACTAGAAAATTTTGTTGCAAATAGTGAGGAATAGATAAACCATAACAATGATATGTCTTTTTCAGTAAATTTTCAAAAATACAAAACATTAACAATTACCTTATTACTGAAATAATATGCACTGAAGGCACTGGTGAAAAACAAGGCTCCAGGAATTAAGGAATACCAATTGAGATGTTTCAACAAATGGATGCAGCGCTGGAAGTGCTCATTCATCTATGCCAAGATATTTGGAAGACAGCTACCTGGCCAACTAACTGGAAGAGATCCATATTTATGCCTACTCCCAAGAAAGGTGATCCAACCAAATGCGGAAATTATCAAACAATATCATTAATATCACACGCAAGCAAATTCTGTTGAAGATCATTCAAAAGTGGCTGTAGCATTATGTAGAGGGGAACTGCCAGAAATTCAAGCCAGATTTAGAAGATGATACGGAATCAGGGATATCATTGCTGATGTCAGATGGGTCCTGGCTGAAAGCAAAGAATACAAGAAAGATGTTTACTTGTGTTTTATTGACTATACTAAGGCATTTGACTGTATGGATCATCACAAATTGTGAACAACATTGTGGAGAATGGGAATTTCTGAACACTTAATTGTGCTCATGAATAATCTGTACATGGATCAAGAGGCAGTTGTTTGAACAGAACGAGGGGCTATTACATGGCTTAAAGTCAGGAAAGGTGTGCATCAGGGTTGTATCTTTCACCATAACTATTCCATCTGTACGCTGAGTAAATATTCCAAGAAGCTGGACTATATGAAGAAGAATGGGGCATCAAGATTGGAGGAAGACTCATTAACAACTTGCATTATGCAGATGACACAAACTTGCTTGCTGAAAGCAGAGAGGGCTTAAAGCACTTACTGGTTAAGATCAAAGATTACAGCCTTCAGTATGGATTACACCTCAACATAAAGAAAACAAAAAGCCTGACAATGGGACCAATATGAAACATGGTGATAAACTAAGAAAAGATTGAGGTTGTCAAGCATTTCATTTTACTTGGATCCACAATCAATACCCATGGAAGCAGCAGTCAAGAAATCAAAAGACACATTGCATTGGGCAAACTGACTGCAAAAGGCCTCTTTAAAGCATTGAATAACAAAGACGTCACCTTGAAGTCTAAGGTGCGCCTGACCCAAGCCATGGTGTTTTCAATCACTCCTATGCATGCAAAAGCTGGACAATGAATAAGGAAGACCGAAGAAGAACTGATGCCTTTGAATTGTGGTGTTGGTGAAGAATATTGAATATACCATGGACTGCCAAAAGAACAAACAAATCTGTCTTGGAAAAAGTACAACCAGAATGCTTCTTAGAAGCAAGGATGGTGAGATTACGTCTTACATACTTTGTACTTATTGTCAGGAGGGATCAGTCCCTGGAGAAGGACATCATGCTTGGTAAAGTAGAGGGTCAGCAAAAAAGAGGAAGTCCCTCATGGAGATGGACTGACACGGTGGCTGCAACAGTGGGCTCAAGCATAGCAACAATTGTGAGAATGGTGCAGGGCTGGGTAGTGTGTCGTTCTGTTGTGCATAGCGTCATTAGCTAGCTACTGAGTCGGAATGGACTCGTTGGCACCTAACAACAACTATTTAGTGCTAGTGGAAGTATAAATTGGAAATTTAATTGTCACTATGATCCAAAGCCTGACAATGTTTACATGCTTTGGACCAGAACTTCTGTTTCTGAATACGTATCCCAAGGGGAAACCCTGGTGGCGTAGTGGTTAAGTGCTACGGCTGCTAACCAAAGGGACAGCAGTTTGAATCTGCCAGGTGCTCCTTCGAAACGCTATGGGGCAGTTCTACTGTGTCCTGTAGAGTTGCTATGAGTCCAAACAGACTCGACGGCAATGGTTTGGTTTTTGGTACCCCAAGGAATAATCTTTAGGGCAGATAAAGTTTTATAGAATAAGAATTTTGAATGCATTTTTTGTAATGATAAAAAAATAAATAAATTACCTAAATGCTTAAAGTTGTGAGGATAATGAACTCAAATATGGTGTACCTATAACCCATTGCTGTCAAGTTGATTTTGACTCTTAGGACCCTATAGGACATGGTAAAACTGCCCTATAACGTTTCCAAGTTTGTAAATCTTTATAGAAGCAGACTGCTACGTCTGTTTCCTCTGAAGTACCTGGTGGGTTTGAACAATCAACCTTTTGTTTAGCAGCTGAGAGGTTAACCACTGTGCCACCAGGGATCCTTCTGGTGTACCTATAAAATGAAATAATATAAAGCTTTTAAAATACTTATAAGTTTTATTGTCATGAGAATGATTTATCCTCCTAAGTGTAAATTTTATGTGTGATTTCTTGTTTGTAAAACTATCTGCATCAAAACAACCTATTGTCATCGGTCGATTTTGACTCATAGTGACCCTATAGGACAGAGTAGAACTGCCCCATAGAGTTTCCAAGGAAAGCCTGGTGGATTTGAACTGCTGACCTTTTGGTTAGCAGCCATAGCACTTAACCACTATGACACTAGGGTTTCCACAATCTACATAGTAATGGAGAATTACATTAAAAAATATTATGTTGAGTGGCAGGAGCTTGAGTAATTTTTTCTTTCTTTTATTTTTCCCTGTATTTTCTAGTATTTCTTTTTAACAGTGAATTTCTATTCCTTTCACACTCAGAGAATTTTTTTTCCCCCAAAGAAGTGACAGGAAGGGAGATGTGGTAAGGAAACAAGAAACCGAGTGGTGATCCTGTGAAAAGGGGAGACCAGCACTGCCTCCTCATGGGGATAATCACTTCCTGTTGGAGAAATTGTATCTAGGAAATGGGTGAAATCCTGTGTGTATTCAAGACCATGGTCCAATATATTTCAAAATTTTTCAATGAAGACAGAAGTTTTCTTCTCTCGGCTCTAAATTTAATGATAATGTAACCCAGCAGTTTCTTACAAGTAATGCAAATGTGTGTACCTACAGTGAATTTAAATGCCTCTGAGTAAATATCCTACTTAAGCCTACTACTCAGACTCACAAATAAGGGTAGGAAATACTTGGAAAATGAAGAGAAATCATTCTGAAATTGTTTAATGAAGAATCGGAGATGTTTTACTGAGGCAAGAGGGGAGGGCTGAGATATAGATCTCTGGAAGAGGGAACCAGAGATCAAATCTAGACACGACTAACCAGGCCTCAGAAGTAGTTTGGCAAAGGTGGCAGCAGAATGATGAATAAAGATTATCACTGAAGACAGGACACAGGAAAGCAAACGTGGACATGTTTGGAGAAAAGGTTAATGATGTCGTTCATTATTGCATTCTTCTTAGAGAGGCCATCCATTTTTCTTTCTCTACATTGTATCATTTCCATCTGCATTCAAGTGTTCTGCAATTTTTCACATGAACAATGATCTCTTTTTGATCTATTTTTACCCTATAGTTACTATCTTCATTTCTCAGTTCTGCCTCTACCATCAAAACTGGTCCTGTGAAAAGTGATCTCTGAATTAACAAATTCAATGGCCATTCTCAATCCTCACCTTACTCAACCTATCAGCAGCATTTAATGCAGTTGTGTCATGGATTGAATTATGTCTCCCCCCAAAATGTGTATATCAGTTTGGCTCTACCATGATTTACAGTATTGTGTGGTTTTCTTCCATTTTGTGATTGTAATTTTATGTTAAAGAGTATTAGAGAGGGATTGTAACACCCTTACCCAAGTCACATTCCTGATCCAGTATAAAGGGAGTTTCTCTGGGGTGTGACCTGCATTACCTTTTATTTCTCAAGAGATAAAAAGGAAATGGAAGCAAGCAGAGAGTGGGGGACCTCGTACGATCAAGAAGGCAGTGCCCATAGGAAAGTGTGTCATTTGGTCCTGATGTTCCTGTGTTGAGATGTTCCCAGACCAAGGGAAGATTGATGACAAGGACCTTTCTCCAGAGACGACAGAAAGAGAAAGCCTTTCCCTGGAGCTGATACCCTGAATTTGGCTTTGTAGGTTACTAGACTCTGAGAGAATAAGTTTCTCATTGTTAAAGCAACCACTTGTAGTATTTCTGTTATAGCAGCACTAGATGGTTAAGACAAGTTGATTACTCTGTATTTAATTTCTGAAACACTTTCTTCAGTATGTTGCTGGGACAACACATTTGCCTGGTTTACCTATGGCCTCTCTGGAGTTTTCTTAGCTGGTTTTTTCTTTGTCTTCATGAATTGTTTCTTTTCTATTTACAACCACTTAGAAAGTGATTTCATCTAATTTCAAGGCTTTAAATATTGTTTATATGTTATGACCACTCATATTTAAATCTCCAATCTAGTCTTGTATGTTTACGCAACTACCTACTGGTAATTTCCACTGCTATCCTGTTGGTCCAAGGCACTCATCTCTCAACTGGACAATTATATTGTGTCATAACAGGTACCACTCCTTCAACACTTATGCTCTGGGATCTTTTCCATGAAGCAGACAGAGTGAATAATAAAATAGTCATACCATGTAACTTTTCTGCTCAAAAAAATCCAATGGTTTTCCTTCTCAGTCAGAGAAGAAGTAAAAGTAGATGTGTGATTTGGCTCCAGTTACATCTCCCTAATGTCACTTGGCTTCAGCCTCATTGGATTCCTCAAAGATGGAAGCACATTCCTGTCCCAAGACCTCTGCCCTTCTTTTTTTTTTTAACGGGACTTCTTCTCCCCTAGCATACTAAATGGCTTGCTCTCACACTTCGAGTATTTGCTCAAGAGTTATTTTTCAAATAGGTCTTTCTCAGGCCACCATAAACAAAGTAACACTCTTTCTTTCTCTAGCACTTGCTAACCCCTTACCCAGTTTTATTTCTCTCTAGAGTACATATCAGTACCAGGTATATTATTCATTTATTAATAATTCTTTCTTAATATATATATTAATCTATAAAGTGAATTCCATGAGAATAGGGACTTTTTTTTAGATTTTCTCATTGCTGTATTTCCAGAGCTTTCAACAATACCTGGTATACAGTTGGTATCTAAAAAATATTTGAAGAATAAATGAATAAATGAAATGGATACCAGCATAACTTTGTAGGACAAAAACCCAAATCTTAGAGGACCCAAATCTAATCAGAATAAAGGAATAATCTTTAATAATTTACCCTCACCATAATACTATTATATCATAACTGGAATGTATATTTTCACTGATTTAAAATTTAAGAGAAAAATTATTCTAGAGACTAAATCTTTTCCTTCTGTCTCAAAAATTTAGATCTTCATTCTGCTCCTAAGAATTGTAATTTTTCTTTTCCAAAGAGCAAAGAACTTTACAAAAACAAAATAAAATTTCTGCCCAAGACATTTTTATTATGTTAATCTCTTTGTTTTAAAATATAAGTGAGTCAAGCACAGCATTATATTTTGTAACTGTCTTCTCAGGGGGAAAAAAAAAATCACAATCCTCACTGACATTAGTTAATACCCTCAGTAAGAGCCTATCATATCATTAAGTATTATCCCCTGGTGTGAATGAGAAAAGATACTCTGACAATCTTTTTAATTGATTGTTTTACATTATAACCAGGACAACCATAATTATATAACACTAGTCTCTATTTTTTTTTTGTATGGTTCACATCATTTTAGTCAACTGATTATTCAAGCTGGAGAGATGTTGTTGGCTATGCCAAGCAAATTATCAAGAGCCAGCACTTAAAAAAAAAAGCATTATTCAAAATTATAAAGTATAACTCCATTCTTGTGAGGTTTTAACAATTTTTGAGTCAATCTTTGCACAAGGTATGAAGCATTTGAAATCCTTAGTACTCTAGCATGGTTGGGAAAACCTATCATAAAATTATAATCCATATTTATTCTAGTAAAAACGTTCAGCTTTATAGCTGTCCAGAATCTCTAGGGATGAACAAAATAGGCTTCATGGCTGTTCACTTTTAATCTTCGTTTTACCATTAGTCTTGGGACATAGGTATGTATCATTAGCTATTATTGGATAATAAATAAAAAAAAAATTTTTTTTTAACCATACTGAAGCCTTCAGTATGGATTATGCCTAAATATAAAGAAAAAAAAAATCCTCACAACTGAACCAATAAAGAGCATCATGATAAATGGAGAAAAATTGGAATTTGTCAATGATTTCATTCTACTTGGATCAACAATTAATATTCATGGAAACAGCAGTCAAGAAATGAAATGATGTATTGCATTTCTCCAGCAATACATCCATAATGTTTTCCAAAGCAAAGAAGTCACTTTGATGACTAAGGTGAGCTTGACCCAAGCTGTGATTTTTCAGTTCCCTCATATGTATGTGAAAGCTGGACAATGAAAAAGGAAGCATAAAAATAATTGTTGTATTGGCAAAGAATGTGGAATATTCCATGGACTGCCAAAAGAATGAACAAATCAGTCTTACAAGAAATATAACCAGAATATTTCTTAGAGGTGAGAATAGTGAGACTTTGACTTGCTTACTTTGGACATGTCATCAGGAAAGACGTATCGCTGGAAAAGGATATCATGTTTGTTAAAGTAGAAAATGAGGGAAATCCTCAATGATATGAATTGACACAATAGCCACAACAATGGACTCAAACATATCAATGATTATGAAGATGACACAGGATGTGGTAATGTTTTGTTCTGTTACAATTGTACATAAGGCCACCATGAGTCAGAGCCTACTTGACGACAACTAACAACAATGACACATAAAACTTAATACACATCTCTCCTGTCGCACAGCATTTCCCATCTTTGGTATTTGCCCAAAAGAAATGAAAACAAAAACACTTTTACTATTATGCTTATACAGCTCTATTTTTTTTTTTTAATTGTGCTTTAGGTGAAAGTTTACAGAGCAAATTAGTTTCTCATTCAACAATTTATACACAGATTGTTTTGTGGCATTGGTTGCAATCCCTGTGACGTCAACACTCTTCCCTTCCAGCCTGGGTTCCCGTTTCCATTCATCCTGTTTTCCTGTCCTTTCCTGCCTTCTCATCTTTGCTTTTGGGCAGGTGTTGCCCATTTGGTCTCGTTTACATGACTGAGCTAAGAAGCATGTTCCTCACATGTGTTAGTGTTTGTTTATAGACCTGTGTAATCTTTGGCTAATGGGTGAACTTTGGGAGTGACCTTGGTTCTGAGTTAAAGGGGTCTAGGAGACATAGTCTCAGGATTTCTCTTCTTAATTTCTCCAAACTGGGTGAAAAAAAAAAATGTCAAAACGTGATGTTTATCAATAAGAGAATGGATAAGCAACTTGGGGTGTATTAATGTAATGGAATATTGCTCAAGAATAAAAAGAGATAATGTAGTGATACATGAAATGATAAGAATGAATCTCAAAAACATTATGCTGAGTGAAGGAAGCCATATACAAAAGAGCACATACTGCATGGTTCCATGTATATCAAATTCTGCAATAGGAAAATCTAATTTATGGTGGAAACAAACAAATAGAATGATAGTCTCCTCTAGGGATGGGCCAGGGATTGACTGGGTAGTGATTGGATGTAAGAATAACATTCTGTGTCTTGATAGGAGTTTGGGTTACACAGGTGTATCCATCTGCCAAAAACTCAGTAAATAAGCCTGTAAAATTTGTGTATTGCATTGTATATAAATGCAACAATTTCACAGGGCCAGACAATTTTTCATTCTCTTGTACATAGGGTTGCTATGAGTTGGAATTGACTCAGTGACACTAACAACACAACAGTTATGAAGCAAAGCCAGTGTTTAACCAGTTGCAATAGGTGTAGGCAATCAATAACCAAGTTGGTCCTGGATTTAAAGTTTGAAATTTAAACCACATTATAAATCTTACATTAGCCCACTCACTCCTTTTGGTTATGAGTCAGTATCAGGCTACTAACCATCTTCTTTAATAAGCCCCGAGCCGTTCCAGGGCAGTAATTTTAGATCAAAAGAAACCATAAAATTTGAACTCTAGTTTTTAATATGCATTCTGAAGTAATTAAGTGAAAGTATACAGATTCTGCAATTTGCTTTAAAATATGTGAAGAAATAAAATAGATGAAGGGCTAGATGAGTGGGTACATGATTATAAACACATATGTAAAATGTTATTGGTAGAATCTAGGAGATAAATACGCTACTGGTGCTCACTCTAAAATTCTTTCAACTTTTATACTTATTTGAAGATTTTCATAATAAGTTGTTAGAAAATAATTTGTAAGTACACAGATTTATAGTTGTACTATATAGCTTATAGTTCTGAACCTTGGTAAAGAGGGTTCGCCAAATACAAATGTCAAACAAAGAATGTTGTCTTCTCTCTTCCACCATTTTTTATTTGCACTTTTCTCTTCATAACTGCTCCCGGGTTCCAGGTACTCAAGAGCTTCCAGCTCACCACTAATTCTCTCCATTAAGGTTTGTTTAAAAATTACTGTTCCTCCAACTCTCAGGTTTTTCATTTTCTCATTGCACTAACACCAATAAACTGTAAAAAGGCAATTCACAGTGAGGTCCTGATAACCGTAAACAAACTATTTTCTGCAGCTGAATAATGCTGACAGCTATGTGTCTATGGAATTATAAGGAAACTCCATTTTCTGAGATAATGTCAATATAATTGTGGAAAAAATATTTGCATATGGACGTAATTCATGATACAGGGAAGGATTTATAAATGTAAAAATCCAAGGTATATGCAGGTATAATAACAAAAAATACATGAGTGGTTACATAGGTAGACATGTATGCATATACGTGTTTAAGAAGGTATATGTGTATATATACCTGTGTACGGATAGGAGTATCTGGGGGCATATGCATATACCTGTTTGTGTGTGCTGCACATATATTCATATACATAATAAAGCCCATAGGGCGCACAGCTGTGGATACTTTCCAAACAACCAAATACCTCGAAAGATTAGTTTACCAAGTTTGAAGGCTTAGGATCATAGTCTTATGGGATAACTCGGCTAATTGGCACACAATAGCCCATAAAGTTTATGTTCTATGTCTTAGTGTGGTAAGTAGTGGCTGAGGTCTTAAAAGTTTGAGAAAGGCCATGTAAGATATAACTATTGGACTAGACTCCTCTCGTCTGGAAAAAAAGAAAAGAAGGAAAGCAAAAACTGAAAGAATAAATTAGCCTACAAGACTAATTGCCTACACAAACAATGGCCTTATCTATCCTGAGACCAGAAGAAGTAAATGGTGTCTGACCACAATTACCAACTGGCAGCTATGATCAGGGCCACAATAGATGGTCCTGAATAGAATGGGAGAAAGATATAGAACAACAACAAAAAAAGCCAGACTTACTGGACTGACTGCTAGAGACTACAGGAACCCCTGAGACTATCACCCTGATACCCTTTAAATATGAACTGAAACCACTCCGGAGGTCACCTTTCAGCTAAATAACAGATTGGCTTATAAAATAAACAATGTCACCTATGAGTACTGTGCTTCTTTAAATTAAAAAAAAAAATTTTTATGAGATCAAAAGGTCAACATTTTTCCTAAAGCAAAATGAGAAGACCAGGGCAGGCGACAGGGCAGCTAGATTAATGGAAATAGGGCAACCAGAATGGAAATAATGAGAATTTGACACAATGTGGAAAATGTAACCAATGTTGCTGAACAGTATATATAGAAATTGTTAAATGGGAACCTAATTTTCTGTGTAAACTTTCATCAAAAATACAACAAAATATTTTTAAAAATCGATGAATTTTGTTCTGCAGAGTGGGAGAACATGCTTAACTGGGAAAGGCAAGAACAATTTCAAGCTGAAGGTGGATTTTAAAGGAAGAATAAACTCAAAATAGATGAAGATAGCATTCTAGGCAAGAGGAATGAAATATATAAAGGAAATGTGGTGTGTCAACTTTCTGGGGATAACACAGGGTTCATATTGGAGAATAGTAATTTGAGAGAAATTTTTGAATTTTATTTTGGTTATAATGAGCTGACGATAAGGCAGGTTATTCAAAGTATCTCCCAGGAAATAGGAAACAAAAGACTATCTTTGAGGCCAGGATTAGAGATGTAACCAACTCCCTAAGTGTCCAGCATGATTTCCTAAGTCATGCAAAAACTAATTACTTGATTAATGAATATTTTACAAAGATTCAAAATGCATTCTTGTAGAATTTAATACTGAAAAGTGATGGAATCTCTGAGAAAGAAATAGGTAGCGAGTGAGATGGAGGTGCTCAGAAAGGAGACGTTGACAAAGTAATATCTCAAACCTAAAAGGAAGCCTTTCTAAGAGCACAAATCTGAGGGATGCAAGCAGATAGATAATTCCGGAAAATCCAAACCCCAAAACGAAACCCATTGTCATTGAGTTGATTCTGACTCATAGTGACCCTGTAGGACAGAGTAAAACTTTCCCACAGGACTTCTAAGGCAGTAATCTTCATGGAAGCAGACTGCCACATCCTTCTCCCATGAAGCGGCTGGAAGGTTCAGACTGCCAACTTTTAGGTTAGCAGCCGAGCAGTTAACTGCTGTGCTACCAGGTTTATTGATATCTGCACAACAATAAATATTATTGAACTTACCCACCTATTAAAAGAAATCAATTTCCTTTTGCCATGGATTCAGAGGGTTGAATAGGTGGATTTCTGGGAGGAAATTTATTCTGTATGATACTGTAAAGTGGACACAAGACATTGTGCATTTGTCAAAACCCGCAGGACTATACAGCACAAAGACTGAACCCTAATTAAACTATGGACTTTAGTTAGTAATAACGTGTTAATATTGGTTCATCAGTAGCAACAAGTGTACCACACTAAAGCAAGATGTTAAAAATAGGGGAAACTGTGTGCAAGGGGAAAGAAGATATGGGAACTCTGTATAATTTCTGAGAACTTTTTTTTTGTAGACTTAAATATTTTTTTTTTAAATATGGTGTAAAAAAAGTATTTTAAAAAGTGCATCTGATTGCTATATGTAAACATTTGAACCCTGAAAATACAAAATAATTCTACTTTTCTAGTGTCTTTGCTACATTCATGAACTTGATCATATGAAAGTTCATATAAAAACCTCAGTATATCCCCCAAATATAATAACTCAACCAGAAAATTAAAGACTCTTCTACCTAGAAACAAAAACAATCAAACAAACTAATAAAAAACCAAAGCAGTATATTTTAAGCATCCCTAGAATTGATGAAGAAATGCAAACTGGAACTGCAGAATTTCTGGAAAATGAGAATATTACATATAATCGCTTATGAAATTCACTAAAACGGTGCTTGGAAGAAAATTCACAGGCTTAAATACTTAGATTAAAAAAAGGCAATTCCAAACAAATAATTAAGCATCTGAATCTAAGATTATTTAAAAAAATAAGAAATAACCATAGAATAAACAAATACAAAATTTGGTTATTTGAGGAAAAAAAATTTGATGAATTGCTATCTAACCTACTGAAGGAAAAGAGAAAGAAAAAATGCATGACAAAGAAATAAGTGATAAAAACTCAAAGAAACAAAGGAAATTTAAAAACTTAGCTGATGCCACTCTACCTAGATCACTCCGTAGTAGTGTATAGAAATAATTCTAAACCCTTTTTACAGCCTCATAGTACTCCATTTTGTAGGTGTACATGTTTTATTCAGCCTGATTCCTATTGATAATCGTTTAGGCCTCTCCAGTTGGAGGATAACTCACATTCAATATTGCATTAAAAATTTATAGACTGGTACTTTTTTTGTAATAATAGTCCTGAAAAAATCAGAGTAGATAGAAGGAGTAAATACTGTGGTAGGGTGTATTTTTTTTCTTCACATGTCTACTTCACCCCAAAGGAAGAGTAAGAAAATCACATATTTCCTTCCTGCCACTCTCCAATTTTCCCAGAAGAGTGTCCAGAAGGACAATCTTGACTCAATCCTGAGCTTGTCACTTTCTTGGGAAAAGTTTCCTTGGCTTTAGTGATTACATCTCCTTTCTTATATAGCTTCTTATATGTCTCCATCCTGGCAATTATCAGTTTGAAATCAAACATTTGTGTGGCTATTTAGCACATGTCAACCATCCTTAACACCAAACCAAATGAGTGCCACCCAGTCAATTCCAACTCATGGAGACCCCGTGTGTGTCACAGTAGAACTGTGCTCTATATGATTTTCAATGGCTGGTTTTTCAGAAGTAGATTGCCAGGTCATTCTTCTGAGGAGCCTATGGGTGAACTGGAACCTCTAACTTTTCAGTTAGCAGCCAAGTGCATTAACCTTTTGCACTCCCTGGGACTCTCATAGTCCTTCCCAAACCAAACCCACTGCCTTGAAGTTGTTTCTGACTCCTAGCCACTGTTTAGGACAGAGTAGAACCATAGAGTTTCCAAGGCTATAATCTTTACAGAAGCAGACTGCCACACCTTTTTTTGCACAGGGTGCCTGGTAGGTTTGAACTGTCGACCTTTCTGTTAGCGGCTGAGCACTTAGCCACTGTTCCACCAGGGCTCCTCCTTATCGCCCTTAAACCCCACCCCAGTGCTTATAGACTCTAATTTCTGTGAGGGCATGGTTCATGTTTGTTGGCTACCTTTTGTATCCCAGAGGCAGGTATAGGCCCTGGCATATAAATATTTATTGAATGAATGAATGAATAAATGGTATTTCAGAATTTTTCTGGGGCAGTTCCCAAATAATGATCTGGAGGTAAAAATCTCTCCCCTTCTTTTAAAGACCCAATATCTGGCCAGGGTTACAAACTCCAAAGTGAGTCTTAAAAACTAATTGAGCTTCCAAGCAGGAGTGCAAATATTTCTGATGTAAAACTCCTGTTTTAGGTTACTTCTACTCTGGACAGCTCTAAATTAACTGTCATAGTTATGATGGTGAGCATAAAAGAGTTGTATACCTAGAGAGACAAGACAAAGACGGAGCAATTTGGAGAAAATATGTTGGTGGCAGGCAAGTGGGCCTGAGTTCTGCAAGACAAAGGGTCTTTAAACTTGAGCAAGTTTCAGAATCACCAGGAAGGCTTGTTGCACACAGGTTTCTGGTCCCACTACAGAGCTTCTGATTCAGTCACTGTGAGGTAGGGCCTGAGAATTTGCATTTCTAACAAGTTCTCAGGTGCTGCTGCTGTTGGTCTAGTCACTATACTTTGAGGACCACTGCTTTTACCATGTCTCTTTCTGTGCATTTGTATTGGAAAAGTCAACAATTGCCTCCTCTGTCCTTTTTTGCATGGCTTCTGTTCTACTATTTCCTTTAAAACCTTGATTCCTGGTAAAACTATGTAGAGTCTGAGATTTTAAAACAAACAGCTCTTTATGTATGTTAGAAGAAATCAAGAAATAACATTCCAATAAGCCAAGCAAGTCATCTGCACAGATAGCATGATAGTCCTCAGTGGTTACTCATTGTTCTTTCAAGTCTCCCAAAATGAGGCTTCTTGGAAAGTCATCCTTAAGAAGACTGAGAGAACTCTTCTTGGGGCTTGGAAAAAGTGTCTTTGGAAGGGTAAGCTTGTGGGAAGAGTTTCCACATTTCCTTATTTGTGGCAGAAGTTTCTCCAAACTACTACTTCTGTCTTTATGATTATTATTATAAAGCCAATAAACCAATGTTTAAAGGAAAATATGTGAAGACTAAGAAGAGAGACATTGAGAGAGAGAGAGAGAGAGGAGGCAAAGTAATACTCAATTATTTGAGGTATTACCAAAAGATATAGGAAATTCACAGAAGAGAAAATTCAAATGGCTAACAAACTTATGAAAATATAGCCAACCTCCCTAAAAGTAAAACAAATGGGAATTAAAGAAATAATAAAGTATCGATGTTTATGTAAGAAACTGGCAGCAACTTTAACAATAATGATCCTTGGTGTAGTACAGGGTGCAGCAGAACAGGAATGCTCAGACACTGCTGATGGACTATGTACTGTAAGAAGATATTAATGATTTTTAAAGTATTAAATACCATTCTACAGATTATAAAATGCCCCGTTAGAAGATCAAGTATTCAAAAATCTCCCTCCTATATTTATTTTCCTTTTTATCTAGATTTCATAGCCCATAGTTGTAGTCACAATATTTTCCTTGATTTGAAATAATTTAGTTGAAATAATATTGGCTACAGAATGGTGAACCCAGACCGTGGGCTTGCTGATGGGAAATAGGGTAGTTAAAAAACAAAGAATGGAAGGGAATGAGACATGAGAGTCAACAGGGGTCAGACTTGGATTTTTGGATACAAAAAGAGGTTCTCTCAGGTTTGAAAAGTGTACATGACTGCCTGTCAGTGGGCAAATTATTGATTGGCAAATGTCAGAATCGTTTTACTAATTTTTTAAAAATAATTTTTACTGTGATTTAAGTGAAAGTTTACAAATCAAGTCAGTCTCTCACACAAAAACCCATATACACCATATACACTTCGGATTACTCTCCCCCTAATGAGACAGCCAGCTCTCTCCCTCCACTCTCTCTTTTCATGTCCATTTCACCGCCTTCCAACCCCCTCCACCCTCTCATCTCCCCTCCAGACAGGATATGCCAACATAGACTTAAGTGTCCACCTGATCCAAGAAGCTCACTCCTCACCACCATCCCTCTCCAACCCATTAACCAGTCCAATCCATGTCTGAAGTGTTGCTTCGGGAATGGTTCCTGTTCTGGGCCAACAGAAGGTCTGGGGCCATGACCACTGGGGTCCTTCTAGTCTCAGTCAGACCACTAAGTCTGGTCTTATGAGAATTTGGGGTCTGCATCCCACTGCTCTCCTGGGCCCTCAGGGGTTCTCTGCTGTGCTCCCTGTCAGGGCAGTCATCAGTTGTAGCCAGGCACCATCTAGTTCTTCTGGTCTCACGATGAAGTAGTCTCTGGTTTATGTGGCCTTTTCTGTCTCTTGGGCTCATAATTACCTTGTGTCCTTGGTGTTCTTCATTCTCCTTTGATCCAGGTGGGCTGAGACCAACTGATGCATCTTAGATGGCTGCTTGCTAGCGTTTAAGACCCCAGACGCCACTCTTCAAAGTGGGATGCAGAATGTTTTCTTAATAGATTTTACTATGCCAACTGACTTAGACGTCCCCTGAAACCATGATCCCCAACCCTGTGCCCCTGCTACACTGGCCTTTGAAGCATCCAGTTTATTCAGGAAACTTCTTTGCTTTTGGTTTAATCCAGTTGTACTTACCTCCCCTGTATTGTGTGTTGTCTTTCCCTTCAACCAAAGTAGTTCTTATCTACTATCTAATTAGTGAATACCCCTCTCCCACCCTCCCTCCCTCCCCCCTCTCGTAACAACAAAAGAATGTTTTCTTCTCAGTTTGAACTATTTCTTAAGTTCTTATAATAGTTGTCTTATAAAATATTTGTCCTTTTGCAACTGACTAATTTCACTCAGCATAATGCCTTCCAGGTTCCTCCATGTTATGGAATGTTTCACAGATTCCTCACTGTTCTTTATTGATGCGTAGTATTCCATTGTGTGAATATACCATAATTTATCCATTCCTCCTTTGATGGGCACCTTGGTTGCTTCCATCTTTTTGCTATTGTAAACAGTGCTGCAATGAACATGGGTGTGCATATATCTGTTAGTGTAAAGGCTCTTATTTCTCTAGGATATATTCCAAGGAGTGGGATTGCGGGATCGATTGTATGGTAGTTCTATTTCTAGCTTTTTAAGGAAGCGCCAAATCATTTTCCAAGGTGGTTGTACCATATGACATTCCCACCAGCAGTGTACAAGTGTTCCAATCTCTACACAGCCTCGCCAACATTTATTATTTTGTGTTTTTTTTTTTTTTATTAATGCCAGCCTTGTTGAAGTGAGATGAAATCTCATTGTAGTTTTGGTCTGCATTTCTCCAATGGTTAATGATTCTGAACATTTCCTCATGTATCTGTTAGCTACCTGAATGTCTTCTTTAGTGAAGTGTCTATTCATGTCTCTTGCCCATTTTTTAATTGGGTTATTTGTCTTTTTGTAGTTGAGTTTTTGTAGTATCATTTAGATTTTAGAGGTCAGGCGCTGATTGGAAATGTCAGAGCTAAAAACTTTTTCCCAGTCTGTAGGTAGTCTTTTTACTCTTTTGATGAGGCCTTTGGATGAGCATAGGTGTTTGATTTTTAGGAGCTCCCAGTTATCTAGTTTTTCTTCTACATTCTTAATAATGTTTTGTATACTGTTGATGCCATGTATTAGGGCTCCTAATGTTGTCCCTATTTTTTCTTCCTTGATCTTTATCGTTTTAGATTTTATATTTAGGTCTTTGATCCATTTTGAGCTCATTTTTGTGCATGGAGTGAGGTATGAGTCTTGTTTCATTTTTTTGCAGATGGATATCCAGTTATGCCAGCACCATTTGTTAAAAAGACTGTCTTTTCCCCCTTTTAACTGTTTTGGAGTCTTTGTCAAATATCAACTGTTCATATGTGGACAGATATATGTCTGGATTCTCAATTCTATTCCATTGGTCCATGTATCTGTTGTTGTACCAGTACCAGGCTGTTTTGACTACTGTGGCGGTATAATAGGTTCTAAAATCAGGTAAAGTAAGACCTCCCACTGTGTTCTTCTTTTTCAGTATTGTCTTATTTATCCAGGGCGCCTTTCCCTTCCATAAGAAGTTGGTGATTTGTTTCTCCATCTCATTAAAGAATGTCATTGGGATTTGGATCAGAATAGCATTAAATGTATAGATCACTTTTGGTAGAATAGATATTTTTATAATGTTAAGTCTTCCTATCCACGAGCAAGGTATGTTCTTCCACTTATGTAAGTCTCTTTTGATTTCTTGTAGACGTGTACTGTAGTTTTCTTTGTATAAGTCTTTTACATCTCTGGTAAGATTTATTCCTAAGTATTTTATATTCTTGGGGGCTACTGTAAATAGCATTGATTTGGTGATTTCCTCTTCAATGTTCTTTTTGTTGGTGTAGAGGAATCCAACTGATTTTGTATGTTTATCTTGTATCCGGAAACTCTTCTGAACTCTTCTATTAGTTTCTGTAGTTTTCTGGAGGATTCCTTAGGGTTTTCTGTGTATAATATCATGTCATCTGCAAATAGAGATACTTTGACTTCTTCCTTACCAATCTGGATGCCCTTTATTTCTTTACCTAGCCTAATTGCTCTGGCTAGGACCTCCAACACAATGTTGAATAAAAGTGGTGATAAAGGGCATACTTGTCTGGTTCCTGGTCTCAATGGGAATGCTTTCAGGCTCTCTCCATTTAGGGTGATGTTTGCTGTTGGCTTTGTATAAATGCCCTTTATTATGTTGAGGAATAGTCTTCTATTCCTATTTTGCTGAGAGTTTTTATCATGAATGAGTGTTGAACTTTGTAAAATGCCTTTTCTGTATCCATTGATAAAATCATGTGTTTCTCGTCTTTTGTTTTATTTATGTGGTGGGTTACATTAATTGTTTTTCTAATGTTGAACCACCCCTGCATACTTGGTATGAATCCCACTTGGTCATGGTGAGTTATTTTTTTGATATGTGGTTGAATTCTATTGACTAGAATTTTGTTGAGGATTTTTGCATCTATATTCATGAGGGATATATTGTTGTTGTTGTTAGGTGCTGTTGAGTCAGTTCTGACTCATAGCGACCCTATGCACAACAGAACGAAACACTGCCTGGTCCTGCACCATCCTTACAATCATTGTTATGCTTGAGCTCATTGCTGCAGCCACTGTGTCAATCCACCTCATTGAGGGTCTTCCTCTTTTCCGCTGACCCTGTACTCTGCCAAGCATGTTGTCCTTCTCCAGGGACTGATCCCTCCTGACAACATGTCCAAAGTATGTAAGATACAGTCTCGCCATCCTTGCTTCTAAGGAGCACTCTGATTGTACTTTTTCTAAGACAGATTTGTTCATTCTTTTGGCAGTCCATGGTATATCCAATATTCTTCACCAACACCACAATTCAAAAGTGTCAACTCTTCTTCGGTCTTCCTTATTCATTGTCCAATTTCACATGCATATGATGCAACTGAAAATACCATGGCTTGGGTCAGGCGCACCTTAGTCTTCAGGGTGACATCCTTGCTCTTCGACACTTTGAAGAGATCCTTTGCAGCAGATTTGCCCAATGCAATGCGTCTTTTGATTTCTTGACTGCTGCTTCCATGGTTGTTGATTGTGGATCCAAGTAAAAGGAAATCCTTGACAACACCAATCTTTTCTCCGTTTATCATGATGTTGCTCATTGGTCCAGTTGTGAGGATTTTTGTTTTCTTTATGTTGAGGTGTAATCCATACTGAAGGCTGTGGTCTTTGATCTTCATTAGTAAGTGGTTCAAGTCCTCTTCACTTTCAGCAAGCAAGGTTGTGTCATCTGCATAACATAGGTTGTTAATGAGTCTTCCTCCAATCCTGATGCCCTGTTCTTCTTCATTTAGTCCAGCGTCTTGAATTATTTGTTCAGCATACAGATTAAATAAGTATGGTGAAAGAATACAGCCCTGATGCACACGTTTCCTGACTTTAAACCAATCAGTATCCCCTTGTTCTGTCCCAATAACTGCCTCTTGATCTGTGTAAAGGTTCCTCATGAGCACAATTAAGTGTTCTGGAATTCCCAATCTTCACAGTGTTATCCATAGTTTTTTTATGATCCACACAGTCAAATGCCTTTGCATAATCAATAAAACATAGGTAAACATCATTCTTGTGTTCTCTGCTTTCAGCCAGCATCCATCTGACATCAGCAATGATGTCCCTGGTTCCACATCCTCTTCTGAAACTGGCCTGAATTTCTGGCAGTTCCCTGTCGATATACCACTGCAGCCATTTTTGAATGATGTTCAGCAGAATTTTGCTTGTGTGTGATATTAATGATATTGTTTTATAATTTCCACATTCGGTTGGATCACCTTTCTTGGGAATAGGCATAAATACGGATCTCTTACAATCAGTTGGCCAGGAACCTGTCTTCCATATTTCTTGGCATAGACGAGTGAGCACTTCCAGTGCTGCATCTGTTTGTTGAAACATCTCAATTGATATTCCCTCAATTCCTGGAGCCTTGTGTTTTGCAATGCCTTCAGAGCAGCTTGGACTTCTTTCTTCAGTACCATCGGTTCCTAATCATATGGCACCTCTTAAAATGGTTGAATATCGGCTAATTCTTTTTGTTGTAATGGCTCTGTGTATTCCTTCCATCTTCTTTTGATGCTTCCTGCATCATTTAATATTTTCCCCGTGGAATCCTTCACTATTGCAACTCGAGGCTTGAATTTTTTCTTCAGTTCTTTCAGCTTGAGAGATGCCGAGTGTGTTCTTCCCTTTTGGTTTTCCATCTCCAGCTCTTTTCACATATCATTATAATACTTTATTTTGTCTTCTCAAGAGGCCCTTTGAAATCTTCTGTTCAGTTCTTTTACTTCATGAATCCTTCCTTTTGCTTTAGCTGCTCGGCACACAAGAGCAAGTTCCAGAGTCTCCTCTGACATCCACCTTGGTCTTTTCTTTTTTCCTGTCTGTTCAGTGACCTCTTGCTTTCTTTATGGATGATGTCCTTGATGTCATTCCACAACTCGTCTGGTCTTCGGTCACTAGTGTTCAGTGCGTCAAATCTATTCTTGAGATGGTCTCTAAATTCAGGTGGGATACGCTTAAGGTCATATTTTGGCTCTTGTGGGCTTGCTCTGATTTTCTTCAGTTTCAGCTTGAATTTGCATATGAGCAATTGATGGTCTGTTCACAGTGGGCCCCTGGCCTTGTTTTGACTGATGATATTGAGCTTTTCCATAGTCTCTTTCCACAAATGTAGTGAATTTGATTTCTGTGTATTCCGTATAGCGAGGTCCATGTGTATAGTCACCGTTTATGTTGGTGAAAAAGGTATTTGTAATGAAGAAGTCGTTGGTCTTGCAAAATTTTATTATTCAATCTCTGGCATTGTTCCTATCACCAAGGCCATATTTTCCAACTACTGATTCCTTTTTCTTTGTTTCCAACTTTCTCATTCCAATCGCCAGTAATTATCAATGCATCTTGGTTGCATGTTTGATCAATTTCAGACTTCAACAGCTGATAAAAACCTTCTAATTCTTCATCTTTGGCCCTAGTGGTTGGTGCATAAATTTGAATAATAGTCGTATTAACTGGTCTTCCTTGTAGGGATATAGGTCTATAATTTTCTTTTCTTGTGGTGTCTTTACCTGGTTTTGGTATCAGGGATATGGTGGCTTCATAGAATGAGTTTGATAATAGTTCCTCCTTTTCTATGCTCTGAAATACCTTTAGCGGTACCAAACTTTCTCTGAAAGTTTGGTAGAACTCTGCAGTGAAGCCATCCAGATCAGGGCTTTTTTTTTGTTGGGAGTTTTTTGATTACCTTTTCAATCTCTTCTTTTGTTATGGGTCTATTTAGTTGTTCTACCTTTGTTTGTGTTAGTTTAGGCAGGTAGTGTGTTTCTAGGAATTCATCCATTTCTTCTAGGTATTCAAATTTTTTGAATACAGTTTTTCACAGTAATCTGATATGATTCTTTTAATTTCAGTTGGGTCTGTTGAAATATCGCGCCTCTCATTTTTTATTCAGGTTATCTACTTCCTCTCCTGTTTTTCTTTTGTCAGTTTGGCCAGTGGTTTTTTCAATTTTGTTGATTTTTTCAAAACACCAGCTTTTGGTCTTGTTAATTCTTTCAGTTGTTTTTCTGTTTTCTATTTAATTTAGTTGAGCTCTAATTTTTATTATTTGTTCTCTTCTGGTGTCTGTGGGTTTCTTTTGTTGCTCTCCTTCTATTTGTTCAAGTTGTAGGGATAATTCTTTGATTTTGGCCCTTTCTTCTTTTTGAATGTGTGCATTTATTGATATAAATTGGCCTCGGAGCACCACTGTTGCTGTGTCCCAAAGATTCTGATAGGAAGTGTTTTCAGTCTCATTGGATTCTCTGAATTTCTTTATTCCATCCTTAATGTCTTCTATAATCCAGTCTTTTTTGAGCAGGGTATTGTTCAGTTTCCAAGTGTTTGATTTCTTTTCCTTGCTTTACCTGTTATTGATTTCCACTTTTATGGCCTTATGGTCAGAGAAGATGCTTTGTAATATGCCAATGTTTTGGACTCTGCTAAGGCTTGCTTTATGACCTAATATGTGGTCTATTCTAGAGAATGTTCCATGCGCACTAGAAAAGAAAGTATACTTGGTTGCTGTTGGGTAGTGTTCTGTTTATGTCTACGAGGTCAAGTTGGTTGATTGTGGCATTTAGATCTTCCGTGTCTTTACTGAGCTTCTTTCTGGATGTGCTGTCCTTCACCCAAAGTGGTGTGTTGAAGTCTCCTACTATTATTGTGGAGCTGTCTATCTCACTTTTCAATGCTGATAGAGTTTGTTTTATGTATCTTGCAGCCCTGTCATTGGGTACATAAATATTTAATATGGTTATATCTTCTTGGTGTATTGTCCCTTTAATTATTATGTAGTGTCCTCCCTTATCCTTTCTGATGGATTTAACTTTAAAGTCTATTTTGTTGAAATTAATATTGCCACTCCTGCCCTTTTTTGATTGTTGTTTGCTTGATTGTTTTTTTCCGTCCTTTGAGTTTTAGTTTGTTTGCATCTCTAAGTCTAAGATGTGTCTCTTGTAGGCAACATATAGATGGATCTTGTTTTTTTATTCATTCTGCCCACTCTATTTAGTCCAATTACATTCAGGGTAATTATGGATAGGTTTTTCTTTTTTATGAACTTAGTGCTATCATTTTGATGTCTTTTTGTGTGTGTGTTTGACAGTTTCTTTTTCCCACTTAATTTTATGTGCACAGTAGATTATTTTTATATACTGTCCTTTCCTCATATTTGTTGTTGTTGATTTTGTTTCTGTTGAGTCTCTATTTTTTTCTTGTATTTTATTTTGATAAGTAGGATAGTTTGTCTCCTTTGTGGTTACCTTATTATTTACCCCTATTTTTTTATATTTAAACCTAACTTTTATTTCTTTGTGTCACTGCATCTTCCTCTCCATATGGGAGGTGTATGATTACATTTCCTAGTCCCTCATTATTATTTTAATGTTTTCTTCTTTTATATAATAACATCACTGTTACCCTCTTTTGAGCTTTTTTTTTTTTTTATAATCTTGCTTTTTTTTAGGATTTCCCTGTCTGGGTTGACTTCTGGTTGCTCTGCCCAGTGTTCTAGTCTTGGGTTGATACCTGATATTATTGGTTTTTTAACCAAAGAACTCCCTTTAGAATTTCTTGTAGTTTTGGTTTGTTTTTTATGAATTCCCTAAACTTGTGTTTATCTGGAAATGTCTTAATTTCATCTTCATATTTAAGAGACATCTTTGCTGGATATACGATTCTTGGCAGGCAATTTTTTTCCTCCAATTTTTTAAATGTTATCCCATTGGCTTCTTGCCTGCATGCTTTCTGCTGAGTAGTCCGAGCTTATTCTTATTGGCTTTCCTTTGTAGGTGACTTTTCGTTTATCCCTCACTGCTCTTATAATTCTCTCTTTATCTTTGGTTTTTGCAAGTTTGATTATAGTATGTCTTGGTGACTTAACTTCTACCTTATGTGGCGTTCAATGAGCATCTTGGACAGATACCTTCTCATCTTTCATGATATCAGGGAAGTTTTCTGCCAAGAAATCTTCAACAATTCTCTCTGTATTTTCTGTTATCCCTCCCTGTTCTGCTACTCTAGTCACTCATAGGTTATTTCTCTTGGTAGAGTCCCACATGATTCTTAAGGTTTCTTCATTTTTTAAAATTCTTTTATCTGATATTTCTTCAACTATATTAGTGCCAAGTGATTTATCTTTGAGTTCTGAAATTCTAGCTTCTATTTGCTCAATTCTGCTCCTCTGACTTTCTATTGAGTTGTTTAATTCTGTAATTTTATTGTTAATCTTCTGAATTTCTGATTGTTGTCTGTGGATTTTCCAGCTTATTAAACTTTTCATTATGGTCCTGAATAATCTTTCCAATTTCTTCAATTGCTTTATCTGTGTGTTCCTTGGCTTGTTCTGCATATTGCCTCATTTCCTTTCTGATGTCTTGAAGGGTTCTGTGTATTAAACTTTTGTATTCTGCATCTGGTAATTCCAGGAATGCACTTTCATCTAGAAGATCCCTGGATTCTTTGTTTTGAGAGCCTGTTGAGGTGATCATGGTCTGTTTCTTTATGTGACTTGATATTGACTGCTGTCTCCAAGCTATCTATAAGTTATTATATTAGTTTATGTTTGCTTACTGTGTCATAGCTTCTTGCTTTGTTTTGTTCTGTTGTACCCCTATGGTTTGCTTGAGTGAACTAGCTGGATTATTTTCGCCTTTGGAGCTCTGACGTCCTATCCCCAGATGGCTGGAGCTATTATCAGGTATATCAGTTTTGGGTCCATTCACTTTTCTTGAATGAATTCATCTCATGTGTCCAGGTACCTGATATGAAGTGTGTGGTACAGGCTCTGCCCTACAGTCTTAGAGGGGCAGGGGTGATTGCCGTATATCCTGGTATCTGATTGCAGCAGGGGGTCACACTCTGAACAAGGCAGGGGGCTGAGAGCTGACCTCCGAGTGTCTCTGAGGAAAGCGCATCCCTGTTCCCTAGAGGGTGCAGGTGGGTGGGTTCTGGAAATGGATCATGGGTACCCAAAGCTTTTGGTTGTAAGGACTGGGAGGTACCAGTTATCTTTGGACCCCTGTTGTGGGTGGCTGGGTGACCTGAGTGGAGCTGCCAGTCCTTAGGTCCCTGATGTGGGTAGGTGAGGACCTTGTTTAATAGGCAAAGCAATGTCAAATATCAAACACCCACCTTTCCACCGCACAGCTGAAATGGTTGCAGGTCCATGCAGAAGGGAAAGGTGCTCAAGGTCCACAGACGGTTTATGCCTGGACGGGAGCTGCTTCCGTCTGACCTCCCCAGATTAATGGAGCTAGCAAATTATCTTCTCCCCCAGTTGCAAATTTTTCCCTTCCCCAAGGCCAGGATGATGGCTCTAGGTGCTCACCAGGGTCTATCTCAGGCCCAGGGATTCAGCCACTGAAGCCGGCTTGGGGTTGGGGGGGATGCGGTAAAGTATATGCAAGAACTTGGCTTTTGTCGAGAGCGCCCTTCTCCTCAGGTTCCAGAGGTGTGTGTAGGCTGTGTGGCTGGCTGCTTCTTCATGAGGAAACTGAAGCCGAACACTAGTACTAGCCCACCACTACCGTCGCTGCTGCTCTGGGAATGGTGCCTGAGGGCTCCCCGCGATTCAGGTCTGGTAACTCCTCTCCGCTTCTGAATGGTTTCTTCCTTCCCCTGCCCCTCAGTTCATTTTCTAAGTTTGCCTTTGAAGCTGAGGGCTCCCAGCTTGTCACAAATATACTCGTTTCACTTGTTTTTTTTTGGTCTTTGTTGTAAAGAGGGCTTGCTAGAAGCGTCTCTGTATTCCGCCATCTTGGCTCTACCCTCAGGGTTTTTTTTTTACACAAAATATCACATTAGTTGTCAAAATCATTCTGGCTATGCTTTTTCTCTCTTTTATAACATGGAATATTTGTTGCCATGTTGAATTCTGGAGAAGTTAATTGATTTAACATATAGAATTTATTTTAACAGCATCCAACTTCTAGATACTCTATTCTGTAATGGTTGTCCACTACCTGCAGAAAAAATAAGGTTGAATTCCTTAAGAACTTTCTGTTCATGATTGGCCCCTCTTTGCCACTACAGTTTACTGCCTCATTACCTCACAATCCTTGGACTCCAGTTATGCTGCACATTTTGCTATTTCATGGGCATCTTTGACTTTTATGTCTCTTTATCTGCTTAATGATTTACAACTCAAACATCAACTTATCTCTGCGAACCTTCCCTAATGATCTTCCTTGTCCTTAAGGAAGTTTCTGGGGCAGAGCCTCTATGCCACATTGGTACTTGCTATTGAGTTAAAACTATTTGTGCTCAAGTATGAGCCTCCTGTTAAACTATGAGCTTATTGATGGAAAGGAATATGTCATAGTCATTTTCTTATAGATAAGGCTTACTTCGTATGTAGCATACAGTAGATGTTCAGTAAATGCCTTTAATAAATAAATAAGTTAAAAAGCGAATGAGTGAAAAATAGTTATATCATTATTCTTCTTTTTAAATGGATGCAAAATATTTCAGTCCCACTGGCCATCTCATATACTTACATAGTTTCAATCACCAGTGTTTCATAGATGTTCTACTTTTTTTTTAAGCCACACCTATTTTCCTGAGTCCCAGAGCTATCTCTAAATAATCTTTTTGAAATTTACACCTGCATACCTTGTTGATTTTTCAAAGATATCATGTCATGATTTGAACTCATCATCTTCTTCAAAATTTGCCAGGAACCTGTTTCTGTACCCCTGATATTTACTGCAGTCAATGTCATTATTATCTTCCTAGAAAATCTTAAGAGATTATATTCTTTTCACATGTTTTCATTTGAGCAACAAAAGATTTCATTAAAAGAGATAAAACAAATATAATTATTACCATCATTTTATCAAACACAAAATCAAGTCTTAAAAAAATTAAGAAATTTTCCAGAGTCGTGGTGATTATAAATGGTAGAACTAAAACTCAACAAGTTTATTTTGCTAAAAAGGATTGTGTTCTCTTTTTTATACCTCTGATTTCAGAGTTGTGGTGATAGACTTGGCAGAATTTGTCAACTCATTGATCATGAGCTAGGAAATAGAAGGGAGACATTTTTATTCTTCATTCTTCCTTATTCTCCATACCCACTCAGTATTCAAATACTCTTAATTTATCTATACACCTTTTTCCTTCAGGATCTCTCTTTCCCTACAACTGACTCCTCTTTGTTTTCTTTATTGCTTCTTTTAGTAATTATTGCAGTAGCTTTATAATTAGTCTTCCTTACCTTTTTATTTTTGGAGTTTCAGAGCAGAGGAGTAACTTTTCATCTTAATATCTATACAGAGTCTAATAGAGGACCATGCATCTAATACAACCATGCCAGTTGTTGTTGAATTAATCCCCACACATGACGACCCCATGTGCATAGGATACAGCTCCATAGAGTTTTCAAGACTGTGACCTTTTGGAAGCAGACTGCCTGGCCTTTCTTCTGAGGGGCCTCTGGGTGGTTTTGAATCACCAACCTTTAGGTTAGCAATTGAGCGCATTAAACAATTGCACCACCCAGGGGTTCTTATGCATCTGATTAGCAACCTTAATATAATTTTTGACTTAAATTTACTATTGAACTTATTCTCAGAATGAAAATATTTTGCTAGAAATACTAAATAACTGTAGAATATATGATGGGCACAGCATGACAATATTTACCCACCTAACCTAATTAAAGCATAAATAAACAAATTTTTTCTTTTTGGAAATCAGGAGCAGGTGTTGCAATTAAAATATAGACAGCATATTACAAAATGAATTGGTAAAATGGACAGAGTCCCAATTATTTAACTGTGTTTTGCATACCTAAATCCACCTGCTGTTGAAGCCAGATAAGTGTTTATTTGAATTTATATTCTAAATTTACAGTCAGGCATTATTTACATAATTTTTTGTGTTATATTCTTGGCCATTAAACACATTTGTGTTTTTTAAGCCAGGAAAAACATTCATTAGTAAAGGAATGAAATTTGTCTGGGATAGTGAATTAATATTAGCTAAAAAAAAAAAAAAAAATTTTTTTTTTAAATTAATACCAAAAAAAGGAAAAATTTTTTTTTTTTTTTTTTTTTTTTTAATACTTAACAGGAGCCCTGGTGGAGGAGTGGTTAAGTGCTCAGCTATTAACCAAAAGGGTTTGAATTCACCAGTCACTTCTTGGAAACCCTACAGGGGCAGTTCTACTCTGTCCAATAGGGTTGCTGTGAGTCAGGATCGACTTGATGGCAATGGATTTTTTTTTTTTTTTTTTTTGAGTGTTTATCAGGTGTTTACATCATTCTAGGAAATGCAATAAAATCTTGAAGGCATTATCTTATTGAATTCTCATAATAACCTTATGAAATCGTCATTTCAATCCCCGTTTTACAGATGAGGAAAGAGAGGTTTAATTAAGTATTTTGCCCAAGATTATTTAGCTGCTAAAAGTTAGAGAGGGAGTTTGAAAGCAGTTGGGGTAGCTCCACAACGCAATATGAGGACTCTATGTTGCAGACCACAGTTGGTAAGTGACAATTCCTATAGTGAGAGGTTGTTGTTGTTCTTAGGTGCCGTCATAGGGTAAAAAGAGTACCAACATGAGAAATAATACTAGAAAAGTGTTACATAGGACACTTGATGATGCTAAAGGTTGACATTCACAATGAAGATATAAAAACTATGAATATTTATACACCAAATAGCACAGCAACTACCTTTTATAAAGCAGAAACTGCAGGAGATTCTAAATGAAGTACAGACACACTCTAATGTTAGGAGACTTTATAACCTGATTCTCATTCCAAGTCAAGTGGACAAAGATAACAAATATGTAAAAGACCTGTACAATATAATCAATATGATAGAGCTTACTGATACATATTGAAATTTATACCCCAATATAAGTAGAATACTTTATTCTCAAACAACATTAAATAGTCAACAAACTGGTCATACATTAGGTCTTGACATGTTATCCCTAAACACTGGTATTGTTATTTTCTGTTCATAATTTGTATAGGTGATTTCTTAATTAAATTTTATTAATTAATGGTAAAATATTTGATGAATAATTTTGTTTTTGTGTCAATGTTTTTCTAGTCAGTATTCTTTAACCCATTGTTTTTCCTATTTCCCTTTTACCCTTTGCTTGTAATATCCTTGGATACATCCTTTGATATTATTTTAAAATTTGTATTCATTTTGTGTTAGTATTAGTTCCCTCTAGATCAGCTATTCATAAGTGATTTATGGAAGTTGACTGGAGCCATAGTCATATGGAAAGCTATCCAAAATTCTCCTTGTGACTCAGGAGTGTCTGAGTACAGAGTTTGCTCAATGCAGCCTTTCTTCTATTTCAACCTCAACAACAGATTGTTCCATAAAAATATGATTTTTAAAAATTTAATATTGCATGTGTTGTTTTTGTTGTTGTTGTGCTATTGAGTTGCTTCTGACTCAAAACAACACTGTACGGCAAAGTAGAACTGTCCCATGGGGTTCCCAAGCTGTAATAGGTTTTTTTTTTAAATCAAACTTTATTTTAATCCTTTATTAAAACAGCTGATTTCAAACAATAAAGGTTTTTTTTTAATTTCATAGCTCTTACATGCATACGTGCTTCATTCTTTCTTTATTAATTTTGTTGTTGCTGTTGGTGACGATCTATACAGCAAAACAAGCACCAATTCAGCCTTTTCACCAGGTAGTGAAATGCAGTTAACAGAGCTTTTATCATTATGCCACAAAGGCTCCTTAATTTTGCACGTAGCTCTACTTATTTCTGTTACTCAATACTTTACACCAAAGTGAGTCCAGAGAAGCTCCCTTGGCCAGGCTTTGTACTTGTGCTTGTTCTTTTAGTTCCAAACGAGAAATCTTTTTTTCACCCCACCGCCATTGGTCCTGCTTATACTGGAGAAAGGTGCTCCTGAGATTGAAAGCCCTGGGATTTATGCTCCTAATTCTTGATCTTATTACTTAATGTTGATTTGAGGAGATAAGGAAAACTCATGTATTCAATCTAACTCTTTAAAACTATAAAGAATTTTTTACTATTTGAATTCCTCAGTATTTCATTCATATTAGAGGCACTTATCATCATATGTATGCTTACAGTTATTTTAGGTATTTAATATTTTTTATTGGGTAACAAGCAGACTCTGTTTTGTCTCCTTCGATTGACAGAGATTACTTAGAAGCAAAAAAAGCAAAATATATATTAATGCCTTGAAATGTTATATGTAGTGGGCTTTCAATAGTTAACATTTTAAGTGATTCATATAATTTTTACCTATGTATTCAACTAAGGGAAAAACAATAATGCTACCTTCTATGGTTTCTTTGAAATGTTGTTTTTTAAACAAAACCATTTTGAAACTCTCAGTGATATTTATGAGTACCAAATATTTTTCAGGGAAAGAAATTGGCATCATTTTTGTTTGGTAAGGAACACACAGTACATTCCAATAATAATTAGGTTTTGCAAAATATTCATTGCATATTAAAAATGTGATAATAATTGGAAAAATGCCAGACTATAAATTTAATTGTCTCTGAATCAACATTGTCACATTTATTTAGATTATTTTGTTCCAGTCAAGCTAGAAATGACTTTAAGTAATTTCCGTCTGTTGCAATGATACAATTTCTTCTCTTAATTGTAAAATTTTATTAAATACAAAATGGTCTTGTTATTCAACGACACGGTAGTAGAATATCTTTGTAGATATTAATCTTTTAGCAGGTTGTATGTTACATGTGGGCAAAAATTGTATTTGTTTTTTCTCTTTTTATACTTGGGGTACTTGGCACAATATCTGGAACATGTTAGGTACTCCATAAATATTTATTTAGTGAATTTATTCCTTCTTATGGTCATAAATACTTCTTGTTCTTCATCTTTTTACTTAATGGTGGTTTCTTGAGGAGATAAGAGAAACTCCAGTCTATGCTTTTATCTTTTAAAAAAATAAATTTATTCTTACCTATTTGAATTCTTACACTATATATGTTGAAAGACATTTATCACTATATACTTAATCATGTTTATTTTACGTATTTTTCTTATTTTCTTCACTAGTTCATAAGCAGAATCTGTGTCCCTTTTGCCTTTTTTGATTGATAGAGATTGTTTAGAAACAAATAAACTGGATTTGAAATACATTGAGGTATGACCAATCAGAAATTTTATTAATAATCTTAGTTGTTCAGTGCTGCTATAATAGAAATATCACAAGTGGATGGCTTTAACAAACAATAATTAATTTCCTCAAAGTTTAGGAGGCTAGAAGTCTGAATTCAGGGTATACCAGCTCTAGGTGAAAGCTCTTTCTGTGGGCTCTGGAAGAAGGTATTTATCTCTTCTGAGCTTCTGCTCCTAGGTGATCCTCACTTGGCTTGGCATCACTCTTCCCCCAGCTCTGCCTCTTTCCCTTGCTTGTCCAGTCTCTTTTATATCTCATAAGAGGTTGATTTAAGACACATCCTAAACTAATCCTGTCCTACCTGTGGGACTATAACCACAGGTGTCATGGATTGAATTATGTCTCCCCAAAAATGTGTGTATCAATAATTTGGCTGGGCCATGATTTCCAGTATTGTGTGATTTTTCTATATGTTGTAAATTCTGCCTCTATGATGTTAATGAAGGGAGATGGGTGGCAGTTGTGTTAGTCAGGCAGGACTCAATCTACAAGATTGGATTATGTTTTGAGGCAATCTCTTTTGAGATATAAAAGACAGAATCAAGCAGAAAGACAGCGCAACCTCATACCACCAAGAAAGCAGTGCCAGGAGCAGAGCACGTCCTTTGGACTCAGGGTCCCTATGCAGAGAAGCTCCTAGTCTGGGGGAAGATTGATGAGAAGGCCAACAGACTAAGAATGACTTCCCCTGGAGATGACGCCTGAATTTGGACTTTCATCCTATCTTACTGTGAGGAAATAAACTTCTCTTTGTTAAAGCCGGAAACCCTGGTGGTGTAGTGGTTAAGTGCTGTGGCTGCTAACTAAAAGATTGGCAGTTCCGATCCACCAGGCACTCCTTGAAAACTCTATGGGGCAGTTCTACTCTGTCCTACACAGTTGCTATGAGTCAGAATTGACCCGATGGCTATGGGTTTGGTTTTTTGTTGTTGTTGTTAAAGCCATCCACTTTTGGTATTTCTGTTATAGCAGAAGTAGATGACTAAGAACAGGTATAGAGCTTAGAATTTGCAAAACATGTTTTTGGAGGACATGGTTCAATCTATAACATTTCACTCTTTGATCCCCAAAATTCAGGTCCTTCTCATATGCAAAACACGTTTACCCCATCACATCATCCCAAAGGTCTTAAATCAACTCCAAGATCAAAAATCTTCCCTTCTGAATCGTCTAAATCAAATATGGGTAAGTCTTTAGGCATATTTCATCCTGGGATAAAATTCCTCCTCATCTGTGAACTTGTGAAATCTAGACTGCACATTATCTGTTTTCAAAGTACAGTGGTGGAACAGGCACAAGGTAGACATTTCCATTACAAATGGAGAATTTGAAAGGAAAGAAGGGATAACAGGCATCAAGCAAGTCCAAACCCCAGGAGAACAATTTACATTAGCTCTCAAGACTTGAAAATAGTCCTCTGTTTTTTGGGACCATCTGGGCAATGGCCTCGCCCTACAGACTCCAGGTGTTGGCCATGGTCTCTGGATTTTGGGTGATGCCCCTCTGCCCTGGGCTTCAGCTCTACCATCCAGGCCCCTAGGATGGAAACTCTGCTAACTTGGTTTTGGGAAGCTCCATTCTCCTAGTCCATCTGAGTGGCAACTCCACCCCCCACCCCCAGCCCTGGCATTCTCCATCCTTTTGCCCCTTGGGCATGGCAGCCCTGCCCAATTCACTTTGGGCAGTGGCCCCATCCTCTTGGCCAAAATGAATGGAAGCCCCACACTTGGTAAAGATCTAACTTTTTGAAAACTATGAGGCAGTCGCTCTACCATTTGGGACCTCGGAGGCCATGGCCCCACACTTTGAGAACCAGGCAGCTCAGCTTCCCTGCTCCTTTCAACAGTTGTGTTCATCTCTGAGCTGCTCCAGGGATGGTTCTTTTCTTTTCTTGGAGGGTAACAGATATAGCTCCTTTGGCTTGTTTCCTGCCTATAGAATTCCAAAAGGCAGACAGAGTTCTTTTCTTTTGCTCTTTCTCTGCCCCCTTCAGTCTAAGCTGGTGGGTTTTCTGCTGTAGTAGTTGGGTAGATCTGTCAGTCACAGGCTTAATCTCTTTATCAAAAGATTGGGTAACCACATCCTTGGTGAAAATTCTAAGACACTTGTCCTTAGTTTCTACAACATAATTTTCCAAGTATTTAAGTTTTGTTTTCATTTGCACAGTTCATTTTTAAGTCCCTTTCTTTCCTCTAACATTTTACTATAGCAGCAAAGAGGAACTACATAGCCTCTTTGAAATCTTACTTAGAAGTCTCATGAGCCAGATATCCAAGTTCATCGCTTACAAGTTCTACCTTCCACCAAACGTTTGAACATAATTCAGACAAATTCTTTGCCACTGCATAAAAAGGGTTGCCTTTCTTCCACTGTCCAATCACATGTCCACCATTTCCTTTTGAAACCTTACCAGAAGCACATTTAACGTTCACATGTCTAGCAACATTCTGTTGTTGGCTCCAATGTATTTTTAAGATGATAGGGACCTTATAGCTCTTTCCACTTCCTTCTGCGCACTCACCAGAACTGGGCTTGACATCCATAATTCTACCAACAGTTTCTTCAAGGTAATCTAGGCTTTTACTGCTATGCACTTTAAAACTCTTCCAACCTCTACCCATTACCCAATTCCAAAACCCACTTCCACATTTTAAGTATTTGTTAGAGCAGCACCACCGCTTCTTGGTATTCAAATCTTAGTTATCTAGTACTGCTATAACACAAATGCCACAAGTGAACGGTTTAACAAACAGAAATTTATTTTCTCATAGGTAAGGAGGCTAGAAGTCTGAATTCAGGGTATCAGCTCTTTCTCTCTCTGTGGGCTCTGGAGGAAGGTTTAATCTGACATTTCCGAGGCATTGATAATAGTCTAAAAAGCTAGAGGTTTAGGAATGTTATTAGAACTTACATTTTATTTAGCAAAGTTCTACTTATATTTTCAATCTGTTCTAAGGCAATAGTTTCTCAAAATTTTTAAAATAATTTGTTTAGGTTTTCTTTGGTTTTTGATTCCACAGCTTATTATTATGCCTTGTGTTGATTCTTCATGAACTCTACTTCTCCTGCCCCTCTCCCATATGAAATGGTCGCAGGTTGCCCTCATGACTCAATTCCTTCTCCAGAATTTGCTTTCTTCAAAACAACCTTTGGTTTGGATTTTCAAGACAATTCCAGCAATTTTGGGAGAATTCAGTCTGCTGCCTGAAATCTATGTTTATTTTATTGCATCCTCTGCCAATTTGGTCCAAATTCCCTATATTTCATATATATCATCATAATTTGTGATATGGTGTGGTAAATCTTAGTTTTATTGATGATGAAGTTCTCTTTTTAATTTAGTTTTCAGTATTTGAACAGTGCCTCTCTGAGAGATGTTAGAATAAAACCAATTTTAATCTATCATCTTTAACTGAAAATATTATAAAATGATATAAAGAAAATTTTTACTTTGTTTTATCTTACATTGATAATCAATGGCACTGGGTGGGTTGATACAGTGCAGAACAATAGATAAAACCTATAGCAGCTATAAAGAATGTTGTAACAGCCATAGGTATTTAACAATGAATGTCTTAGAAGGTAATCTTTTTATTTGTTAAAGCTATCCACTTGTGGTATTTCTGTTATAGCAGCACTAAATAACTAAGAATTTGGTACCAGGAGAGTGGGGTGCCACTCTAACAGGTACCTACAATGTGGAACAGTTTTGGAATTGAGTAATGGGTACAAGCTGTATGAGTTTTAAACTGCCTAATATTAAAAGCCTAGATTGCCTTGAAGACAGTGTTGGTGAGATTATGGACATCAAAGAAAACCCTGGTGAGGACTCAGAAGGAAGTGAGAGCTGTAACACTGGAGATGATGCAGACAGGGAGAAGCTGGTCCAGCCACTGAGAAATGGCTGCAGCAGAACCAGGACACCCACATGTGGTGGTGTGGGAGATAACCCATGGAGCAAGAAAGCTTAGTGCCTTTGTGAAGGAGGCTTTCTGGCAGAGTGGGGTGCCTCCAGGCACTTATTGGTAGAGCTAAAGAGTTTTGGAACACTTGCCCAAGCAGAGCAGACTCTGGGTTGGTCCAAGAGGCCCAAGGGGCTGAGAGGCCAAAGAACAAGGAAGCAGAAGCTGAAGAGACAAGGAACACAGGAAGCAGAACTGCCTTGGTCTTAAAGGGTAGGGCCATGACCTCAGGGTCTCAAAGTGTGGAGACATGGCCTCTGAGACTTCAAATGTGGGGCAATAGCCTCTTAGGTTTCTAAGAGCCAGATCTTCAACTTGGTTCCAGAGTGTGGAGCTGCCTTTTATTAGTGCCAGTGAGATGGGGCTAGATTTGCTGCCCGAAGCGGAGGGAGTGGGGCTGCCGTGCCCAAGGGGCAGAAGAATAAGTCCTACTGGGGTTCAATGGGTGCAGTCTCCACTCAGATGGACTAGAAGAATGGGGCCACCCAAAGCCGAGGAAGCAGGGCTGCCATTCCAATGGGCCTGCAAAGTGGAGCTGAATCTCAGCTCCTAGGGGCCTTCACCCAGAATCCAGAGTATGTGGCCAACACCCAGAGTCTGGAGGGCAGGACCATTGCTTAGTCTCAGAGAACAGAGGATTGTTTTCAAGCCTTGAGAACTAATGTAATGTGTTCTGTTGACTTGTTTGGTGCCTATTATCCCTTTTTTTCCCTTTAATTTCTCTCATTTGTAATGGGAATGTCTACCTTGTACCTATTCCACCATTGCACTTTGGAAGCAGATAACTTATATTCTGCATTTCACAGATGAAGAGAAATTTTTGGTATTTGGACCTGGAGTTGACTCAAGACTTTTGGGATGATATGATGCGGTGAATATATTTTACATGCGGCAAGGACATGAATTTTGGGGGGCCAAAAGGGTGGAATGTTATAGATTGAATGGTGTGCCCTCAAAATGTGTGTCAACTTGGCTAGGTCATGATTCCCAGTATTGTTCACCATTTTGTGATCTGATGTGATTATCCTATGTGTTCTAATCCTAACCTCTACAATGTTAATGAGGTAAGATTCAATCTACAAGAATAGATTATGTCTTAAACCAGTTCCTTTTAAGATATAAAAGAGAGAAGCTAGCAGGGAGGAGAGGGACCTCATACTACCAAGAAAGAAATGCCAGGAACTGAGTGTGTCCTTTGAATTCGGGGTCCCTGTGCTGAGAAGCTCCTAGACCAGGGCAAGAATGATAACATGGACTTTCCCCCAGAGCCAACAGAGAGAGAAAGCCTTCCCCTGGAGCTGGCACCCCAAATTTGGACTTCTAGCCTCCTGAAACCATGAGAAAATAAATTTCTCTTTGTTAAAGCTGTCCACCTGTGGTATTTCTGTTATAGGAGCACTAGATAACTAAGACAATTATGAGTTTGTACCTTTTGCAAATAGTTATAAGGTTTCATTTTCCTGAAAGTCATAATTCATGTGAGCCTGCTGCACTGAGTGAGATAACATTATTTTCTTGTTCATGGAAATAAAATTCTACAGGTAATTTACTGATGTGCTAATTACCATTTCTGGTGATGAGGTAAGGAACACTGTGGTTTTTCAAATTGTTCCAACCCTGAAAAAAATGTATTATTATATTTACAAAAGCCCTGAAGCATAAAGCAGTATTAGTCCTATGGATTGTTGCCAAGCATGATAGGTAATATGCTCATAATTTTTTTTTTTTTGTAAATAAACAGCTATGCTTGAGCAGAAAATACCATAATGGCTGATTTATTTGTTTGTGTGTGTAACAGTTTCTTTATACTACCAGTAATGAAAACATTTCAGCATCCACAGAGGCTTGGCAGATAGGAAGACATGTACATTTCTTTTCTAGGCAATAGTAAAATCGAACTGCTAAAGACTCACACACACACAAAAAAGTATGTCCATTGATTCAAAATGTTAAAAGATCTTTATTTTAATTGTTCCTTTTAATTCTCTTGCCTTTGTTGCTTGTTGCTAAAAGGGCAAGCTCCAGCTTTTCATTCTCATTTTTTTCTTAAGGCTTTTTGGTCTACTTGGAATATCTGCCTTTTCCTTCCTTAAAACAACAACAAAAAAACTCAGTTGCCATGAAGTTGATTGTAACTCACGGCGATCTCATGTGTTTCAGAGTAGAAGGGTGTTCCATAGGGTTTTCAATGGCTGTGACCTTTCAGAAGATTGTCAGGCCTTTCTTCCCTAATCTGCACATACATGGGTCTAATTTTTCCTTCAAAACTTAGTTCTTTCTTTCTCTGAGAAATCTGTCCTGATTTCCCAACTGGCTCTGAGGTTTCATTGTGTGCTTCCCTCAGGGCACTTATAATTGTTTGCCTTAATCAGGGTACTTGTTATTAGATTTGAAATACAGTAATTGATGTATTTGTCTTCTGCCTTTACTGAACTGCAGGTTTCTTGAGAGCTGGAGCTTTGCTTTCCTCATATTTGTATTTTTCCTTTCCCCGCATTCAGCTCAGTGTTGTGCAGATGGTAAATCACAGTACATGTATGTTGATTGATTGAATTCAACTGTTGAAAACTTCTTTCTTAAAAACATCTGCTTCCTTACCTTGTGGACATCATTCTCATGCTTTAATTTCAAATTTTCTTGTTTCCTGGTGTGTATGCTTACTTCATCATTCAAATTTCTTTTCTATCTTCATTTTGCCAAACGGAAGTCAACTTCATATGTATATCGCCCCTCCTCCATCTTTAAAACTTTACCAGATTTCATTATTCTCTTCCTGAGTGTAGTAAGCAGAAGTACACAAGTCTTAAAAGTGCCACTTTGTACTTTTCTTTGTACCTGCCTGACAAAACTCAAACCCTCAGTGATCCCACACTTTTACATTTTCCATTCCCTACCTGGTTGCTGAGAACTACTTGAGAAAAAGAATAATCTACTGCATACCTTCACTCAAATGTCATTTCAAAAGCTCAAATTCACCCTCACACTAAATTCATCATCTCCTAAATATTTCTCTCCACTGCTTCTTATTTCATATATAACACCATAATTTATTTATGAAAGAAAACCATGTATAACATATGACCTAATTAAATCTCTTCCTGCTCCACACAAAGTAAAAAGGATCAGAAAGAAAGATATCAATAAATTAATGGTGTTTATGCCTAGGTAGCAGCATTTTAAAGTATTCTTTTTCTTGTTTATACTGTTCCTTTTTTTATATTTAGTGATAACTATGTATGACTTTAATAATCAGACAGTTTTAAAGAAATGCTATATGAAAAATGGTAAGTTAGTATGAAAATAAAACAGTTCTAAGTGTAAGGAAGCATAGGCTTTAGTCTTTAATAATGCATGTGCCAGTGAAATCTCACAAGCTACTAATTCTTGATTTGTTGTTATATCCAACACTAGACTTTTGGTGCATGGATGCAAGACCTAATATCTGAAGGTATGGTGCTCCAGTCTAGTGGGACAGACAGGTATCTAACAATATAGAATAGAGGCAATAGAGGTAGGTACCTAATGGCACAAGAGTAGAGAGGAGAGACTCCGGAAAACTGATTCAGTATACAGGGGTGAGAGAGATTGATTAGCCAAATTCTAGCATCCTCCCTAGTTGTGCAATCCTAACAATGGCTATATTTTCAATAATAATCAGTTGCCATTGAATTAACTCTGACTCACGGCCACTCCATGTGTGTCAGAGTAGAATTGTGCTCCATAGGTGTCTTAGACTGGGTTCTCCAGAGAAACAAAACCAGTGAAGCATCTACATATATGTCTGTATCTATTTATCTATCATCTATCTATCTATCTATCTATCTACCTATCTATCTATCTATCTATCTATCTATCTATCTATCTATCTATCTATCTATCTATCATCTATCTATCTATCTATCATCTATCTATCTATCTATCATCTATCTATCTATCTATCTATCTATCTATCTATCTATCTATCTATCTATCTATCTATCTATCTATCTATCATCATCTATCTATCATCTATCTATCTATCTATCTATCTATCTATCTATCTATCTATCTATCTATCTATCTATCTATCATCTATATCTATCTACATACAAAGAAACATATATACATACATATGTGTATATATATATAGATAGATACAGAAACAAAACTATTGAAGTCTCTCTCTCTTATATATATATATTAGAGAGAGAGAGAAAGAGATTTGTATCAAGGAAATGGCTCATGTGGTTGTAGAGACTGTGGATCATTGCTACAGCTTACTGACTGCAGAGGCTGATGAATCCAAAGATAGGCAGGTAAGCTGCTACTTCAAGTTCCAAGAACTGGAGATCAGGCGAACAGGAGCCAGCTGCAGAATCCATGCCAGAAAGTCCACCTAAATTGGATGCAGGCCACATTCCCAAGGAAACTCCCTTTCAACTGATTGGCTACTTGCAGCAGATCCCATCATGAAGGTGATTACACTGTATCAGATGTCATTGTGGAGATGATTACATCATTATATGACTGCCAAACTACATCATAATTGCCAAACCTTTGAGAATCATGGCCCAGCCCAGCTGACACACAATCTTAACGATTATCGTCCACCCCTTGCCAACTTAGCAACTGTACACATTTCCTTAAAACACACATAATCTCTGAATAAAGATAATTATGAAGTCATACTTGTGCCTAATGTGATACAACTAACATGGGAACAACCAAAAATCCAATAGCTCTGTATACATCCTATATTTTATAAGGGAAGAAAACAAAAGTATTTGATGCACACATACAAGGAAGAAACAACCAGAAAAATTACAGTCCTCATTTCTGCAACTGGTCCACATGGTTGCAACTGGTATTTAGACCTACCTTTTACCATCACCCATTCTGTATTCCCTTTGCCCTCAGCAAGGACTTCAGCTGGTCATTGTTCTTTGTCTGGTGGGGTGATCCACACCTTCACTCCTGAAGGGTCTGGGCCGTTAGTAGTCATGTCAGATTTGGGTTGCTGTAGTTTTCCATTAACTGTAACCACAGGGCATTGTAGAACTAAGAAACGACTTAAGGGATCTCCTGCATTCCAGACATACTCTTCTTTACCTCCATTATGTAATATCAATCCATTTTCCTCTTGGTAATCAGGATCAATCACACCAGCCAATATGGTAACTCCTTTCTTTGCCTGTTGATCAAGAAGTACAAGGAACCCAAAGTGGCCAGGTGGCATTCTTAATTTCCAGTTTAATAGAATCAGCCATGTGTCTCCAGGTGGGAGCATTCCTCCCTCTGGAACTGTCTAGACCTGTAGAGCATAGGATCACGGCGACAGGAAGCAAAATTTTTGTGAGTGGGTCACTAGAGGTAATAGTGAGTGGTACCAGTTCCATTTACATCCCTTGATTTCAGAACCCATGAATCCTGGCTATGGGAGAAACTGCACCATGTACTGGACATTGGTTTAGAACATATACAGCCTCTTGGAGAACATTGCCCCTATACTGTAAGATATTGCCACCTAGCTATCACTGTAATTGTGTCTTTAGAAGGCAATTCCATCTTCTGTCAAGCCAGCTGTATCAGGATGATGGGGAACATGGTAAAACCAGTGAATTCTATTAGCATAGGCCCATTGCTGCAGTTCATTTGCTGAGAAGTGAGTGCCTTGATCTGAGGTGGTTCTGTGTGGGGTACCATGATGGTAAACCTAACCTAACCCCTTGCCGTCGAGTCGATTCCAACTCATAGTGAACCTATAGGGCAGAGTAGAACTGTCCCACAGAGTTTCCAAAGAGCACCTGGTGGATTTGAACTGCCGACATTTTGGTTAGCAGCTGTAGCACTTAACCACTACACCATCAGGGTTTCCATGTTGATTGATAAGACATTCTGTAAGTTCACAGGTGGTAGTTTTTGCAGAAGCATTGCATGCAAGGAAGGCAAATCCATACCCAGAGTGTCTAAGAACAAAACACTGCCCTTTCCATGGTGGAACTGATCCAATGTAATCAACTTGCCACCAGGTTGCTGGCTGGTCACCTCAGGGGATGGTGCCATATCGGGGACTCAGCATTAGTTCTGCTGCTGGCAGATTGGGCACTCAGCAGTGGCTGTAGCCAAATTGACCTTGGTGAGTGGAAGTACATGTTGTTGAGCCCATGCATTATCTGCATCCCCACCACCATGGCTGCTTTGTTCTTGAACCCATTGAGCAATGACAGGAGTGGCTAGGGAAAGAGGATGGCTGGTTTCCGGAGAACGGGATATCCTATCCACTTGATTGTTAAAATCCTCCTCTGCTGACGTTACCCTTTGGTGAGCATGCACATGAGACACAAATATCTTCACTTCTTTGGCCCATTCAGAGACGCCTATTTACATACCTCTTCCCCATACCTCCTTGTCACCAATATTCCAATCCTGTTTCTTTTAAGTCCCTGACCATCCAGCCAAAACATTGGCCACAGCCCATGGATAAGTATACAATCACACATCTGGCCTTTTCTTCTTCTAAGCAAAGTGAACCACGAGGTGCACTGCTTGAAGTTCTGCCCATTGGGAGGATTTCCCTTCATCCTGTTGTTCAGGGAGGTTCTCGAAAAAGGCTGTCGGACTTCTACTGTCCACTTTTGAGTGGTTCCCGCATATCATGCAGAACCATTTGTGAACCAGGCACTAGTTTTCTCTCCCTCAGTCAGCTGATCATAAGGAACTCCATGAGGCCATAGGTGCAGACTGGGAGATGGAAGGTAGTGTGACAGAAGTGGAGACCATGGGCATTTGGGCCATATCCTCATGCAACTTACTTGTGCCTTCAGGTCCTGCTCAGGCCCAATCTCATATATACCACTTCCATTTAATGACGGAATGCTGCTCTGCACATTCAGCTTCATGGGTCTGTGGGTCAGACAACGCCCAGCTCATAATGGGCTGCTCAGGCTGCAGGGTGACTTGGTGCCCCAATGTAAAGCATTCAGTCTTTGCTAAGACCCAGTAACAAGCCAAAAGCCATTTTTTAGAATGAGAGTAGTTATCTGCAGAGAATGGCAGGGCTTTGCTCCAAAATTCTGAGGGTCTGTCTGTGCTGTGATTCAAGAATAGAAGCCTGCCAAAAAGTCCGAACGGCATCTCTATCTGCCACTGACACTTCAAGCACCATTGGATCAGCCAGATCATATGGCCCAAGGGGCAGAGCTGCTTTCATGGCAGTCTGAATATGTTACAGAGTCTTATCTTGGTCTGGTCCCCACTTAAAACTAGCAGCTTTTTGAGCCACTTGATAAATAGGCCAGAGTAGCACAGCCAAAAGAGGAATATGTTGCCTCCAAAATCCAAAGAGGCCCACTAGGTGTTGGGTCTCCTTTTTAGTTGTGGGAGGGGCCAGATGCAATAACTTATCTGTCACTTTAGAAGAAATATCTCAACATATCCCATACCACTGGACTCCTAGAAAATTCACTGAGGTAGAAGGCTGAATTTTTGTCTGATTAATTTCCCACACTCTAACAGGCATGTGTTTTACCAATAAGGCCAGAGTCATTGGCATTTCTTCCTTATCAGGTCCAATCAGCATAATGTCATCAATGTAATGGACCAGGGTGATGTGGTGTGGAAGGGAAAGGTGATCAAATTCCCTGAGGACTAAATTATAACAGAGGGCTAGAGAGTTGGTATAGCCCCAAGGCACCACAGTGAAGCTGTATCGCTGAAGGCAAGAAGAAGTTTTGCTTCTGGTGGTCCTTTGAAACAGGTATGGAGAAAAAGGCATTAGCTGGATCAATAGCTGCATACCTGGTACCAGCAATGAAACTACTTTTGGAACAGCAGCTAAAATTGGAATCGCCACTTGGTTAAGTTTTCTATAATCTACTGTCATTCTCTAAGATCCATCTACTTTTGCACAGGCCAGATAGGCAAGTTGAATGGGGATGTGGTGGGAATCACTACTTCTACATCCTTCAAGTCCTTGATGGTGGCAGTAACCTCTGAAATCCCTCCAGGAATGCGTTATTAATTTTGGTTTACTATTTTCGTAGGTAGGGGAAGTTCTCATGGCTTTCACTTGGCTTTTCCTACCATAATAGCCCCTAATCCACTGCAGGAATCCAATATGATGGTTCTACCAGTTGCCAAATATATATATACAAATTACGCATTCTGGAACTGGAGAAATCACTACGGGCTGGGTTCCGGGACACACTGAACTTACCGTGAGATGGGCGTGAGCTAAGATTCCATTAATAACCTGATCTCCATATGCCCCAACTCTGACTGGTGGGCCACAGTGACATTTTAGGTGTCCTGGAATTAGTGTCAGTTTCAGAGCCAGTATCCAGTAGTCAGCAGAAACCCTGTGGTATAGTGGTTAAGAGCTACGCTGCTAACCAAAAGGTCAGCAGTTCGAATCCATCAGGTGCTCCTTGGAAACTCTTTGGGGCAGTTCTACTCTGTCCTATTGGGTTGCTATGAGTTGGAATCAACTTGACGGCAGTGGGTTTGGTTTTTTTGGCTTTGATCCAGTAGTCCTCAAAAAGTCTGAGTATTTTCTTTTCCCCAATGAGCAGTCACTCTTGTAAAAGGTCATAGATCCTTTTGGGGGAAGCCTGAAAGATTAACAGTATAAATTTTTGGCACTGTAGTGGGGTCCTTCTTCAAGGACAACTGGCCTTCCCTTCGTTCAAGGGATTGTGAATCTGTATACTTGTTCAAGCCTGGGAATTGATTGAGGGTTCGTGACTCTCTGTTCTGGTGATTCGAGTTAGACTGCTATTCACTTAACCTAGAATACTTGCACTTTTACTGATCAAGTATACATTTAATAGCTTTCCTATCTCTTTCTCTCCTTGGGCACCAAGACTAAGTAGCCAATGTCATAAGCCCACATGAGTCATACTGTTTTGATTACTGCTTTGACTCCGTTATCCATCAGGGTAATCATGCCCAACTTGTTTTTGTCTATTAAGTGCCACCACTTGGTCTCTACTACCATGGGGTTCAGTCAGCCTCATTGTAGTTAGGTATCTTAATTCCGTTAGGGCAGTTCCCACGGTCAAATCTGACTTACATAAAGTGGCAATCATAGCACTCTTTAAGGATGCCAGGGCTCCCTTTACACATTTAGTCCCCACAAATATGTGGAGGGAGTTGTGGCAAAAGGTGTGTCCTCTGGGCTCTCCATGTGTGGGTCTGTGGGCCTAACCCAATAAATATACTCTAACATGCCAGTTTCCCCAAGCCTTTGGGTACCTTCTTCTACAAGTATACCAAGGCAAGATACTGTTACTGGTGGAGGATAGATGCATAAATCAATGGAACAGAAAGAAGAATAAAGAAATAGGCCCACAGAAACATGCCCAACTGATTTTTGACAAAGGAGCAAAGGCAGTTCAATGGAGGATGGGTAGCCTGTTCAATAAATCGTGTGGGAGCCATTGATTTTCATAAGTGGAAAAATAAACCTTTACCTAACTTTCACAATTTATATAAAAGTTAACCCAGAATGGATCATAGATTTAAATGTAAAAGTAAAACCACAGAACTTTTAGAAAAAATAAAGAGAAAATCTCCAGAATATACAGCCAAAGTGTCTTTAGACTTTACACCAAGAGCATGATGTATAAAAGGAAAAATCAATAAATTAGTCTTCATCAAAACTAAAACTTTTTCTCTATGAAACTACATGTGGAGAGGAAGAAAACACAAGCTGCAAAATATTTGCAAACTACATATCCAACAAAGGACTGATATCAAGAATACATACAAAAACAAACAAACAACTCTCCAACTTAGTAGTTTAAAAAACCCAAACAATCCAGTTAGAAAATGGAAAAAAATACATGCATAGACATTTCACTGAAGAGGAAATACAGATGGTAAATAGAGACATGAAAAGATGTTCCATGCCATTAGCCGTCAGGGAAATAAACATCAAAGTCATAATGAGATATCACTACAAATCTAGCTGAATGGTAAAATAATAATAATAAAAAAATTAGCAACAATACAATGATGGTGAGGCTGCAGAGAGACTGGATCACTCATATATTGTTTGTGGGGATGGACAATAGTACAGCCATTATAGAAAACATTTTGGCATTTTTTTTTTTTAATTTTTTTCCAAAACTGAAGATGCAATGAAGCTGCCACCCAGAAATTGTACACTCGGGCATTTATCTCAGAGAAATTAAAACTCCAGTTCTCACAAAAACTTATAAACAAATGTTCATAGCAGCTGTATTTGTAACAATCAAAATTAGAATAAACCTAGATGTTCTTCTATGGGTGAATGGTTAAACAAACTGTGGTATATCCGTAACATGGAATACTACTCAGCAATATAAAGGGACAAAGTGTTGATACATGGAACAACTTAGATGAATCTTCAGTGAGTTATGTGAAAAAAGTCAATCCCAAAATTTTACTTACTACATGATTCTATTTATATAATATTTTGAAATGACAAAATTTTATATATAGAGGACAGATTAGTGGTTTCCAAGTGTTAGAGACGGGGGGCTGACAGGGAGCTGAACGAGATTATTAAAGGGAAAGATGAAGAATTTTTGTTGTGTTGGAAATGTTTAGTATCTTGACTGTATTGGTGTGGGTGCACAGGTGATAAAACTGTATAAAACTTAGTACAAACTAACACACAGACACACATACAGGAGGGTAAGTAAAACTGGCAAAATTGAATACGATTGGTGAATTTTATCAAGGCCAATACCATTGGAGGAAAATGGGAAAAGTGTAAGATGGATCTCTCTGTACTATTTCTTTATTTAGAAGTCTTAAAAACTGAGATATAATTCACACAGAAAATTCACCATTTTAACCTGTTCAATTCAGTAGTTTTTAGTATATTCACAAGGTTGTGTAACCATCACCATTATCTATTTCCAAAACATTTTCATCACCCCCATAAGAAACCCTATACCCCTTAGTAGTCATTCCCACTCTCCTACCCATAGCTCCTTGCCACTACCAGTTTATTCTCTGTCTTTACGGATTTGCCTATTCTGGACATTTCATACAAATGGAATCATACCACATGTGGCCTTTCAGATTTGGCTTCTTTCTCTTAGTGTAATGTTTTCAAAGTTCATCCATGTTGCAGCATGTATCAGTACTTTATTCTTTTTATGGTTAAATTTATATGTATATATATATAAAGTTTTGTATGTGTATAAAAGTTGTTTCCAGTTTTTATCTATTATGAATAATGCTGCTATAAACATTTGTGTGCAAGTTTTTGCAAGAACATACGTTTTCATTTCTCTTGGTTATGTACCTAGGATATATAGGCTCAGCCACATAAAAACTGTATGTTTAACTTTTTGAGGAATTGCCAAAATCTTTTCCAAAGCAGCTGCACCATGTCGCACTCCCACTAGCAATGTACGAGGATTGCAATTTCTCTACATCGTCGTCAACACTTACTATTGTTTGTCGCTTTATATTACGCCCATCTTAGTGGTTTGATGTATCTCATTTGAATTTTGATTTGCATTTTTCCAATGATTAATAATGTTGAACATCTGTTTATATGCTTATTCATATTCGTGTATTTTCTTTAGAGAAATGTCTATTCAAATCCTTTGCCCATTTTTAATTTTTTTTTATTGCTGGGTTGTAGGATTTGTTTATATATTCTAGATACAAGCCCCTTGTCATATATATAATTTGCAGATATTTCCCCTCAATCTGTGGGTTGTCTTTTCACTTTCTTGATTAAAAAAACCCGTTGCCATCGAGGCAATTTTGACTCATAGCGACCCTTCAAGACAGAACAAAACTGCCCCATAGGGTTTCCGAGGACTTAAAAATTGAGATATAATTTGCACAGAAAATTCACCATTTGAACTGCCAACCTTTTGGTTAGCAGCCGTAGCTCTTAACCACTAGGCCACCAGGGTTTCCTTCTTTCTTGATAGTGTCCTTTAAAGTGCAAATTTTCAAAATTCCCATGAAGCCCAGTTTAGTTTTTCTTTGGTTGCTTGTGTTTTACATGTCATATCTAAGACAGCATTGATTATTCCAGTGTCACAATTATTTACATCTATGTTTTTTTCAAAGAGGTTTATATTTTCAACTGTTACCTTAAGGTTTTTGATCCATTTTGAGTGAACTTTTGTATATGGTATGGGGTAGGCATCCAACTTTAATCTTTTGTATGTGACTACCCATTTGTCCCAGTACCATTTGTTGAAATGGCTAGTCTGTTCTTACTGAACTATCTTGACACTCTCGTTGAAAATCGGTGACCATAATTGTACAGGTTTATTTCTGGACTTTCGATTCTATTCCATTGAGCTATCTGTCTATCCTTATGCCAGTATCACAGAGTCTTGAGTACAGTTTGTAGTAAGTTTTGAAATAGAGAAATGTGAATCCTCCAATTTTGTTCTTTTATTTCAAGAGTGTTTTGGTTCTTCTACGTTTCTTGCATTCATTCTATGTATTATTTCTTAAAACTGAAAGTGGGTCTTCAATAAAAATGTTGATAATAATATCAACCAAAGGCAAAAAAAAACTTATAAGTAATTTATAATTTACAAGTCTTAAAGTTGTGGTATAGGAAATATGTGATAGCTGATGATAAATATGAATATTTTATTTTAATAATTTAAAAACATAGGTATTTCACTTTTATTAAAAACATGAAATTATATATATGTTTATTCTCTTATGCTTTAGGTAATGCAATGGTAATGTATTAATTTGTCTAATTAATATAATGATAGTGTTCAAGAGAAGATAGTTAAATGTTTGTAGTATTGCCTTAATCATTAACAAGAAAACCTAGATGGGTCAATGCCAAGTACCTCGGAGATGTTCATCTTAGCATTTCCAGTATCGGACACATTGTAGATGTTTAACAAATGTTTGCTAATTAATGAAAACTTTAATAGCCAGATGTAGAATAAATGAAGCTTTACAAAAAATTAATGTCACTTAAAAAATGAATTTTTTTGTTGGCGGTCTACTTCTCTTGAAATTTAGCTTGTGCCCATAATTAAAAGAAGCCACATTAAGGGAAAAATCATTTTTATTCTATCATGAAATCTTAGACAATAATTTGTAAGTTTCAAAAAAGTGGTTATTGCATGGGTCAATTCTATAGCAAAACTCTTGTAAATAGATGATAAGGAAAATATAGCTGAGAATCTGTCATCTTGATAAACTATAAAGATAGACAAAGGCCAAAAATACAGGACATAGGAAAAATTGATTTGAAATTAGGGTGAAATTACAGGCAATTTTTGGTTTGGATTTCTGTTATTTTTATTATCATGAAGAAGTAAAGGCTTTTCCATGCATGTTTTTAAAACTATAAAGCACCATGGAGTAGACCGTTAAATTTAATGTACGTAGAACTACTCATGGAAGTTCCTGGCTCATGGCAGGCATTCAACAAAAGTTAGCTATTACCTTAATTTTAATATACACTCTGCATTTGAGTAATAAAAATTAGAAAGTAAAGCAGAAATTTACAGTATATAGTATTAAATATACTTCTCTCCCTCATGATGATGGTAATATTCACCACAGGAGAGGAAGGGAGGTTAGAAAGAGAAAGAAGATCCTGGCCCAGAAAGCAAATTCTCCCATCTTTTTGCAAGTATTCCTCCTGTCTGAAATAATTGCCTTTTTTAAAAATGCTTGAATAAGCACTCACTTTTTGTATAATTAGAATTATCTTTCTCTCTCTCTCCTTCTAATTTATCTAATTACCTTATCCTCATGTCTAGGTTGAGAGATTATTTTTCCCAGAAACCCTTTTATGACCCTTTATGTTTGGGTTTCATGCCTCTCCTATTCCCTTATAGCACTGCGTGTTTCCTCTCTTCTGTAATCCTGGATTCAATATCTAATTTATTTGTGTTTATTTCCCGTAGCACCATAAACTCCTTGAGAATAGGAATTGTGTTTTGAATACTCAGGGCTCATGTTTGACACTTCATAGACCTTCAATAAGTGACTTTGAATGAATGAAGAAAAGAAAAAGCGAATAAAGATGCAGACCCAGGATTTTTGGACATAAAACTTCTAACAAAGTTTTTATCCATTACAAAAAAGGTGACAGCTTAGATTGGCAAAGCATAAAAATACAACCAAATCACATCAAACCAAAACAAGAAACCCAGCCCTAAGCTAAATCTTAAGATTTAAGGGTATTATGTATCTCTCAAACTTAGATCAATATGAATTTTGATTAAATAACATATTATAAAAGATGATAGATAGCAATCCTTATAGCAAAAAATAAGGAAGTTGCATTCTAACAGGAAATTACTTATTACAGAGCAAGGTATATATTTTTAAAGAAATGTTCTTAATCTTATTATTTGTCGTTTCTGAGAACTGTGATCAAATTCATGCTTTAAGGATGTTTACTGAGTTATTTGCTTATTTAGCTACCAGAGGCAGTTTTGTCCTCTGTAATTTCTTTACTCCTGAGTAAAAGTGCTATACATATTTGCAGGTTTTACTGTACACACGGTAAAACCTGGAAAAGCCAGAACCTATGTAAGACAGAAACCTATCAGAGAAGGAAAACTCAAATATTTTCCACTAATAGAGAGCAATAGAAAAATGGTAATACTGCAGCCTGTGAAAAGCTGGAAACTTGAGAGAGATGGAAAAACAAAACCATCCCATTGAGTTCCGGCTCTCACAGGTTTCACTGTATATATATATGTGTGTGTGTGTGTGTGTGCGTGTATGAGTGTTTAGCAAATGTTCTCATCTTCGATTGTTTAGCAGGAAGGGCAATTACTGGAGAAGGCTCTTTGTAAATAGCAATAATTTCATTTTATTCATAAAAGCGCTTATTGAGCATATACATTTAGTCCAACATTGAGACTTACAGTTCTGTTATTGAGACTTTTGGCTATATAAAACTACAAAAACTTAGCTTTGGGAATGCTGATTATCCCTTTTTAAAAACATTAGTACACTTAAAATTTTTATGAGAAGGACTATTTGGCTTAATTTATATATGAAGTCATTAAAACTGTTATCTTGCCCAATTAAAAGCTCATCTTTAAAAAAATTATTTTTTAGATTTCAGAACACCCTAATATGAAACAGATAAAAATCATTTGCGACATCTGTTAAATGAGTAAATTTTTCCCAAAATTTCTTTTCTGGAGACAGATAAGATTGTTAATTTCCCGTCATTAACAGATACTTTGGCTAATGATTTCTACATTAGTATGCATAGACATTGTATGAATTGTGCTCAAATGTGAATTTGACTATTTTAGTTGATCTTAAGAATCTGCTGGAACCTATGTAACTTATTTCCTGAAAAGCCTGCAATCGACTATAATGAACTATTTCAAATAAGGTTGCATTTTTATGAAATGACATATAACATATAACCCTGTGATTAACAGCCTTCTGACTTTCAAGCTGTTATACATTTGATTGAAAGGATGAGAGAATCTATAAGAAACATTCTTATAAATTTAGTAGTCTCAAGTTTTGTTAAGGGAATTGAGTTTTATCTACACAACCACAAAGTATAATATATTAGTATTTCTTAATGCTATCATTTAGCTCTGAAATGGTATTGGAATTATGGTCCAATTTTATAGTCATATGAGGTGGTTGATTAACCTAGAATAATAAGTAAAACATGACAACAGGATAGCCTTACAACAGCAGAAAAAAATAAAGTGTCTGAATTATTTTATTATGTTGTTTTCTTTCTAAAAGGCAATGTCCATAAAAGCTTCTGCATTGATAATAAAAGTCTTTATAAAACTGGTCCTGTTTCTTACACTCCATTAAACTACCCATTTTATCCTTGAAATTTATGTGAAAGAAAAATACTTATAGTATGTTGACTTCAATTTTCAAATTGCTATTTGAAAAGTAAAACAAAAATAAAAAACAAATATGTTTGAGACTCAAGAAGTGGACAAGTACATCTAATTTGTTTTGTAAGGATCATTAAAGCTTTGTATCTTCAACATGTTGTAACAATTTCTGCAGGCCAGTATTAGGGTGACAATCTAGAACAGTTTGAATATTTAAAAATATACAGCTCTGCCCAGATGAAGGAAGAAAAACTGGTTTTTATCAAAAGTACAATCCGTAGACGATCTGAAAACAAAAAATCTTTTCCTTACTCATAAAATTAAAGGTCGATTTTAAGCTTGCAGTGAATAATAATCAGCCGCTCAAAACATCCCAGCATGAACATCACAGTAATGGCTAGGAGTGGTAGAACATCCCAAATTTTGCATTTTTCTTATTATGAATATTAATGAAATAGGAAATTAAAAAGACCAATAGAGAGCAAGATAAGAAATTTTTAAAAGAATTAAAAGTTATCTTCACTCACAGGAAAACTAACCCTGTATATTTTTATTCCCCAGATGTTTACACTCAATAGATATTTACAACGTTGTTGTTGTTGTTAGGTGCCATTGAGTCAGTTCCAACTTATGCTGACTCTATGTACAAAAGAACAAAATGCATCCCAGTCCTGCGACATCCTCACAATCATTGCTATGTTTGAGCCCATTGTTACAGCCACTGTGTTGATCCATCTCATTGAGGGTCTTCTTTTTCACTGACCCTCTGCTCCTCCAGGAACTAGTCTCTCCTGATAACATGTCCAAAATACATGAGATGAAGTCTTGTCATCCTCACCAAGGAACATTCTGGCTGTGTGTCTTCCAAGCCAGATTCGTTCTTTCTTTTGGCAGTCCATGGTATATTCAATATTCTTTTCCAGCACCATAAGTCAAAGGCATCAATTCTTCGTCAGTCTTCCTTATTCATTGTCTAGCTTTTGAATGCATACGAGATAATTGCAAATACCATGGCTTGGATCAGGAGCACATTAGTCAGCAGAGACATCTTCAAATTTCAACACTTGAAAGAGATCTTTTGCACAACTCGTCTGTCACTTTTTTTTTACTGTGGTGGCTTGTGTGTCGCTGAGATACTGGAAGCTATGACACCAGTATTTCAAATACCAGCAGGTGGTGGACAGGTTTCAGCAGAGCTTTCAGACTAAGACAGACTAGAAAGAAGGACCTGCCAAGCTACTTCTAAAAAAAAAAAAAAAATTGGTCACTGAAAACCTTATGAAAAGGAGCAGAACATTGATAAGACGAGCACCTCAGGTTGGAAGGCACTTAAAATACGACTGGAGAAGAGTTGCCTCCTCTAAGTTGAGTCGACTTTAATGAAGGGATGGAGTCACGCTTTCAAGATCTTCATTTTCTGATGAGGCACAACTCAAAATAAGAAGAAACAATTGCAAGCATGCATTAATAATCAGAACTTGGAATGTATGAAGTATGAATCTAGGATAATTGGGAGTCATCAAAAATGAAATAGACCACATAAAGATTGATATCCTAGGCTTTAGTGAGCTAAAATGGACTGATATTGGCCATTTTGAATTGAATAATCGTATGTTCTACTATGCTGGGCATAACAAAATGCATAGTACTAGAGACACATGAATCGACAAAAAGAACATCTCAAGATCTATCCTGAAGTTCTGTCAGTGATAGTATAATATTTGCATGCCTACAAGGAAGACCAGTTAATAGGTTTCAAATTTATGAAACAATCATTAATGACAAAGATGAGGAAATTGAAAATTTTTTACCAAATTCTGCAGTTTGAAATTGGCCAAACATGCAATCAAGTTCCACTGATAATTACTGGTGATAATAATGTGAAAGTTGGAAACTAAGAAGAATCAGTAGTTGGAAAATATGGACTGGGTGATAGAAACAATGCTGGAGGTGGCAAGGTGGAATTGTGCAACACTAATGACTTCTCCACTGTAAATCCCTTTTTTCAAAAACATAAATGGTGACTGTACACTTGGACATCACCAGATGAAGTAAACAGGAGTCAAATCAACTATATTTGTAGAAAGAGACTTTGGAGAATCTTAATAACATCAGTCAGAACAAGGCCAGGAGTTGACTCCAGAACAGAGCATGAATTGCTCATATTGCAAGTTCAAGTTGAAGCTGAAGAAAATTAGAACAATTCCAAAAGAGCCAAAGTGCAACTCTGAGTACACACCACTTGAATTTAGAGATCATCTCAAGAATACATTTGATGTATTGATCAGCAATGGTCAAAGACCATACAATTTGTGGGAAGACATCAAGGACAACATACATAAAAAAAGCAAAAGGTCATTAAAAGGGCAGGAAAGAAAAATTCCAGAATGGATGTCTGAAGAGACTCTGAAACTTGCTCTTGAATGCAGAGTAGCTAAAGTAAATGGGAGAAATGATGAAGTAAAAGAGCTGAACAGAAGATTTCAAATGGTGGTGGGAGAAGACAAAGTAAAATATTATAAAGAAATGTACAAAAACCTGGAGTTAGAAAAGTCAAAGGGAAGAACAAGCTCAGCATTCCTTAACCTGAAAGAACTGAAGAAATAATTCAAGTCTCAAGTTGCAATAGTGAAGGATTCTATGGGCAAAATATTGAATAACTCAGGAAGCATCAAAAGAAAAAAAAGAAAGGAAGAATACACTGTCACTGTACCAAAAATAATTGGTTGACATTCAAACATTTCAGGAGGTAACACATGATCAAGAACTGATGGTACTGAAGGAATAAGTCCAAGCTGCACTGAAGACATTAGCAAAAAACAAAGCTCCAGGAATTGCCAGAATACCAAATGAGATGTCTCAACAAACGGATGCAGAACTGGAAGCCGTCACTCGTCTATGCCAAAAAATCTGGAAGACAGCCACATGGCCAACTGACTGGAAGAGATCCATGTTTGTGCCCATCCCAAAGAAAGGTGACCCAACTGAATGCAGAAATTATTGAACAATATCATTAATATCGGATGCAAGCAGAAGTTTGCTGAAGGTCATTCAAAAGCAGCTGCAGCAGTACATCGTCAAGGAATTGCCAGAAATTCAAGCTGTTTTCAGAAGAGGACGTGGAATGAGTGATATCTTTGCTGATGTCAGGTGGATCCTGGCTGAAAGGAGAGAATACCAGAAAGATGTTTACCTCTGTTTTATTGACTATGCAAAGGCATTTGATCATGTGGATCATAACAAATTATAGATAACATTGCAAAGAATGGGAATTTCAAAACTCTTAATTGTGCTCATGAGGAACTTGTACATATATCAAGAGGCAGTTGTTTAAACAAAACAAAGGAATACTGCCTGGTTTAAAATCATGGAAGTTGTGTGTCAGCATCGTATACTTTCACCATACTTATTCACTCTGTACACTGAGCAAATAATCCAAGAAGCTGGACTATATGAAGAAGAACAGGACATCAGGATTGGAGGAAAACTCATTAACAACCTGTGTTATGTAGGTGACACAACCTTGCTTGCTGAAAGTGAAGAGGACTTGAAGCACTTACTGATGGAGATCAAAATACCTCAATATACAGGAAGCAAAAATCCTCACTACTGAACCAATAAACAACATCATGATAAACAGAGAAAATATTGAAGTCATTAAGGATTCCATTTTACTTGGGCCCACAATCAACACGCATGGACGTAGTAGCCAAGAAATCAAAGAACGCGTTGCATTGCGCAAATCTGCTGCAAAAGTCTTCTTTATAGTGTTAACAAGGAAAGACCCCGCTTTGAGGACTAAGGTACTTCTGACCCAAGCCATGGTGTTTTCAATTGCTTCACATGGGTGCAAAAGCTGGATGATGAATAAGGAAGACCAAAGAAGAATTGATGACTTTGAGTTGTGGTGTTGGTGAAGAATATTGAATATACCATGGAATGCCAGAGAACAAACAAGTCTGTTGTGGAAGAAGTAAGGCTGAACGCTCCTTACAAGAGCGGATGGTGAGACTTCGTCTCATATACTTTGGATGGGTTATCAGGAGGGACCAGTCTTTGGAGAAGGACACCATGCTTGGTTAAGTGGAGGATCAGGGAAAAAGAAGACCCTCAACAAGATGGTTTGACCCAGTGACTAAAACAATGGGCCCAGGCACAACAATGATCATGGGGATGGCACAGGAGTGGGGGTTGCAATGAGTCGGAACCGATTTGACAGCACCTAACAACAACTATGTGTGAAGATGTTGCTTATTGGTCCAGTTCTACTGCACATTAGGGTCTCTATGAGTTGGAACCGACTCCAGGGCTCCTAACAACAACACTCAGTTTGATAGTATGATTTCTGAAGACAAATCAAGTAGCAACTGTTGTTGTCGTGTATCATCAAATCAATTATGACTCAGAGTGACCCTTTATGGACCGTGTATGACAGAGTAGAACTACTCCAGAGGATTTCAGAAGCTGTAATCTTTACAGGAGCAGATCGTCAGGTCTTTTCACCTGCAGAGCCACTGTTTGGTTCAAACTGCCAATCTTTAGGTTAGCATTTGAGCACTTAACCATTGCACCACCAGTGCTCCCTAAGTAAGCATTAGTTCATAGTAAACACTCAGAACTTGGTAAAAGGTGATCTGTATCCCCAAAGCTCTAGAAAGTCTAGAAACAGCTAGCAATTACTGAATAGACATAATCTGAGTTGTTATACTAATTAAATTTCTAGAAAGTATTTTGCCTTTCACCTCTGTTCTGGGTGAAACGAAGTTAGATCTTTGCTTTTCAGGGCCTTTTGTATTCACTTATTAAGTACACATTCACTTAGATAAAAGAACAACAATTATTGTCCTTTTGTCTACAGTTATAAAAATTTTATGAGTCTGTAAAATAATATGTCTCACCATTTTTTCCCATTTCCTGAGGGCGGGGGGACTAGTTTTCGACTATAGCAACCTTTGGAATCAGTACCTATGCTCCTAGTACATTTCATAGGTCATAGGTTGTATATATGTATTTTCAAAAATGAAGTGAAGTGAAGGAGCCCTCGTGGTGGGTGGCACATTAGTTAAGTGCTAGGCTGCTAACTTAAAGCTTGGTGGTTTGAATCCACCAGTGGGAGAAAGATTTGGCAGTCTGCTTCCAAAAAAATTACAGCCTTGGATAGCTTATGGAGCAATTCTACCCTGTCCTGTAGGGTTGCTCTGAGTCAGGATTGAATTGATTGCAATGGGTTTGGTTTCTCTGGTTTATAAATGAGGTAAAAAAATCCACTTTGTTAATAATTGGATAGTATGTAATTTCCAAATACTCGAGGTCATAACAATAAAGGGGCAAAATAAAATCTCAATTGATCAAAAAGAGCACAGCTTCTCTGAGGTTATTTTTAAGCCCAAAGAACCCCGGGCACAGTGAGAACCTTATGCCTGTATGACCAGGCAATCCATAAGGCTTGTAAGCAGAAACCATTAGTCACACATTAATGGGATTCACAGGGACACTTTTGCTTTTGAACATTTTACCAGATTTCAGCGTCGCCATGACAACCTCTGTATTCAACCTCAGGTGTGCACTGGCATCACATTTTGCCAATTGAAGGGACCACATGATCCCCCTGGGTAACTACTTAAATTATCACCCTTTAAGATAGTGACAATTGCAAAATTTTCACTTCACTGTGTATTAAGGTATCAAGCAGCTCCATCAGAGGAGTCAAAGTGATAATTTTTGTTATTAATCTATCCACAAAGTAGCAAACAATGCCTCACAACTATGAGCTGTTAAACCCTTAGTTGTGGGTAATAAAAAATAAAATACATTTTTTTTTAAAAAAAACCTCTTCTCTTTTGATTCCTGGAATTTCACTTTGAATGTATGTGTGGCTCACAATTTAGTTGAATAAGGAAGTGAAAGGTGGTACTGAGTGGCTAAGGTAACTGACCCTTAGCAGAGAGCAGGAAAACATATTCTCAGTCTGGAACCCAAGACTTCAGTTTAAAAAGATTAGTTGGAAAGGAATGAAAAAAGCTATAGGATTTTTTAAACGACGATCACTTTGTTTTTTTAATTTTCTTTGCCTCATCTCTGCACAGAAAAAGGATCCTAATTCCCAGAGTTAAAATGATGCTTTGTTACTTTATTTTATACCAAAAGTTCCGTGTATCAGAAAGCAAACATCTAATTTGGGATTTCTAAAAAAAAAAAGAGCTAACAAGCAAACAAACAATACCCAGATATTATCCAAAAAACTAAACCCCTTGCAGTCAAGTCAATTCTGACTCATAGCGACCCTATAGAAGAGAGTAGAACTGCCCCACAGAGTTTCTAAGGAGCGCCTGGTGGATTTGAACTGACAACCTTTTGGCTAGCAGCCATAGCGCTTAAGCTCTACGCCCCCAGGGTTATATATGGACGGCCAAAAGAATGAACAAATCTGACTTGGAAGAAGTACATCCAGAAAGTTCCTTAGAAGCAAGGATGGCGAGACTACGTCTCACATACTTTGGACATGTTATCAGGAAGGCTCAGTCCTTGGAGAAGCACATCATGCTTGGTAAAGTAGTGGGTCACCAGAAAAAAACGAAGACCCTCAAAGAGATGGACTGACACAGTGGCTGCAACAGCGAGCTCAAGCATAACAACGATCGTGAGGATGGCGCAGGATCGAGCACTGTTTCATCCTGTTGTACGTAGGGTTGTTATGAGTTGGAATGGACTGGACAGCACCTAACAGCAACGATAACAATATATTTATGTAAAAGCAGTTCCTTTGAGTATATTTTTACACTGTTGATTAGACTATCTTAGAATAGTATTCGCTTCCTTTTGAGATGTAAATCCACCACTTCTCTGTCAGTTTGTCTTCTTGTGCTGACTTGCATGTTGCTGTGATGCTGTGTGCTATGCCATCAGTATATCAAATACCAGCAGAGTCACTCATGGTGGACAGGTTTCAGCAGAGCTTCCAGACTAAGACAGACTAGGAAGGACTGGGCGATCTACTTCTGGAGAAATTGTCCAGTGAAAACATTATGAATAGTGGTGGAACACTGTCTGATATTGTGCTGGAAGAGGAACCACTCAGGTTGGAAGATACTCAATATGACTGCTGAAGAACTGCCTCCTCAAAGTAGAGTTGACCTTAATGACGTGGGTGGAGTTAAGCTTTCAGGACCTTCATTTGCTGATGTGACATAACTTCAAATGAGAAGAAACAGCTGCAAACATCCATTAGTAATCGAACATGAAATGTATAAAGTATGACCCCATTGCTGTCGAGTTAATTCCGACTTATAGCAACCCTATAGGATAGAGTAGAACTGTCCCGCAGAGTTTCCAAGGAGTGCCTGGTGGATTCAAACTGCCAACCTTTTGGTTAGCAGCCGTAGCTCTTAACCACTATACCACCAGGGTTTCCTGTAAAGTATGAGTCAAGGAAAATTGGAAATTGTCAAAAATGAAATGAAACACTTGAAGATCACTATCCTAGGCATAAGTGAGCTGAAATGCACTAGTATTGGCCATTTTGAATCAGATTATCATATGGTCTATTATACTAAAAAAAAAAAAATTATACTAGCAATGACAAATTGAAGAGGAATGGCATTGCATTCATTGCAAAAAAGAACATTTCAAGATTTATCCTGAAGTACAAAACTGTTAGTGATAGAATAATATTCATACTCCTACAAGGAAGACTAGTTCATAGGCCTATTATTCAAATTTATGCGCCAACCACTAAGGCCAAAGATGAAGAAATTGATTTTTACCTACTTCTTCCATCTGAAATTGATGAAACATGCCATCTAGATGCATTGCTAATTACTGGTGATTGTAATCAAGAAAGCTGAAAACAAAAATGAAGGATTAGCAATGGGAACATATGGTATTTGTGAAAGAAGCAATGCCAGAGATTACATGATAAAATTTTGAAATATCTTTTTCAAGAGCATAAACAGTGTCTATACAAGTGGATTTACCAGATAGAACACACAGAAATTAAACTGACTACATCTGTGGAAAGATATTGCGGAAAAGCACAGTATCATCAGTCAGAACAAAGCCAGGACTGACCGTGGAACAGACATTTGCACATATGCAAGTTCAAGTTGAAGCTGAAGAAAATTAGAACAAGTCCGTCCATGAGAGCCAAAGTGCTACCTTGTGTGTATCTAATGTGTATTTAGAGACCATCTTAAGAGTAGATTTGATGTATCAAGCACTCATGACAGAGGACCAGGTAAGTTGTGGAATAACATCAAGGACAAACATACATGAAGAAAGCAAAAGGTCATTTAAAAGACAGGAAAGAAAGACCTAAGAGGATGTCAGAAGAGACTCTGAAACTTGCTTTTGAATGTAGAGGAGCTAAGAGAACGAAGAAATGATGAAGTATAAGAGCTGAGCAGAAGATTTCAAAGGGACCGCTAGAAGACAAAGTACTATAATGAAATGCGCAAAGACCTGGAGTTAGAAAACCCAAGGGGAAGAATATGCTCAGCATTTCTCAAGCTGAAAAAACTGAAGAAAAAATTCAAGCCTCAAGTAGCAATATCTAAGGAGTCTGTGGACAAAATGGGGCCCTGGTGGCTCAGTGGTTAAGAACTCAGCTGCTAACCCAAAGGTCAGAAGTTTGAATCCACCAGCTGCTCCCTGGAAACCCTAAGGGGCAGTTCTACTTTGTCCTGTAGGGTTGCTATTAGTCGGAATTGGCTTGATGTCAATGAGTTTTTTTTTGGCGGGGGGAGAGGGCAAAATATTGAATGATGAAGCATCAAAAGAAGATGGAAGGAATGCACAGTCACCATACCAAAAAGAATTGTTAAAGTTTCAACTATTTTAGGAGGTAGCAATGTTATCCCTGAATTGTTATGATCACAGTTGAATGCCTTTGCATAGTCAATAAAACAAGTAAACATCTCTCTGGTATTCTCTGCTTTCAGCCAGGATCCATCTGATGTCAGCAATGATATCTCTCATTCAATCTTCTTTTCTGAATTTCTGGTTGTTCCCTGTCAATGTACTGCTGCAACCATTTTTGAATTATCTTCAGCAAAATTTTAATTGTGTGTGATATTAATGATATTGTTAAAGAATTTCCCCATTCCTTTGAATTATCTTTCTTTAGGCATAAATATGGATCTCTTTCAGTCTGTTGGCAAGGTAGCTGTCTTCCAAGTTTCTTGGAATAGATGAGTGAGTGCTTCCAGCATTGCATCTGTTTCTTGAAACATCTCAATTGGCATTCCATCAATTCCTGGTTCCTTGATTTTTGCCAATGCCTTAAAAAAAAAAAAAAAATTTTTTTTTTTTCAGTACAGCTTGGACTTCTTCCTTCACTACCATTAATTCTTGATTATATGCTACCTCCTAAAATAGCTGAAACTTTAACAGTATGAAAGATGCTATCGTTTTAAGGGGTAAAGACAGCTGAGTCTCTGGGTGGCGCTAAGTCCTAAGTGCTCAACTACTAGCTGAAAGACTGACAGTTCAAACTCACTCAGAGGCATCTTGGAAGACAGGCTGGCCAATTTGCTTCCAAAAGGTCACAGCCTTGAAACCCCTATGGAATAGTGCTACTCTGCACACACTTAAGCAATGATGAATGACATTTATTACTTCACATTGAAATTCCAATCAAAATTCCTATACAGAATTTGTGTAAATTGATCAAATGATTCTAAAATCATAGGCCAACAACAGGTTACTTGCAAAATTCACTCTGAAACCAAAATTTCAGGTATCAATCATCATGTGAGAAAGTGGCAACAGCATCAACACTTCTATGCCTTTGCAACATTCTATGCCTTTGCAAATATTTATGTGTATAATTAATATGACGAAATAGTCTTGCTTGCAATTACAGTCATATATTATACTGCATGTACAATTTATATGTATGGACCGAGGATATAACACTCATCATTAGTAACAACAAAAAACAAAAGCAAAATAAAAAGAGGGGAAAGAAAGGAAAATTGAATGTCATGAAAGCTATGCTAAAAATAATTCCATATTTTATAGAGAGTTTGGGTAGGACACCAACTGAAAAGGAATCAATTAATGAATTTAGTCAGCCTACTATTGATGTTTCTAGCACAGAGAAATATAATTTATTTGAGTGATTCATGGACTCTTGACGAGTTTATCCAAGACCAGAAGATTTTCGCTTATTAGGAAAACAAAACATTATTTTTATTTACTATTGTCTTCTGAATTACAAGGAAGAAGAAAATTGGGGCTATACACAGGGGGCCATCATGAGCTGGAATCGACTTGATGGCAACTGATTTGGGCTTTGTTTTGTTTCGTTTATTTGTATGGAACTTTGCTATTTGATTCTTCCAGTACTGTTTCTATTGGTAATATAAGGCAATGACCTCTTTAATCCAACAGTGAACATTCATTCTCCTATTAAAAATAGTTAAGAACATGTTTTTACAGTAAGGGACACAGAGGCCCCAAGCTAGAAAGGAATATTTCTTGACCAGTGCTTTATTAACAATAAAACTTTTTTGTTTTGTTTTGTTTTTAGAGAACATACAGGGAGTTAGAACAAGGGGGTAAAATCTAGAAAAAGAGTACTTCTTTCTTGCCTTTGAAGTATTGCTTCTGCACTGGCCTGAGTGCAACCTGATTTCTGACCACTGCTGTGATTGCAGAAAGAGTATTAGACTTTCGTTTCTTCCACCTGTCATTGCACCATAATGTGATCCATCAGGAAATGTGATTAGATCTCAGGCTAGCGCAGAAGCACACCAGTGGTCAGAAATTAGCCTGATCAAATGCATGAGCGCAGTTCAGGGTGGCAGGTAGAGAGAGAAGACTCAGCACTGTAAGAAGATGAGAATGACTTGCTCTGCCAATTAATAGTAAAATATCTAAAGATTGTGGTGGCCTACGTATTAAATGCTGTATCAAAACTTGACCACAGTGATAGTAGAAATATTCTCCTTTGCATTCTTTTGTTTTACAGAGGGTTTTCTCAGGCTCTGTCTCTGAGATCTGCAGTCCTCCAAGGCTTGCAGTTCTAGGTAGTAATTCACTCTTTGGATTTTCTTCCCTCATCCTCTGTTAAAATTTTTCCACTTAAACCTTCACTCTGCTTCCTAAGCTTTCCCCATGTCCTATGATTGAAATGTCCTTTGCATCTACCTGATATCATTCCTTAGGATGATTCTCAAAGATTATGTACAATAAAGTGTGATGTACATTTACTACCCTACCATGAAGTCATTGGAAACCCTGGTGGCATAGTGGTTAAGTGCTACAGTTTTTGTTTTTTGTTGCTGTCGTTTATTTGTTTTCATTTTTTTAAGAGCGATGATGAGGGCTCCCTGGGTGGCTCAAATGGTTAAGCACTAGACTACTAACCAAAAGGCTGATGGTTCAAACCCACCTAAAAGCACCTCAGAAGGAAGCCCTGGCAATCTGCTTCTGAAATGTCACAGCTTTGAAAATCCTGTGGAGCACCATTCTATTCACATATACAGGGTTGTGATGAGCCAAAATCGATGCCATGGCAACTGATGATAGAGCAATGAAAAAACCAACTCCATTGAGAAAATGATTTTTGATGAGCTAAAATTCAAAGTTCCCTGATGCACTGATGCAGAAGAGACAGTGAGTAGTCAGTTTTCTGTAATGGACTGGTGTTTTGAGTGGAAGGCTGCACCCCCCAGGTTTTACAGTTTCCAAGATTTCTCCATTCATTGCCTAAGTTAGAGCCTACTTCTAGGAAAACTACTAACTCAGGATGTACTCTGTCACCATGCATATTACCACACCATCCCCACTTCAAAGTATTGCTTTCTAGGTGTGGCAGCTGGATTCAGGAAATAGAAATTTCTGTGAGAAATTTAGATCTTCTAGCATTAGTTTTGGGGAACCCTTTCCTTCCTCTAAGCAGAAAAAAAAAATTTTAAGTTTGGTTAAAACCACTCCCTTTATTCTGTTTCATTAGGACTCTCTGATTGGATAATTAAAGAAAAGCAGCCTTTTAAAGATTATTATTCACTCTTAAAAAATAAACACAAGGGAGGCGGAGCCAAGAGTGCGGAATAGACAGAGTTCCGAAATTCTAGCTTCTACTTGCTCAATTCTGCTCCTCTGACTTTCTATTGAGTTATCTAATTCTGTAATTTTGTTGTTAATCTTCTGAATTTCTGATTGCTGTCTGTCTATGGATTTTTCCAGCTTATTAAACTTTTCATTATGGTCCTGAATAATCTTTCTAATTTCTTCAGTTGCTTTGTTCCTTGGCTTGTTCTGCATATTGCCTCATTTCCTTCCTGATGTCTTGAAGGGTTCTGTATATTAAACTTTTGTATTCTGCATCTGGTAATTCCAGGAATGCACTTTCATCTAAAAGATCTCTGCATTCTTTGCTTTGAGAGCCTGTTTAGGTGGTCATGGCCTGTTTCTTTATGTGACTTGATATTGACTGTTGTCTCCGAGCCATCTATAAGTTATTGTATTAGTTTATGCTTGCTTACTGTGTCGTAGCTGCTTGCTTTGTTTTGTTTTGGTATACCCCTATGGGTTGCTTCAGTGAGCTAGCTTGATTATTTTCACGTTTGGGGCTCTGGTGTCCTGTCCCCAGCTGGCTAGAGCTGTTATCAGGTGTACCAGTCTAGGAGTCCATTCAGTTTTCTCGTTTGAATTCAGCTCAGGTATCCAGGTAGCTGATACGAAGTGTGTGGTACAGGCTCTGTCCTACAGTCTTAGAGGGGCAGGGGTGATTGGCGTATGTACCGGTGTCTGATTACAGCAGAGGATCACTCTCTGAACAGGCAGGGGGCTGAGAACCGACCCCCAAGTGTCTCTGAGGAAAATACGTCTCTGTTCCCTAGAGTGTGCTGATGGGTGGGTTCTGCAGAGGGGCCATGGGCACCCAAAGTTTTTGTTGTAAAGACTGGGAGGTACCAGTTATCTTTGGACCCCTGTTGTGGGTGGCTGGGTGACCTGAGTGGAGCTACCAGTCCTTAGGTCCCTGTTTTGGGTAGGTGAAAGTCAAAAAAGAAATTTTTGAGGACCTTGTTTATTAGGCAAAGCAATGTCAAACGTCAAACACTCACCTCTCCACCGCACCGCAGAAATGGTTGGAGTTTTCCAACAAGGGCCTATTCTCCTGAAATAGGCCCACACAGGTCCATGCAGAAGGGAAAGGTGCTCAAGGTCCACGGATGGTTTATGCCTGGACAGGAGCTGCTTCTGTCCTGAGCTCCCCGGTTAATGGAGCTAGCAAATTATCTTTTCCCCCCAGTTGCAAATTTTTTCCTTCCCCAAGGACAGGATGATGGCTCTAGGTGCTCACCAGGGTCTATCTCAGGCCCAGGGATTTGGCTGCTGAAGCCGGCTAGGGGGTGGCGGGGAAGGGGGGGGGAGCGGTAAAATGTATGCAAGCACTTAGCTTTAGCCCAGAGCACCCTTCTCCTCAGGTTCCGGAGGTGTGAGTGGGCTGTGTGGCTGCTGATTCTCCCTGAGGAAACTGCGTTCTCCTCAGGTCCCGGAGGTGTGAGTGGGCTGTGTGGCTGGCTGCTTCTCCCTGAGGAAACTGCAGCCGATGTTAGTACCAGCCTGCTGCCGCCGCCGCCGCCACTCCAGGAATGGTGCCTGAGGGCTCGCCACGATTCAGGTCTGATAACTCCTCTCCACTTCTGAATGGTCTCTTCCTTCCCCTGCCCCTCAGTTCGTTGTTTGAGCTTGCCTTTGATGCTCAGGGCTCCCAGCTTGTCACAGATATACTGGTTTCACTTGTTTTTTTGGGTCTTTGTTGTAAAGAGGGCTCCACGAAGCGTCTGTCTATTCTGCCATCTTGGCTCCGCCTCCGAGAATAAGTTAGATTTTTAAAGGAATTCAGATACAAACAATCTTTTTCTGTTCAACAGAAAGACCTATTTTTATTCTGTCAGTAAAGCATACTGTATATATTTTTTCTTATGCCAATATCAATGCAAAATACCCGGTCATTGTCACCTGAACAAGACAACAATTCATTAATGAAGTTTATGACGTTTGTTTTAGGTTACAAAGTTCCTTAACTCTACACAACTTCCACAAATTAATCTCACAAACCGTAACACTCTCCTCTAATCCTACACAGTTACTTGTTCAGGGCACCCTGAACGTTCAACTTCACAGAGGGGTCAAATGCTGAGCCTCAAATGACGTCATAAAAAAACCCACCAAACCTATTGCCGTGGAGTGGATTCCTACCCATAGCAACCCTACAGAACAGAGTAGAACTGCCCCGTAGCATTTCCAAGGAGCAGCTCGTGGGTTTGAACTGCCGACTATTCAGTTAGCAGCAGAGGTCTTAACCACTGCGCCACCAGGACCAGCTAAATATGATCTTACTAGTGAAATCTACTAAGTTTTGCTTAGTATTTATGTTCTTCTTCTTTTGATTCATACTTGGGTGGTTCCTTTTGTAAAAGATCAAGGTGACAGCTGACCCAAGTTGTAGAGGCTCAAGTTAACTCCTGATTAGTACATTCAAGGTGGTGCATGCATAGATCTCCCGCTTTCTCTAAAAATAAGAAACAAAATCTTTGGGAAAGTGTGTGAAGTGGATGAAGGTTGGCTAGTAAGAGTTTTTGTCCGGCGAGTGTTTTCCATGGCTGGGATACGAGTGTGTGCACGTGTTGGGGTGGGGGGCTCTCCTAATTTGTTTTCAGGAACTCAATTACGCTGTGGTTAGTGGAAATTCTTTCTGTGGCCTGACAAAGCATTGATTATTATTCCTGGTTTCCAATGAAGTTAGAACGGTTGTTAGTGGTGTTCTCCTTTTTCTAATGAATCTTTCAATGGGAAATTGGCGGAATTAGCTAGTTACTGTGCAACCTCAAAATCTCCTTCATGATTTTATTATAATGGGTGGTGACAAAATAAATAATATCTGTTGATTAAATTTACTTTACTGAAATTAGTTTGAAAGTATATATAAATATGGTATCACTACTGAGCTTAATTTAATATTCTAATTAGATGTCACTAATCCCAAACCCAGAGTAAACTGCCGTGTAATTTCAAGGACTTTAAGCATATTTGCTTAAGGAGGCTATGACAGATGCTTTTTATTTTCCCAGAAAAAAAAATTCGTAACTGTGATTTGAAAAAGAGTTAAGGCTTCTCTAACCTGTGTGTAAAATAATGAAGAGGGGCCTGTGGGCTCTGTGTTCATTGATGATCATGATGATTGATTTTGGTGCCTGAGCAGACATCCCCTTCATTCACCGAGACCATTCTGCGACTCTTCTGCAAACGAAGGCTTTGCCTAACAGAGGAGCCCTGCTTTTTAATCCTCAATGTAGAAAAGCTTTTGGAAATGTAGTGCTCTCGCTAAAAAGATACATCGTGTGATAGTTATAACTGAGTAATAATTTCACCCATCAGAAGACAAGAAGTTCTGGGTTCTGATGGAGATAATGGCAAAGTCTCACAAAACATGTTTACTTATGTATCTATATATCTACATCTATATACATATATATGTACACATTTATATGGGACATGCATATACATGAAATTTTATATGCATATATAAGACACACATGTATATATATATTTATATGTGTATATATAATTATATATACACACATATACCCATTTTTTTTTACAAACTTTTATTGAGCTTCAAGTGAACGTTTACAAATCAAGTCAGTCTGTCACATATAAGTTTATATACATCTTACTCCTTACTCCCACTTGCTCTCCCCCTAATGAGTCAGCCCTTCTAGTCTCTCCTTTCCTGACAATTTTGCCAGCTTCCAACTCTCTCTATCCTCCCATCCCCCCTCCAGACAGGAGATGCCAACACAGTCTCAAGTGTCCACCTGATATCATTAGCTCACTCTTCATCAGCATCTCTCTCCTACCCACTGTCCAGTCCCTTTCATGTCTGATGAGTTGTCTTTGGGGATGGTTCCTGTCCTGTGCCAACAGAAGATTTGTGGACCATGCCCGCCGGGATTCCTCTAGTCACAGTCAGACCATTAAGTTTGGTCTTTTTATGAGAATTTGGAGTCTGCATCCCACTGATCTCCTGCTCCCTCAGGGGTTCTCTGCTGTGCTCCCTGTCAGGGCAGTCATCGATTGTGGCCGGGCACCAACTAGTTCTTCTGGTCTCAGGATGATGTAGGTCTCTGGTTCATGTGGCCTTTCTGTCTCTTGGGCTCTTAGTTATCGTGTGACCTTGGTGTTCTTCATTCTCCTTTGATCCAGGTGGATTGAGACCAATTGATGCATCTTAGATGGCAGCTTGTTAGCATTTAAGACCCCAGATGCCACATTTCAAAGTGGGATGCAGAATGTTTTCATAATAGAATTATTTTGCCAATTGACTTAGAAGTCCCCTTAAACCATGGTTCCCAAACCCCTGCCCTTGCTCCACTGACCTTTGAAGCATTCATTTTATCCCGGAAACTTCTTTGCTTTTGGTCCAGTCCAATTGAGCTGACCTTCCATGTATTGAGTGTTGTCCTTCCCTTCACCTAAAGCAGTTCTTATCTACTAATTAATCAGTAAAAAACCCTCTCCCTCCCTCTCTCCCTCCCCCCCTCGTAACCACAAAAGTATGTGTTCTTCTCAGTTTATACTATTTCTCAAGATCTTATAATAGTGATCGTATACAATATTGACCTTTTGCCTCTGACTGATTTCGCTCAGCATAATGCCTTCCAGGTTCCTCCATGTTATGAAATGTTTCACAGATTTGTCACTGTTCTTTATCCATGCGTAGTATTCCATTGTGTGAATATACCACAATTTATTTACCCATTCATGCGTTGATGGACACCTTGGTTGCTTCCAGCTTTTTGCTATTGTAAACAGAGCTGCAATAAACATGGGTGTGCATATATCTGTTTGTGTGAAGGCTCTTGTTTCTCTAGGGTATATTCCGAGGAGTGGGATTTCTGGGTTGTATGGTAGTTCTATTTCTAACTGTTTAAGGTAGCGCCAGATAGATTTCCAAAGTGGTTGTACCATTTTACATTCCCACCAGCAGTGTATAAGAGTTCCAATCTCTCCGCAGCCTCTCCAACATTTATTATTTTGTGTTTTTTGGATTAATGCCAGCCTTGTTGGAGTGAGATGGAATCTCATCGTAGTTTTAATTTGCATTTCTCTAATGGCTAATGATCTAGAGCATTTTCTCTTGTATCTCTCAGCTGCCTGAAAATCTTCTTTAGTGAAGTGTGTGTTCATATCCTTTGCCCACTTCTCGATTGGGTTGTTTGTCTTTTTGTGGTTGAGTTTTGACAGAATCATGTAGATTTTAGAGATCAGGCGCTGGTCGGAGATGTCATAGCTGAAAATTCTTTCCCAGTCTGTAGGTGGTCTTTTTACTCTTCTGGTGAAGTCCTTAGATGAGCATAGGTGTTTGATTTTTAGGAGCTCCTAGTTATCGGGTTTCTCTTCATCATTTTTGGTAATGTTTTGTATTCGATTTATGCCTTGTATTAGGGCTCCTAGGGTTGTCCCTATTTTTTCTTCCATGATCTTTATTGTTTTAGTCTTTATGTTTAGGTCTTTGATCCACTTGGAGTTAGTTTTTGTGCTTGGTGTGAGGTATGGGTCCTGTTTCATCTTTTTGCAAATGGATATTCAGTTATGCCAGCACCATTTGTTAAAAAGACTATCTTTTCCCCAATTAACTGACACTGGGCCTTTGTCAAATATCAGCTGCTCATATATGGATGGATTTATATCTGGGTTCTCAATTCTGTTCTACTGGTCTATGTGCCTGTTGTTGTACCAATACCAGGCTATTTTGACCACTGTGGCTGTATAATAGGTTCTGAAATCGGGTAGAGTGAGGCCTCCCACTTTCTTCTTCTTTTTCAGTAATGCTTTGCTAATCCGAGGCTTCTTTCCCTTCCATATGAAGTTGGTGATTTGTTTCTCTATCACCTTAAAAAATGACATTGGAATTTGGATCAGAAGTGCATTGTATGTAGAGATGGCTTTTGGCAGAATAGACATTTTTACTATGTTAAGTCTTCCTATCCATGAGCAAGGTATGTTTTTCCACTTAAGTATGTCCTTTTGAATTTCTTGTAGTAGAGCTTTGTAGTTTCTTTGTATAGGTCTTTTACATCCTTGGTAAGATTTATTCCTAAGTATTTTATCTTCTTGGGGGCTACTGTGAATGGTATCGATTTGGTTATTTCCTCTTCGATGCTCTTTTTGTTGATGTAGAGGAATCCAAGTGATTTTTGTATGATTATCTTATAACCTGAGACTCTGCCAAACTCTTCTATTAGTTTCAGTAGTTTTCTGGAGGATTCCTTGGGGTTTTCTGTGTATAAGATCATGTCATCTGCAAATACAGATAGTTTTACTTCCTCCTTGCCGATCCGGATGCCCTTTATTTCTTTGTCTAGCCTAATTGTCCTGGCTAGGACTTCTAGCACAATGTTGAATAAGAGCGGTGATAAAGGGCATCCTTGTCTGGTTCCCGTTCTCAAGGGAAATGCTTTCAGGTTCTCTCCAGTTAGAGTGATGCTGGCTGTTGGCTTTGCATAAAAAAAAAAAAAAAAAAAGCCCTTTATTATATTGAGGAATTTTCCTTCAATTCGTATTTTGGTGAGAGTTTTTATCATAAAAGGGTGTTGGACTTTGTCAAATGCCTTTTCTGCATCAATTGATAAGATCATGTGGTTTTTGTCTTTTGTTTTATTTATGTGGTGGATTACATTAATGGTTTTTCTGATATTAAACCAGCCTTGCATACCTGGTATAAAAAAAAAAAAAAAAACCATAAATCCCACTTAATCATGGTTAATTATTTTTTTGATATGTTGTTGAATTCTATTGGCTAGAATTTTGTTGAGGATTTTTGCATCTATGTTCATGAGGGATATAGGTCTGTAATTTTCTTTTTTTGTGATGTCTTTACCTGGTTTTGGTAACAGGGAGATGGTGGCTTCATAGAATGAGTTGGGTAGTATTCCGTCATTTTCTATGCTTTGAAATACCTTCAGTAGTAGTGGTGTTACCTCTTCTCTGAAAGTTTGGTAGAACTCTGCAGTGAAGCCGTCCAGGCCAGGGCTTTTTTTTTGTTGGAAGTTTTTTGATTACCGTTTCAATCTGTTTTTTTGTTATGGGTCTATTTAGTTGTTCTACTTCTGAATGTGTTAGTTTAGGTAGGTAGTGTTTTTCCAGGAATTCATCCATTTCTTCTAGGTTTGCAAATTTGTTAGAGTACAATTTTTCGTAATAATCTGATATGATTCTTTTAACTTCAGTTGGGTCTGTTGTGATGTGGCCCTTCTCGTTTCTTATTCGGGTTATTTGTTTCCTTTCCTGTATTTCTTTAGTCAGTCTGGCCAAAGGTTTATCAATTTTGTGAATTTTTTCAAAGAACCAGCTTTTGGCTTTGTTAATTCTTTCAATTGTTTTTCTGTTCTCTAATTCATTTAGTTCAGCTCTAATTTTTATTATTTGTTTTCTTCGGGTGCCTGATGGATTCTTTTGTTGCTCACTTTCTATTTGTTCAAGTTGTAGGGACAGTTCTCTGCTTTTGGCTCTTTCTTCTTTTTGTATGTGTGCATTTATTGATATAAATTGACCTCTGAGCACTGCTTTTGCTGTGTCCCAGAGGTTTTGATAGGAAGTATTTTCATTCTCGTTGCATTCTATGAATTTCCTTATTCCCTCCTTGATGTCTTCTATAACCCAGTCTTTTTTCAGGAGGGTATTGTTCATTTTCCAAGTATTTGATTTCTTTTCCCTAGTTTTTGTGTTATTGATTTCTAGTTTTATTGCCTTGTGGTCTGAGAAGACGCTTTGTAATATTTCGATGTTTTGGATTCTGCAAAGATTTGTTTTATGACCTAATATGTGGTCTATTCTAGAGAATGTTCCATGTGTGCTAGAAAAAAAAGTATACTTCGCAGCAGTTGAGTGGAGAGTTCTGTATAAGTCAGTGAGGTCAAGTTGGTTGATTGTAGTAATTAGGTCTTCCATGTCTCTATTGAGCTTCTTACTGGATGTCCTGTCCTTCTCCAAAAGTGGTGTGTCGAAGTCTCCTACTGTAATTGTGGAGGTGTCTATCTCACTTTTCAATTCTGTTATAATTTGATTATGTATCTTGCAGCCCTGTCATTGGGTGCATAAATATTTAATATGGTTATGTCTTCCTGATCAATTGTCCCTTTTATCATTATGTAGTGTCTTTCTTTATCCTTTGTGGTGGATTTAAGTCTAAAGTCTATTTTGTCAGAAATTAATATTGCTACTCCTCTTCTTTTTTGCTTGTTGTTTGCTTGATATATTTTTTTCCATCCTTTGAGTTTTAGTTTGTGTCTCTAAGTCTAAGGTGTGTCTCCTGTAGGCAGCATATAGACGGATCGTGTTACTTTATCCAGTCCGAGACTCTCTGTCTCTTTATGGGTGCGTTTAGTCCATTTACATTCAGCGTAATTATAGATAAGTATGTGTTTAGTGTTGTCATTTTGATGCCTTTTTATGTGTGTTGTTGACAATTTCATTTTTCCACATATTTTTTGTGCTGAGACATTTTTCTTAGTAAATTGTGAGATCCTCATTTTCGTAGTGTTTGACTTTATGTTTGTTGGGTCATTACGTTTTTCTTGGCTTTTATCTTGAGTTATGAAGTTGTTATATCTCTTTGTGGTTACCTTAATATTTACCCCTATTTTTCTAAGTAAAAACCTAACTTGTATTGTTCTATATCGTCTCGTATCACTCTCCATATGGCAGTTCTATGCCACCTGTATTTAGTCCCTCTTTTTTTTGATTATTGTGATATTTTACATATTGACTTCAGTGATTCCCTGTTATGAGCATTTTTTTTTAATTAATCTTAATTTGTTTTTGTGATTTCCCTATTTGAGTTGATATCAGGATGTTCTGTTCTGTGACCTTGTGTTGTGCTGGTATCTGACATTATTGGTTTTCTGACCCAATAATATCCTTTAGTATTTCTTGTAGCTTTGGTTTGGTTTTTGTAAATTCTCTTAACTTGTGTTTATCTGTAAATATCTTAATTTCGCCTTCATATTTCAGAGAGAGTTTTGCTGGATATATGATCCTTCGTTGGCAGTTTTTCTCCTTCAGTGCTCTGTATATGTCGTCCCATTCCCTTATTGCCTGCATGGTTTCTGCTGAGTAGTCTGAACTTATTTTTATTGATTCTCCCTTGAAGGAAACCTTTCTTTTCTCCCTGGCTGCTTTTAAAATTTTCTGTTTATCTTTGGTTTTGGCGAGTTTGATGATAATATGTCTTGGTGTTTTTCTTTTTGGATCAATCTTAAATGGGGTTCGATGAGCATCTTGGATAGCTATCCTTTCGTCTTTCATGATGTCAGGGAAGTTTTCTGTCAGCAGATCTTCAAGTATTTTCTCTGTGTTTTCTGCCCTCCCTCCCTGTTCTGGGACTCCAATCACACGCAAGTTATCCTTCTTGATAGAGTCGCACATGATTCTTAGGGTTTCTTAATTTTTTTAATTCTTTTATCTGATGTTTTTTCAGCTGTGTTGGTGTTAATTCCCTGGTCCTCCAGATTCCCCAGTCTGCATTCTAATTGCTCGAGTCTGCTCCTCTGACTTCCTATTGCGTTGTCTAATTCTGTAATTTTATTGTTAATCTTTTGGATTTCTGAATGCTGTCTCTCTATGGATTCTTGCAACTTATTAATTTTTCCACTATGTTCTTGAATAATCTTTTTGAGTTCTTCAACAGTTTTATCAGTGTGTTCCTTGGCTTTTTCTGCACTTTGCCTTATTTCGTTTCTGGTGTCTTGAAGTATTCTGTAAATTAGTTTTTTATATTCCGTATCTGATAATTCCAGGATTGTATCTTCATTTGGGAAAGATTTTAGTTCTTTTGTTTGGGAGGTTGTAGAAGCTGTCATGGTCTGCTTCTTTATGTGGTTTGATATCGACTGCTGTCTCCGAGCCATCGCTGGGAAACTTGTTTTTCCAGAAAATCCGCTGGCTGGGACGCTGGCTCCAGGCTCTGAAAACAGTCGCTGCTTCCCCGTATTTTTTCGTTTTCCATCTCTAAATCTGTGTTTGTTGTTCAGGGTTCGTAGATTGTTATGTCTGTGATCGATTCACTTGTTTTTCCGAGTCTTTGTTGCAAGAGGGATCCGAGGTAGCGTCTACCTAGTCTGCCATCTTGGCCCCGCCCTCAAGAGTCCTATACCCATTTTTAAAATCAGATATTGTCCATATAGTTGATCTGTTAGAATTTATTTGGCCTATCAACTCTTCTCCCTGAGTTATTTATTATTATATACAAATACCAGCAAAGATCAGAAAAATTATGTCAAAATGGCTCAGTATCATGTATAAATTATTAAAACAAAAAATTCAAAATTTAGGCCAGAAAATATAGCCTACTTTATAAAAAAAATATATTTTCAACATGTGTAGTCTCTTCTGGGCCTGCTTGCCTTTCTGTTTTATTATATTTCTTTACGAAACCCCTCACCTGAGTAATACACCTGCATAGTGGACTGTCACTGAGCACCTGCACTTGGGTGTCTCAGAGTTGACTAAAGCTCAGCATGTCCAAACAAAATGTGTGGTCTCCTGCCACCATCTCTTCTTCTGCAGCATGCTTGTGCATGCTACACGCAAATTCACTAGCACCCACATCTCACAGCTCTGATGTTCCTTCTGTGCTTGTTCTTTCAGTGAGTAGTAAAGAAACATGGTGTCAGTGTTCACTACATTCCACCCTCATATTCCTCAGTTGATTAACTACCAAATCCTGTCACCCAGCAACAGCAGTTCAAATGCACCTGGTTTATTCACAAAGATACACCATAGGAAGGGCCATAAAACAAATCTTAATCAATTTAAAAGGATTGAAATCATATACAATAACTTTTCTGACCATTATGAAACTAAATAGAAACCAATTATAAATAAGATATTTAGAGGAACTCCAAGTATTTGGAAATTAGACAACAAACTGAGTTCATCTACAAGCCAAAGGATAAGTTACATGGGAAATGATAAAATGTTTTGAAAAGAATGATAATGAAAACATAATATATCAAATTTTGGGGATACAGCTAAAGCAGTACATAAAGGAATATTTAGAATTTTAAATGCTTATATTAGTAAACTTCATGAAAGTAGGAATTTTGTTCACTAGACATACAGGTGCCTGGAATATGTTGTTGTTGTTAGGTGCCAAGGTGCCATCCAGTCAATTCCAACTCATAGCAACTCTATAGAAGAGAGAACTGTCCCACAGGGTTTCCAAGGAGCAGCTGGTGGATTTGAACTGCCGACCTTTTTAGTTAGCAGCAGTAGCTCTTAACCACTGTGCCATCAGGGCTCCTTGCCTGGAAAACAGTAGGCACGAAACGCTGGTAGTGTGGTGGTTAAGTGCTACTGCTGCTAACCAAAAGGCGGGCAGTTCAAATTCACCAGACACTCCTTGGTAACTCTATGGGGCAGTTCTACTATATCCTGTAGGGTCACTATGAGTCAGAATCAACTTGACGGCAATGAGTTTTGGTTAACATTATAAGATGTGTAAAAGTTGGAAACTGTAACACAACTCCCTCTCACTTCTGAGATGGATTTTTTATTTCCCAATCAATGAGAGTAGTCATTTCTTTTGAAATCTGTTTCATTTTCTTTTTCTGTATATAGGTTTATTAATCTACTTTCAAATAATTATTGACAAAATGTCTTTATCATAATTTTCTTTTCATTTACATAAATTACTATAGGAAGGATATTTAAGAAACAGTAATAAAATTTAGAGTAGATTTTTTATGGTGTAGTGGTTAAGTACTCAGCTGCTAACTGAAAGGTTGGTGGTTCAAATCCACCAGCAGCTCTGTGGGAGAAAAGGCCTGGTGATCTGCTCCTATAAAAATTAGTTTTACTCTGCCCTTTAGGTTTACTATGAATTGGAATCCACTCTACAGCACACAACAACAACCATAAACATATTACAGATGACTAAAGGCATGTTTAGATGATAGAATTGTTCTTGGGAGAAAGAGTATATTGATCAACATAAATTGAACTCAAATATTGGAAAAGCGTTTCGAACTTTGTTATTGTTAAGTGCCATCAAGTCAGTTCCTACTCATAGTGACCCTATGTACAACAGAACAAAACACTACCCAGTCCTGCGCCATCCTCATAATCATTGTTGCAGCCACCGTGTCAATCCATCTCCTTGAGGGTCTTCCTTTTTTTCGCTGACCCACTACTCTACCAAGTATGATGTCCTTCTCCTGATAACATGTCCAAAGTATGTGAGAAGTAGTCTCACCATCCTTGTTTCTAAGGAGCATTCTGGTTGTATTTCTTCCAAGACAGATTTGTTTGTTCTTCTGGAAGTCCATGGTATATTCAATATTCTTTGCCAACACCATAATTCAAATGCATGAATTCTTCTTTGGTATTCCTTATTCACTCCCCAGCTTTCACATGGATATGAGGCAATTGAGAATACCATAGCTTGGGTCAGGTGCACCTTAGACTTTAAGGTGACATCTTTGCTTTTGAACACTTTAAAGAAGTCTTTTGCAGCAGATTTGCCGAATGCAAGGTGTCATTTGATTTCTTGACTGCAGCTTCCATGGGCTTTGAGTGTGAATCCAAGTAGAATGAAATCTTTGACAATGTCAATATTTTCTCCATTTATCTAGAGTTTCAAAGTCTAGATCCTACTCTTTGTGGGCTAATGGCATCACTTTTCTGTCCATAATAATATGCTGATGTTTAACACTGATTGATTGTAATTTGTGCCTGCCAATTCTGTATATGTTTGTTACTGGCTTTTTTTGTAATTGTAGAGATAAAATTTTACGCATATCTCAATAAATACTAAAACACATTTACTTATTTGGTTTGATTTAAAGTACTGTATATTCTCAGAACTGCCCCCCTAGAGACGGGGATAATTTCTGACTCACTTTGCCAACATCTCGGGTCCTGGTGACACAGAGGTTAAGAGCTTGGCTGCTAACCAAAAGTTTGGCAGTTCAAATCCACCAGTGCTCCTTGGAAACACTATGGGGCAGTTGTACTCTGTCCTATAGGGTTGCTATGAGTAGGAATTGACTCAACAGCAATGGGTTTTTTCCAACACTTAGAATAGCACTTTGTTTTGCATTTAATAATTCTATTAAATTAAAAATTATCAATGCCTTTTTTTTTTTTTTCAAAATGAAAAATTAAACAATACCCCTGCATGGTTTTAATATGGTTTCTAATGAGATTTTTAAGGAACTCATCCATCTTATTTACCTAGTACTGCTCTAACACAAATACCACAAGTGGGTGGCTTTAGAGAACAGAAATTTATTTTCTCATAGTTCTTGAGGCTGAAAGTCCAAATCAGGTTGTCACATTTATCTTCCTGTGTATGTGTCTCTGTGTCCGCTCTGCTTTTTTGTTGTTGTTATGCTGTTTATTTATTTCTTTATTGTGATGGAAGTTTATATAACGAAATATCTCAATAATTTCTACAGGCACAATCTGGTGACATTGATTACATTCTTTAAGTTGTGCACCCACTCTTTTAAAAAAATATATTTTTATTGTGTTTTAGGTGAAAGTTTACATAGCAAATTTGGTTCCCATTTAACAATTTTTATACAAATTGTTCCATGACATTGGTTACAAACTTTCAGAATGAGTAAGCATTCTCATTTCCATTCTATTTGTTCTATTTCCATTGACCTAGCTTCCTTTCCCTTCCTTACCTTCTCATCTTTGCTTTTAGGTGAATGATGACCATTTGTTCTCATATAGTTGATTGTTTAAAAAGGACCACATTACTCATGGGTGTTATACGCCAATCTGTTATTTGACTGAAGTGACCTACAGAAAAAGTGTTAGTTACAAGTTCAAAGGGTATTTTAGGGTGATAGTCGCAGAGCTCCTCTACTCTCTATCAGTCCAGTAAGTCTGCCTTTTTGTTTTCTAGAAATTTGATTTTTTTCTACACTTTTCTCCCATTCTTTTCAGTACCTTCTACTGCGTCCCTGGTCAGAGTGGTCAGTAGCTGTAGATAGGCAGCATCTAGTTCTTCTGGTCTCAGGTTAGAAGAGGCCATAGTTCCTCTGGCCTATTAGTCCTATGGGCTAGTTTCTTTGAGTCTTTTGTTTCCTTCATTCTCTTTTGCTCCAGACAAATAGAGACCAATAGTTGTATCTTAGAGGCCACTCCCCCACATGTCTGTTAGTTTGTCATACTGTGGGGGCTTGTGTGTTGCTGTGATGCTGGAAGCTATGCCACCAGTATTCAGATACCAGCAGGGTCACCCATGGAAGACAGGTTTCAGCTCAGCTTCCACACTAAGGCAGACTAGGAAGAAGGACCCACAGTCTACTTCTGAAAAGAATTAACCAGTGAAAACCTTATGAATAGCAGCGGAACACTGTCTGATATAGTGCTGGAAGTTGAGCCCTCCAGGTTGGAAGGCACTCAAAAAACGTCTGGGGAAGAGCTGCCTCCTCAAAGTAGAGTCAACCCTAATGACGTGGATGGAGTAAAGCTTTCAAGACCTTCATTTGCTGATGTGGTATGACCAAAATGAGAAGAAACAGCTGCAAACATCCATCAATAATTGGAACCTGGAACGTACAAAGTATGAATCTAGGAAAATTGGAAATCGTCAAAATTGAAATGGAAAGCATAAACATCGATATTCTAGGCATTAGTGAGCTGAAATGGGCTGGTATTAGCCATCTTGAATCAGACAATCATATAGTCTACTATGCTGGGAATGACAACTTGAAGAGGAATGGCATTGCATTCATTGTCAAAAAGAACATTTTAAGATCTATCCTGAAGTACTATGCTGTCAGTGATAGGATAATATCCATATGTCTACAAAGAAGACCAGTCAATATGACTATTATTCAAGTTTACACACCAACCACTAGGGCCAAAGATGAAGAAACTGAAGATTTTAATCAGCTTCTGCATTCTGAAATTGATTGAACATGCAGTCAGGATTCATTGATAATTACTGGTGATTGGAATGCAAAAGTTGGAAACACAAGAAGGATTGGTGGTTGGAAAATATGGCCTTGGTGATAGAAACAATGCTGGAGATCAAATGATAGAATTTTGCAAGACTGATGACTTCTTCAATACAAATACCTTTTGTTACCAACATAAATGGTGACTATACACGTGGACCTGGCCAAATGGAATTTATAGAATCAAATCAACTACATCTGTGGAAAGACGTGACAGAAAAGCTCAACATCATCAGTCAGAGCTAGGCCAGGGACTGACTATGGAACAGAGCATCAATTGCTCATATGCAAGTTCAAGCTGAAACTGAAGAAAATCAGAGTAAGTCCATGAGAGCCAAAATACGACCTTGAGTATATCCCACCTGAATTTAGAGACGTCTCAAGAATCGATTGGACGCATTGAACAATAATGACTGAAGATCAGACGAGTTGGGGAATGACATCAAGAACATCATGCATACAGAAAGTAAGAGGTCATTGAAAAGACAGGAAAGAAAGAAAAGACCAAGATGGATGTCAGAGAAGACTCTGAAACTTGCTCTTGAAAGTCGAGAAGCTAAAGCAAGAAGAAGAAATGATGAAATAAAAGAACTGAAGATTTCAAAGGGCAGCTCGAGAAGAAAAAGTAAAGTATTATAATGAGATATGCAAAGAGCTGGAGATAGAAAACCAAAAGGGATGAACGGGCTTGGCATTTCTCAAGCTGAAAGAACTGAAGAAAAATTTCAAGCCTTGAGTTACAGTAGTGAAGGATTCTATGGGGGAAAATATTGAATGCAGGAAGCAGCAAAAGAAGATACACAGAGTCATTATACCAAAAAGAATTAGTCAACGTTCAACCATTTCAAGAGGTGGCATATGATCAGGAACTGATGGTACTGAAGGAAGTAGTCCAAGCTGTACTGAAGGCATTGGCTAAAAACAAGGCTCCAGAAATTGATGGAATATCAATTGAGATGTTTCAGCAAACGGTTGCAGTGCTGGAAGTGCTCAGTCATCTATGCCAAGAAATTTGGAAAATAGCTACATGTCCAACTGACTGGCCTACTCCCGAGAAAGGTGATCCAACTCAATGCAGAAATTATCAAGCAATATCGTTAATATCACACACAAGCAAAATTTTGCTGAAGATCATTCAAAAGTGGCTACAGCAGTACATTGACAGGGAACTGCCAGAAAGTCAGGCCAGATTCTGAAGAGGATGTGGAACCAGGGATGTCATTGCTGAAGTCAGATCGATCCTGGCTGAAAGCAGAGAATACCAGAAGGATGTTTACCTGTGTTTTATTGACTATGCAAAGGCATTCAAATGTGCAGATCATAACAAATTATGGATAACATCGCAAAGAATGGCAATTCCAGAACACTTAATTGTGCTCATGAGGAACCTGTACATAGATCAAGAGGCAGTTGTTGGGACAGAACAAGGGGATACTGATTGGTTTAAAGTCAGGAAAGTTGTGTGTCAAGGTTGTATCCTATCACCATACTTATTCAATCTGTAAGCTGAGCAAATAATCTGAGAAGAAGAACAGGGCATCAGGGTTGGAGGAAGACTCATTAACAATCTATGTTATGCAGATGACACAACCTTGCTTGCTGAAAGTGAAGAGGGCTAGAAGTATTTACCAATGAAGATCAAAGACTACAGCTTTCAGTATGGATTACACCTCAACATAAAGAAAACAAAAGTCCTCACAACTGGACCAATAAGCGGTGTCATGATAAACGGAGAAAAGATTAAAGTTGTCAAGGATTTCATTTTACTTGCATCCATAATCAACAGCCATGGAAGCAGCAGTCAAGAAATCAAAAGACACATTGCATTGGACAAATCAGCTGCAAAAGAACTCTTGAAAGTGTTAAAAAGCAAAGATGTCACCTTGAAGATTAAGGTGTGCTTGCTCCAAGCCACAGTATTTTCAATCACATCATATGCATGTGAAAGCTGGACAATGAATAAGGAAGACCGAAGGAGAATTGATGCCTTTCAATTGTGGTGTCGGCGAAGAATATTGAGTATACGGTGGACTGCCAAAAGAATGAACAAATCTGTCTTGGAAGAAGTACAATCAGAATGCGCCTTAGAGGCAAAGATGGAGAGACTGTGTCTTACATACTTTGGACATGTTGTCAGGAGGGATCAGTCCCTGGAGAAGGACATCATGCTTGGTAAAGTACAGGATCACTCAATGAGGTGGATTGACACAGTTGCTGCAACGATAAGCTCAAGCATAACAATGATTGTAAGGATGGCGCAGGACCAGACAGTGTTTCGTTCTGTTTTGCATGGGGTCGCTATGAGTCAGAACCAACTCAATGGCACCTAACAACAACAACTGATGGCCACTCACAAGCTGTTAAAACCCCTGACTCTACTCTCTAAAGTAGGATGTAGGACGTTATTTTTATGAACTATAAATCTGGTCAATCCTGTGAATTATTTGGATATGTCTAGTGCATTTGCTTGCAAATACCTTCCTATACCCATATATGCATTGTCTTAGTTGTTTAGTGCTGCTATAACAGAAATACCACAAGTAGAGGCCTTTAACAAATAGAAATTTATTCTGTCAAAGTCTAGGAGACTAGAAGTCCGAATTCAGGGTGCCAGTTCCAGGGGAAGACTTTCTCTCTCTGTCAGTCCTGGGGGAAGATCCTTGTCATCAATCTTCCCCAGTTGAGGAACTTCTCAGCACAGGGACCCCAGATCCAAAGGATTTGCTATTCCCCTGGATCTTGTTTCTTGGTGGTATGAGGTCCAGGTCTCCCTGCTGGCTTTTCTCTTTTATTATCTCAAAAGGTAATATTGAATATTGAATTGTAGATTGAGTCCTTCCTCATTAACATAACTGCCACTAATCCCATCTCTTTAACATCGTAGAGAGAAGATTTATAGCACAAAGGAAATTCACATCAAATGGAAAAGTGGTGGACAGCCACACAATACAGGGATTCATGGCCTAGCCAAATAGATACACATGTTTTTTGGGGACACAATTCAATCCATGACATGCATACTGCAGTGTAATGGATTGCTTTTGTGTGGCCTTTCTTGTCATAGTCTTGTATGATGATTAGGTGGGACTGTGCAGATAAGGTAATTGGGGCCCACCAAAGGGAAAGATCAGTTTTGCCATCCCACTAGGCTTGAAATAAGCCACCCCAGAGGAGAGAAAGAGAAGATCCCACCACCACCAAGGAATGAGAGACTAGGAGAAACAGGCAGGAGAGACGGGCAGGAGATGGTGCAGTGGGCTTCCAGGCCCACAGAGCAAGAAAGGCGAGTGCCTTTGGGCAAAGACTGAGGGCCAGGGAGAGGCATGCCTGTGAGCATGACTGGGAAGAGGCTATCAGGATGGAAGAACTGTATCCTGAACATTCCTCGACCTGAATTGTAACCTATTAAAAACAAAAACAAAAACCTATTACTTCCCTAATAAACTCCATAATGGTGAGAATGGCCTGTGAGTTCTGTGTGGTCATTGCAATGAACTATCAAACCCAGCAGAGAAGTAGAGATTGCCGTGGGAAGGACTGTTGGTGTCAGAATTGGTAAATACAGCGGAGAGAAGAGATATGTTTGATCCCCACCTAATAGGAATCAGCCTTGGGCTGTTAATTTTAATTCTTCTTCCCCCTTGAGAAGCTAGAGGAGGTCAAACACTGACCCTAAGCCGTTTTTATACATACAAATCTACCTATGTAACCATATACACATTTTTTGTTTTTTATTGTTGTTGCTGCAAAATTGTATATGTTATGCATATGTTTACCAAAATTGTCCCTTTTTCTTCTGTACTTCTTCATGTCTTCATTTACTTTGGTCAAGCTGTGCAAACTTTACCTATATTTGATATTGCCTTCCCCATTATCAAATAAAACAAGTGTCTACTATCTAGAAAGTTATTCCCCCTCCCTCTCTCTCCCCTCCCTGGTAGTCACCAAACAACATTTTTTTTCTGAGTGTATATCTATTCTTGACTTTTATAATAGTGGGACCATACAATATTTGTTCTTTTGTGATTGACTTATTTCACTTAGCATAATGTCCTCCGGATTCATCCATGTTATGTTTCTCAGACTCCTCATTACTCTTTGCCATTCTGCTTGTTTTTTAATAACTCAGTAGTGATTAGGTTTATGACCCAACCCACACTGATATGACTTCATTAACATAACCAAAGAAAAACCCTATTTCCAGACAGGATCATATCCATAGGTGCCAGGAACTCAACACATATTTTGGGGGGACACAATTCAATCTATAGCATTATCCCTTCAATCTGTAGGTCTACCCACTCACTAGTCTATCTATACTTAATTTATAATGAAAAATATATGTGAAAAGTTTACAAAAGGTGGCCTGGCTATAATAATTGTTGTTCTCTTTGCTTTGAGAATATTATCCTCTTAATGTTGAACAATGTTGACATATTCTGTATAGGACAGTTGTTAAGGATTAAAGATTCACTTTGATGTTTTGACAAGTAAACATGCATGTTAAGTTCTCAAAGCAGGCACAGATAACTGATTATTTCATCAAGTACTCTTGATCTAAAATGATAAGTGGTGCAGAGACAAAATTGATTAGCAATTTAAGTGACTGACAGGTTGCTTAAAACCAGAGGGTTTGCCATACAACTTTATATGCTTAAGCACTAGTCTCCAAAAAGCAAAATTGGTAGAGAAAATAAATATTGTTTATTTGAAATATATTTTATCAAACACAAATATAATACCTTTTGTATAAATAACTTGTAGAAAAACAAGAAATGGGACAAGTTTGACTGCATTGCCATTGATTGAAAACAAATACTAATAATTTGGGTATTATCAATCTTTTTAATATTCTTTACCTAATGGGTAAAAAATTGTACTTTGTGTCATTTTCTGTGTCAAATTTTAATATCTGTATTTATTCACTGAATAACTGAAGGTAGACATGAAGTTTCTGGGTTATGGACAGATTGGTTACATATAATAATAACTGTGTTGGCTGCTCCACATTCCAATTTCCCTTTTCTGGGATGACGTGATGAAAGCCAGATGTCATCCTACAAAAATCAGGGTCTGTGCTATCGGTGAAAAGCCCTGAAATAAGAATCTGGGAGTTGATAGAAGAGGACAGATGACCCTTCTCCTCTGCCAAGAGAAAGAGAAACTTGATTTCCCCAGTGTCAACAAGTTATTCTTAGAATGGAGTAGAAGGATCCTGGGTTCTTACCCTTCAGAATGTAAATAAATATCTCTATGGAAAAGCTAAAACTTGTGTCTCTGAGTTTACAATTCAGAGGATGCCTCCATGGTTCTATGTGTCATCTGGCTTTTCTTCCCAGTCTGTCTTAGTCTGGAAGCTCCACTGAAATCTATCCAACATGGGTGACCCTGCTTGTATTTGAAATACTGGTGGCATAGCTTCTAGTGTCATAGTAATAGGTAAGCCAACACAGTACAACAAACTGTCAGACAGATGGTGGCCAGAAGCCTTAATGGTGCAGAAAAATAACAACTTCTCAAAAGTTACATACCATGGTTTATACTTCAATAATCTGTTTAGTGACTTTCCTACTCCAAGATCATAAAGATAATCTCCTCTTTTAAAAATTCAATGTTCGATACTTTATTTAATCTACCTGGAATTTACTTTTGTATTCAATCCAAAGTGGGAACCGAATTTTTTTTTTTTTTTCCTTAAGATAACCCATTGTACCATTCCAGTTGTTGGTGAAGTATAATTAAGAGCAAAATCTATTCTCAATTCAGAAAACCTCTCCACAAATATAGAAAAGAAAAATTTTATTATTGAATAAGCATTAAATCAGAATGTGGTACATCACAGGCAATCCACTAAAGAGACTGCACAAGAAAAGAACCTGACCCTTTATATAACTAAGTGGATACAATCCATTATATTCATGTTTTCAAGATAAAATTGCTAATTTTCTTATAAATCTATGGCAGGATACCTGAAGTTATGCTAATCTCCTTCCACAAAATTGGGAGGTAGGGATGTGATCTGCCTCTATGATTTCATTTCAAAAGAGATTGTTCCAAGGTCCTTGAGGAAATATCCTTGACAACACACTTTTCAAAGAGACAGAGAACGAACTTAAAATTACAAGTTATCTAAGATGAATTCTGGAAAAACAGGGGAGGAGGGGAGTATCTTCCCTTAATTGCAATAGAGTGAATTAAAACCTCTACTTTTCACTTTGTATTTGCCCTTACAGTTATTAATAGTACATCCTTTTCCAATTGATTTTCAATGCCATACCTATAATATATCAAACTATCCACAGCCCTTTTCTATCATTTCTGCTTGTCTGTTAGTCTACACCTGCATCAATAGGGCAAAACTTATTTACCAAGCTTGAATGCTAAACTTTGACATCCATAAGGCACATTTTCTTTCTTCCTTCCTCTTTCTTTCTTTTCACCCTTCCTCCCTCCCTCGCTCCCTCCCTTCCTTCCATTCCTCCCTCCCTTCTTCTCTCTTTTTTTCCTTCCTTCTGGTCTGGAGAGTGAAGACCCCCTAAATCTTATTGGGCTTGGCCACAGTAAGGAAAGGTAGGATAGGTCCAATTTCCCTTTTCCCTAGTTATGTGATAGAAAAACTGGCAAAACGGGTTTCTCCACTGGTTAATAAGTAAGTGTATATAAGTAAAACAAAGAAGGAAATGCTCCATGAGAACTGTTATCTGATTTAAATTAAAATTTGAGGTCCTCGTATTGTCTTATAACTACCTGTGGCTATGACTAGGATGGCATGGTCTTGAGTTGATTCCAGGCACCGTGTAGCCAGATAACTAAAACCCCAGAACCAAACCTGTAACCTTTTTTAACCTGTAACTGTGTACATATCCTAGTCATGAACCCTTCCTTGCTTTTGTAGTCCTACCTGTAATAATGATTAGTTGACCTGCTACCAACCACAACCTTGTGATCACTTTCTTTGTTCTCTATAGTACATAATAGAAAACATGACTATGATTCAGTGGATTCCTTCAGCCTCTGTACTGTGTACATGCTGACAGACTCCCTCATTCAAATGATTGCTTTTGTCTTGGCTTAACAAAAATCTCTTTTCATTAAATTTGAGTATGGGGTCTTTTTCCCCTACAACATTTGGCGGTGAGGATGGGATGGCTGGGATTCAAAGGCGTCTTCCTTCGGTGGAACCCCCTAAGCCCTGGAGCAGGTGCCAGCAACAGGGCCCTTTGTGCTCTACCATTTTGGCAGAGCCCCAGGGGTCCCGAAAAGGTAAGTGCTCTTGGATTTGAATCCTGCAATTTACTGCATGATTCTCTGAGATCTTAAGTCTCTTGTTGTGTTTTTCTGTTCCGATTCTCTCAGACGTCTTGGTAAGCTTTCATTTGTTTGTGTTATCTAAATTTGAACATCTCAGTCGGTACAGAGGTAAATCTATTTCAAAGAATATTTCTTTGTAGTTGGGGAGAAATCGTAGGTAGATTTTTTTTTTTTTATATACAGGTGGTTCGTCTATGAGATTACTCAAAGCTGAAGTTTGCACGCCATCTAGTGATGTGTGGTTGTATCTGCAGAATTCTGAAACGTAAGGTCACATATACTGGATTCTGGTAAACTGGGGAGTGCCATTTAGCTTGAGAAATGACAGGAGCCTACCAGAGATCAGGAACCAAACTAAATGGCCAGTCTAGGAAAATTTTGAGTTCAGTAAAATCAACTTTTTTGTGCAGTGGATTAGAAAAAAAGGGCTCTAGAATAAATCAACAGGTTAAGTGAAAAACTGCATTTTAAATATCCACTTTCACCTTCCTGTTTGCAGCTGAATGAGCTTGCTGAAGGTTTGTGTTCAAGCCTGTTTGATAGATTCTGTTGTATCCTTTCAGTTTGCTACAAAACCTGTTTGACAGATTTCTTATTTTCAGGTTGCTCTTGGTTTGGATGACTGCCAACATTTTGGTCTTTTGTTTCTGCGTGTGGTTTGAAACTTTGAGCATGACAAGTCTACCATTTAATGGACAAAAGGTATGATTCCCCGTGCAAATCTTTTCTTTTTTTCCTTAAGGGTGCATTTTAGCTTAGCACAGCTTTCTTTTGTTTGCACGTGCTATTAGTAAGATGGGGGATGCCACGTCTGGCACGTTCTTACTAAGTTTTCCCACTTGCAAGTTTGGGTTAAATTTGTTTGAAATAAGTAAGCCTTGGTGCACATTTGGGGTCGCGCCTCACAATTTGACATTGTGGAGATTACTTTAAGGGATGAGTGACCTAAAGTAACGCTTTTCACAGCTGGGGTACACAATTTGGGATTATGGTGGTTATCGTAAAAGGTAAGAAACCAAAAGTAACGCTTCTCACAGCTGATGGAGATGAAAGCCTGGAGGGAATGGATTTAAGAGAGAATGGTAAAACAGGACATGGAGAAAGCTAATTTACACAATTTCTTTCTTGAGGTTTTGTTGCCAAGGAAGCAGAGATATGAGTGATAGAATATGGAGAAAATGGGATCAAGAGGGAAAAAATATGAGAGACAAAATAAGAACATGTTTAGGGGAAAGATGAAGCAATGAAAAAAAAATAAAGGAAATTCTATATTTTCATATCTTTTAAAACCAATAAAAAAAATCAAATTTACAATTCCAGCAATATTTCTCAAAATGTATCTCTTCCAGCCCTTGATTCATTTTCCTGATTCAGTTGAGTCTATTGTTGTTGTTAGTTCCTGTTGAGTTGGCTCCAACTCATGGTGACCTCATGTATAACAGAATGAAATGTTTTGAAGTACTGCACCATTTTCAAATGCTTTGAGAACCTCTTATTTGCTACGCATTCTCTCCAGAGGCCTCCTCCCAGTCCAGCCATCCCAACCACCTACCAGTGCAGTTCATCCTATCGCATCTTCCTGGGACTTTGAATAGGTCTGTCTTTAACAGACCTACTCTCTTTCTGTTGTAGAAACTACATCACAAAAGAGTCAGGAACTTGGCTTCAAGGACACCTCTAAAAAAACAAAAACAACCATTGCCATAAAGTAGATTCTGACTCACAGCGACCCTACAGGATGAAGTAGAATTGCCTCAAAGGGTTTCCAAGGAGCAGCTGGTGGATTCAAACTGCTGACCTTTTGGTTAGCTTCCAAATGCTTAACCACTGCGCCATCAGGGCTCCAAATCAAACTTGTTGCCATTGAGTCGATTCTGACTCTTAATAATCCTATAGGACAGAGTAGAACTGCCCCATGAAGTTTATAAGAAGTAGCTGGTGGATTCGAACGGCCAACCTTTTGGTTAGCAGCCAAGCTCTTAATGTGAGTTCTGTAGTGTGGGTTGAACAGAAGGTGAAGATGAGGGGAAGGCAGGGAATATTGTTATGCTAATAAATTTTCTCTCTTTCACACATGATTTAATCTGTGTGGGTTTTTTGTTGTTGTTGTTCTTTGGTTTGTTTTGGGCCAGATTGGTTACAGGCTGCTCTAGGCCTGAACAGTCCTTGGAATATAATTGGGTCAAAATTTTTCTTTTGAAGATTATGTTAATGATGAATTAATTAAAAAAAATACAAATTCAAAAGGAATATTCAGTAATCTAGTGTTTTCTTTACTACTTTACTCCTCAAGAATGCTGAGATTTAAAATTTGCTAAATCACATTAATTATTAGGACTTTGTATACTTTCTTTACCACGAATAAAGTCAATTTTTTCCCCAAAGCTATGTTATTAATTAAAAAAAAAATGCCTATTTAAATATTATTTCCATTTATCATTTTCATGCATTTATATTCTCTATATGGAATTGACTCGACAGCAGTGGGTTGGGTTATATTCTCTATCAAGATACTTACTTCATAGCATTACGTATGGCTGTTGTTTTACTAACGACCTGGTAGTTATGAGCCTAATCATCTTTTAGCACTTGAATGCTAATATTTTGAAAGCATCACAGCATTAAAATAAATCTGATAGTCAAAAGTCTACTTGTAGGGAAAAAATTACCTGGGTAATTTTTATATATTACCTGTTGCCATTGGGTCGATTCTAACTCATAGCAACTCTATTGGACAGAGTAGAGCTCCCCTACAGATTTTCCAAGGAGGTACTCTTCACCGAAGCTGACCACCACATCTTTCTCATGCAGAGCAGCTGCTAAGTTTGAACCATCAACCTTTTGGTTAGCAGCTGGGCACCACCAAGGCTCCTTATGTATTACATATATTCTTGTCCCTTTTAGTTAACAGTTATAAACAAATATTTTGACACCAAATGATAAATACTGATCAGAACAAAAACTTTGTTAACTGTGAAGGTGCAATTTGGCATTTTCTTTCATATCTTAGGAATGACAGTGAATGTTTTGTTTACATTTGACTTATTTGGGTAAAATTGGGCTACCATACAGCAAGTGATTAAAAAACTCATCTTTATTTTTGTATTGTCATATTGAATAAGCTTTAATTTTTTTGAAAACAATTATTATAGCACTATTATTGGGTTGCTTAAAAAATATCAGGCAATGTGTGGTAAGGGGTATAATAACCCTATAGTCACGTACTTTAAAGCAGTAACTGCTTCTACGACTCAGCACACGAGTGACAAAAAGCAGCTGACATGGAATAAAAGGAATTATTTTGTAGGTTCGTAGCCTATCAGTAAGCCTGATTTTATAGAAAAAAAATTCTTGGAAAAATGTATGGCTGGTATCAGTCAGATAAGCAATGAAATCTTCATTTGACTTTTGCTTCCATTTTAGAGAACTGGAGCGATTACAAAATAGATGTCAGGATAGAAAGTCTTCTTTTTCTGATGATTAGCTTTATACATATAAAAAAAATAGCTTTTTGTTCATTTTAGTTACTAGATAGAAACCCTGGTGGGGTAGCGGTTCGGCAGTGGTGGGTTTTTTTTTTTTTTTGTTACTAGATAAAAAATGGAGATAAGAGTCACAAAATTTAGTCAAATTAACCAGAATCTGATCCTATCATATAACCATATTTTAGCATATAACAATTTCACAGTTTGATTTACTTTAGGTTACTAGATATTTGACAAATGACTAGAATTTTAAGTATACTTGGCTAAGCTGTCTTTTACTTGGGAAAATATAGAAAAATGAAATATATTAAATTATATCAAATTTTATGGTGATAATTTGAACTGTAATATAATTCTAATTGGATTACCAGGGAATTTTTTAGGGTTCTTATTTCTAGCATTTTTGATGATCAATTTCAATTCGCTTTCACGTATTTCATTTCTTCTTTCACCATCTGTCTTTTAAGACTGTAAAACTTGGTAATAATCTATTCATTTGAATTTTATGAACCCAGTAAATGTCTTTTTATGATGCCTTTTTCATTTTTCGAGAAAAAGGCATTCCCAACCTCAGAAGGTTATTTCCGTTAAGCTTTTTATAAAAGCTAGTAAAATTGGCTTAACTGTCCTGACCCCTTCAGCTTTTGTCAGTATTCCATTTCGCTGTTGCAAATAAAAGTGCGGCTGAAGTTTTTAGTGGCTATCAGAAGTTGAAGTGCTAAAGATAAAAATTTGGAAAAATGATATGAAAACACATTCTATAAGGGATCTCATAGTATCATTGCATTTATGTTATTACCTTTTGGCTATAAAAGAGTGAGAAAGGAGTTTTATTTTGTAACAGCCCTGAAGTTCATATTACAATACCCTTATCCTCTAAATATTCCCACATACTTTGCATATTTATAATAATAGTACTTAATACGAGACACCACCCAGCTAAATGCATCAGTGAAGGAGGATTTTACTCAATAATAGTAATGTTTTCATGTATAACAAGTGCTCAGTAAATACCAGCTATTCTTATGACTCCTCTTGTGACATTTTTATAACTTTCTTTTTTAAATAGGATACAATTTATGTATGGTGATGCACATTCTATACAGCTCTGTGAGTCTTGGTAAGTGTATACATCTATGTAGCCTATATCCACTCGAGTTACAGAATACTTGCAGCTTCCCAGAAAGATCCCTCCTGCCCCTTTCCAGCCAATCTCTCCCTAGACATAGAAACGAATTCTATTCTGATTTTTATTTGATTAGATAAATTGTGCTTATTCTTCAACGTCCATATAAGTGGAATCATATAACTAGTATTCTTTTTTTTTCTGGCTTCTTTCACTTGATTTTTTTTTTTTTTTTACAACATCCATGTTGTTATTCCTATGAGTAGTTTGCTTCTTTTTGTTTCTGAGTAATAGCTCACTGTATGAGTATACCACAATTTGTTGCTTCATTCACTTGTTGATGAATGTTAGCTGTTTTCAGTTTTTGGCAATTGTGAATACAAAATGAACGATTACATTCAATGAAATGCAAGGAGATCAGTATAGCTAGATTTTAGAATATAAGGAGGGAGTGGTGAGAGATGACGCTAGTGAAGTTAGCATGGATCTAATCATGTTATGCTAAGGAGTTTGATCTTAATTCTGAAAGGGATGGGGCCAATTTGTGGAAATAATATTTTCAGATTATTATTTCAGAAATATTACTAGGGTGACAATGGGTGCAAAACAATTTTATATAAGCTGTACCCTCAGGGTAGAAAAATGATTGCTCAGAACTAAAACATGTCAAGTATTTTAGGCTAATTAAAGCGTAAGATATAAGGTTTGGGAAGGAGGCTGTTTGGGTACAGTGGTATAAGAAATAAGTGAGGTCCACAATATGAGGCTAAGAAGTTTGAATGTCTCTTGATTAGAGTGGAGAACCATTGAGAAGTTTTAACCAGGAGTATAACATGATCTTCTTTGCCATTTAGAAAAGTTATTATGCATCATTGCATGATATATAGCAATTGTTCTCAACAATGATGATGGCTGTAAAGGAGGACGCAGAGGAGTTATGAATGAGGGTGTGGATGAGAGATAATTAGGGAGCTATAATTAATTTTATAATTAACAGCATTTAGTGTCAGATCAGATGTGTTTTCTAAGGAAGAGAAAAAGAAAAAAACAGTGAATGACTTTTGGCTTGCGTTTTTGGTGAGAAAGATATTTACCTGTGTTTTATTGACAATGCAAAGGCATTTGACTGTGTGGATCATAACAAATTATGAATAAAACTGCAAAGAATGGAAATTCCAGAACACTTAATTGTGACATGAGAAACCTGCACATAGATGAATAGGCAGTCGTTCCAACCGAATGAGAGGATACTGCATAGTTTAAAATCAGGAAAGGTGTGCATCTGGGATGTATTCCTTCACCATCTTATTCAGTCTGTATTGTGAGTAAATAATCCAAGAAGGTGGACTATATTGTAACCACTCAAACCAGAATAGGACCAGGTCAGGTCCAGGTCCCACTCGGCACAGCCTGCCTGAACAGAGAAGTGGACACAGCTGTTAAGGCAAAGTGAAAGTGTTTATTTAGTTGGCCAAGTAAAGGATCGTACAAGAACTCAAGTCAGCAAGGCAGCTCCCTGAAACTGGGCGGGGGTCAGCTTTTATGTGACTGTTACAATAAGCAGAATCAGGAGGTTATATATAGTCACTATTCATTGCTGATTATTCATTGTGGGGCAGGACTAGGAATTGGCCGGAAGCAACTGATGGACCCTTCACTTCTGAAATGGGCTCGCTACCTCCTGATGATGTAAGTTCGTGACTTTTTATTCCTTGGCTTGAGTCTTTTGGTTCCTTGGCATGAGTTTTCCAATCTATCTGCACATGCCTGGTGGTCTGGCGCTGGTTCTCTTGAAACTTGTTTGTGACCCTTATCTGCAGAATTTTCTGAAGTTAAAAAAGAGTAAAGAAACGGTTAATCCTAGTCAAACCGTTCCAATCTGAAACCCCAATGTAGCCTGCCCCTGTTGTGAGGGCAGGAATGCAGTTTAGCAACCACCTTAATGTTAGGAAGAACACAGCATCAGAACTGAAGGAAGACTCACTAACAACCTGTGATAAGCAGATGACACAACCTTGCTTGCCAAAAGTGAAGATGACTTGAAGCACTTACTAATGAAGATCAAAGACTACAGCCTTCAGTGTGGATTGCACCTCAACATAAACAAAACAGAAACCTCACAACTGGATCAATAAGCAACATTATGATAAATGGAGAAAAGATTGAAGTTGCCAAGGATTTCATTTTACTTAGATCCACAAACAATGTTCATGGAAGCAGCAGTCAAGAAATCAAACGATGGTTGCTTTGGACAAATCTGCTACAAAAGACCTCTTTAAAATCTTCAAAAGCAAAAATGTCACTTTGAGGACTAAATTCAGTCTGACCCAAGCCCATGGTATTTTCAGTCACTTCATGTGCATGCAAAACCTGTACTACTAATCAGGAGGCAAAATAAAAATTGATGCATTTGAATTAGGGTGTTGGTGAAGAATATTGAATAAACCATGCACTGCCAGAAGAACGAACGAATCAGTCTTGGAAGAAGTACAGCCAGAATGCTCCTTAGAAACTAGGATGGGGAGAGTTTGTCTCACATACTTGGGACATGTTATCAGGAGGGACCCGTCCCTGGAGAAGGACATCATGCTTGGTAAAGTAGGACGTCAGTGAAAAAGAGGAAAACCCTCAATGAGATGGATTGACACAGTGGCTGCAACAATGGGATAGATCATAACAATGATTGTAAGCATGGTGCAGGGCCAGGCAGTATTTCCTTCTGTTAGACATAGGGTCACTATGAGTTGGAACTGACTTGATGGCACCTAACAACAACGACAAGTGGTACCATTAAAAACATAGTGTGCATAAGAGGAAGGAAAAAAAAAAAAAAAACCTTTGCTGTTGAGTTGATTCTGACTTATAGTGACTCTATAGGACAGAGTAGAACTGCCCCATATGGTTTCCAAGGAGCACCTGGTGGATTCAAACCGCTGACGTTTTGGTTAGCAGCTGTAACTCTTAACCACTATGCTACCAGGGTTTCCATAAGAGGAAAAGAGGAAGATAATTTCAAAATTTGTACATAATGAATTTAAAATACCTGTTATGTTTCTAGATGGACATGCCCAGCAGTTGAGTATTTTTGCTGGAAGGATAGGAAGCAAGCCTTAATCTTCAGACTCATTGGCTTTTAGGTGGTAAATAATATCATTTGTGTAGAATATGTCAAGTGAAGAATGATGAGGGTTAAATTAAGAACCCTGTGAAATACCAATATTTTGGAGTCAAGTTGCAAAGAATCCAGTGAAAGAGATAGAGAAAGAGTAATCAGTGACATTTTTCATTGAAGTCAGAGGAAAAGAATGTGGATTTTTGTGTATCTGCTCTTGACTCTTCCAACCCCTATTCCAGGTGTCACTCCCATCTGAATGTATTAAAAATCCTCATGTTTCTTGATTTTTTTTTTTCTTAACATAGAATCTTCTTAGGGTCTATAGATTCCTACATCACCAGTGTTCCACCCATCTCTGGAAACTCATCACATACAGGATTTCTTCTCATTCTCTCCACTTCAGTCCTAATGCCTTTTTTTCAGGAACGCACATATACCATTATCTCTCAGACTCCAGCCCTTTTTATATGATGTCTCCTCTGCCTCTAGCATTCTCCCTACCCTTACCCATTCATAATTCTACAGATCAAGGGACACTTCTGCAGTTTTCTAGTCTCCCTGACAAAGTCAAATTCTCTGTTATAAATTCTCCGTATGAACATTTATCGTAGGCGCAACTTTATACTTTTTTCTCTTGCTGCTTTTAGATTTTCTCTCTGTGACTGATTTTCAGCAATTTGATAATTATGTACATTGGTATGGATTCTTTTATTCTGCTTGAAGTTTCTCGAGTTTCTTGGATCTGTGGGCTTATAATGTTCACATTTGGAAAAATTTGTTACTATTGCTTTGAATATTTTTTTGCCATAATCTTCCTACCTTTTCTGGAACTCCAAATTACAACATATTTTAGCTCACTTGGTATTGTTCTGGTCTTTTTTTTCTCTGTGCTTCCTTTTTGATTTTTTTCTATGACAATGTTCTCAAGTTTAGTGATTTTCCTTTTGTACCATGTATTTGTTCTTAACTCCTTCCAGTAAAACTTTCCTTTCATACATTGTATTTTTCATCTCTGTAAATCTCACATAGGTTTTATTTATTTATTTTTAATCTGCTGTTTATCTTCTCATTTGTTGTAGTTATCTAGTGCTGTTGTAACAAAACAAAACAAAACAAAACAAAACAAAAATACCACAGTGGGTGGCTTTAAAGAACAGAAATTTATTTTCTCACAGTTCTGGAGGCTGAAAGTCCACAGAGGTTCTCTGCCATGCTGATTCCTTCTGTGGGCTTTTCTTTGAGTTTCTGGTTTCTGTTGGCAGTGATCCTTAGTGTTCCTTTGCTTTTAGATGAGTTCTACATGGGTGTGTCTTCCCCTAGTTTGTGTCTCTGTCTATTCTGCTTTTTTTTTAATAAGATCTCACACAGAAGTGATTAGGTTTAAGGCCACTCTAATATGGTATGACCTCATTAATGTAATAAAAGAAAACCACTGTTACCAAAGAGGTGCAGATGTTAGGAATTCCACATTTTTTTTTTTTTTTTGGTGGACACAATTCAATATGTAGCACCATTTTTACTCATATTTCCCTTTCTATACTTGAACATTTTTATGAGATTGGTAAGAGCTGTTTTATTGTCTTATCTACTTCTTGCATCACATCAGTCGTTTCTGGGTCTGATTTTTTATTGTATGCCAGACATTGTGAATTTTATATTGATGATTGGTAGATTTCATTGTATTTTAAAAAATAGTATTGGACTTTGTTTTGGCACAAAATAAGGTTATTTATTGCTGGAACTTTCAGGCCTTGCTTTTGAGCTTGGATATAACATCTCCAAAATAACCTTTTTCAAGGGTGAGTTTAGTTCTGCCACTAAGGTATGCAGAGTACCTGGGTGGTGTGAAAAGTTAACGTTCTCAGTTGCCAGTTGAAAGTTTGGAGGCTCAAGTTCACCCAGAGTCACCATGGAATAAAGTCCTGGTGATCTACTTGTAAAAAATCAGCCAGTGAAAACTCTATGGAGCACAGCATTACCCTTATGCACTTGGGGTCACCGTGAGTCAGCATCAACTCAACGGTGAGTGGTTCTGGTTTTACTAAGTTCTGAACCTTTTGTAAGGGGAAAACAAAAACACCTGTTGCTGTCGAGTTGATTCTAACTCATAGCAACCCTACAGGACAGAGTAGAACTGCCCCTATAGGGTTTCCAAGGAAAGGCTGGTAGATTCAAACTGTTGACTTTTGATTAGCATTCAGCGGCTTAACCACTCTGCCACCCCAATGGTGCCTTAGTGACCTTGTACATACTCACACAGACTACTTAGATAAAAGCTTGAACTGCAGTTAATCTGAGCCTTGGCAGAATACCTCGTAAGAGGGTCAAAGGCCTAAGAGGAGCTGCTCAAGGTCATCTTTTACTCCCTTGCCTTTCTTTCCTGGGTGGCTGTCATGAGACAGTTTTTCCTTATATTCCACGTTCTGATGGGGAATGAGGTTTCTGCATCCCTCAGGATATAGGTGAAGACCATTAAACTTCTTAGCTGTGGTTTATTATTGGTTACTTATCAATGGGGTATCAATCACACAACTTTCATTGCAGTCATCCAGACCCTTTTAGTGCATTCCTTTTTTTTGTGTGTGTAAGTGAATGAGGATCACCGAGAACTGGTGCCTTCATTTACTCTTCCTTTCACTGTCCATATAAGTAATAAATTGTTTGAATCTAAATGTGGCTCATTGTATCTTTACTGGCTGAATCATTCAGACCTTGGTCATGGCTGGCCTTGTCTTGTGTGTGCTTGCAACCTTCTGAGGACTTCTCCCAATTCCTGTGTACTACAAGGTCCTATTATTGCTCTGGCTGGTGGGAACTGACCTGTTCCCATCCTGTGTGAGCTCGTAATTGTTCAGCCCTCTGCTTACTGGTGATTTTTTCCCAGGTCTTACAGAGTTTCAGCCCACACATATGCGCTCTGTAGAACTCTGGAGTGCTCCCTCTGTGCAGCACCCTCCCCCTCCAATACTCTCTGCTCCACAAATTCTAGCCATCTCAGCCTCCACAAATTCCAAACTCCAATCTATTTCTCTTCCATCTATCAAGACTGCCAGCCATTGCTCCTCTCTGTACTGTAGCCTGGAAATTGACCCCAGGCAGTAAGTTGGAGTACTTATGAGCTCACCTCATTTTTTCTCCTTCCCTCAGGAATTACAGCCTGTACTGCCAGTGGTCCAATCTCCGAAAAGAGTTGTTTTATATATTTTCCAGTTTTCTAGTTGTTTACAGCACAAGCACAATTTTTATAGCAGTTCATCCTTATGGGAGTCATAATTTTATTTTTATTGCTAGTGTTTGGTTGATTAATGTGTCAATTTTCCACTAGTCTGTAAACTGAAAAGCATAAGAATGGGTATTCTTAACGTAAAATAATGCTCAGTACTTATACATATCTTTTGAGTGAACAAATGAATGAAAGAAATGCCTTAAAAACACTGTCAAGCAAATGTTAAATGCCATAGAAGTATCAATTAAAATAAAGCCTGAACGTTCTCCCTAAGATTTGTTGATAGGTCATAAGTGATCTTAGCCAGAGACATTTTGGTGGAGTGCTGTTGATAAAAGTTTTACTGCACTAACTAAGGAAAAAAAGAAAGTCAACATAGCAAAAACTTGATAAGAGTAGACAAACTCGGATTTGTGTATTAAGCAGGATTAGATTCAGTTCTGCATGGCAGAAAATAAATAAAAGTGGCCAATAAATGATAGAAGTGTATTTTTTTTCTCACATTCAGTAACTACAAATCTAGTCAGACCAGGCTTTCTGTAGTGTAATCTGGTGTTAGGGATGACCTAGCTTCCTTCTAGAATGTTTCTTCACGGTATTTAGCTGCTATGTACAATGTCACTTTATGACTCAAGATGGCTGCTTGAGCTCCAGCTGTTACATCCACATGCCAACCAATTGGGAGAAAGAAATAAGGCAAGACAAGTATACTCTTTGAATGGATATTTCCACAGGGATTGATGATTTAAAGAGATTATGCATCTTTAATTAGACACATAATATTAAAAGTTTTCATCATTTATATTTATATCAACAGTGCAGGATATAGCCTGTTTCCAAACATCATTGTAAACATTGGACATTATTAAAACTTTAAATTTTTGCCAATTTGATAGACAAACAATGGTAACTCATTGACGTTTCTGTTGTTAGATGTGCATTTATTTATTTATGAATGTAGTCAAACATCTCTAATTATATTTATTAGTCATATGTATTTGTGAATCACTTCTGTAGTTTTCCTGTTGGATTGTTTACATTTTATTGTTTTAAAGAACGCTTTGCATTTTTAAGAAATTACGTCTTTGGCATATATGTGACAAATGTTTGTTACAAGATGGTCATTATTATTTTGATTTTTATGGTAGATTTGGCCATATAGAAGTTTAGCATTGTATGTAGTCAAGTTTATCTTTGAACTTATATTTACTTATAAATCCCTACATTCTCTTAGATTATTCTTAAATAATTTCTTAAAAAATATTTATACCTAGTTAAAATTTTTATGTATATTCTTATTTATGTTTAAATCTTTGATGCATCAGAATTTCTTTGGGTTTAGAGAGAATGTTATTTTAAAAATAAAAAAAGATACAAATAGGTTTGTAGTTTATACAGAATGAGCCAGGAGACACTGTGATGTGGAAATCACCGGGGAAAGAGTGAGTAATTGAAGGTCAAGGTCTCCAAGGAGACAGGCTGGGATTGATAACACTACTTGATGAATGCAAGAACCAACAATTTTCCTCTGAGACCTCTGAGGAAAGAAGTAAATGTATATAAACAAGCATATACAGTATTTTTGTAAGTGTGCAGTTTTAAGCTAGTGGTACTCCATTTAGCCTCAATTTTCACTGTGAAATAGTAGGTAAGTTTATTCACTGGGACAGGGTGGCTTGTTATTTTGGAGGATGGCAAAGAAAGCTTTCCAGGTATATAACAATGTATCCCTAGCAATATGATAGTCCAGTTAAAGTGGAGATCATAAATTTGTAGTGACATCAATCTGACCAAACATCTTAGTTTCTGCAACAATACCCTACAACTTGGGATATGTGAAGAGAAGGTAGCCTGACTCTAAGAGTATTCTAGGATACCTGGATAAGAGCATTGAGAATGCAGGGAAGAGACATTTTGAGGTTATAAAGCATGAGATAGTATAACTAAAAAAGAAAAGCCATGAAGAAAGTGGATTTAAGACTAGGAGAAAAAGCAGTCATGGGGAGACTGATCTAATGATGGCTTTGTAAAGAGATAGGAGATTGTGGCCATAAATTGGCTTTCTGATTTCAGAAATGGAGCTGTGGGTTGCTGAAGAATAGTCAAAGTACAGCCCATTAGAACTCAAGAAGTGAAGGAATCTTCAGGAGACATTGTCTTACGAGTTATTCATATGGATAAACCAAGTCTCTACATACTCAAAAGGATGACAAGTAGTAACTATTAATTCTGTAGATAATCTCAAGGAGGAAGAGAGAAGTGCCTTATATTTGGAGGGGATAAGCAAGAGCCAAAGACAGGTGTTGACCTCTAGCCCAAGGTTCAGGCACTGATGGATTTCCCCTGGTGGTGCTAGAGGTATCTAGCCCCCAGACGTCTTTGCTCAGGAATCAAATGATCTGCTGGGAGAAGTGTTTCTTTTGGTTCCCAAGCAATTAGGAGCAGAAGATTAGCTGGTTTATTGTTGCTCTCCCCACTTTCTGAGGTGTTAGCAGGGCTCATCCAGGCATCTGTGCTGGTCATCTTAGCTTCTGTTCTTTCTTTCCTAGATTTCTATGGTTTCAGTAAGAACTGTGACATTCAAACCCAGAATAGTTTTACTTCTAGAAATTGTCCAAAGGAATTTAAAACTAGGAGCTAGTCAGGTAGTCAACTAGTGTTCAAATGAAGCTATTTGCTCTATATCTGTGTATGTATATATATATACAGAGAGAGAGAGCGAGAAAGAGAGAGAGAGAGAGAAAGGTCGGCAGTTTGAACCAGCCTCTCCAAGGGAGAAAGATGTGGCAGTCTGCTTCAGTAAAGATTTACATCCTTGGAAACCCTATAGGACAGTTCTATGAGTCATAATTGACTTGATGGCAGTGGGTTTGGCTTTTGGTTTACATATATATACCAACTCTTCTGTTAATAATTTGTAAGAAACATTTATTTCTCTAAAGCCCAACAGATTCGAGGTTTGGTATTCTGATGTATGTTGATGGAAAAATGTCTATAGATGAATGTTCACATAATGTATTTCTTACCTGAGCAAATTCAGAAAGTAACATGGTTCATGAAAAAAAAAAAAGAAAGCAATACACTACCTTCTGGGAATTGGTGTCTATGTCCTTTTGTCTGTGATTTCTGTCCCAAATATGCTTGTATTTTATGAATTTACCCAGTTATCACCCTGCCTGCCTTGACTACAATTTTTAGGGGGCTAAATGTGTAGAAAATCAATTTCAGCCATCACAGCTGTGAAGCTGGTTTGTTAAAGAGGAATGGGAGAAGCAAGCTGAAGTTCCAGTTGCCATACAGTTGACTTGGACTCGTGGCGATCCCATGTGTGTCCAAGTATAACTGTGCCCCATAGGGTTTTTCAATGGCTCATGTTTTGGAAGTAGATCACCAGGCCTTTCTTCTGAGGTGTCTGTGGGTAGACTCAAACCTCCAACCTTTTTGGTTAGCAGCTGAGCATATTAACCATTTACACCACCCATGGACTCCTAAGGCAAAACTAGATGATGTAAGCTACAGAAGAGCATGACAATGGCTCCCTGAAAAGACTTTTTGGGGAGACTTTTTCTTGAAGTAACTCCTGAAAGTTAAGGGATTTTGAGTAAACACACAAATTACTTAAATGTAGCAATTTCCAATGAGTCTTTTTAAGAGCACATTAATCTTGCATTTGGAATTAATACTCTCCTCATTTGTATTCCAGACATACTCACACACACAGACACATACACACACACCCCAACATCATTTCCATGAAATAGTTGGTAACTTACTTTATATTCTATATTTAAGCTCCAACAGTTATTTAATTCATAATAATTTGTTATTTTATCTGTATGATTTGTACTTATTCTTAATTATTATCTATAATTTTACATACTCTATCCATTTGATCCTTTCTGCCACTGTGTGCTTTGGTCTTTTTACTCACTCAGCCTTGTCTAACCTTGACTCCTCTATTGCATGCAGCTTAGCATTCTTTCCTTACGCCCAGTCATTCTTAATTCTCTCTTGGACTAGTCCAGTAGACGCCGGAACTATATGCCAGTACAATCCTAACTACTCTGCCCTAAGCCTACTCTTGCCCTAAGCCATTTTTCATTATTGCCAAATCTATCTTAGCAAAGCAGAGCTTTGAGCATGGCATTTCTTTGTGTCATGGTGCTTCATGGTTTAATAAGTAAAGTCTATATTCTTCAATTTGGCATTCAATCATTCTATATTTTGTCCACCATCCCTTCCAATATTTGAAGTATATCTCTCACTGTACCTTTACACACACTCTTTATCAGTAGTCCCCAAATGTAACCAGTGATTATAATAGCCAAGCTACTAAATTCTAGGTTGCTCTCCATGGCCACTGAAACAAAAACTTTCAAGGTAGAGCCCAGAAATCAGAATCTTTTTTTTTTTTTACAAAAAGATGCCTAGGTGATTCAGATATTTCAGTTTTGAGAATCCTTGTCCTGTATATTCCAACCTGCTCTTTCTTGCCTGATCCATTTCACCTGGTGTACCCTTTACCATTTCTAGCTAGTCAACCTTTAAGGTTTAGCCCCAAATTTGCTTGATCTTGAAGTTCGAAATATTGTGCAAAGTACTTTACATATTTTTTTCATTTAATCTTCAAGCATTTCTTTAAGATATATACAATTGCTATGTAGTGCTCATGGTTAACGTGCTTGCTAACTGAAATGTTGGCGTTCAAGTGGCACAGGTGCCTTGGAAGAAAGACTTGGAGATTTTTTTCCAAAAAATTAGCCATTGAAAATTATATGACACACATGGGGTTGCCATGAGTCAAAATCAACTCGGTGATATCTGATAACTGGTATGCTCATATAAGAAAACTGATGTTGAGAAAGTCATACAAGATCATATACCTAGCAGTCACAGTGCCAGAATTTGAACAAAAGCTGTTGAAATCCAAAGTCTTAGTAAGGGAGGAGGATATTTCATTGGGACCTGTGTCAATTATCCAAACTCAATACATTTTTTTTTTTTTTACCAGTTTTCTAGCAACATAATTTTCTGATCTTATGTGATGGTAATTCCTCAATGTTTAAATTTGTATCTGTAATATTTGACTTTCAACAGTATTTTTTTTTTTTAGTTTGGCTGTTCTGTCATCAAAATCTGCAGTGATGGAAAAAATTACTTAGAGAATCACAATTTTTCAATCTATAAGAGGTTAAGTTATGATTATTTTGATTCACCAAACATATAAACCTATATCTTCCTAGGTGTCTAATTGAATAATCTTGTCATAATTAATACTTTACTAAAAATATCAGGGGCTCCATTTCTGACTTGCCAAAGAGGCCTAGATATGAATCTGGGGAAGGGAAAGCAGGCTCAGGAAGATGGACATTTATAAGGTGTAAGGACAAGGTAATATGATTTTTATGAACATATAAAGGGCAAAGAGATCGTTTTCCCCTTGCTCCTTTTCATAGGGTCTTTTCTTGAAGACATAATGAAACTGAGTCCTTATTCTAACCTTTGGAATGGAGACTAATCTCTCTAGGGATTAAGCCCAGGCTCCATTTGCCAGTAGGGCCTTCTGGGTTATTTACTCAATTGTTGGGTCCATCCTGTTTAGGTTGAAGTCTTTGTTTTCTTAAAATCATAAAAACTCTTAGACTTCTATAAATATTTATTGGAAATCACCAAGCTAATTTTCCAGCACTGCCTTTAGGGTCGCTATGAGTCGGAATCAACTTGATGGCTCTGGGTTTTTTGGTCTGGCCTTAGAAACAGATTACTAGTCGTGCAGTTTCCTTAAAATTTGTTTTCGCGTTTGTACTGAACATTGTCTATTTCTATAATTTGAATGAGGCAAAACTGTATTTTTTTATCATTTTAATTTTTATATTTCTTTGATTTACATTTTTATATATATATATATATATTTTTAATTAATTTTTATTAAGCTTCAAGTGAACATTTACCATTCCAATCAGTCTGTCACATGTAGGTTTACATACATCTTACTCCCTTCTCCCACTTGCTCTCCGCCTATTGAGTCAGCCCTTTCAGTCTCTCGTTCCATGCCAATTTTGCCAGGTTCCCTCTCTCTCTATCTTCCCATCCCCCCTCCAGTCAAGAGTTGCCAACACACTCTCCAGTGTCCACCTGATTTAATTAGCTCACTCTTCATCAGCATCTCTCTCCCCCCCACTGACCAGTCCTTTTCATGCCTGATGATTTGTCTTCGGGGATGGTTCCTGTCCTGTGCCATCAGAAGTTCTGGGGAGGATTGTCTCTGGGATTCCTCTAGTCGCAGTCATACCATTAGGTATGGTCTTTTCATGAGAATTTGGGGTCTGTATCCCATTGGTCTTCTGCTCCCTCAGGAGTTGTCTGTTGTGCTCCCTGACAGGGCAGACATTGATTGTGGCCGGGCACCAACTAGTTCTTCTGGTCTCAGGATAATGTAGGTCTCTGGTCCATGTGGCCCTTTCTGTCTCTTGGGTTCTTAGTTGTCGTGTGACCTTGGTGTTCTTCCTTTGCCTTTGCTCCAGGTGTGTTGAGACCAATTGATGTATCTTAGATGGCCGCTTGTTGGGATTTAGGACCCCAGGCACCACAATTCAAAGTGGGATGCCAAATGTTTTCATAATAGAATTATTTTGCCAATTGACTTAGAAGTCCCCTCAAACCATGTTCCCCAGACCCCAGCCCCTGCTCCGCTGACCTTTGAAGCTTTCATTTTATCCCGGAAACTTCTTTGCTTTTAGTCCAGTCCAATTAGGCTGACCTTCCTTGTATTGAGTGTTGTCTTTCCCTTCACCCAAAGCAGTTCTTATCTACAGATTGATCAATAAAAAGCCCTCTCCCTCCCTCCCTCCCTCCCTCCCTCCCCACTTTGTAACCACAAAAGTATGTGTTCTTCTCCGTTTTTTCTATTTCTCAAGATCTTATAATAGTGGTCTTATGCAATATTTGTCCTTTTGCAACTGACTTATTTCGCTCAGCATAATGCCTTCCAGGTTCCTCCATGTTATGAAATGTTTCAGAGATCCGTCACTGTTCTTTATCGATGCGTAGTATTCCATTGTGTGAATATACCACAATTTATTTACCCATTCATCCGTTGACGGACATCTTGGTTGCTTCCAGCTTTTTGCTATTGTAAACAGAGCTGCAATAAACATGGGTGTGCATATATCTGTTTGTGTGAAGGCTCTTGTTTCTCTAGGGTATATTCCGAGGAGTGGGATTTCTGGGTTGTATGGTAGTTCTATTTCTAACTGTTTAAGATAACGCCAGATGGATTTCCAAAGTGGTTGTACCATTTTACAATCCCACCAGCAGTGTATGAGAGTTCCAATCTCTCCGCAGCCTCACCAACATTTATTATTTTGTGTTTTTTGGATTAATGCCAGTCTAGTTGGTGTGAGATGAAATCTCATCGTAGTTTTAATTTGCATTTCTCTAATGGCTAATGATCGGGAGCATTTTCTCATGTATCTGTTGGCTGCCTGAATATCTTCTTTAGTGAAATGTGTGTTCATATCCTTTGCCCACTTCTTGATTGGGTTGTTTGTCTTTTTGTGGTTGAGTTTTGAGAGAATCATGTAGATTTTAGAGATCAGGCGCTGGTCTGAGATGTCAAAGCTGAATATTCTTTCCCAGTCTGTAGGTGATCTTTTTACTCTTTTGGTGAAGTCTTTAGATGAGCATAGGTGTTTGATTTTTAGGAGCTCCCAGTTATCGGGTTTGTCTTCATCATTTTTGGTAATGTTTTATATTCTGTTTATACCCTGTATTAGGGCTCCTAGGGTTGATTCTATTTTTTCTTCCATGATCTTTATCGTTTTAGTCTTTATGTTTAGGTCTTTGATCCACTTGGAGTTAGTTTTCGTGCATGGTGTGAGGTATGGGTCCTGTTTCATTCTTTTGCAAATGGATATCCAGTTATGCCAGCACCATTTGTTAAAAAGACTATCATTTCCCCAATTGACTGACACTGGTCCTTTGTCAAATATCAGCTGCTCATACGTGGATGGATTTATATCTGAGTTCTCAATTCTGTTCCATTGGTCTATGTGCCTGTTGTTGTACCAGTACCAGGCTGTTTTGACTACTGTAGCTGTATAATAGGTTCTGAAATCAGGTAGAGTGAGGCCTCCCACTTTCTTCTTCTTTTTCAGTAATGCTTTGCTTATCTGGGGGTTCTTTCCCTTCCATATGAAATTAGTGATTTGTTTCTCTATCCCCTTAAAATATGACATTGGTATTTGGATTGGAAGTGCGTTATATGTATAAATGGCTTTTGGTAGAATCGACATTTTTTCTATGTTAAGTCTTCCTATCCATGAGCAGGGTATGTTTTTCCACTTAAGTATGTCCTTTTGAATTTCTTGTAACAGAGTTTTATAGTTTTCTTTGTATAGGTCTTTTACATCCTTGGTAAGATTTATTCCTAAGTATTTTATCTTCTTGGGGGCTACTGTGAATGGTATTGATTTGGTTATTTCCTCTTCGGTGTTCTTTTTGTTGATGTAGAGGAATCCAAGTGATTTTTGTATGTTTATTTTATAACCTGAGAGTCTTCCAAACTCTTCTATTAGTTTCAATAGTTTTCTGAAGGATTCCTTAGGGTTTTCCATGTATACGATCATGTCATCTGCAAATAGTGATAGCTTTACTTCCTCCTTACCAATCTGGATACGCTTTATTTCTTTGTCTAGCCTAATTGCCCTGGCTAGGACTTCCAGCACGATGTTGAATAAGAGCGGTGATAAAGGGCATCCTTGTCTGGTTCCCGTTTTCAAGGGAAATGCTTTCAGGTTCTCTCCATTTAGAGTGATATTGGCTGTTGGCTTTGCATAGACGCCCTTTATTATGTTGAGGAATTTTCCTTCAATTCCTATTTTGGTAAGAGTTTTTATCATAAATGGGTGTTGAACTTTGTCAAATGCCTTTTCTGCATCAATTGATAAGATCATGTGGTTTTTATCTTTTGTTTTATTTATGTGATGGATTACATTAATGGTTTTTCTGATATTAAACCAGCCTTGCATACCTGGTATAAATCCCACTTGATCAGGGTGAATTATTTTTTTGATGTGTTGTTCTATTCTATTGACTAGAATTTTGTTGAGGATTTTTGCATCTATGTTCATGAGGGATATAGGTCTAAAATTTTCTTTTTTTGTGATGTCTTTACCTGGTTTTGGTATCAGGGAGATGGTGGCTTCATAGAATGAGTTGGGTAGTATTCCGTCTTTTTCTATGCTTTGAAATACCTTCAATAGTAATGGTGTTAAGTCTTCTCTGAAGGTTTGGTAGAACTCTGCAGTGAAGCAGTCTGGGCCAGGACTTTTTTTGTCGGAAGTTTTTTGATTACCTTTTCAATCTCTTTTTTTGTTATAGGTCTATTTAGTTGTTCTACTTCTGAATGTGTTAGTTTAGGTAGGTAGTATTGTTCCAAGAATTTATCCATTTTTCTTCTAGGTTTTCAAATTTGTTAGAGTACAATTTTTCGTAGTAATCTGAAATGATTCTTTTAATTTCATTTGGCTCTGTTGTGATGTGGTCCTTCTCGTTTCTTATTCGGGTTATTTGTTTCCTTTCCTGTTTTTCTTTAGTCAGTCTAGCCAATGGTTTATCAATTTTGTTAATTTTTTCAAAGAACCAGCTTTTGGCTTTGTTAATTCTTTCAATTGTTTTTCTGTTCTCTAATTCATTTAGTTCAGCTCTAATTTTTATTATTTGTTTTCTTCTGGTGCCTGATGGATTCTTTTGTTGCTCACTTTCTATTTGTTCAAGTTGTAGGGACAGTTCTCTGATTTTGGCTCTTTCTTCTTTTTGTATGTGTGCATTTATCGATATAAATTGGCCTCTGAGCACTGCTTTTGCTGTGTCCCAGAGGTTTTGATAGGAAGTATTTTCATTCTCGTTGCTTTCTAAGAATTTCCTTATTCCCTCCTTGATGTCTTCTATAACCCAGTCTTTTTTCAGGAGGGTATTGTTCATTTTCCAAGTATTTGATTTCTTTTTCCTAGTTTTTCTGTTATTGATTTCTAGCTTCATTGCCTTGTGGTCTGAGAAGATGCTTTGTAATATTTCGATGTTTTGGATTCTGCAAAGATTTGTTTTATGACCTAATATGTGGTCTATTCTAGAGAATGTTCCATGTGCACTAGAAAAAAAAGTATATTTTGCAGCAGTTGGGTGAAGAGTTCTGTATAAGTCTATGAGGTCAAGTTGGTTGATTGTTGTAAGTAGGTCTTCCGTGTCTCTATTGAGCTTCTTACTGGATGTCCTGTCCTTCTCCAAAAGTGGTGTGTTGAAGTCTCCTACTATAAATGTGGAGGTATCTATCTCACTTTTCAATTCGGTTAAAATTTGATTTGTGTATCTTGCAGCCCTGTCATTGGGTGCGTAAATATTTAATATGGTTATGTCTTCCTGATCAATTGTCCCTTTTATCATTATTTAGTGTCCTTCTTTATCCTTTGTGGTGGATTTAAGTCTAAAGTCTATTTTGTCAGAAATTAATATTGCTACTCCTCTTCTTTTTTGCTTATTGTTTGCTTGATATATTTTTTTCCATCCTTTGAGTTTTAGTTTGTTTGTGTCTCTAAGTCTAAGGTGTGTCTCTTGTAGGCAGCATATAGATGGATCGTGTTTCTTTATCCAGTCGGTGACTCTCTGTCTCTTTATTGGTGCATTTAGTCCATTTACATTCAGCGTAATTATAGATAAATAAGTTTTTAGTGCTGTCATTTTGATGCCTTTTCATGTGTGTTGTTGGACATTTCATTTTTCCACATGCTTTTTTGTGCTGAGACGTTTTTCTTAGTAGCTTGTGAGATCCTCATTTTCATAATGTTTAACTTTGTGTTTGTTGAGTCGTTACATTTTTCTTGGCTTTTTTCTTGAGTTATGGAATTGATATTCCTTTTTGTGGTTACCTTATTATTTACCCCTATTTTTCTAAGTAAAAACCTAACTTGTATCCTTCTATATCACCTTATATCACTCTCCATCTGACAGTTCAATGCCTCCTATATTTAGTACCTCTTTTTGATTATTGTGATCGTTTATCTATTGATTTCCATAATTTCCTGTTATGTGTATTATTTTGTTTATTTATTTATTTTTTAGAATTAGTCTTAATTTGTTTGTTTTTGTGCTTTCCCTATTTGAGTTGCGTTGATATCAGGATGTTCTGTTTTGTGACCTTGTATTGTGCTGGTACCTGATATTATTGGTCATCAGGCCAAACAATCTCCTTTAGCATTTCTTGCAGTCTTGGTTTAGTTTTTGCAAATTCTCTAAACTTGTGTTTATCTGTAAATATCTTAATTTCTCCTTCGTATTTCAGAGAGAGTTTTGCTGGATATATGATCCTTGGTTGGCAGTTTTTCTCGTTCAGTGCTCTGTATACGTCGTCCCATTCCCTTCTTGCCTGCATGGTTTCTGCTGAGTAGTCTGAACTTATTCTTATTGATTCTCCCTTGAAGGTGACCTTTCTTTTCTCCCTGGCTGCTTTTAAAATTTTCTGTTTGTCTTTGTTTTTGGCAAGTTTGATGATAATATGTCTTGGTGTTTTTCTTTTTGGATCAATCTTAAATGGGGTTCGATGAGCATCTTGGATAGCTATCCTTTCGTCTTTCATGATGTCAGGGAAGTTTTGTGTCAGGAGTTCTTCAACTATTTTCTCTGTGTTTTCTGTCCCCCCTCCCTGTTCTGGGACTCCAATCACTCGCAAGTTATCCTTCTTGATAGAGTCCCACATGATTCTTAGGGTTTCTTCATTTTTTTTTAATTCTTTTATCTGATTTTTTTTTCAGCTATGTTGGTGTTGTTTCCCTGGTCCTCCAGAAGTTCCATTCTACATTCTAATTGCTCGAGTCTGCTCCTCTGACTTCCTATTGCGTTGTCAAATTCTGTAATTTTATTGTTAATCTTTAGGATTTCTACATGCTGTCTCTCTATGGATTCTTGCAACTTATTAATTTTTCCACTATGTTCTTGAATAATCTTTTTGAGTTCTTCAACAGTTTTATCAGTGTGTACCTTGGCTTTTTCTGCATTTATCCTAATTTCATTTGTGATATCTTTAAGCATTCTGTAAATTAGTTTTTTATATTCTGTATCTGATAATTCCAGGATTGTATCTTCATTTGGGAAAGATTTTGATTCTTTTGTTTGGGGGGTTGGAGAAGCTGTCATGGTCTGTTTCTTTATGTGGTTTGATATGGACTGCTGTCTCCGAGCCATCACTGGGAAACTAGATTTTCCAGGTAATCAGCTAAAAAAAATGCAGTCAAATCCCTATCTGAATTCTCCCTCTCGCTCCAGGTATTCGGATGTTAATGGAGCCGCCTGGGGAGGGTGGGGGAGGGATCAGAGAGCTAGGAGTGTAGCAGCACAGAATATAGAGCTGATCACCGCGTTCACGCTCCGCCCCGTCCGCCAAAATCCGGGCGGGACGGCTCCCCGGTTGGGACACTACTCTCCCCACTCGGAGACCAGTCACTTCCTCCCAGGGACTTCTCCCTCCGGTGTGCGGCACAGCTCGCGCGAACTGGGTGGGCGTCACCCGCACGACCAGGTGGGCCCGCCCCCTGGGTCAAGTCAGGGGAATATAATTGGAGCCCGCGCTCACGCCCCGCCCGCTTTCGCCAAAATCCCAGCGGGACGGCTCCCCGGCTGGGACGCTGCTCTCCCCACTCCAAGACCAGTCACTTCCTCCCGAGGACTTCTCCCTCCGGTGCGCGGCGCCACACGCGTGAACTAGGTGGGCGTCCCCCCGCACGAACGTGTGGGCCCCGCCCCGGGGTCGCTTTAGGGAAATATAGCTGACCCCCCCCCGCTCGCGCCCCGCCTGCTTCCCGCCAAACTCCCAGCAGGACGGCTCCCCGGCTGGGACACTGCTGTCCCCACTCCAAGATCTGTCACTGCCTCCCAGTTGCTTCTCCCTCTGTCTGTGCTGCTATGCCGCCCGCACCAAACAGCTAGACTCTCTCCCGGATTGGGTTCGGGGGGGTAGGGCTGGGCCCCTTGTCTGTGCTGTCTGCTCCCCTGGGCTCTGTCCCAGATCGGGCTCCGAAGGTCACCTGCCTGGTACGCTGGCTCCTAGTTCTGAAAACGGTCGCTGTCTGCCTGTATTTGTTCGTTTTCCGTCTCTAAGTCTGTGCTTGTTGTTCAGAATTCGTAGATTGTTATGTATGTGATCGATTCACTTGTTTTTCCGAGTCTTTGTTGCAAGAGGGATCGGCTGGAGCGTCCACCTAGTCTGCCATCTTGGCCCCGCCTCCCTCAAAACTGTATTTTTAAAAAGCAATAATAATATGTTTTTCATAATACTTTTTTCACACATACTTTTTAGAAACCATTTGCCCCATTATCACATTATCCTCAAAAGAAACTAATGAGGTACATGTTTGTTGTTGTCCTTAGGTGCCATGTATTTGGTTCCAACTGATAGCAACCCTATATACCACAGAACAAAACACTGCCCGGTCCTGTGCCATTTTTATGATCGTTGTTATGCTTGAGCCCATTGCTGCAGCCACTGGGTCAATCTGTCTCGTTAAGGGTCTTCCTGTTTTTTGCTGACCAAGCATGATGTCCTTTTACAGGGTCTCATCCCTCCTGGTAACATGTCCAATGTATATGAGATGTGGTCTTGCCATCCTTGTTTCTAAAGGGCACTCTGGCTGTACTCTTTCAAGACAGATTTGTTCATTCTTCTGGCAGTCCCTGGCATATTCAATATTCTATCCAATATGCAACGTACATAGAGACGGTATTTTCACTCTCATTTATAAATGTTGAAACTGATGTACAGAGATGTACACGGATTTCTCCTAGGCAGATACATTTAGTGGAGAGGACTGAGTCAATAACTTGTTTTCCTTGTGTTCTGCCTATACTATATTTTCTTTCTTTACTATCACATTTGCCAGGTAGATATTTTGGGCACGACCGACATCCCGGGAGAACTGCTCAGTCCCCTTGAAAACTACAGCAGAAGCAAGCGGGCTGGCTGGTCTCCCTGTGCCTCACCTTCAATGTCCACATCCACTCTGCATGTAATGAAATCACAGCTATTGAGGAAATTTACCTAACCAAATATGAAGCAATGTGAAAGTATCTTGAAAATGAATATTCAAAGCAGCCTATGACTTTATCGTAATGATTCTGATGGCCATGCTTTATTTTCATAGAAAATGCCAAAGAAACTATGTCTAGATTGAAGAGAGAATATTAGATGGAAAGAACCAGAGTAGCATATTTTTTTTTATCTCTCAAATCAGGATTTATCTGACTAGTAGCTTTTCAGTGTTCATGTGTGTTTAGTAATTTAATGAGTGAAGCATTGCTATTTTGGTAATTCCTATGAATTATATGAAATATGTTTTGACTGTGATTGCACAGCAGATAGCAGTCAATCATTATCACCAGATAAATTTCCTATATGAAATAAATATCAGACTTGTGAAAATTTCAGCAAGAATTCAAAATGCCTAATTTTGTTAGAACACAGCTTATGTCTCTTGTTTTGAGGTGTTGTATGTAATTAGAGGACATTTAATGAAGAGAAAAATGTAGTTGTATGTTTTTCTCTTTCTTTTGAATGTTCCCTCATTCTTCCTTTGAAATAGCACTTTTTACAACCTTGGGGCACTTGTAGCAAATTATATTACTCTGTAGTATTTATAGACCTTTCCAAACTCTTGCTGAGAACAGGATGTTTGGGGGATATTTCTCCAGGTTGGGAACATTGCTAGATGGTCCACTTCTCCCTGTGGCATTTAACTCTGTCCAGTTTAAAAAAAAAAAATTGAATATTGAATAAATCATTTAAAATCATGAACATAAAACTTTTCTCAAAATTCCTTCTTTCAAGACTTTGATTTCCTAGGATTCTTTAGGATAAGGCAGAAATTTGTCAGCACAATTGTGTAAAATTTGCAAAATGGCAGGGTAGAATCTACAGGGAAGCATTGCTACCTAGTAGCCTTCACTAGGATGGAGACAGCTTACAAAAAGGATTTCCTTGCTCATCTAAAATATAACTTTTAGTTTCTAAACTTTACATATTTGTTTAGTAAAGTTTCTTTCTTTTTTTTTATGGCTTTTCAAATATGTGTCATTAAACATTTGTTAACCCATCTTTTAGTTTGTCATACTCTGGTGGCTTGCCTGTTTCTGTGATGCTGGAAGCTATGCCATCAGTACTTCAAATACCAGTAGGATCACCCATGGTGGACAGGTTTCAATGGAGCTTCAAGGCTAAAATAGACTAGGAAGAAAAGTCTGGTGACCTACTTTTGAAAATTAACCAAAGCAAACTTTATGGATCACAACAGAACATTATCCAACTTGCTTGCTTTCAACATTTCAACGATGACCAGTCATTGGAAGGGGACATCGTGTTTGGTGAAGTAGAGGACCAACAAGGGCAACTAACAACAACAAAATTAACTTGAGATGCATAATGAAGTGGGGGCAGGATAGGGCTCAAGGAGGGCTTTCTAAGGTCCCAGAGAATTATAGAAATGGAGAGAATTCTACGTGGAGAAATACGTGGCTATGTAAACAAAAACACAAGACCTGTATTAGGGCGATTATATAGGAAGCAAATTACTTGGAAGTCTAATATTTTATCAGTGAAGAATTTCTTTTCTGTATCTTAAAGATGTTTCCCTTAAAATTCTTTATCAAAATGTCAATGCACCCTTAACCCTTTACCAGTTGAGACCCAAGGAATAGGTTTAACTGCAGAAGAAACAAGCTTGAAAGTGTGGCACTGGCAAAAGAAATGTTTGTGAAAAGGGAGAACGAAAAACAAAGTCAACAAAGCAACTCTTAGATCTCCATAGGAGATATAGCAAAATGTAAAAGATGAAGTTCACTTACTTTACAATTTCACTTTACAATTACTGCAGTTCTGCCCTGGGTAAGGGTGAGCGTTTCATTTACTATTAGCTTTCCTGTCTTAGAATTTACTCTCAGTACTTAAGAAGAGACCATATCTTATAATGACATGAAAGCTGCTTTTCCTCTCCTCAGAGCTGATGCTAACAATAGCACATCCCTTTAGCAATCACTGTGAATGGCAAAGCGAAGACGCCTTCCATTCTGATGTTGTCCCGAAATGTTCTCCTGCATTCTTCTAGCTCCAGATTAAGCCTCTGCTCACACATTGTGTTGCCATTAGTATTATATCTGCTGCATGGATATGAAGAGATAATATCAAGTGATGAATATGTATTATAAATACATTGGCAAAAAATGTAAGATTGACTTCTTATTATAGTAGAATCTGTTGAATCAAATTTACACTTGTCAAAAGATCCTAAATGGCCTTTCAAAAGCCATGGCAAAAGAGCTTTCCAGCTATAATAGAAGTCAATTAGTGGCTGGAAAGGTCAGAGATTTCAGCCAAGGTTAAAAGAATTGAAAAAATTACATTTATCTTTTGCTTTCCTTGTGAACAATGATTCACTCATCAGATACCCAGAAGGAAGCTGTGTTTTGCGTGACTCTTGGATTAGTTGGTACTATCTATGAGTTGATATTAATTTTCTTGTTTGCTGAAATCAACTGGACAAAACATCTTTCTGTTTAAAAGTGAAAAAGGCTATCTAAATCCCTTTTATATTTATAAAATGCATAATCTTGGTTAGGCCCATGAATAGAGAATTGTGGATATGAATATGCATATATACATACATTTTTTTAATTTTTGAAGTGAAGGTCTTAGCTTTCAAAAAATTTCAAAGGATTCCTGTATCAATCAATGTCACAGTAGGAAACAGATGGCATACTCAAACTGAAATAATTCAGAGATATTTAAATAAAGAAACTATTTATAAAGTGTGGGCAGGGTATAGGAAAATCATGAGGATCGCACAATATGCTCGGGCTTGCGCCATGTAGATCAGCAACTTCCCCAGGTCTGAAGTGGAAAGAAGAGAGAAAAGTAACTGGAAGAAGGAGCACAAAGGCCTGTGTAGAGAGGGCTGTCTGACAGTGGCTGTGATCTTCAGTTAAGGGATACAGTCAGTCCCACTGTGATCTCCCTCACCCACTCTAAGATGACAGCCAGGGAAGAAAGACTGAGATCTCACTCTGATTCCACTTTCTGTTCTGGTCCTGGTTCTCTCATTGGCGGAGCCCAGGAATACACAGGGCAAGGAAGCTTGTGATTTAGGCTATACAGAGCTGCCTCTAAGGGCACTAAGAAAGCTAGAATAGGGTGGGAAATGGATCTAGAGTGGTATCTATATGTCTATAACCATATCTGTATCTATGTTGTTGTTAGTTGCCATCAGGTTGGTTTCTACTTATGGTGACCTTATGTATAGCAGAATGAAATATTGCCCAGTCCTGCACCTTCTCCATGATCTTTAATATGTTCGAGCCCATTGTGGAAACTGTAGCATAGTTCAGGATAGACAACATGTATGCCATAAAATGTTACAGGTGGTATTTTGAAAAGATGAATGATAGCACAGAGGAATTCATTATAGTTAATTTTCCCTGCGGTTGGAGGTAAGTTATGTGCATGTTAGAAATTCTTTATAGAAGATACAGCACTTAAAATCTTGAAGGATGCAAGGAAGAGTGGAGAGGATCCTCTAGAGAGAGGGAATAGCATTAATGAAGGTTAAAAAGACATGAAAATAACGTCCACTGTTGTTGTTGTTAGTTGCTGTTGATTCTGACTCATGGTAACCCTATATGTGCAGAGTGGAACTGCTCCATAGGGTTTCCAAGGCTGTGACCTTTCAGAAGTAGATCATCAGGCCTGTCTTCCAAGGCATCTCTGAGTGGGTTCAAACCACCAGCCTTTCAGCTAGTAGCTGAGTGTCTGTACTTTATCCTATAAGCAAGACTTCAAACTGGTTCGAACAGGTTCAGTCATAGTCAATAAAGCAAAACTGGAACAGATCTGAATTTTTACAGTTTCGGTGATCCAGAACGATACCTGGAAAGGGAAAAATTACAGGTCAAATCCCTGGAATGGGAGACTGGGGAAAGTGAGCCCTTTCAGGAGCCTGATACATGAGATTGGATTGTTGGCAGGACTGTAGAGAGTGGCACACATTCAAAGTGGCACAGTCGTCCACTATCTTTGCACAGGGCACCGCTGTTTTGGACTCTGCTGAAAAACTGACCAGCAGGAGATTTGGTTGCTATGTAATATGTACACTGCCCTTGTTTACTAAGAGGGAGATTAGGTTTCTAGCAGGGCTTCAACCTGTAATTTTTCTTCATCTGTTTATCATTCCAGTTCACACAAATTTTAAAAATCGAGTCTGTTCCGATTTTGCTTCCTTGACCATGACTGAACCAGGAACAACTGGTTGGAAGCCCTACCTGTAAGTAATGGGAGTCAATAAGGGACTTTAAGCAAGAGAATTACATGAATAAATTTTTATTTTAGAAAAAAATATCTTTCAACCATGTGGAAGATAGAATAGAAATGAAGGCTTAGAGAGTAGTTGGGTAACTATTGCACCAGTTCTAGTTAGGAATAATGAGGTTTTGGAATAATGCAGTGATACTTGGGATGCAAAGAATAATGGGGCAGAAATGATTGATATTAATAAGGCAGTAAAATTTAAAGCTTTAATGAAGTGGAAGTCATCATGGCTCCAACTACCCAACTTGTAAAACTAGATATACTGAGTTGGGTTCATTAAAATTAGAATAAGATGAGCAGGGTTACAGGTGAAACCAGGACACTTTGACTTTTTAATTGTTAGGAGTCTGTGAGATATATGGAGCCCTGGTGGCTCAGTGGTTAAGAGCTACCACTGCTAACCCAAAGGTCAGCAGTTCAAATCCACCAGCCACTCCTTGGAAAACCCTGCAGGGGATCTCTGCTCTGTCCTAAATGATTGCTATGAGTTGGAATTGGCTTGATGGAAATGGGTTTGGTTTTGTTTTTTGGTAAGTTATATGATTTTCAAAGCCAATGGTGGTTGTTGTTAGGTGCCATCAACTTAGCTCCGACTCATAGCGCCACTATGTACAACAGAGAGAAAAACTGCCTGGTCCTGTGCCGTCCTCACAATGGCTGTTATGCTTGAGCCCATTGTTGTAGCCACTGTATTAGCCCATCTCCTTGAAGGAAGCATGATGTCATTCTCCAGGGACTAGTCCCTCTTGAAAACATGCCCAAAGTATGTGAGACACAAAGTATCACCATCCTTGCTTCTAATGAGCATTTTGGCTGTACTTCCAAGACAGATTTGTTCATTCTTCTGGCAGTCCATGGAATATTCAACATTCTTCACGAACACCATAATTCAACAGCATGGATTCTTCTTCAGTTTTCCTTATTCATTGTCCAGCTTTCATATGTATATGAGATGACTGAAAACACCATGGCTTGGGTCAGGCTCACCTTAGTCCTTAAAGTGATATCTTTGCTTTTTAACACTTTAAAGAGGTCCTTTGCAGCATATTTACCCAATGCAGTGCATCTATTGATTTCTTGACTGCTGCTTCCATGGGCTTTGATTGCAGATTCGAGTAAAATGAAATCCTTGACAACTTCAATCTTTTCTCCATTAGTCATGATGTTGCTTATGGGTCCAGTTGTGAGGATTTTCGTTTTCTTTGAGGTGTAGTCCATAGTGAAGCCTGTGGTCTTTGATCTTCATCAGTAAGTGCTTCACATCCTCTTCACTTTCAGCAAGCAAGGTTGTGTCATCCGCATAACACAGGTTGTTAATGAGCATTCCTCCAATCCTGAGGCCCTGTTCTTCATATAGTCCAGTTTCTGGGATTATTTGCTCAGCATACAGATTGAACAGATGTGGTGAAAGGATACAACCCTGATGCACACTTTTCCTGACTTTAAACCACACAGTATCCTCTTGCCCCGTTCGAACCACTGCCTCTTGATCTATTTACAGGTTCCCCATGAGCACAATTGAGTGTTCTGGAATTCCCATTCTTCTCAATGTTATCCATAATTTGTTATGATTCACACAGTCAAATGTCTTCGCATAGTCAGTAAAACACAGATAAACATCTTTCCTGTATTCTCTGCTTTCAGGCAGGATCCATCTGACATCAGAAGTGATATCTCTCATTCCGTGTGCTTGTCTGAATCCAGCTTGAATTGCTGGCAGTCCCCTGTCAATGTACTGCTGCAACCGCTTTTGAAATTTGGTCTTTGACCAAATTTTACTTGCATTTGGTATTTTTTTTTTTTATGGTATTAATGATATTGTCGATATTTTCTGCATTCCATTGGATCACCTTTCTTTGGAATAGGCTTAAACATGAATCTCTTCCAGCCTGTTGGCTAGGTAGCCATCTTCCAAATTTCTTGGCATAGACAAGTGACTGCTTCCAGCACGGCATCTGTTTGTTGAAACATCTCAGTTGTTACCCTGTCAATCCCTGGAGCCCTGTTTTTCACCAACACCTTCAGTGCAGTTGGACTCCTTCCTTCAGTACCATCAATACATTTGTAGTGATGTATTATTTTCTTCTCCAAGATTTGATGTTTCAGAGGTTGATGCAGAAAAGCATTATTGTGCGTACCATGTAATATTCTATTCAAAGACATAGGATACATGGATTGCCTTTGTGGGGGAAAAAGAAAAATGGATATATCAAAATGATGTCCCATCTGGACATATATCATACATATATACACACATATGTATTTTATATCATTTTATATATGATACATATATCCAGTGGCTACAACAACGGGCTCAAGCATAAAAATGACTGTGAGGATGGGGCAGGACCGGGCAGTGTTTCATTCTGTTGCACATAGGGTAGCCATGAGTCTGAACCAACTCGAGGGCACCTAACAACAACAACATGACATATATCGTATACCAAAACCAAAAACCAAACCCAGTGCCGTCGAGTCGATTCCTACTCATAGCGACCCAATAGGACAGAGTAGAACTGCCCCATAGAGTTTCCAAGGAACACCTGGTGGATTCAAACTGCTGACCCTTTGGTTAGCCCCTGTAGCACTTAATCTCTACGCCACCAGGGTTTCCATATATCATATATACATCATAATATATGTATATCATATCTTACATATTTATTATATATGAATGATATATCATTATATATGAATTCATATCATATCTACATTATTACCTATGTATGATATAGTGATATCTGTGATACATTATTATATGATATATAGGATAAAATGATGTTTCATCATGATATAATGATGTTTCATTATATCATATGTGGATACATATATATCAATAGCTAATATGAAAGTGAAAAAAACAAAAGGGTGAAAGTTAAAAATATGAGAAGGAAGTGTGACAAAGTGGCAGGTAAGGTAGTTATGGAAAAAAAAAAAATTGAATATTTCTTGAGGGCCTCCCACCAAGCAGCATACTAAAAGCTTTCACTTACATTGCTATATTTATTCCTTAAAAAAACATCCTGTAGAACTGATATTGTCAAATTCAGGAAACTGAATTTCTTAGACGATAACTCACCAAAACCATATAGCTGCTGAATATCAGAGCAGGGATTTGAACGTAGCCCATCAGCTTTAAATAACCGCACAAGAGCTAGCTCAATGGAGTATATAATTAATTGCTTGGTGAGTCATATTTTTTTATGGATTCCCTATTTGCATTATGTGAAAGCAAATATTTGTACAATAACATTAAGTGAAAACAAACTCAGATTTTCTATTAATTTGATTCAATTCTCAAAAGATAATAGGAAGCCAATTGAGGCTGCTGCTAAGCTACTTTGTATCGAGTCATGGTTAAAAAATTCAAGATCAGATGCAATTCTTACAAGCAGTGAAATAAAAAGAAAATAGGTTGAGTTTATTTTATATTGTCTGTTGAGATATTCATAGAATATTAGTAAAAGGCCAATCAAGTCAAATCTTGTAGTTGTGGTTAGAATAAACTTTATACACAGAGCCAAAGGGAAAAATAAAAATGTTGTTTAATACTCATTGTTATTTAAAAACTCTATAAAATACCTCTTTTTGAAGTACAGTTATAAGAACAATGTACATTCTTTAATATTTTACAAAAGAATGAAATAAGTGTAACATTTTTCTTCTCTCTTGTGTAATACATTCCACACAGAGAGTTTGAAGAGATTTATAAATGTATACTCAAAGGGTATCTCCAGGTCTGCTGGCAATCTGATTCTAATTCTCCCATGTGTTCTGCCCGGAAAAAACAAAGCAAGAAACAAAAATGGACAAGTAGAGCAAATAAAATCACATGTAACCCACACCTTCAGCATTACTAGGAGCAAGAATACCACAAGCTTCAACTTATTTTTAAGTAGAGAATGAAACAAATTGCAATAGAGCTCCTATTGTCTGCTTCTTCTAGCCTGTGAATTCAGAGAGCTGAGGAGTCTTAAGAGTGAGTGCAAACAAGAGTAGAGAGACACTTAAGACTTGGACAAAGCACAGACAACATAACAACACACACGCATGGGCACACACACGCACACACATACATTTTCTCATCCAGCAAACATTTTTTCAGTGCCATATTTCAGAAGTGAGAAAGTTGAGATATTCATAGAGCAACTAACTAGTTGAGGGCTGCTTCAGGAGTATATTAATTCCCTGGAAATTCTGGCCTGCCATAGACACAGGTAGGGAGAGCGCCATCAGTTTAAGACAGCCCTCCCGGACTAGCTGAGCACAAGTTCTCCAGGAACCTCTACACCCTCCCTGTTTGGAATCTCCATCAGTTTCTAAGTTCAAGAGAAAAAATCAGCAATTAGTAGGAGAGAGCAGCAGGGATGTGCTTGATCTGCCATCTTCCCAAAATATCTATCCCTCAGGCATTAAATGAATTACCTTTAAACAAGCATGTATCACAGAAGTGTCATTCTGTATCTTTAAATCCTCAAGATAGATTGAAAATTTTTGTGGGTTTGCTGTTACCATTGGCTATTGTCTTTGAGAATGGAAAACAAGTTATTAAGAATGGCTGATTGATGAGGTAATAATGGCCAACTGAGCACCATTCTAACCTTTGCTTTTCTTATGTCTTCTCTGTTTATGTTGATCTTGTTAAGGAATGAATTCAAATACGAAACATAATAAAATAATACATTTTTAAATAATTTAAAAAGAGACCAAAGTAAAATAATTATGATTAAGTGGATAATTCTTCAACCTGATGGAGGTGGATGTATGAATATTTAATTTTCTTCTTTTTTGAATGCCTTCTCCGTTGTGTTTGTTTTATCTGTAATCTGAGAATTGGCCAACTTTCATTTTGCTGCCAGTTTCCAAAAACATGATCCTTTTGATTTTGCAAATTATTTTACTCTTCATCAGTTTCACTCTGCAAACTAGTAAAGAAAAAGTGTTAGCATTTTGTACGCTTTTTTTCATGAGAAAAAAATTTCCTATCATATCCACATTTGAATTTAAGAAATATAAAAATACTTCTACATTCAAATTCTTCAGTCAATGATGATTAAATCGTCATTTTCATGCATATTTGTGCACATTGAAAAATTACTCCTAAAACTGGCATTAAGTTGCAAAATGGAAATGCAAACTAGAAAATGAAAAGAGGAACACGACACATGGCAAACATACAGGAACAAAGTAGTTGGGAAACTAAAGTTTTCACTCATTCATTCCTTCAATAAATACTTATTAAGCACCTACAGACACTGAGGATTTAGGAGTTACCAAGGGCTACATGCTTTGTGTTTTCATGTAGCCAATGTTGTTATTAGGTGCCTTCCTGTCTATTCTGATTCATTGAGGCCCTACCTACAACAGAACAAAATACCGCTCAGTCCTGCACCATCCTGATAATCATTGTTAAGCTTGAGCCCATCGTTGCAGCCATTGTGTCAATCCTTCGCATTGAGCTCTTCTTTTTTACTGACCCTCCACCAAGCATTATGGCCTTCTCCAGGGACTGGACCTTTTTGGTAACATGTCCAAAGTACTTGAGATGAAGGCTGGCCATCCTTGGTTCTAAGGAACACTCTGGCTGTACTTCTTCCAAGACATATCTGTTCATTCTTCTGGCAGCCCATGGTATGTTCAATATTATTTGCCAACGCCATAATTCAAAGGCATCAATTCTTCTTTGCTCTTCCTTATTTATTGTCCAGCTTTCACATGCATATGAGGTGATTGAAAATATCATGGTGTCATAGATTGAATTGTGTCCCCCCAAAAATTTGTGTCAACTTCGTTAGGCCATGATTCCCAGTATTGTGTGGTTGTCCTCCATTTTGTGATTTTAATTTTATGCTAAAGAGTATTAGGGTGGGATTGTAACACCCTTAGTAAGGTCACATACCTGATTCAGTGTAAAGGGAGTTTCCCTAGGGTGTGGCCTACACCAACATTTATCTTAGAAGAGATAAAAGTAAAGGGAAGCAAGCAGAGATTGGTCACCTCATACCACCAAGAAAGCAGCACCAGGAGCAGAGCATGTCTTTTGGACCTGCGGTCTCTGTGCCTGAGAAGCTCCTTGACTGGGGGAAGATTGAGGACAAGGACCTTCCTCCAAAGCCAATAGAGAGAAAGCCTTCCCCCGGAGGTGATGCCCTAAATTTGGACTTTTAGCCTACTTTACTATGAGAAAACAAATTTCTTTTTGTAAAAACTATCCATATGTGGTATTTCTGTTATAGCAGCACTAGATGACTAAGACACATGGCTTGGCTCAGGTGCACCTTCGTCCTCAAAATGACATCTTTGCCTTTGAACGCTTTAAAGCATATCTGTCCAATGCAATACGTTGTTTGATTTCTTGACTGCTGCTTCTATGGACATTGATTATGGATCCAAGTAAAATGAAATCCTTGACAACTTCAATCTCTTCTCTTCGTTTATCATGACTTTGCTTATTGTCCAGTTGTAAAGATTTTTGTTTTCTTTATGTCGAGATGCAGTCCATACTGATCTTCATTAGCAAGTGCTTCAAGTCCTCTTTGCTTTCAGCAAGCGAGGTTGTGTCATCTGCATATCGTAGTAAGTTGTTAATGCATTTTCCTCCAATCTTGATGCCACATTTTTCTTCCTATAGTCTAGCTTCTCAGATTATTTGCTGGGCGTACAGGTTGAATAAGTACAGTGAAAAGATACAGTCCTGACGCACACTTTTCCTGATCTTGAGCTATTCTGTGAGTCGGAATCAACTTGACAGCAGTGTTTTTTTTTGGTTTAGTATCCCCTTGTCCTGCTGGAATGACTGCCTTTTGGTCTATGTACAGGTTCCTCATGAGCACAATTAAGTGTTCTGGAATTCGTATTCTTTGCGATGTTATCCATAATTTGTTATGATCCACATAGTCAAATGCCTTTGCATAGTCAATAAAACACAGATAGACGTCTTTCTGGTAATCTCTGCCTACAACCAGGATCCATCTGACATCAGCAATGATATCCCTTGTTCCAAGTCCTCTTCTGATTCTGGCTTAAATTTCTGGCAGTTTCCTGTTGAGGCACTGCTGCATCCATTTTTGAATTATCTTCAACAAAATTTTACTTGGTGTGATATAAATGATATCGTTCGATAATTTCTGCATTCTGTTGGGTAAGCTTCCTTTGGAATAGGCACAGATATGGATCTCTTCCAGTTGGTTGGCCAGGAAACTGATTTCCAAATTTGTTGGCATAGACGAGTGAGCACCTCCAGTGCTGCATCTGTTGAAACATCTCAACTGGTAGCCTGTCAATTCCTGGAGCCTTGCTTTTTGCCAGTGCCTTCAATGTAGCTTGGACTTCTTCCTTCAGTACCATTGCTTCTTGATCATATGCCACCTCCTGAAATGGTTGATCATCGACCAATTCTTTTTGGTACAGTGACTCTATGTATTCCTTCCATATTCTTTTGTTGCTTCCTTGGTCATTCAACATTTTGCCCATGCCCACTGCTGTCAAGTTAATTCCTGCTCATAGAAGTTCCAGAGGGCTTCCAAAGCCAAAAATCTCTACAGAAGCAGGCTGCCACATTTTTCTCTTTCAGAGCAGCTGGTGGTTTTGAACTGCCGACCTTTCTGTTAGCAGTCTATGGCTTTAACCACTGTGCCACTAGGACTTATTCATTTTGCACATCGAACTCTATGAAATTGCCACTCAAGCCTTGAACCTTTCCTTCAGTCCTTTCAGCTTGAGAGATGTCAAGCGCGTTCTTCCCTTTTGGTTTTCTAACCCCAGAGGTTTGCACCTTATAAGCGAGGATGGGAAGACTTTATGTACTTTACCAGACCCTGAAGTGGGCTCAAAAATAATAATGGTTGTGAGGATTGCGCAGTGTCAGGCACTGTTTATTTCTGTTTTTCATAGGGCGCTATGAGTGGGAACTGACTCAACGGCACCTAGCAACAACAACCTGTTTGGCTTCTTTTGCTCAGTGTTACATTTGTGAGATTCATCAATATTGGTGTGTGTATTGGTAGCCTTTTCATTCTTATTGCTATATAGTGTTCCATTGTTTGAATCCACTAAAATTTATCCATTCTGCTGTTCATGAGTATTTGTTTTTATTCCAGTTTGGGGATGATAGTACTGCCATAAACATTGTTGCATGTGTCTTTGATATAATTATATATACATATTTTTGTTGGTTTTGTACTCAGTACTGGAATGGCTGGACTGCTGATTTTCTGTTTATTTGGATATTGTCTGTTTATCTCTTTTACAGTGTAAATTTAATGAGTGAAGAGCTTTTTGTTTATTACGTCTGGAGGTGGAATAGAGAAGGCTTTCTTGAAGAAGTCAGTTTGAGTTGAATTGTTAAGGGTGAGTAGGTTTTTCATTATAAAAACAGTTGGGAAAAGCCTTTCCTGGGTAGAGGAAAAATCTTCTTCAAAAGCTTGAAGATGGAAAAGAGTATAGTGCATTTGAGAAAATAAGGGGGGACCCTATTTGGGAGTTTAGAGAGTGAAGGGGGCAAATAAAGCTCTCTGTTGCTAACTGAAAGTTTGAAGGTTTGAACTCACGCAGCGGCTCTGTGAGAGAAAGATTTGACAATCTGCTCCCAAAAATATTACAGCCTAGAAAATTCTCCATATAGGACAGTTCTATTCTGTCTCGTGAGATTGCTATGAGTCGAAAATCTACTCGATGGCCCCTAAGAACAAGAAGCATCTTTTAGAAGATTCAAGAGGCTTTTTAGCATCTCTTAGAATGTGATAAAGATTCACTTGTTATCTTAAAACCAGTGGGAATGTGTTTTCAATAAGAAAACATCATAGCGATATGTTCATTTTAAAAAGATAACTTTGGACATAGAGTTGGATGGAGTAATGAGTAGGAAAAGGGAAACTATTTAGAAGGTTTCCAGTAGTCTAGTCAAGAAAAGATCAATTTTTGAAGAGAAAGCATGGCTTTGAAAGGTATTTAGGATTTGAGCTGGGCCTGAATAACACCTGAATTTTGGAGCTTGTTTCCAGGAGCAGGTAAGATAATGCCAGTGCCATTGTTAGCACATGCAGCACCTGTATGCAAATTAGAAAAGAGGCATCCTCTTTTGGTGGATGAATTAAAAAAAGGCACCATTTTGGGTGGATGCATCCTGTTGTTGAGAGCACAGGCTGTGCCAGGGTACACACATTCTTTCACCTCTGTCGTAAGGAACCTTTGTACAGTGAGCAACCTACAGTCTTACCAAGATAGCCTTTGGATAATGTGATCACCTGGAATATTGTAGACACACAACCGAATGATAGTGACTCAGATTACTCTGGATTACATTGGACCACAATTTACTGATTATTTCTGGAAATAGGAGGTAATTATAAGAGCTAATTATAAATAAAATCTAATTATAAATATTTTTCAATTTTCCCTGTAATGGATCTGTGTGTGTATATATATATATCTTATTGGTTCTATTTTTCTGAAGAACCTTGACTAATACACAATGGATGGGTCAGAAGGTCAGAAAGTCAGCTTGAACTGAAAGAAATTCCATCTCTCTTGCCTGTGATCAGTTGAAGCATAAACTTGTAATTCAGTGCTGTCCAATGAAAAGTGAAATTAGATTTGGGTAACTTGTAGAAAAGTTTTTCCTTGGTCTTCTATCACTGTAAGCCAGCTCTCTCTCCTTCTAACTGTGAACAAGGGACTATGAAGTACTGGAAGTCATTCTACACTGATTTTCTATATGATCAAGCAAACTTGAAGACTCATCTCTCTCTGAACTTATACTCAAGTGAGCTAGTATGTTTCCTTACTGTTAAGTCTAATTCGGGTGGATAAACATTAAAGGAAGACAATAAATACATTGTCACACAAATACATGCACAATTAAAAAAAAATTATAAATATGAAAAACAAAACAAAACTAGGTGCAATGAGAGAATTTAGATTGGGGGCCAGAGAATATCTCTCTGAAAAAGTTATGTTTAAGCTGAAATCCAGATTATAATTTTGCGAGGTGAAGATATGGGGAAAGGGCATTCCATGAAAAGACCCGGAAGTAGGAAAGTTGTTGACGCTTTTGAGGAAACTAAAGAAACTTAGCATGTCTCAAGCAAAGAAACAGGACATTGGTTTGAAATGAAGTTAGGGATATAAGCCAAAGTCTGGTTCTACAGGACATTTAGAACATGTAAATTATTTGGGGCAATCACGATTCTAATAATAAAACTAAGTGGTAGGATGATGACCCCTGTTTAGAGGATGGATGATTAGCTGCCCAAAAGTGACTGGTAGGAAAAAAATATCCAGTATTCTTTGGGGATCGTCCCTTATCTTACTGAGACAAAATTCACATACTTTAATACTTTAATAATGTCATGTTCTATGTTTTGTAACTGTATGGCAAAAAAAAAAAAAGTTTTAAATCTTAACTGTATTTCTGTAAATAGTTCACAAATAACAGCACTCCTAAGAAGGTGCTTTACAAAAATTGAATTAACCTGGAGGAAAGATCCCTGCTGTGACTACAGGCCCACTGTCCTTGAGTACAAAGTGTTTGATTGAAATGACATAAAGGCTGACAAAATTTATTCATTGCCAACTGACCAAGGGTAACTAGGTAAGGGAGATTAAGGAGCTTCCTCAATGTTATAATCTGAGGATAACAGTGATTAAATATTTATAGAAGGGTTGAGAAGAAAATGAGAAAATCTAAAAAAAAAAATCTAAAGAGTGATAACTATTCAAGATCTAAATATTAGTTGTTAGAAATTTCCTAAATTTAAAATCCCTTCAAAGCAATCACATTTCATTTATAAAGGGTATGTGAAGGAAATGGAATTTTTCACAAAAATAGGAAGAAGCCAACTGAATCTAGTGAACTGAATAAATTGTTGGCACAGAAATCTATAGCCAGGTTGCCTCTGATTTATGGTTTCTATTTTCCTTGGCCTTTCCTTCCCACTCTGGCAAAGTATGACTTTGAAATTATAATTGCAGATGAAGCTAATAATAACATGTTTTCCTGAAGCTGTTTCTAGCAAAGTGTAAAATCCTGCATTGATCTATCCTGTTAGGATCAGTGAAAACCAAAAATAAGCACTATGATGTGAAAGATAACTACACTTCTCTTTCATATTTGCATATTTGCTGGGGGAGGAAAACCAAAATAATCTTTATGTGCTTTTGCTTGGGAAAATATATTTCAAGATTTTGTATTATACAGCAGCGATGACTAGACCAGACTTGTTGCCATGGTGTCAATTTCGACTCATAGCGACCCTATAGGGCAGAGTAGAACTAACTGCCCCATAGGGTTTCCAAGGAGCAGCTGGTGGATTTGAACTGCTGACCTTTTAGTTAGTGGCTGAGCTCTTAACCACTGCTCCACTAGGGCTCCATAAGAACAATAAACCCACTGCCATAGAGTCGATTCCGACTCATAGGAACCCCATAGGACAGAGTAGAACTGCACCATAGAGTTTCCAAGGAGCGCCTGGCGGGTTTGAACTGCCAGCCTCTTGGTTAGCAGCCATAGCACTTAACCACTACGCCACCAGGGTTCCCTACAGTAACAATACATACTTTAATTCTGTTTTGAATAGTGGACTTAGGGTTATTTTGGGTTTCAATGTTGCTGTTGTTAGCTGCCCTTAAGTTGGCTCCCACTGAAGGTGACATTTTGTATAACAGAATGAAACCTTGCCTGGTCCTGTGCCATCTCCATGATTGGTGGTATACTTGAGACCATTGTTGCAGCTATTGTGTCAGTCCATCTCACTGAGGATAGCCCTCATTTTTGCTGACCCACTGCTTTATCAAACATGATATCTTCTTCTAGTGTTTGGCCTATCCTGAGGATGTGTCCCAAGTGAGCAGGACAAAGTCTCACCATCCTTCTTCTAAGGGGCATTCTGGCCATCCTTCCTACAAGACTGGTTTGTTCCTTTTTCTGGCGGTCCATGTATATTCAATATTCTTCTCCAGTGTCATAATTCCAATACATCAATTATTCTTCTGTCTTCCCTTTTTATTATCCAACTTTCGCATGCATATGAGGTGACTGAAAAGACTGTTGCTTGGGCCAAATGAGTCTTATTTATAGAACAAGTTAATTTTCTAGGGAAGGTTTCAGAAATGCCTTCAGTACCTGACTTGTGGACCATTGCAAATAATCCATTATAGAATGTCTTAATGTTTCCTAAATTCCCAAAGGACCCTAAAAATGGATGGCTGGGTTTACAATAGCAGTTGAAGAATAAATACTTGTCAAAAATTCAGAAACTCTGCCTAAAAATGGAATTGTTCAAATATTTATTTACATTTATTCATTTATTTATTTGGTGATGTCAAAGGGTCGAAAAGCCACCAGTGGATTTGTAAGGGCACAAAGATTTCTAGTGGATGTTATAACATCAAAATATAATCATTTCCATTTTGCAACTGTGGATGAAAATTATGTAGTTTAAAAGTGAAAGAGGTGATTCATTTTCTGCCAAAAGTAGACTCATTTTAATAGTTTAGCAAGGTTAAGTGATTATAGAAGACCTTTTACCTTTTAATCAGTTAAATGCTTTTAGTAACTAGAGCAGGAGCTCCGATATAATAGTATAGTTCTACATTTATTAGCACATATATCTTATATATGCTTCCTCTTTTAATCTTAATATTTTCATGGACATTGGAATAGATCCTTTTGTGTTTTTGGTATTAAAAAAGTTATTTTTCTGACATTGCTTTTTCCCATTTACAATCCTCAGATACAGGCTCATATTACAACATGGGGACACTATCTGGTGTTGTGCCTTCTGGAACAGACTCTCGGGAATTGACTCTCCTCTCCATTCAATAAGTAACCAAGAAGATACAGGTGTAACTGTTTGCTTAGTTAGTTAAAGAGCCTTACTCAGTTGATAATTCCTTCCTTCTGACATCGCTAGTTATGGCTCGATAGTCTTTCTGAATACCTCTTTAAAGGATGTTAAATTCTTAAGTTTGTATAATCTACATGTCACATCTACAAGATTTACTTAAATTTTATTTAAAAATTTGCCTGGGAAGCATACCTATGCATTTAACAGTCTGGAATGATGTCTGAGATCTAATAAAATAAACTTAAGAGGTACAGTGTAAAATACTGTGTTTAGAGCTTAAAAAAGACAAGAAAAATGTAACTTTGTGTCATATGGGAAAGAAAATGACTTACGGGTGTTTGTGTAACTGCATGCTTCACTTACCTTAACAGTGTGATGGAGCTGCCAGTAGTACTAATATGATCTCAGGTTACATTTGTAGACATAGAAAAGCTCAGAAAAGCTCAAGATGTATTTGTTCTCCCACAGTTTATGTTCCTAAGCAGTACAGCATAGACTTTATGGAACACACTTACACTGCTTAGAAATGAGTTATGGCTCGTGCACATACTAGTTAGACGAATTTGGCTGGCTCAGTTTCTAACATCTCCAAGTCCCAGTTATCTCATCTGTGAAACTGGAACATCACAGTGACATTTAAGAATGAAATGAGATCGTGTTTATCAGTATGTTTACTTACTCGTTAATTAAAAAAAACTAAAAAAACTATACCCACCAAGGCAAACAGCCTCCCAATTTGTTCTTTCTTGGCCTAAGGAATCCTATTTCCTGGTAAACAGACACTACACCATCAGTTTATGGACTAGATGCTTTGTTTACATTTTTTCCTTTAGTGAAACTTTGCTCTTCACTGTAGCCATTTTGCTTAGGTGGCCTGATTTTCGACATTCCATGGGTCCTGTGCTAGAATTCTAATTAAAAGAGTCTCTTATCCTTTAATCCTTATTTGAAAATCTCCCACATTTGAGCATTTCCCTCTCTGGTTATTCTACCCTACCACTCCTCTGCTGCACTGACATTTGCAGCTCTGGCTCATGGCAACTTTGTGTGTAGCACTGCTTGGTCCCGCACTATGTTCGTGATTGCTGGTATGTTAAAGTCCAGGGTTGCTGCTATTTTGTCCATCCATCTCTTTGAGGCTTTCCCTCATTTTCACTGACCTTCTGTTTTACCAAATATTATGTCCTTTTCTAGAAGTTGCCCTTGCCTGATGACATGTCCAAAGTAAGTGAGCTGAAGTCTCATCGTCCTTGCTTCTAAGAAGCATTCTGGTTTTATTTCTTCTAAGATTGATTTGTTCATTTTTCTGGCATCCCCCCTGATGGCACAGTGGTTAAGAGCTATGGCTGCCAACCAAAAAAGACAGCAGTTCGAATCTGCCAGTGACTCCTTGGAAATCCTATGGGGCAGTTCTACTCTGTCCTAAAGGGTCACTGTGAGTCGGAATAGACTCAATTGCACTGGGTTTTATTAATACACGTGGACCTCACCAGATGGAACACAGGGGAATCAGATTGACTCCACCTATGGAAAGAGATGATGGAAAAGCTCAAAATCAGTCCGAACAAGGCCAGGGGCTGACTGTGGAACAGATCATCAGTTGCTCATATGCAAGTTCAGGTTGAAGTTGAAGAAAATTAGAACAAGTCCACGAGAGCCAAAGTACGACCTTGTGTTTATCCCACCTGAATTTAGAGATCATCTCAAGAATAGCTTTGATGTATTGAACAGTAATAACTGAAGATCAGGCGAGTTGTGAAATGATATCAAGGACATCATACATGAAGAAAGCAAGATGTCATTAAAAAGACAGGAAAGAAAAAGAAGACCAAAAGGGATGTCAGAAGAGGCTCTGAAACTTGCTCTTGAATGTCAAATAGCCAAACCAAATGGAAGAAATGATGAAGTAAAATAGCTGAACAGAGGATTTCAAAGTATGGCTTGAGAAGGCAAAGTGTTATTATGACCTCTGCAAAGAGCTGGAGATAGAAAACCAAAAGGGAAGAACACACTCAGCATTTCTCAAGCTGAAAGAACTAAAGAAAAATATTCAAGCCTCAAGTTGCAATATTGAAGAATTCTACAGGGAAAACATTAAACAACACAAGAAGCATCAAAAGAAGATGGAAAGAATACTCTGAGTCACTGTAACAAAAAGAATTGGTTGACCTTCAGCCATTTCAGGTTGTAGCATATGATCAAGAATTGATGGCACTGAAGGAAAAGATTCAAGCTGCACTGAAGGCATCGGTGAAAAATGAGGCTTCAGGAATTGACTGAATACCAGTTGAGATGTTTCAACAAATGGATGCAGCACTGGAGGTGCTCACTTGTCTATGCCAAGAAACTTGTAAGATAGCTACCTGGCCAACCAACTGAAAGAGATCCATATGTGTACGTGTTCCAAAGAAAGGTGATCCAAAGGAAGGCAGGAATCATCAAAAAAATATCATTAATGTAACACACAAGTAAATTTTGCTGAAGATCATTCAACAGTGGTTGCAAGAGTACATTGACAGGAAACTGCCAGAAATTTAAGCTGGATTTAGAAGAAGACGTGAAACAAGGTATATCAGCTCTTAGATGAAAGCAGAGAATATAAGAAAGATATTTACCTGTATTTTCTTGACTGTGCAAACACATTTGACTGTGTGGATTATAACAAATTATGGATAACATTGCAAGGAATGGGAATTTAAGAACACTTATTTGTGCTCATGAGGAACCTGTACTTAGACCAAGAGGCAGTTGTTCGACAGAACAATTGGGTACTGAGTGGTTTAAAGTCAGGAAAGGTGTGTGTCAGGGTTGTATCCTTTCACTGTATTTATTCAGTCTGTATGCTGATAAAATAATATGAGAAGCTGTAATATGTGAAGGACAATGGCACATCAGGATTGGCAGAAGTCTCTTTAACAACCTGCGATATACAGATGGCACAACCTTGCTTGCTGAAAATGAAGAGGACTTGAAGCATTTACTGACGAAGGTCAAAGACTACAGCCTTTAGTACGTATTACTCCTCAATAGAAAGAAAACAAAAATCTTCACAATTGGACCAATAAGCAACATCATGATAAACAGAGAGAAATAATTGACGTTGTCAAGGATTTCATTTTACTTTGATCCACAATTAACGCTCATTTAGGCAGAAGTCAAGAAATCAAAGGATGCATTGCATTTGACGAATCTGCTCCAAAAGACCTCTTTAAAGTGTTAGTTAAAAAGCAAAGATGTCACTTCAAGGACTAAGGTGCACCTGATCCAAGCATGATGATTTCAATCACCTCATATGCATGCCAAAGCTGGGCAATGAATAAGGAAGGCTTAAGAATTGATGCCTCTAATTATGGTGTTGATGAAGAATACTGAATATACCATGAATGGCCAGAAGAATGGATATATCAGTCCTGGAAGAAGTACAGCCAGAACTCTCATTAGAAGCAAGGATGGCGAGACTTTGGGCATGTTATCAGGAGGGACCAGTCCCTGGAGAAGGACATCATACTTGGTAAAGTAGAGGGTCACTGAAAAAGAGGAAGACTCTTAATGAGATGTATTGACACAGTGGCGCAACAATGGGCTCAAGTGTAACAGTGATTACGAGGATGGCACAGGATCGGGTAGTGTTTCGCTCTGTTGTACACAGGTTTGCTAGGAGTCGGAACTGACTTGATGGCTCCTAATGACAATAACAATTCACCATTTTAAGGAAACTCCTCTATTTCTTATTTATTTGCTGTATTAAAGGATTTGTAGGAAAACAGATCTCTTTATTAAGAATATTATTTTGGTCAAGAAATTGAAAAGTAATTGATGATTCTACCTTTCATCAAATGGTCTCTGATAATCTACTTATAAACAAGATTGACAGCCAGATTGAGGCCATGCTAACGCATTAGTTTTCCATTGAGTAAGTTTCTTTTCCTATTTCTGGAATTTAATGTCATTATGAAAATTTGTTGTTAATGAAAATATAGTTCTGTCAAATATGCAAACCTTCTTTGCTTGTGTACCTTCTACATTAATATACTTGAAATTCTAGATTTAGCTTTCATTTAAAGTTTTAAAATTTATGTATCTATAAATTGTTTCACAAGTATATTAAAAGAAAAAAAAAAAAGTTGCCATAGAGTAGATTCTGACTCATAGCAACCCAATATTTGTCAGAGGGTTTTCAATGGCTATAGGGTTTTTTTATGGCTGATTTTTCTGGAAGTAGAACACCAGGCCTTTCATCTGAGATGCCTCTGGGTGGACTCCAACCTCCAACCTTTTGCTTAGTATCTGAGTGTATTAACCATTTGCACCACCCAGGGACTCCTACCATAAGTATATCCAATAATAATTATATTATCATATTAATATTATAAGAAATTAACCTGTTTGTTTCAATACTAATGGAGTTCATACATTTAAAAATATATATATATTTTTAGAAAACATGATACAAGACACACAAAATAGTACCGAAAAGCCAGGATCAAAATTAACATCTGAAAATTTGTAACAATCAAATCTGAAAATAATTGAGAGTTCTATACTTAAAATTTTAATTACTCCTTCTACATTTTATATAAATCTTAATTATTTATACAAGCAATTAAAACAGTGTCCTTTGGGTCTCATTTGTTAATTCTAATAAAATTATGTTCCTATATCCAATTTGCACTAATTTGGACTCCTCAGAATAGGGTATTTAAGTCATGGAGTTCAACATACACCTTCTATTAGTCTATCATTAACATTCTTATTATTTCTCATGTTTCCAATTACTTTATGATTGTATTTGGAAGAAATGCAAATTGTAGTAATATTTATCAAAAGTAAATGCTCCAGTATGTATTTTTTGGCCTTTTTGAAAATACTGAAATATCTATGTCTTTTGTTGGCATTGGTGTCCGTCATTACTAACTGAAGATTCTCTTTCATCTTTGCAAAATAGTAATGATTCTGGCTCCCATTAGGTCTGAATAAAAAAGAAAAAATGAATCATTTGCATGACTCTTATAATGATAGAAGGTTTTATTATTGCTATGGCTCTACTTTTTAGTCATATATTATTAAAAGAGTACCAGGTTTTTTTTAGCTTGTTGGTACATATATGATATTCAAGGAAATAGCTGCAATCAAAAACAATAAAAATACGCATATAATAAATACCTATATTAGAAGAATATATATTAAAATATTACACAGTGAAAATATAAGCATTTTAATTTGTTTTATTCTTTGGATAAGTACAGGATTCAGGTTTCACATTGCTTTAAAAAAATGGGCAATATTGTTTCTAAATTTTATTGTTTGCTTAAATGTAGTTTAGTTTTAAGAAAAGGATCCTTGGTGACACAATGGTTAGGTGCTTGGCTGCTAATTGAAATGTCAGAGGCTGGAACCCACCAGAAGCTCTGTAGGAGAAAAGACCTGGCTGTCCTCTCTCTTAATGATTATAGCCTAGGAAACCCTATGGGGAAGTTCTACTCTGTCATATATGGTCACTATGAGTCAGAATTCACTCAATGGTACACAACGATAAAATTTTAAGGAATAATTGCAATTTTGGACAGAATAACAGATTACAAAACTTCAAAATATTTAATTAAAGTGTAATTTAAAGACATTTTATGGAAAACTATTGCCTCAGGAATAGGATCTCTTAAAGAAAGGCATTAAAAGATATTTCAGGAAAGAAGAATAATAGACTTTCCTCCCTCCCTCTCTCCCTCCCTCCATCCTTCCCTCGTCTCCCCTCTCCTTCCCTCCCCTCCTCTCCCCTCTCCTTCCCTTCTCTTCCTTTTGTTTCCTCCCTTCCTCTCCAGGAAACCATTCCCTAAATTAGTCCATAATAAAATAAATATGCTACGTATGCCTCTGTGGCTGTGTGCTCAGATCTCTATCTTATTTCTGCATTGATCACCTTTAAAGAACTATGAGAATGGTTAACTTTACTCCAATAAATTCAACAACTTGAATGAAATAGACTAATCTTTGAAAGACACAAGCTATCATGATTTACTCAAGAAGAAACAGAGAACTATATAGCACTGTACATATGAAAAACATTGATTTTTTAATGAAAAAAAAAAAAAAAACTTCCATCAAAGAAAATTCCAGCCCAAGATGACTTCACTGGTAAATTTTAGTAAACATTTGAAGTTGAAATAATGGCAATTGTACTCAAACTCTTTCAAAAGACTCAAGAGAAGGGATTATTTCCCAACTCACTACGGGGCCAGAATTACCCTGATACAAAAACCAGACAGATGCTAAAAGAAAAATAAAGACCAATATCTCTCATGAACGTAGATGCATTTGTTTTTAAATGGAAAATACACTGAATGGTATGTAAAGGATAAGTATTATGACCTAATGGTGTTCATCCTAGGAATGCAAGGTTAGTTCAACATATATAATCAATGTAATTAATCATATAAACTAAAAACCCTCCCCAAACTATATAATCACCTCAGTAGACACAGAAAAAAACATTTGACTAAATCTAAAATACATTCCTGATCAAAACTCTCAGCAAACTGTGAATAGAAGGGAAATCCCTTGACCTGATTAAAGACATCTATTAAAAAACTTACAAATAACATCATACTTAACGAGAAATGACTGAAAACTTCCCCTTAAGTTCAGGAAAAGGAAAGGTCTGTCTACTCTCACCACTCTTATTCAACATTACACTGGAAGTTCTAGTCAGTGCAATGAGGCAAGAAAAATAAGTAAAACACATGTAGATGGGACAGGAAGAAATACAATTGTCTTTACTCACCGGCAATGTAATTGTCTACATAGAAAATCCAATGGCATCTACAAAAAAGCTACTAGAATTAGTGAGTTCAGCAAGGTTGTTCATGGCCTAGGAAATCCAATTTGTTAAGATGTCAATTTGTTCTGAATTGGTCTATAAATTTAGCAAAATCCAAATCAATGTTCCACCAACCGTTTTTGTGGAAATTGAGAAACTGGTTCTCAAATTCATATGTAAATGCAAACAGACTGGTTTAGCCAAAACAAATTTGAAAAAGGTATACAAACTTAAAAGACTAACACCACCAGTCCTGAGTCAAAATCAGAAAATGAAGAAGGAAAAAAATAAACTTAGCAAATTTACCACCATACAGGTCTTTCTTTTCTTACTCCACCCCTCAGTCTGTCTCCTATTGTTTACTTTTCAAAGTTAGAGATTCTGTCCACAGATTTTAGTCGTAATTAGTGGAAGAGATAGGATGGAGTCAGCTGATGCCATCTTGCTGGCTTCAGCATTCCTTAATAATGATTTAAAAGAATGGATTTCTCAAATTGTGGATCCTCTCCTTTAAAACTTTGTTCATTACCTTCCACTGTTATATTTATTACTTATTTCTTCTTTCTTTAGATTTAGTGATCCTGACAGAAGTTCTAGATGTCAAAAGTCAAGGGGCAAAGCAATGTCTTCAAGCCATATAGCATTCAACTTCTGAACAGTGGCTATAAATGTATTTTTCATCATCATCCTTCTAACCAAAAGCATGTTTTTAGTCATTATTCTCTAGAATCCCCTCATTTTTTTGTGTGCTAAATTGTAATTTTTTTCAAAGGAAGGTAAATAATCTCTGTGCTTCAGGGAGTTGGGTGATTATGCATGCCAAGTACATGATAGCATACTGGATAAGAGCAAGGACTTCTGTAGTTAGGTAAACCTGGGTTCAAATTCAGGATCTGTCATATATTGGCTGTATGATCTTGAAAAAAATCACTTAACCTTTTCTCAAGTTCTTTATAAAATTAAGGTAAGAATATCTGCTTGATATGGTTATAAGGATTAAAGAAATTTTGCATATGAAGTGTCTAGCACACCTAGCATGTAGTAAGCACCCAGTTAATGGTAGTCATTTCTTAATCTTAGGACAGTAATTACACCTTGTCTTAGGCTGGATTCTCTAGAGAAGCAAAACCAGTGAAGTGTATAAATATATATGTATAGAGAGATTTATATCAACTAAATGGCTCACGTGATTGTGAAGGCTGGAATGTCATAAGTCATTGGATCAAGATAGAGGTTTCTCCTGATTTACGTAGCTGCAGGGGCTGGCAAACCCAAGATTGGCAGGTGGGAAAACAGGGGCTCTTGCTCACAGGCTGTGAATGTCTGTGAATCCCAAGATTGGCAGTCAAGGTTTCTCCTGATTCACATAGTTGTAGGGGTTGGTGAACCCAGGATCAGCAGGTTGGAGAGCAGGGCTCTGCTCGCAGGCTGTAAAGATTGATGAATCCCAAGATCGTCAAATAAGCTGATAGCTCAAGTCCCAAGAATCAGAGGTCAGATGAACAGGAGGCAGCTGCAGGATCCAGAGAGAGCAAAAAGCCAGAATGTCTGCTTATATTTGCATGCAGACCACACCCCCATGGAAACTTCCTTTCAACTGATTGGCCATTCACTGCAGATCCTGTAATGGGAGCGATCACATATAAACACTAAGAATCATGGCCCAACCAAGTTGACCTACAAACTTAACCATCACACACCTAAACATAAAGAAAACAAAAATCCACACTACTAGAGCAATAAGCACCATTATGATAAAAAGAGGAAAGATTGAAGTTGTCCAGGATTTCATTTTACTTGATCCACTACCAACATCCATGTAAACAGCATTCAAGAAATCAAAAGATGCATTTCATTGGGCAAATCTACTGCAAAAAAAAAAATAAATAAAAAGACCTCTTTAAAGTGTTGAAAAGCAAAGATGTCACTTTAAGGACTAAGGTGCCCCTGACTCAAGCCATGATGTTTTCAATTGCCCATATGCATGCGAAAGGTGGGCAATGAATACGGAAGACTGAAGAAGAATTGATGCCTTTGAATTATGGTGTTGGCAAATAGTATTGAATATACCACGAACTGCCAGAAGAATGAACAGATCTGTCTTGGAAGAATTGCAGCCAAAATGCTCCTTAGAGGCAAGGATGGAGAGACTTCATCTCACGTACTTTGGACATGTTATCAGGAGGGATCAATCACTGGAGAAGCAAAAAAAGGGAGACCCTCAATGAGATGGATTAACACAGTGGCTGCAACAATGGGCTCCAGCATAACAAAGATCGTGAGGATGGTGCAGGACCGACCGAGCAGTGTTTTCGTTCTGTTTTACGTAGTGTTGCTATGAGTTGGAGTTGATTTGAAGGCTCCTAGCAACAAGTACAGTGAATTTTTTTTTTCACTGATGGCATGCCTTATTTTGGTGCTTCATAACATTTCATCGAAGTATTTGTTTCTAAAGTTTTGTACTTCAACAGAACAGGTTTAATTTTGTGTGATTTCTGATTAAAGAAAAAACTAAAGAAAAATACTTCAGTCAGGCTATGATGTAGAACTTGGAATCCTGCTATGCTTAGAAATGGTATATGCTCTCCCAGTAAGCAGGAGCTGCAGTTAAGGTATTTGGTAACTTACTTGGAAGGTCCCATGTTGAGTGTGTTGTTGGATATCTTACCCCCACTTAGCCTCTAAAGACAAATATGCCTCCTCTATGATTATTCAGTGGACTTAGCTCACTAGGTACTTCCCAGTATGGTAGGGATTAATTTAGGAAGCTGATAAACATCACATGTAGAGAATATTTATTTTGAAGTGAAATTGAGCAAACTTTTTAAAGTGAACTAATTGCAAATGTACTAATTTGAATTAGTGTTTGCTTCACTTAAACTCTATTATATATATGTACATATTAGATCATTAACTGTGAATAAAGAATTTATCTTAATTTTTCATGTTTGGGAGAGAATGGAACAAATAAATTCAGGTTTGGACAGTCTTCACATTGTGCGTGTGTGTTTTCTCTTGAAATTTTATTTGTTGTGAGTGGAAATAATAAAAATAAAATCTAAATTTTAACATTAGAGAATAGTCTAATAAATGAATCTATTACTGACCAAAGGTTTAAAGCCCAAGGTACAAATATCATTCATTTTAAAATTAAATTGCAGACCACTATAGTATTTTTTTTTTTTTTTTAGTGCTTGCTAAGGTAATACAAGTGGTTTATGCAAACTAAGAGTAACCAGTGGTCTTAAATAGAATGCCAGATGATACAGTGCCTTAGGGTAATATATGTTACTAGAATTCTTTTTCTTTGCAATTTTAGTCAATACTTCATAATTATTGCAACAAATCCTAAGAGTTAAAAAATTCAGAAGAGCTTCTTAAGTGATATTTTCACAGGCATTTTGGATTTTTTACCAGTCTTAGTGACATCTGATTATATTCTAAGAAACATATTTTGGTTTACTGGCTTTCTCTTACTACACATTTTCTTGAACAATAATGGAATTAAAGATTAAGGCACTCTTTCTATTCTAAAAAGTTTCTTAAACTTCCTTTTTTTGAAAAAAATAGTTTCATATTTTAATCTGACGCACAATGCATGCCTGCTCTTAAAAAGGTATAAGCCAACTAACTGTTCTTCACTCAGGCTATTTTTCTTTATTGCTACATTCCACTGTCAAAATCTGTTTCTCTTAGGGAGTAGTTTATCTTAAAGGGAATTCTTCACTCTGCCTTACATCAGGCATCAGCAAGCTATGGACCCAAGTCAAATCTAGCCTACTGCTTTTTTTGTACAGCCTCCAGCTAAGAATGGTTTGCATATTCTTTTTTTTTTTTTTAATTTTTGTTGTGCTTTAAGTGAAAGTTTACAAATCAAGTCAGTCTCTCACATAAAAACTTACATACACCCTGCTACATACTCCCAGTTGCTCCCCCCCAATTAGACAGCCCACTCCCTCCTTCCACTCTCTCTTTTCGTATCCATTCCACCAGCTTTTAACACCCTCTACCCTCTCATCCCCCTCCAGGCAGGAGATGCCAACATAGTCTCTAGTGGCCACCTGATCCAAGAAGCTCACTCCTCACCAGCATTCCCCTCTATCCTGTTGTCCAGTCCAATCCCTGTCTGAAGAGTTGACTTTGGGAATGATTCCTGTCCTGGGCCAACAGAAGATCTGGGGGCCATGACCTCCGGGGTCCTTCTAGTCTCAGTCAGACCATTAAGTCTGTTCTTATGAGAATTTGGCTGGGGTCTGCATCCCACTGTTCTCCTGCTTCCTCAGGGGTTCTCTGTTGTGTTCCCCGTCAGGGCAGTCATTGGTTGTAGCCGGGCACCTTCTAGTTCTTGTTTCAGGCTGATGTAGTCTCTGGTTTATGTGCCCCTTTCTGTCTCTTGAGCTTGTAATTACCTTGTGACCTTGGTGTTCTTCATTCTCCTTTGCTCCAGGTGGGTTGAGACCAATTGATGCATCTTAGATGGCCGCTTGCTAGCGTTTAAGACCCACTCTCCACAGAATGTTTTCTTAATAGATTTTATTATGTCAATTGACTTAGATGTCCCCTGAAACCACGGTCCCCAAACCCCCACCCTGCTATGCTGGCCTTCGAAGCATTCTGTTTATTCAGAAAACTTCTTTGCTTTTGGTTTAGTCCAGTTGTGCTGGCCTCCCCTGTATTGTGTGTTGCCTTTCCCTTCACCTAAAGTAGTTCTTATCTACTATCTAATTAGTAAATACCCCTCTCGTATCCTCCCTCCCTCCCCACTCCCGTAACCATCAAAGAATATTTTCTTCTGTTTATATTATTTCTCGAGTACTTATAATAGTGATGTTATACAATATTTGCCCTTTGGCAACTAATTTCACTCAGCATAATGCTTTCCAGATTCCTCCATGTTATGAAATGTTTCACAGATTCATCACTGTTCTTTATCAGTGTGTAGTATTCCATTGTGTGAATATACCATAATTTATTTACCCATTCATCCCTTGATGGGCACCTTGGTTGCTTCCATTTTTTGCTATTATAAACAGTGCTGCAGTGATTGTAGGTGTGCATATATCTGTTCGTGTAAAGGCTCTTATTTCTCTAGAATATATTCCAAGGAGTGTGATTGCTGGATCCTATGGTAGTTCTATTTCTAGCTTTCTAAGCAAGCGCCAAATCAATTTCCAAAGTGGTTGTACCATTTTACATTCCCACCAGCAGAGTATAAGCATTCTAGTCTCTCCACAACCTCTCCCACATTTATTATTTTGTGATTTTGAATTAATGCCAGCCTTGTTGGAGTGAGATGGAATCTTATTGTAGTTTTGATTTACATTTCTGTAATGGCTAATGATTGTGAGCATTTCTTCATGTGGTGTTAGCCACCTGAATGTCTTATTTAGTGAAGTGTCTGTTCATATCTTTGCCCATTTTTAATTGGGTTGTTCATCTTTTTGTAGTTGAGTTTTTGCAGTATCATGTAGATTTTAGAGATCAAGTGCTTATCGGAAATGCCATAGCTAAAAACTTTTTCCCAATCTGTAGGTAATCTTTTTACTGTTTTGGTGAAGTCTTTGGATGAGCATAGGTGTTTGATTTTTAGGAGCTCCCAGTTATCTAGTTTTTCTTCTGAGTTGTTAGTAATGTTTTGTATATGTTTATGCCATGTATTAGGGCTCCTAATGTTGTCCCTATTTTTTCTTCCATGATCTTTATTGTTTTAGATTTTATATTTAGGTCTTTGATCCATTTTGAGTTCTTTTTTGTGCGTGGTCCAAGGTATGGGTCTTGTTTCATTTTTTTTGCACATGGATATCCAGTTATGCCAGCACCATTTGTTAAAAAGACTGTCTTTCCCCCATTTAACTGTTTTGGGGCCTTTGTCAAATATCAACTGCTCATATGTGGACAGATATATGTCTGGATTCTCAATTCTATTCCATTGGTCCATGTATCTGTTGTTGTACCAGTACCAAGCTGTTTTGACTACTGTGGCAGTATAATAGGTTCTAAAATCAGGTAGAGTGAGGCCTCCCACTTTGTTCTTCTTTTTCAGTAATGCTTTACTTCTCTGGGGCCTCTTTCCCTTCCATATGAAGTTGGTGATTTGTTTCTCCATCTCACTAAAAAATGTCATTGGAATTTGGATTGGAATTGCATTAAATGTATAGATCGCTTTTGGTAGAATAGACTTTTTTATAATGTTAAGCTTTCCTATCCACAAGCAAGGTATGCTTTTCCACTTATGTAGGTCTCTTCTGGTTTCTTGCAGTAATGTTTTGTAGTTTTCTTTGTATAAGTCTTTTACATCTCTGGTAAGATTTATTCCTAAGTATTTTATCTTCTTGAGGGTTACTGTAAATGGTATTGATTTGGTGATTTCCTCTTCAATGTGTTTTTTTTGTTGGTGTAGAGGAATCCAACTGATTTTGTATGTTTATCTTATATCCTGATACTCTGCTACACTCTCCTATTAGTTTCAGCAGTTTTCTTGAGGATTTCTTAGGGTTTTCTGTGAATGAGATCATGTCATCTGCAAATAGACATACTTTTACTTCTTCCTTGCCAATCTAGATGCCCTTTATTTCTTTATCTAGCCTAATTGCTTTGCATAGGACTTCCAGCACAATGTTGAATAAGAGTGATGATAAAGGGCATCCTTGTCTGGTTCCTGATCTCAAGGGGAATGCTTGCAGGCTCTTTCCATGTAGGATGATGTTGGCTATTGGCTTTGTATAAAGGCCCTTTATTATGTTGAGGAATTTTCCTTTTCTTCCTATTTTGCTGAGAGTTTTTGTCCTGAATGGGTGTTGAATTTTGTCAAGTGCCCTTTCTTCATCAGTGATAAAATCTTACGATTCTTGTCTTTTGTTTTATTTATATGATGGATTACGTTGTTTTTCTAATGTTGAACCATCCCTGCATACCTGGTATGAATTCCATTTGGTCATGGTGAATTATTTTTTTTTGATATGCTGTTGAATTCCATTGGCTAGGATTTTGTTGAGGATTTTTGCGTCTAAGTTCATGAGGGATATAGGTCTGTATTTTTCGTTTTTTGTGGTGTCCTTACCTGGTTTTGATATCAGGGATATGCTGGCTTCATAGAATGAGTTTGGTAGTATTCTGTCCTTTTCTATGCTCTGAAATACCTTCAGTAGTAGTGGTGTTAACTCTTCTCTGAAAGTTTGGTAGAACTCTTCAGTGAAGCCGTCCGGGCCAGGGCTTTTTTTTCTTGGGAGTTTTTTGATTACCTTTTCAATCTTTTCTTTCATTATGGGTCTGTTTAGTGGTTCTACCTCTGTATTAGTTTAGGTAGGTAGTGTGTTTCTAGGAATTCATCCATTTCTTCTAGGTTTTCAAATTTTTTAGAGTACAATTTTTCATAATAATCTGATATGATTCTTTTAATTTCAGTTGGGTCTGTTGTAATATCGCCCATCTCATTTCTTATTTGGGTTGTTTGCTTCCTCTCCTGTTTTTCTTTTGCCAGTTTGGCCGCTGGTTGATCAATTTTGTTGATTTTTCCAAAGAACCGGCTTTTGGACCTGTTAATTCTTTTAATTGTGTTTCTGTTTTCTATTTCTTATTATTTTCTTTTGGTGCCTGAGGGCTTCTTTAGTTGCTCTCTTTCTATTTGTTCAAGTTGTAGGGATAATTCTTTGATTTTGGTCCTTTCTTCTTTTTGGATGTGTGCGTTTATTGACATAAATTTAACTCTGGGTGCTGCTTTTGCTGTGTTCCAAAGGTTCTGACAGGCAGTGTTTTCATTCTCATTGTATTCTATGAATTTCTTTATTCCATCCTTATAGTCTTCTATAATCCAGTCTTTTTTGAGCAGGATATTGTTCAGTTTCCAAGTGTTCAATTTCTATTCCCTGCTTTTTCTGTTATTGATTTCTACCTTTATGGCTTTATGGTCAGAGAAGATGCTTTGTAATATTTCAATGTTTTGGATTCTGCTAGGGCTTGCTTTATGACCTAATATGTCACCTATTCTAGAGAGTGTTCCATGTGCACTAGAAAGAAAAGTATACTTGGCTGCTGTTGGGTGGAATGTTCTGTATATATCTATGAGGTCAAGTTGGTTGATTGTGGCATTTAGATCTTCTGTGTCTTTATTGAGCTTCTTTCTGGATGTCCTGTCCTTCACCCAAAGTGGTGTGTTGAAGTCTCCTACTATTATTGTGGAGCTGTCTATCTCACTTTTCAATGCTGATAGAGTTTGTTTTTTGTATCTTGCAGCCCTGTCATTGGGTGCATAAATATTTAATATGGTTATATCTTCTTGGTGTATTGTCCCTTTAATCATTATATAGTGCCCCCCCTTTTCCTTTCTGATGGATTTAACTTTAAAGTCTATTTTGTCAGAAATTAATATTGCCAATCCTGCTTTTTTTTTAATTGGTGTTTGCTTGATATATTTTTCTATCCTTTGAATTTTAGTTTGTTTGTGTCTCTTAGTCTAAGGTGTGTCTCTTTTAGGCAGCATCTAGACGGATAGTGTTTTTTAATCCATTCTGTCACTCTCTGTCTCTTTATTGGTGCATTTAGGCCATTTACTTTCAGTATAATTATGGATAGGTATGAATTTAGTGCTATCGTTTTGATGTCTTTGTTTTGTGTGTTGTTGACAGTTTCTTTTCCCAATTAATTTTATGTGCTGAGTAGATTATCTTTATATATTGTCCTTTCCTCATATTTGTTGTTGATTTTGTTTCTGCTGAGTCTCTATTTTTTTCTTGTTTTTTATTTTGGTGTGTGGGATAGTTTATCTCCTTTGTGGTTACCTTAATATTTATCTCTATTTTTCTATGTTTAAAGCATTCATTTGTTTATATCACCTGTCTTCCTCTCCATACGGAAGACCTATGACTATATTTCTTAGTCCCTCTTCATTGTTTTAGTGTTGTCTTCTTTTACATAATAACATTGCTATTTCCCTGTTTTGAGTATTTTTTTTTTTATCTTGATTTATTTTTGTGATTTCCCTGCCTGGGTTGAGTTCTAATTGCTCTGTCCAGTGTTCTAGTCTTGGGTTGATGCCTGATGTTATTGATTTTCTAACCAAAGAACTCCCTTTATTATTTCTTGTAGTTTGGTTTGGTTTTCACAAATTCCCTAAACTTGTGTTTATCTGGAAATGTTTTAATTTCACCTTCATATTTGAGAGACAGTTTTGCTGGATATATGATTCTTGGCTGGCAATTTTTTTCCTTCAATTTTTTATATAAGTCATCCCACTGCCTTTTTGCCTGCATGGTTTCTGCCTAGTAGTCCGAGCTTATTCTTATTGACTTTCCTTTGTAGGTGACTTTTCATTTATCCTTAAAAAAAAAAAAAAAAAAAAAAAATCCTAGCTGCTCTTAAAATTCTCTCTTTTTCTTTGGTTTTGGCAAGTTTGATTATTATATGTCTTGGTGACTTTCTTTTAAAATCCACCTTATGTGGAGCTCGATGAGAATCTTGGATAGATATCTTCTCATCTTTCGTGATATCAGGGTAGTTTTCTGCCAACAAATCTTCAACAATTCTCTGTATTTTCTGTTACCCCTCCCTGTTCTGGTACTCCAATCACTCGTAGGTTATTTCTCTTGATAGAGCCCTGTATGATTCTCAAGGTTTCTTCATGTGTTTAAATTATTTTATCTGATTTTTCTTCAAATATATTGGTGTCAAGGGCTTGATCTTCAAGTTCACAAATTCTGCCTTCCACTTGCTCGGTTTTGCTCCTCTGACTTTCTACTGAATTGTCTAATTCTGTAATTTTATTGTTAAACTTCTAAATTTCTGATTGCTGTCTGTCTATGGATTTTTCCAGCTTATTAAATTTTTCATTATGTTCCTGAATAATCTTTTTAATTTCTTCAGCTGTTTTATCTGTGTGTTCCTTAGCTCGTTCTGCCTATTGTCTGATTTCCTTCCTGATGTCTTGAAGGATTCTGTATATTAATCTTTTGTATTCTGCCTCTGGTAATCCCAGGAAGGCACTTTTATCTAGAAGACCCCTTGATTCTTTGTTTTGAGAGCTTGTTGAGGCGATCATGGTCTGTTTCTTTATATGACTTAATATTGACTGTTGTCTCTGAGCCATCTATAAGTTATAGTATTAGTTTGTTTTATGTTTGCTTACTGTGTCATAGCTTGTTGATTTGTTTTCTTTTGATATGCCCAAATGGGTTGCTTGAGTGAGCTTGCTTGATTTTTTTCAGGTTTGGAGCTCTGACATCCTGACCCCAGCTGGCTAGAGCTTTTATCAGGTATATCAGTCTAGGAGTCCATTCACTTTTCCTGTATGAATTCAGCTCAGGTGTCCAGGCAGCTGATCATCAAGTGTGTGGTAGAGGCTCTGTCCTACAGTCTCAGAAGGGCAGCGGTGATTGTGTAGGTACCGGTATCTGGTTGCAGCAGGGTGTCAAGCTCTCAACAAGGCAGGGGGCTGAGAATTGTCCTCCAAGTGTCTCTGAGGAAATCGTGTCCCTCTTCCCTAGAGCTTACAGGTGGGTAGGTTCTGCAGAGGGACCATAGGCACCCAATGTTTTTGGTTGTAAGGACTGGGAGGTAACAGTTATCCTTGGACCCCTGTCTTGGGTGGCTGGGTGACCCGAGTGGAGCCACCAGTCCTTAGGCCCCTAAAGTGGGTAGGTGAGGATCCTATCTAATAGGCAAAGCAATGTCAAACATCAAACACCCACCTCTCCACTGCACAGCTGAAACAATTGTAGCCTGCCAGCAAGGGTCTATTCTCCTGAAATAGGCCTACACAGGTCCAAGCAGAGGAGAAAGGTACTCAAAGTCCATGGAGTGTTTATGCCTGGATAGAAGCCGCTTCTGTCCTGAGCTTCCCTGGTTAGTGGAGCTGGCAAATTCTCATTTTCCCCAATTGCAAATTTATTCCTTCTCCAAGGCCGGGAGGATGGCTCTAGGTGCTCAACAAGGCCTCTCAGGCCAAGGGAAATCAGCCACTGAAGCTGGGTTGGAAGCAGCGTGGGGGTGTGCGGTAAATTATACGCAAGTACTTAGCTTTCACCATGAAAGCCACTCTTCTCTGGTTCCGTAGGTGTGAGTAGTCTGTGTGGCTGGATGCTTCTCCCTGCCCCTCAGTTCATTTTCTAAGCTTGCATTTGATGTTCAGGGCTCCTAGCTTGTCATAAATATACTCGTTTCACTTGTTTTTTTGGGTCTTTGCTGTAAGAGGGCTTGCCAGAAACATCTGTCTATTCTGCCGTCTTGGCCGCACCTCAGGTTTGCATATTCTTAAATGGTTGAAAAAAATAAAAAGAACAATATTTCTTGATGTGTGATAATTACGTGAAATTCAAATACCTGTGTTCATAAATAAAATTCTGAATTTTGTTAAAAAATTGTAGAAATATGCTTTCTCTCTTGTTATATAAATTCCTACATAACATCTTTGATATTGATTCTTAGCCCATAAAGCCCAAATATTTATTATCTATGCCTTATAGGTCTTCCATGTCTCTCATTGGATTTATTCGTAAATATTTTATATTCTTGGGCGCTATTATAAATAGTATTGATTTGGTGGTTTCCTCTTTGATGTTCTCTTTGTTGATGTAGAGGAATCCAACTGATTTTTGTATGTTTATCTTATATCCTGATACTCTGCTAAACTCTTCTATGAGCTTCAGTAGTTTTCTTGAGGATTCTTTAAGTTTTTCAGTGTATAAGATCATGTCATCTGCAAATAGAGATACTTTTACTTCTTCTTTGCCAGTCTGGATGCCCTTTATTTCTTTACCTAGCCTAATTGATTTGGCTAGGATCTCCAGCACAATGTTGAATAAAAGTGATGATAAAGGGCATTCTTCTCTGGTTCCTGTTCTCAAGAGGAATGCTTTCAGACTCTCTCCATTTAGGATGATGTTGGCTGTTGCCTTTGTATAAATGCCCCTTATTATGTTGAGGAATTTTCCTTCTATTTCTCTTTTGCTGGGAGTTTTTATCATGAATGGGCGTTGGACTTTGTCAAATGCCCTTTCTGCGTCAATCAACAAGATCACGTGGTTCTTGTCTTTTGTTTTATTTATGTGATGGATTACATTGATTGTTTTTCTAATGTTGAACCATCCCTGCATACCTGGTATGAATCCCACTTGGTCATGGTGAATTATGTTTTTGGTATGTTGTTGAATTCTATTGGCCAGAATTTTGTCGAGGGTTTTTGCGTCTTAATTCATGAGGGATATTGGTCTGTAATTTAATTTTTTCGCGGTGCCTTTATCTGGTTTTGGTATCAGGAATATTCTGACTTCATAGAATGAATTTGGGTGTATTCCTTCGTTTTCTATGCTCTGAAATACCTTTAGGAACAGTGGTGTTCACTTTTCTCTGAAAGTTTAGTAGAATTCTCCAGTGAAGGCATCAGGTCCAGGGCTTTTTGTTGTTGTTGTTGGGAGTTTTTAAATTACCTTTTCAATATCTTCTTTTGTTATGGATTTATTTCGTTGTTCTACCTCTGTGTTAGTTTACAGAGGTAGTGTGTTGCTAGAAATTTGTCCATTTCCTCTAGGTTTTCTAAATAGAGTACAATTTTTCATTGTATTCTGTTATGATTCTTTTAATTTCACTTTGGTCCTTTTTGAGATCACCCATCTCATTTCTTAAGTAGGTTATTTGCTTCGCCTCATGTTTTTCTTTTGTCAGTCTGGCCAATGGTTTATCGATTTTGTTAATCTTTTCAAAGAATGAGCTTTTGGTCTTTTTTTTTTAATTTTTATTGTGTTTTAAGTGAAAGTCTACGAATCAAGACAGTCTCTCATGCAAAAACTTATATACACCTTGCTCTATAATCCTAGTTGCTCTCCCCCTAATGAGACAGCACACCCCTTCCTTCCACTCTCTATTTTTGTGTCCATTTGGCCAGCTTCTGACCCCCTCTGCCCTTTCATCTCCTCTCCAGACAGGAGCTGCCCACATAGTCTCATGTGTCTACTTGATCCAAGAAGCTCACTCCTCACAGGTATCATTTTCAATCCCATAGTCCAGTCCAATCCCTGTCTGAAGAGTTGGCTTTGGGAATGGTTCCTGCCTTGGGCTAACAGAAGGTCTTGGGACCATGACCTTCGCGGTCCTTCTAATCTCAGTCAGATCATTAAGTCTGGTCTGTTCACCAGAATTTGACGTGTGTATCCCACTGCTCTCCAGCTCCCTCGGGGGTTCTCTGTTATGTTCCTTGTCAGAGCAGTCATTGGTTGTAGCTGGGCACCATCTAGTTCTTCTGGTCTCAGACCTACGTAGTCTCTGGTTTATGTGGCCCTTTCTGTCTCTCGCGGTCATAATTACTTTGTGTCTTTGGTGTTCTTCATTCTCCTTTGCTCCAGGTGGGTTGAGACCAATTGATGCATCTTAGTAGATGGCCACGTGCTAGCATTTAAGTCCCCAGATGCCGCTTTCCAAGGTGGGATGCTGAATGTTTTCTTAATAGATTTTATTAGGCCGATTGACTTAGATGGCCCTTGAAACCATGGTCCTCAAAACCCCGTCCCGGATACGCTGGCTTGTTTACTCTTTCAGTTGTTTTTCTCTTCTCTAGTTCATTTAATTATGCTCTAATTATTAGTGACTGAAGGTTCCTTTTGTTGCTCTCTTTCAATTTGTTTAAGTTGTAGGGGTCATTCTTAGATTTTGGCCCTTTTTTCTTTTTGAATGTGTGCATTTATTGCTAGAAATTTACCTCTGGGCACTGCTTTAACTGTGTCCCAAAGATTCTGATAGAAAGGGTATTCATTCTCATTTGATTCTATGAATTTCTTTATTCCATCCTTAATTTCTTCTATAATCAAATCTTTTTTGAGCAAGGTGCTATTCCATTTTCATGTGTTGGATTTCTTTTCCCTGTTTTTACTGTTATTGATTTCTAGTTTTATGGCTTTGTGGTCAGAGAAGATACTTTGTAATATTTCTGTGTCTTCGGTTCTGTTAAGGCATGCTTTATGACCTAATATGTGGTGTATTCTAGAGAATGTTCCATGTGCCTTGGAAAAAAAGAACTATACTTGTCAGCTGTTGGGTGGAGTGTTCTGTATATGTCTATGAGGTCACGTTGGTTGATTGTGGCATTTGGATCTTCTGTGTCTTTATTGAGCTTCTTTCTGGATGTCCTGTCTTTCACTGCAAGTGGTGTGTTAAAGTCTACTATTACTGTAGAGCTCTTTATCTTGCTTTTCAATGCTGTTAGAGTTTGTTTTATGTTTCTTGAAGCCCTGTCATTGAGTGCTTAAATATTTAATTTCCTCCTGGTACATTGTCCTTTTAAACATTATATAGCATCCTTCCTTATCCTTTGTAGTGGATTTAACTTTAAGGTCTGTTTTGTCAGAAATTAGTATTGCTACTCCTGCTCTTTTTGATTGTTGTTTGCTTGATATATTTTTCCCCATCTTTTGAGTTTTAGTTTGTTTATGTCTTTAAGTCTAAGGCATGTCTCTTGTAGGCAGCATGTAGACAGATCATTTTTTTTATCCATTCCGCAACTCTCTGTCTCTTTATTGGTGCATTTAGTCCCTTTACATTCAGCGTGATTATGGATAGGCATAAGTTTAGTGCTCTCATTTTGATGTCTTTTTTGCATGTTGTTGACAGTGTCTTTTTTCCAGTTAATTTTTTGCGATGAGTAGTTTTTCTTCATAAATTTGTGTTTTCCTCTTTTTTTTTTTTTTTTTGCTGAGTCTATGTTTTTTTTTTTGTATTTTATTTTGATGTGTAGGATTGTTAGTCTCCTTTGTGGTTACCTTATTATTACCTCTATTTTTCTAAGTTTAAACCAAAATTTATCTCCATATATCGTCTTGACTTCCTTTCTATATGAAAGATCTATGACTGCATTATTTAGTGCCTCTTTATTGATTTAATGTTGTCATCTTTTACATAATGACATTGCTGTTTCCCTGTTTTGAGCATTTTTCTTTGTTTTTTAATCTTGATTTATTTTTGTGATTTCCCTATTGGTGTTGATATCTTGTTTCTCTGTCCTGTATACTAGTTTTGGGTTGTTATGTTATTGATTTTCTAATCAGAGGACTCTCTTTAATATTTCTTGCAGTTTTGGTTTGATTTTTGCAAATTCCCTAAACTTCTGTTTATCTGGAAGTGTCCTAATTTCCCCTTCGGGTTTGAGAGACTGTTTTGCTGGATATGTAATTCTTTCCTGGCAATTTTTTTCCTTCAAGGCTTTATATATGTCGTCTAATTGGCTTCCTGCCTGCATAGTTTCAGCTGAGTAGTTTGAGCTTATTCTTATTGACTCTCTTTCTAGATGACTTTTCATTTATCCCTAGCTACTCTTAAAATTCTCTATCTTTGGTTTTGGCAGGTTTTAATATGATATTTCTTGGTGACTTTCTTTTGGTATCTGCCTTGTATGGGGTTTGATGGGCATCTTGGATAGACAACTTCTCATCTCTCACAGTATCAGGGAAGTTTTCTGCCATCATCTTCAACAATTCTCTCTGTATTTTCTGTTTCATCTCCTTGTTCTGGTACTTCAATCACTCATAGGTTATTTCTTTTGATACAGTCCCATATGATTCTTAGGGTTTCTTCATTTTTTTTTAATTCTTTTATCTGATTTTTCTTTGAATGTATTGGTGCAAAGTGTTATATCTTCAGTCTCAGTAATTCTGCCTTCCACTTGCTCAATTCTGCTCCTCTGCCTTTCTATTGAGTTATCTAATTCTGAAATTTTATTGTGAATCTTCTGAATTTCTGATTGCTGTCTCTCTATGGATTCTTGCAGCCTATTAAATTTTTCATTATGCTCTTGAATAAACTTAATTTCCTCGACTGCTTTATCTGTGTGTTCCTTGGCTTGCTCTGTGTTTTGCCTGATCTCCTTCCTGATCTCTTGAAGAGTCCTGTATATTAATCTTTTGTATTCTACATCTGGTAATTCCAGGAATACATCTTCATTTGGAAGATTCCTCCTTGAATCTTTGTTTTGGGAGTTGGTTGAAGTGATCATGGTCTGCTTCTTTATGTGATTTGATATCGACTACTGCGACTCGATGGCAACGGGTTATTGTCTCCAGGCCATCTATAAGTTATTGTATTATTATTTTTTTTTGTTTGGTTACTGTTTTCTAGCTCCTTCCTTTGTTTTGTTTGATATACCCAAATAGGCTACTTGAGTGAGCTAACTTGATTATTTGAAGCTCTAATGTCCTGTCGCCAGATGGCTAAAGCTGTTGCTAGGTATATGAGCCTAGGAGTCCATTCACTTTCCTTGTATGGATTCAGCTCAGGTGTCCAGGTAGTTGGTCACCAAGTGTGTGGTGCAATCTCTCACCTACAATCTTAGAGGAGCAGTGGTGATTGATGTATTCATAGGTTTCAGGTTGCAGCAGTGGGTCACTCTCTGAGCAAGGCACAGGGTGCTCAGAATCTTCCCCCAAGTGTCTGTGAGGAAGGTACATCCCTGTTCTCTAGAGTGCACAGGTGGGTGGGCTTTACAGCTGTATCATAAGCACTCAATTCTTTTAACTGTAAGGACTGGGAGGCAACACTTATCCTTGGATCCCTGTCATGGGTGGCTAGGTACCATAGGTGGAGCCACCAATCCTCAGGCCCCTGATGTGGGTAGGTGAGGACCATGCTTAATAGCAGAGTGGTTTCAAATGTCAAAAGCCCACCCTTCCACCACACAGCTGAAACAGTTAAAGCCAGAACTCAGGCACATACACCCTTACAATATAACAACAAAAGCCTAGCTGCCGAAATGGGGCTACATGTGTCCATAAAGGGGTGAATGGCATTTCAAAGACTGTGGACCACTTGTGCCTGGGCAGGAGTTGCTTCTGCACTGATTTCCCAGTTAGGGGAGCTGGCAGATTATTTTTCCCCCATTTGTTAATTTGTCCCTTCTCCAGGGCCAGGAGAATGGCTCAGGGTGAGCAGCAGGACCTACCTCAGGCTGGGGAAATCGACTGTCACTAAAGCCAACTCAGGGCACAGGGAGGAGGGATCAGATAGATAGGAGAGAGTTCTTTCAAATGGGGTGCTATTGGATCCATGTGGCAAATTAGACAAAATCACTTATCTTGTGCCAAGAGTGCTGTTTTTTGGTGATTCTAGAGGCTTGAGAAGATTCTGTGCTTCTGGTTCTCTGTGGCTACGGAGACCATGTCCCACTGCAGCTGCACCAGGGGTTTGGGGCTGCACCACTTCTCTCACCTTGTTTCACTGAAGTTACTACGTGCTGAACGCTACCACCAGCCCCACTGCGGTAATACCAGGGGATCAGGGCTGTGCTACTTCTTTTGCCTCCTTTTGCTGAAGTAAGTGAATCCCAAATGCTACCACCAGCCCCACCACTGTCACACCAGCTGATGAGGGCTGAGGGGCTCTAGTTTCTGCTGAGTAAGGTCTGGCAACTCCTTGCTGCTTCTGTACCATCTCTCCTTCCCCCGCCACTCAGAATGATTACTTTGCCTTTGATGTTTAGGGTTCCTAGCTTGTCATATATATAATTGATTAACTTGTTTTTGAGGGTCTTTGTTGCAAGAGGGACCACTGGAAGCATCTGACTACTCCGCCATCTTGGCTCCACCCCCCAAAAGTATAGTGCTTTTAAGCAATTCTTTCTTGAGGAGACTATTTAATTCTATATGGTTTCAGAACAGTTTCTAGAATAATTTTCTTAGAACATTTACTAGACATCAAAAAAAATTGGTCTCATTGATTTATAATTATAGCTTTGTTCTCTAGTTCTGAAAAAAACTTAATACTTTTTATTACTTTCTTCTTCCACTCATTCCTGTAATCCTTCTTCCTTTCTTTTTCCCCCTCCTATGGTTTGAGCCAATGCTATTTATTTTCCTTCCATTTGGATATTGTTCATTCCCACTTTTTTTTTTTAAATGTTTTCTCCAGAGGCAACTGGAGTACCTTATCTAAAATGCAAATGAGGTCATACTCCTAAAATGGCTTTCAATCAGTCCAATAGCTACATCCCATCAAGACCCTTTATAAGCTGACCATTTTCTACATTCCCAGCCTTGTTTTCACTGTTCTCTGACATGAACTAGTTTGTTGGTTCCCTGGGAGTTACATTACTCCCAGGTCCCATTTTTCCTTTTGTCTCCACACTTCCAATAATCCATCTTTTTCTGAAAGGACTGTGAAGACTTTCTTGTAGAGATCTACTCTTTGTTTCTGACTTTGCACAAATCCCTGCCAGCTCTGGGATCTCTTATCCTTCACCTCTGCTGAGGCTGAATTCAATAGTAATTCTCTGGGTTTCTTCAGAGTTCTGTACCAAACTTTAATAGCACTCATGATGCTTGATGGTTGGGTAGCTCATCTGTCTTCCTTCCTATTAATGTGAGAGCTCCTCTAAGACAAATATGGGTTGTATCTCTCTCTGAAGCCCCATCTGGAAGCACCCCATCTTGTGCATTGTACGTACCAAATGGCACATTTTTTCCGTTACAATTTCGTTAAGTTGAAAGATATTCAATAACTCACAGAGAATGGGGCTGTGGGACACGAAGAGGTGGGCACTTTGTAGGAAAGCACATCTGAGAAAAAGTGGAAGTTTTATGTAGTGCTTGTCAAAGCAGAATGAAATAAATTCATACCTTCACTTTAGTTCTGCTGTGAGTGTCATGAATTGACAACATGGGAATACTGGTTGAATACTTATACTGTCATCCCTGGAAATCAAAGGCTGCTCTATGTGGGATTTTGTGTGACAAATATGTCAAATTGGTGAATTGAGAGTATTTACTGTGTTTTGTTCTCATACATCTTCACCAAGGTATGTGTGTGTAAGGGTTTTATATGTATATATTTAGGGAAGCATTCAGGGCTAAATTTTTTTCTTATCCCTTTTAAATTATTTTCTGCTAAGATGATGTAAACAAAACACTTAAGGAAACTGTCATAATTCAAAACCAAGGTTTCTAAGGATAGCAGTGGATAAAAAAACATTTGCTTTACTCTCACTGAAACAATTTGCTCAAATTGAATACATTAACGGTGAACATTGTTTACCTCAGTAAACGCTCTATTGTGTGTTAGAAGAAATGATTTGGCAATTCTTTAAAGCCATTTTTATAAACAGTAAAGTTTTTAAATCAATTGTTCTTAAGATAAATTGTTATTTAGGACCACATTCTCAGATATAATTATAAAATCATGGCATAATAGAAGGTATTGGAATTATTTTCCCAAGGTACCACTTGGCTGCAGAAAAAAGAATCCCACTTTTTTATTCACATTGTTATAATTGCAACTGAAGGACATGATTCTTCAACATTGTTTTCTGTTAATAGATATTGTACTATTGTTTGCAGTAAACTGATGAAAGTTAAGAATAATGTTTAAATGAATAAACATTTTAGAATCAAAATAAAGAAAACTCAAATAAATATTTTGTAGTGATGTATTGTAGAACTATGTTTTTCCACCTAACCCTTTCAAAGAGCTATGATACTTTATTGATTTCTGTCCACAGGTTTGTAAGAAAGTACATCTGAGAAAAAAACTCATTATCGCTAATATCTTTGTTTTCAATTAGGGTCAGTGCCCATTGGATGAATAGTAGCTACTCTGTTAGGACTTCAAAGTCCAAATTTCTAGTCTTGCTAATGGTGTAATTAATCATGTAATATAATAATATTTCCTTACAATGGACTGGTTTAAAACATGATCTTCTATTGTATCAGCATACTGTAAACCTTGAATTAATAACAGCATTTTAAAATGAAGAATAAATATAACAACATGTAAAAATATAAATATTTAGATACTATCAAGCACCTGTCATAACAGTCCTAGCCATGATCAGGTGCTGATTAAATCTGCTTTCTCTTAGGCCCAGGCCATAGTACGTTTTCTTAAAAAAAAAAAATTGACAATATGTTTTAAGAAACATATTTAAATAACAAAGTCTATGCATCCCTTGTTCATCTTTCTAGGGAGAGACTTTTGACAACTTGAGCTTAGGGCAATATATCTCTTCTCAGAGTAATCACTGTTGCTCTCCCTCCAGCTTTCGAACCCCTTCCATTCCCATTGTCGCTCTCACTTTCTCTCAAAACTACCAGATTGTTGTTGTTAGGTGCCATCGATTCAGTTCCAATTCATAGTGACCCTATGTACAGCAGAACGAAACACTGCTGGTCCTGTGCCATCCTTGCAGTCATTGTTGTGCTTGAGCCCATTGTTGCAGCCACTGTGTCAAATCCATCTTAGTGAGGGCCTTCCTTTTTTTCACTGATCCTCTACTTTACCAAGCATGGTATCCTTATCCAGGGACTGGTCCCTCCCGAAAACATGTCCAAGATACGTAAGATGAAGTCTCATCATCCTTGCTTCTAAGGAGCATTCTGGCTGTACATCCAAGACAGAAGTCAGTACATATTGACTTTTCTGTTGGTCTTCTTGTAAAGGTTTTATCTATTTATTTTTAAACACTGACTTTGTTAACACTAGCGATAAGGGGTTTGCTCAACTTCTAAAATTATTTTGAGAATAAAAGATTCCTAGAGAGCAGACCTAGTGCTTCCAAAATATGTGTGCACCTTCTCCATATATGATGAGAAATTGTATATGCATACATTCAATTTAAGCTACTTACCAACATCCTTATCACCCAGGTGCTTCCATGTTTGTATAGACAAGATCTTGGCATTGTTGTTCTGACTATTGTAAAACTATCACTTAACATAATGTAAATTTGTTTTCAATAGTTGATTTTTGCATCAAAGATTATAACCATATTAATAGAAATAATTTTTACTTTTTTAAAAATCAACAGCATTTACATCAGAACTTCTCCATTCTGAAGTTTTATTTATATTGTTTCATCCCATGGCCCCCTGAAGTATGTTGTTGTTGTTAGGTGGCCTCGAGTCAGTTTCAACTCATAGCAACCCTACGCACAACAGAACAAAACACTGCCCAGTCTGGAGCCATCCTCACAACATTGTTGCAGCCACCGTGTAAATCCATCTGATTGAGAGTCTTCCTCTTTTTCACTGACCCTCTACTTTACCAAACATGATGTCCTTTTCCAGGGACTGATCCATCCTGATAACATGTCCAAAGAATGTGAGACATAGTCTCACCATCTTCACTTCTAAGATGCATTCTGACTGTGCCTCTTCCAAGACAGATTTGTTCATTTTTATGGCAATCCATGGTATATTCAATATTCCTCACCAATACCATAAATCAAAGGCATCAATTCTTCTTCAGTGTTCCTTATTCTCTGTCTAGCTTTTGCATGTGTATGAGGTGATTAATAACACCATGGTTTGGGTCAGGCCTACCTTAGTCTTCAGGGTGACATCTTTGCTTTGTAACACTTTGAAAAGGCCTTTTGCAGCAGATTTGCCCAATGCAATACATTCTTTAATTTCTTGACTGCTGCTTCCCTGGGTGTTGATTGTGGATCCAAATAAGATAGAATCCTTGACAACTTCAATCTTTTCTCTGTTTATCATGATGTTGCTCATTGGTCCAGTTGTGAGGATTTTTGTTTTCTTTGTGTTGAGGGGAAACCCTGGTGGCTTAGTGGTTAAAAGCTATGGCTGCCAACCAAGAGGTCGGCAGTTTGAATCCACCAGGTGCTCCTTGGAAACCATATGGGGCAGTTCTACTCTGTCCTACAGGGTCATTCTGAGTTGGAACTGATTCGACAGCAATGGGTTTGTTTTTTTTTGGTTTTGTGTTGAGGTGTAACCCATACCGAAGGCTGTGGTCTTTGATCTTCATCAGTAAGTGCTTCAAGTATTCTTCACTTCCAGCAAGCAAGGTTGTGTCATCTGCATACCGCAGGCTGTTAAAGAGATTTCCTCTGATCCTGATGTCACGTTCTTCTTCATACAGTCCAGTTTCTCAAATTATTTGCCCAACATACAGATTAAATAAGTATGGCGAAAGGACACAACCCTGACGGACACCTTTCCTGACTTTAAACCACCTTGTATCCCCTCGTTCTGTTTGAATGACTGCTTCCTGATCTATGTATAGGTTCTTTATGAGTACAATTAAGTGTTCTGGAATTTTCATTCCTCTTAAAGTTATCCATAATTCGTTATAATCCATACAGTAAAATGCTTTTGCATAGTCAGTAAAACACAGTTAAATACCTTTCTTGTGTTCTCTGCTTTCAGCCAGGATCCATCTGACATCAGCAATGATATCCCTTGTTTCACATCCTCATCTGAATACGGTTTGAATTTCTGGCAGTTCCCTATTGGTATCCGGTGCAGCCACTTTTGAATGATCTTCAGCAAAATTTTACTTGCATGTGATATTAATAATATTATTTGATAATTCTGCATTCTGTTAGATCACCTTTCTTTGGAATAGGCATAAATATTGACTTTTCCAGCTGGTTGGCCAGGTAGCTGTCTTACAAATTTCTTGGTATAGACAAGGAAACACTTCCAATGCTGTACACCTTTGTTGAAACATCTCAGTTGGTATTCCTTCAATTCCTGGAGTCTTGTTTTTCACCAATGTCTTCAGTGCAGCTTGAACTTCTTCCTTCAGTACCTCAATTTCTTGATCATATGCTACCTCCTGAAATGGTTAGACATCGAACAATTCTTTTTGGTACAGTAATTCTGTGTATTCCTTCCATTTCCTTTTGATGCTCCCTGCATTGTTTAGTATTTTCATTGTAGAATCCTTCAGTACTGCAACTCGTGGCTTGACTTATTTCTCCCTTAATTGCATTTTTAAGTAATATGTTTGGAAAAGTTCATTGATGATAAGACTTCTGCAAATTTACAGTATTTTATTGATTCTAAGATTCTGGTTTTTTAAGATTCCATCTTAGATGTACTATTATTTTTTGTACCACCAAGAAGGAAGGAAGGAAGGAAGGAAGGAAGGAAGGAAGGAAGGAAGGAAGGAAGGAGGGAAGGAAGGAAGATTCTGCCGAGTAAACTATAACAAGTCATTGAATATAGGACTTAAAATGATTTCAGATAAGTTAAAAACCTGACAGTTGCATTTGGGAATAGGCAGTGAAATTTAACTGAAAATGTTTTCCTTTTGCCTCTGTGCATGACGATCAAACTGATTAGAAATAGAATTTCTGGGCCACAAACTTTTTGTTAGGCAGCCTGGTATAAAACGCAGTAACCCAGTGCCGTCGAGTCGATTCCGACTCATAGCGACCCTACAGGACAGAGTAGAACTGCCCCATAGAGTTTCCAAGGAGCACCTGGTGGATTCAAACTCTGAATCTGTCCTCAAAACTCAACTCTACTGCTTATTGTTCTTGTGATCCTTTCAAGACCCAATTATTTTCTGCTCTGAATATTTTGTTTGTACTGTTTTCAGTAACGGAGTGCATGCTGAGTCATTGAGGGCATTTAAATTTTTGGTTGGTAATATAGATTTTGAGAAATATGTTAAAATACATGATTTGTGGGAGCCCGTCTGGCCCACCCGTCTAGGGTAATAGGTTTTATTCCAGGGCACCTTCCATTTGGGTACACGGGCAAATTTGATTTGGCCTAATACCCAAGATACTTTGCTTCAAAGAACATTTCTTTCACTTTTCACCATTACACAAGTCCCCACTGGAGAGAAGAACATACTTTCAGTGGGAAAAGAACTCCAGAGACATAAAAAGTGAGTGGAAAGCCATATGTCCCATGAGTCATGAAATGGTTTTAATGTGTATGTGTTTCTATTTCCTCATCTTCAAAAGAGGGGTGATAAAAGAACTATCTCATAGTAGTATTATAAGAATTGAATGAGTCAATATTGGAAAACAGTACTCCTAAAAATAGTACAAGCCATATAAATATGAGTAACATAGGTAAGTAAATAAAACCAAACCAAATCCATTGCCATGGAGTTGATTCAGACTCATAGTGAATCTATAGGACAAAGTAGAACTGCCCCATAGTGTTTCCAAGGACTACCTGGTGGATTCAAACGGCCAACATTTTGGTTAGCAGCCGTAGCTCTTAACCACTACACCACCAGGGTGTCCACTAAGTAAATAAGCAATATAAATAAAATAAGATCCTCAAACTCAGTGTGTTGCCTTCTGACATTTTGTGTTGCCGAGAATTATAAAGCTAAATAGGTAATTCTTCCCTTTCTTGACACTTAATAGAATTTTCCATTTTTTAGTATTAAAGAAGTATGCTTTTTTGTCAGCTAATAATAATTTTCCATTTAAACAGTAAGTTTTTAAAGACATTTTTATATTCAGGTTATTAATGTCTGTGTTTGCTTGTACTCTTGTTTTTATTGCTGCTTTTTCTACTTCTGTTGTGACTTCTGTTCCTTCTTCCTCTTCCTTCTTTTTTGTCTCACCCTCCTTATTTCCCTTGTTTCCCCTTCAGCTTCCTTTTTATACTTATATCTTAGGTTTTGTCTAATTTGCAGTTGGATAAGTTTTACATATATATATAATATTTATCTTATAGTCTGAGCTACTCAACATTAATCACAATTTTTAATTGGTAAAATTTATTTTTTCTGTTCTTTAATAGTTGGAAGGTTTGTAATTACCGATTCAGTTTTTTAAAAGGTTATAGATATAATCAGGTTTTCTATTTCTTCTTCAGTTGGTTTTATTTAATATTTTCCTAGTAATTTGTCCATGTCACTTAAATTTTCGCATTTATTGGCATAGGATATAATGTTCTGTTGCTCTGTTTTTAATCTCTGTACATTAGTGATGTTCCTTTTTTCTGTCTAATGTCTATTTGGTCTCTCCCTGTCTCTGATGAAACTTGCCAGAAGTTTGTCAATTTATTTGTGTGGATTTTTGAAGAAGGCAATTTTAATTCTTGTTCATTCGTTTCTATTTCATTACGTCCTGCTTTGTTCTTAATAGCCACCCTTTTGCATTCTTCAGTGTTACTCTAAAATTTCTTTACTAGCTCCTTAAATTTAATACTTTCTCTTTAATTTTCAATTTTTATCCTTTTCTAATAGATTTATGGAGCCCTGGTGGCATAGTGGTTAAGAGCTCGGCTGCTAACCAAAAGATCAGCAGTTCAAATCCACCAGCCACTCCTTGGAAACCCTATGGGGCAGTTCTGCTCTGTCTAATAGGATCACTGTGAGTCAGAACTGACTTGAGAGCACCTAACAACAATATATTTATATATTACATACAAATTTCTCTTTAAAAATATTTAAGCTCTTTGGTAGAACTATTGATATATGGTATTTTTTGACTAAATTTTAGTTCTATTCTTTAATATCTTTTCATAAATGGATACATAAGATTGATTTTTCTTAAATTTCAAGAAAGTTTCTTTTTGTTGTTTCTAATTATGCTGTTTTCAGAAAATGTGATCTATATTATACAAATTTGAAATTTTTGATAATTGTTTTATGGCTCAGTATTTGATAATTTTTTTCAAATGTTTCTTCTTTGCTAGAAAATGATGGACCACCTTGACTCCTCTTCCTTTCATATCCCAAAACTAATCTGTAAGGAAATCCAGAAAATATTACTAATCACACCCCAACATATCTCCTTTTCTTCTGCTCAGGTGTACAGAACAAAGATGTTTGCTGAATATTTTTAAAAATTTTCTCTGTATTTTAGCCTCTCTGTCATATTTTCCATATTTTTATTACTCTGTGGTGCAATTTGGGTAATTTCTTCAGATCTATCTTCTAGATCACATCTCTATTTAACCTTAGTTTTCAAAATCATACTATCCTTCAAATTTCTAACTTTAATTTTTTTTAATTTATAGAAGATATATTTGAATTTTTTTTTGCTTAACTTAATTTTATTTATATAAATATACAGTCATTTGCCACATAATGTCCATTCTGGCAACATCTGACCACATATACATCTGTGTTCCCATGAGTTCAGAAATCCCTATGGGAGAATGGACATAGTGGACAGACTTTACTAAGTATGAAGATCTGATCTGTCTCTCATTAGCTCCCTGGGTCCAGAGAATGCCTCAGTCCTGAGTAGCAGGGGGCAGGATCCCCGACACCCAGCATCAGCTGCCTATTTCACTGTGCTCAACTGAGGAAGGGACCACCTAGATGCCACTATGGGGGTTGTCCCACTGATGCTGCTGCCCCACCGAGCCCAGGTGCCTAGCATGTGATGCTTGGGCCTGAGGCCACAGCTCCTCCCACGGTTGTGGCCACCAAGTGGTCTGGGCTGACGTGGTGGTGGGAAGAGGAGCAAGAAAGCATCTGGGAAGGAAGTAGAGATGTAAAAGAAGGTGTAGTAAGGGCCGGCTGAGCTGGAAGAGTTTATAGCCCATTAGGTGGGGTAAGGAAGGCAGACAGGGAGGAAAGAAGGGAAGGGAGGCAGTCAGCTGGGGAGCTAGTACACACCGTGATGGGCAGGCCAAGATGGGGGCTGTGTGTGGCTCTCAGAGACCAGGTAGTGACCACACAGGACCAGTGGTTGTGGTGCCAAAGTTTTTGTGTGGTCTCTTGGCTCAGTGGCTGTGGCACAGTTTGTGGGTTTGCCTGGTGACTGTCCGGAGCACCTCTCTCCTGTATACATAACATGGTGTTCACACAACATCCACATCATGTAGCATTCTATTTCACAAAACGTGTTGTGAACATTAAGCTATGTGTACCTTTGTTATAATTAAAACATATGATGTCTTGGACCCTCTAGTCTTGCTAACCCCCAAGTCTTGGTCATTTGCTCTGAATGCCACAGTATCAATCTTACCTAATTTGTAGTATCCCAATTATATGGAGTAAAACTCACTAATTTTAAATATAACATTGATGAGTTCTTTACAATATATATAGCTGGGTTAACATTACCAAAATTATATTATAGACTATTCCCCTCATCCCAAATTTCCACTTATGTCTCACTGAAGCTAATTCTCTCCCTCTACTCCAGCTTTAGTAACCACTGATCTGATTTTGGCCACTATAGTTTTGCCTTTTTTATAATTTTATGCAGATAAAGCCCTTCTGTATATAGTATTTTGTTTCTGGAATTTTTCACTTAGAATTCTTTTGAGATTCACCTTGCTTTTGTATCAGTAGATCATTCATTTTCTTGATGAGCAATTTTTCATTGAATGGATATACCATGCTTTTTTTTTTTTTCATTCAGAAATGATGAACTTTAATGCTATTACAGTTTTTGGCTAAGTAAAGTTGCAATTAACATTGAAGCACAAGTTTTTCAATTTATGAGTAAATATTTTAAGAGTGGGATTATTGGTTTATATTGTAAGTATAATATGGAAACCCTGGTGGCATAGTGGTTAAGCGCTCTGGCTGCTAACCAAGAGGTTGGCAGTTCGAATCCGTCAGGCATATCTTGGAAACTCTAGTGGGCAGTTCTACTCTGTCCTATAGGGTCGCTATGAGTCGGAATTGACTTGACGGCAGTGGGTTTTTTTTTATTGTAAGTATACGTTTAACTTTATAAGATATAGTCCATCCTTTTATTTTCCCCCAAATTTCCTTCACCTCAATAATGTGTAAAATTTCCCGTTACTCTATATCACCATTCACACCATTGTTCGCCTTTTTACTTTAAACCCTTCTGATAGATAAGTAGTTGTATAACACTCTGGAAAATAATTGTATTTATGTGATGACAAACGCTCTTGACCACCTTTTCATGTACTTGTTGACAATTTGTATATCTCCTCTAGTGAGGTGGTTATTGAAATCTTTTATCCATTTTAAAGAAATTGGGCTGCTTTTCTTCTTACATTTGAGTTGTGTTTTTTATATATATTCTTTATACAAGTGATTCACCACCCATATGTTTTGCAAATATTTTCTACTATTCTGTGGCTTGTGTCTTAGTTTTTACAGTAACATCTTTAACGAAAAATGGTTTTAACTAAGATGAAAACCTACATATCAATGCTTCCTTTTATGGTGAATGCTTTTTGTGTTTTATTAAAGCATTTTTGCTTGATACAAAGTCACAAAGAATCTCTCCTATGATTCCATCATTTTATAATTTTAGCTTTCATCTTTGGGCTATGATCCATTTAAATTTTTGTTAATGATGTGAAGGCTTACTTTTTAGCCCATGGATATTCAATTGTTCCAAAATGATTTATAAAAAAGGTTGTATTTTACTCCATTGAATTATCTTGTTATTTTTGTAAAAAATCAATTAGCATATATGTGTGGGCCTATTTCTGGATCTTCTATTTTCTTTTATTGATCTATACACCTAACTTAAGACCAGTACCGTACTGTCTTGTTTCTGTAGCTTTGTAGTAAATATTGAAATCAAGTAACGTTTGTCCTCCAAATTTGTTTCTCTTTTAAAACTGTTTTGGAAATTTTAGATTATTAGCACAAATTTTTAATATAAATTTTAGAATTAGATTGTTGTTTTCTACAAAAAACACATAAATGGCATTTTAATTGGAGTTATATTAACTCTATAGATCACTTTGGTGCAGAATTTACTTCTTAACAACAGCAAGTCTTCTGATTTACCCACACAATACCTCTCTCTACGTTTTAGTTTTTCTTCAACTTTTCCCAACAATGTTTTGCAAATTTAAGTGTACAAAACAAAAAGCCAAACCCATCGCAGTCGAGTTGATCCCAGTTCATAGAGACCCTAAAGGACAGAGTAGAACTGACCCGTAGTGTTCCAAGGAGTAGCTGGTGAATTCAAACTGCCAGCTTCTTGGATAGCAGCCTGAGCTCTTAACCACTGCAACACTAGGGCCCCTTAAGTATACAGCCTTCCTCATATTTTACAATAAGAATAAAATAAGATAGGCTTGGAAGTTTATAGTTTTGCAATCACAAATGATAGTCTAATAATAAATATTGTTTGTTAGTAATAATAGCAACAATTGAATTAATCCTTTAATGTGTCCTAACAATGTGTCAGACAGTATTTCAATAATTTTTCATATGTTTTAACACTTCCTGTTTACAGTAATACTTTGAGCTTGGTATCATTAATATCTCCATATTATAGATAAAGAAGCTGAGGCTAAGAAAGTTAAGTAATTTGCCCTATTCACTTAGCTAAGTAAATGGGACAACTTGGGATTCAAATTCATGCCTGTCTGAATCCAAAGCCCACACTCAAACAGCTATTCATATTCAACTATTCATATTCATAAAATGCCATGTAAGTTTGATATTGGTTTATTAACAGTCAAAAACAGTCATTTTTTTAAAAAAAGAAATGATTGAGTAATTTTGAAAGAAAAAGATGTAGCAATTTCAGAAAAAGAAACAAAATTTATGGAGTTTTATGAACTTGGACCTGGGAATTTCTCATATGTGGCAACATGCTGAGAATTAAGCAACCAAAACACTTAATATTCAGCAGAGTAAGTAAGCCTTGGCTATGAGTAATCCCATAAAGAAACTTCTAAAAACTGTTTTCTAGAGAGAATCAGTTAGCATTACGCATAATTTAATAAATATAGGCTTGGCAGACTTGTGTTATTTTAACAATTAAACTCATACCTTTACAGTTTTCTGAATCATATAGATAAAACCATATATATTTTATAAAGGTACAATTTAATTTCTAAAAATATGAAAAGCTTTCTTTTAACTACAAGATAATATGCAACATCCCTACAGAAATTTGAACATGATGCCACAAGGTGTTTTTTTTTTTTTTTTTTTTAATATATGATAATAGTAGCACTGACATTGTAAATCTGTAAGGATTGAGAAGAAATTACATTCTGTGGACAAGAGGTAATGATGTGGGATGTAATCCCTAGAAATCTGAAAAGTCCTCAAAGAAATGAAAGAATGGATAAAAAGGCCTTGAAACTTTATTCCATTTATGGAAAAAACATTATTACATTTTCATGTGTCAGAGACTTTTCCATGTGACATCATTTTAGAAATAATTTTCCACCATGATAGAGGTGATACCAGATGGTTTGCTTCTTGAAAGCTGTACAATGTTGTGAGGTTTGATGCAACTGAACTATAATATACAAAATGCTATACTAATTGGGGAACATTGGATATTATAAGGAAGCATACGCTTGGCATTTTCATGATCTTTGGGAGTACATTCCAAAATTATTTGAAAATTTAGTTTCAGCTTCATTGATATTTTGTGTGATATATGCGTAAGGGTGTGTATAAGCACAGGCACACAAATTAGACTCCAATGAAAATACGTACTATTTATGAATGCTACTACACCTATCCCCCACATATCTGTCAGTTTGTCATACTGTCGGGGCTTGTGTGTTGCTTTGATGCTGGAATCTATGCCATCAGTATTCAAATACCAGCAGGGTCACCCATGGCAGACAGGTTTCAGCTAAGGTTCCAGACTAAGACAGACTAGGAAGACATGGCAGTCTACTTCTAAAAAATATTAGCCAGTGAAAACCTTATGAGTAGCAGCGGAACATTATCTGATAGTGCCAGAAAATCCCCTCAGGATAGAAGGCACTCAAAAGATGACTGGGGAATAGCTACCTTCTCAAAGTAGAGTCAGCCTTAATGAAGTGGATGGAGACAAGCTTTCGAGACCTTCATTTGCTGATGTGGCATGACTCAAAATGAGAACAGCTACAAACATCCATTAATGATCAGAGTATGGAATGCACTAAATATGAATCTAGGAAAATTGGAAGTCATCAAAAATGAAATGGAATGTATAAACATTGATATCCTAAGCATTAGTTAGCTAAAATGGACTGGTATTGGCCATTTTGAAACAAATAATCTTATGATCTACTATGCCAGAGATGACAAGCTGAAGAGTAATGGCATTGCATTCCTTGTTAAAAAAAAGAATATTTCAAGACCCTGAAGCACAACGCTGTCAGTGACAGGGTACTATCCATACGCCTACAAGGAAGGGCAGTTAATACAACTATTATTCAAATTTACAAACCAACCACTAAGGCCAAAGATGAAGAAATTGAAGAATTTTACCTTCATCTTCAGTCTGAAATTGATAGAAAGTTGGAAATAAAAAAGAAGGCTTGGTAATTGGAAGATATGGTCTTGGTGATAGAAAAAATGCTGGAGGTAGCGTGATAGAATTTTGAAAGACCAATGACTTCTCCATTGCAAATACCTTTTTTCAACAACATAAATGGCAACTATACATGTTAACCTTGCTGGATGGAATACACACAGGAATCAAATCAACTATAACTGTGGAAAGAGATGATGGAAATGCTCAATCTCATCAGTGAGGACAAAGCCAAGAGCCAACTGTGGAACAGACCATCAATTGCTCATATGCAAGTTCAAGTTGAAGCTGAAGAAAATTAAAACAAGGCCACGACAGCCAAGGTATGACCTTGAGTACATTACACCTGAACTTAGAGACCATCTGAAGAACAGATATGACTCATCAAACACTAATGACTGAAGACAAGATGAGTTGATGCATGACATCAAGGACATCATACACGAAGAAAGCAAGAGGTCATCAAAAAGACAGGAAAGAAAGAAAAGACCAAGATCCAAGATGGATGTCAGAAGAGACTCTGAACTTGCTCTTGAATGTCCAGTAGCTAAAGGGAAAATAAGAAATGAAGAAGTAAAAGAGCTGAACAGAAGATTTCAAAGGGGGGCTCGAGAAGACAAAGTAAAGTATTATAATGAAATGTGCAAAGACCTGGAGTTAGAAAACCAAAAGGGAAGAATACACTTGGCATTTCTCAAGCTGAAAAAACTGGAGAAGAAATTCCTGCCCTGAATTGCAATAGTGAAGGGTTCTATGGGCAAAATACTGAATGAAGCAGAAAGCATCCAAAGGAGATGAAAGGAATATACTGAGTCACTGTACCAAAAGGACTCGGTCAACGTTCAATCTTTGAGGATGTAGCATATGAAAAAGAACAAGTGGTATTGAAGAAGTCCAAGCTGCACTGAAGATGTTGGTGAAATACAAGGCTCTGGGAATTGACAGGATATCAACTGAGATGCTTCAAGAAATTGGTGCAGTGCTGGAAATGTTCACTTGTCTATGCCAAGAAATTTGGAAGACAGCTACTTGGTCAACCAACTGGAAGAGATCCATATTTGTGCCTATTCCAAAGAAAGGTGATCCAACCAAATGTGGAAATTATCAATTAATATCACATGCAATTAAAATTTTGCTGAAAAATCATTTGAAAGCAGTTGCAGCAGTACATCAATGGGAACTGCCAGAAATTCAAGCCAGATTCAGAAGAGGGCATAGAATGAGGAATATCATTGCTGATGGAAGATGAATCATGAGTGAAAGTAGAGAATACCAGAAAGATGTTTACCTGTGTTTTATTGACTATGAAAAGGTATTTGACTGTGTGAGTCATAACAAATTATGGATAACACTGAGAGGAATGGGAATTACAGAACACTTAATTGTGCTCATGAGGAACCTGTATATAGACCAAGAAGCAGTTGTTTGAACAGAAGGAGATGATACTGCTTGGTTCAAATCCAGGAAGAGTGTGTGTCAGGGTTATATTTTTTCACCATATTTATTGACTCTATGCTCAGCAAATAATCTGAGAAGCTGGAGTCTATGAAGAAGAATGGGACATCAGGATTGAAGGAAGACTCATTAACAACCTACGCTATGCAGATAACACAACTTTGCTTGCTGAAAGTGAAGAGGACTTGAAGCACTTAGTGATGAAGATCAAAGATTACAGCCTTTAGTATGTATTACACCTCAGCATAAAGAAAACAAATATCCTCACAACTGGACCAATAAGCCACATCATGATAAATGGAGAAAAGATTGAAGTTGTCAAGGATTTCATTTTACTTGGATCCACAATCAACAGCCATGGAAGCAGCAGTCAAGAAATCAAATGACACATTGAATTAGGCAAATCTGCTGCAAAAGTCCTCTTTAGAGTGTACATGGCGTCATCATGACTCGAAACTGACTTGATGGCACCTAACAGCAACAACCAACTACACCTATGTCCTGGCGCAGTGCCAATCACATTACATTTTACACCTTAATATTAGAAATCTAATATTCACCTTGTACTGGCTCATATTCAAACAGAAATTGAGCAAAATCAGGGCTTAGCACTTTTGATTCTCCTCTTATTCTCCTCATGCATTTAGTTTTACTTCTTCAAGATTCAACTGATGGTTATTATCAGGAAGGTGTGAAGACATTTTTCTTCAGAACTTATGATCATGATCAAAGTGTTGAGTAGAAGAAAAGTAAAGAACACATGTGTCTCCCACCTAGCATTTCTCTAGGGAACATGGCTACAATACCACAAGAAGTCTCCAGTCAGGTGGTCAGTGAGTACAAGAGAATGGCATATGCCCTCTGAAGAAAAAACACACAAAGCTCTCCAGCCTGCCTCTTTACTTCTGCTTAGGTGATATAAATGATCAGGATAGCAGGAGGGGGCAGAATCACACAGTCATTAGAAAATATTGAACATAGGGTGGGGGCTTAGACTTGGGTATCTACTGCTCTCTTGATGTGTTGGACCCACAAGATAAATGCAATCTATGATTTTGTGAGCCAGATGTTTATAGGTCTGTTTAAGACCCATGGCTGCTAAATATGAGATACTATTCCTAATAAAACATACAGGGATCACATCTAATTCTACAAGATGCCATTATTATTTCTATTTTAAGGATAAGGAATTGATGCTCAAAGAGGTTTAAACCATTAGAGATGGAATTCAAAGTTTACAATCTTACTGCTCCCTAAATGCAAGCCCATTGACGTTGAGTAAATTCTGACTCATAACCACACTATAGGACAAAGTAGAACTGCCCTATAGGGTTTCTAAGGAGCAGCTGGTGCATTCAAACTACTTACCTTTTGCTTAGCATCCAGACATTTAACCACGGCGCCACCAGGCCTATCTCACAATTGAGTATTTTCATAAGACATTCATTTTCATGGGCTCTGGAACCCTAACCCTGGTGGTGCTGTGGTTAAATATTTGGCTGCTAACTATAAAGGTTGGCAGTTCAAATCCACCAACCACTCCTTGGAAATCCTGTGGGGCAGTTCTACTCTGTCATGTAATGTCTGAGAAATTTTAATGCTTTCAGTGCTCATTATTGTTTAGTAGGGGGAGCTACCTTTTTCTCTGTTATAAAACAAAAAACAGTTGCTGTTGAGTCGATTCTAATACATGGAGACCCCATGTGTTGCAGAGTAGAACTGAACTCCATAGGGTTTTCAAGGCTATGACCCTTCCGGTTGCTACCGTGTGGGTTTGAACCAACAAACTTTACAGTTAGTAGTTGAGTGCTTAACTATTTACACCATCCAGGGACTCCTTTTGTCCATTATAGATGGACCACAAATGAGGGATTTAGTCACATGCAGGCACCAGAAAGCTCCTCTACACTCCCAGGGGAGTACTTTTTCTTATTGTGGAGAATGAGAGTAGATTTACTCCTAATGGTGCTTCCACTTTTAGAGTCAGCTGCCCATGGGGCCCAAAGATTCTCCTTTTGCTTCTACTGCCATGTGGAAGTTCACCAGAGTAGCTCTGATCTACTATCTGTGTGACAAGAAGGGAAAATCAGCCAAATTCATCTAGAACTTGGAGAGGGGGAGGTTTGTGGATAGAGTAAAAATGGCTGCATTCCAATCCACGCCAAAAACCTGAAGTCCCCATCATACATGTTTTAACTATGAATTTTAGAATGTTTAATGAGTAGTCATGTTCACGGTATCTACCCTTCAGGCTGATTCTGCCCTGGTTGAACACACACACTTGCACATGCTCACCTGTCAAACTTACAGGTTTAGTGCAATGTTCTTAGTGTTTGCTCCTTCTCATTTCCTTCTTCACAAAATAAACATATATTAGCCAACATAGAGGGAAGCTTGTTCTTTAGCGTGTTTCCAAATACCCCCCATTCATGCAAAGCAAAATCAGTTTCTAGTATATTTGCCAAATGACTTAATCTCCTGATGAAGTGAGTTATTGATTCCTTTATCATTGAATTGGTGACAGGAGAGGAATTTGAACAGTGGCTTCTGAGTTGCAGATGTGGTCTGTGTCTTCTGCTTCAGTCTCTGAAAAGAAAATAATGAAGATTTCCTGTTAAATGCTTGGTGGCTAATTAGACTTTCTATTATCTAGATACTAATTGGTTTCGCATTCAATCTACTCACTTAAGGTGAAGTGCTAATTAAATGTTTTCTTTCCATGATTTTTCTGAAGAAAACAAAATAGCTAATGAATGGTGGGGAGTTCAGTGATTTCCACGGCTGTAAATAAAAATTTGTAGGGATTTTAAATATTTTATTAGAGATTTTCAGATGCAAATGTAACTTTGTTTGCATTGATTTAACATTTTAAAAAATCTCAAAAAATTATAGCAGGCTAAATATGCCATAGTGGGAGGACAGAATTAAACCAGTGATATATTTGAATGAGGCTCCCTCAGTGTCTTCTCTATTTCCTTCCTGCTGCTGTTCTCTCTTCACTATATTAGAGCACTTGAAAACCCAGCAGACTTAAGTCTATTCCTGCTGTGAGTATGTGTGTGAGTTCAAGTTTCTTCATTCCTTTGGGAAGCCAAGTCACGCTGATAATAACTTTCACTTAGTGACAATTCGGAAAAGCCTATGCTGCTAAAGACTGCTGCATGACTACACTAAGTACTGTTTATTGAAGTAGGTAGTGTTTAAACGTCTTTTTGTGAAAAGATGCTCAGTCTTCTTTAGAAGGAAAAAACATGATTTCAGGAATACTTGGTTTGACCTTTTTTGCATGATGAAACAAATCAGAAGAGTGTAAAATTTTTATTATTTTTGTTTTGAAATAGTTTAAGACTCACAATAAGTTGCAGTAAAAGTACAGAGCTTATCCCTGTACTCTCTGCTCAGCTTTGCCCAGTGATAAAATCTTAAATAACTTTTGCACATTATGAAAACCAGGAGACTAACAATGATACAAGTAACTAAACCACATCTTATTTGGATTTTACCGCTTTTTACATCCACAAATTTTTTGTTATATATAAGGTAAATTTTTATCATCTGTATAAATTGACATAACCATCACCACAATCACAACAAAAATCTATTCCATTAAGACAAGAAAATCCTGCTTGTTACCTCTTTTCCCCCATGCATCTGTCAGTTTGTGGTACTGTGGTGGCTTGCATGTTGCTGTGATGCTGGAAGCTATGTCACAAGTATTCAAATGACAGCAGGGTCACCCATGGTGGATAGGTTTCAGATGAGTTTCCAGGCTAAGACAGGCTAATAAGAAGGGCAAGGTGGTCTACTGAAATAATTAGCAAGTGAAAACCATATGAATAGCAGCAGAACATTGTTGAATATAGTGCTGGAAGATGAGCCCCTCAGGTTGGAAGGCACCCAGAATAGAACTGGGGGAGAGCAGCCTCCTCAAAGTAGAGTTGACTTCAATGACATAGATAGAGCCAAACTTTAAGGACCTTCCTGTGCTGACTAGAAGATATCCATATTTGTGCCCATTGCAAAGAAAGTTGATCCAACAGGATGCGGCAACTATTGAATAAGATCATTAATATGACACACAAGTAAAATTTTACTGAGATAATTCAAAAGCAGGTGCAGCAGTACATCAACAGGGAACTGCCAGAAATTCAAGCTGGATTCAGAAGAGGACTTGGAACAAGAGATATCATTGCTGATGTCAGATGGATCCTGGCTGAAAGCAGAGAATACCAGAAAGATGTTTACTGTGTTTTATTGACTATGCGAAGGCATTCAACTGTGCGGATCATAACAAATTACGAATAACATTGCAGAGAATGAGAATTCCAGAACAATTAATTGTGCTTATGAGGAACCTATACATAGATCAAGATGCAGTTGTTACAACAGAACAAGGGGATACTGCGTGGTTTAAAGTCAGGAAAGGTGTGTGTCAGGGTTATATCCTTTCATCATACTTAGGCAATCTGTATGCTGAGCAAATAATCCAAGAAGCTGGACTATATGAAGAAAAATGGGCATTAGGATTGGAGGAAGGCTCATTAACAACCTGTAATATGCAGATGACAGAACCTTGCTTGCTGAAAATGAAGAGGCCTTGAAGCAGTTAGTGATGAAAATCGAAGACTACAGTCTTCAATATGGATTACACTTCAATATAAAGAAAACAAAAATCCTCACAACTGGACCAATAAACAACACCATGAAAAATGGAGAAAATATTGAAGTTGTCAAGGATTTCGTTTTACTTGGATCCATAATCAATGTCTACGGAAGTGGTAGTCAAGAAATCAAATAATATGTTGCACTGGGCTAATCTGCTGGAAAAGACCTCTTTAAAGTGTTAAAAAACAAAGACGTCACTTTAAGGACTAAGGTGCTCCGGATCTAAGTCATGGCATATGAAGGCGAAAGCTGGACAATGAATTAGGAAGACCGAAAAGAATTGACATCTTTGAATTACAGTGGTGGCAAAGAATATTGACTATATCATGGACTACCAGAAGAATGAACAAATTTTTCTTGAAAGAAGGACAGGTAGAACACTCCTTAGAAGGAAGAATAGCAAGACTTCTCACCTACTTTAGACATGTTATCAGGAAAGACTAGTCCTTGAAGGACATCATGCTTGGTAAAGTAGAGGGTCAAGGAAAAGAGAAAAACCCTCAGTGAGATGGATTGATACAGTGGCTGCAACAGTGGGCTCAGGAATAACAACAATTATGAGAATGGAGCAAGACGGGGTTGTGTTTCATTCTGTTTCATTCTGTATGAGTGGGAACTGGCTTGACGGCACCTAACAACAGCAACCTATTTTTCAGTCATATCTTCCTTCTATCCCCAACACTAATTCTTAGAATTTTATCATTTCAAGAATGTTACAACAATGGAATTCATGCAGTTTATATCTATTCATGGTTGACCTTTTCACACAGCATAATACTCTTGCGATCCATTCAAGTAGTTGCCTGTATCTCTATTTATTTGCTTTTTATTGTGGTGTAAACAATTAATATGTTTAGCTGCTGACTGAAAAGTTGGAGGTTCAAGTCAACCCAGAGGGGTCTAGATAGAAAATCCTGATGATCTACTTCTGAAAAATAATCCATTGAAAATGCTACAAAGCACAGTTCTACTCTAACACACATGGGTTTGCTATGAGTCTGAATCAACAGCAACTAGTAGTCGGAGGTAAACTTAGTATCGTAGCTTATATGTTTATACGTCTAGGCTAGCCCACTTTCTTGTATTAGAGACTTGCATGTGACACTATTTACTCAGTATCTCCAACTTATTTGTGTATCATGCATCTCAAACTTATCAGTTTTGAAACCAAACTCCAAAGACGGGAGAGCTGGAGCATGGACGAGTTGAGGTAGGAAGAGCAGGTTAGGTCCAGACTGGGAATTTAATTACAGACATTGTTAAGAATTTTTGTGTTTATCATAAAAACAATGTACTCTAAGGAAGGAATAATAAGATCAGATTTGGTATTTTAAAAAATCTGGCCATAATGTGTAGAATAGATTGAAGAGGTTTGTAAATAGGTAGAAGGAGCAGCTCTGAGATGTTATCAGTAATCCAGGGGAGAGATGATGGTAGCAGAGATGAAGGTTGTGACAGTGGACATGGAGGGAAAGGCACTTATTTGAGAAACGCCTTTATATACTGAATATGCTGAATGCTTACATGTAGTTGACTCTGTTTCTGATTTGTTAATACATCGTCTTATTCCTGAATCAATAATACACTGGTATAGTTATTGCAAGGGCCCTGGGTGGTATAGTTTACCCACTACTAGTAACTGAAAGATTGGTAGCAGTTCAAACCTACCCTGCAGCACTATGGAAGAAAGACCTGGATATCTGCTTCCATAAAGATTACAGCCAAGAAAACCACATGGGGTCACCATGAGTCAGAATTGACTCAATGACAATCAGATTTTTTATAAATACTGCAGTTTTCGTGTGTGTTTTAATATTTGGCAATATACTTACTCATTGTTATTTTTTTCTGTTATTCTTCTTCAAATAAAAAGTTATTTTTACTCATTTACTTCCTACAACAGAAGCTAAAGAACTCAGAAATATTTTCCCAAATATTTTTAAATTAAAAAAATCACATAAAATTGGATTATTTCTTTATTCTGAAATATCAGAAGATCCAGTGATACCAAACCTATTTCCTACATGGTAATAATTGATAGGAGCTGGGGGCTGCCTTCTTGAGAGAGAATGATAATATATACGTTATAGTTTGCCTGGGATAGTCCTGGCTTTTAACTCTTGCCTGGAATAATGATTAATGGTGCCTCCTTTCGTAAACGTCCTGGTTAGGAAAATGAATTCTGTGTTTACCCTACCAGTGCATATTGTAAATATCTTTTTTATTTAGCTTGATTTTGTTATTTAGTTTAACTATTTGGGCTTATAAGAATTTGAATTTAAAGATATTTTTCTGGATTAATATTAAAATGAATTCATCAAATTCTCCAAATTCCATTGTGTTTTTCTATGGTCATACGTTGAACTCTAAGTAATTCGAAAAATGTAGAGGATGTTTTTGCTTCCATTCCCCATATCATTTCTTTTATTTCCCTTGGATAATAGCCATGAGGACTGGCAGGGTTCCAAAAGTAAAATCTTTACGGGTCTAAGTGACTCAGTATCTGGCATTTCCCTCACCACAGTGATTGGTGATTAGTTAAGAGATGATCATATAACTTAAGTTGAACAATTATAATGAATATCGTATTTTTGTTTGAAGTTTATGTGAGAGGTTTTCTCTCTCTCTAAGTGGGCAAGAAATCCTATATCCCAGGGACATTTTTGCAACAAACTTGCAATCAGGAAGAGAACCAGCCTTTGAATAAAGTTATAAACATGCAAGGAAAAATAAATAAGACTGAAAAATAGAGACCGTGGACATAAACAAGTCAACAGAATAATCCAACATTGAATTTTTACCTTTCTTCTGGACCTGAAGTTACAGTTGTTTTAGGTGCAATGGAGTCGACCTCACAATCAAGTCATAACTCATGAGCAACTAAGTGAGATACTGCCTGGTCCTGCATTCCCTCATCCTTAATACCAGTTTAACTTGATTTTTATGTTACTTTCCATACAAAGTGTCCCAGTGAACACAAGGAGAGGTAATGTAAGAATTGTATTTTATCATCCCAGTCAGAAAATTAATATGACTGTATTTTTTGACCTCTTTTCGGTCTACCTTAGTAAATAGGAGTTTGTTTTCTATATATCTCCTGCCATTTTTGCTATGTCTATTCCTTTTTTTATATTCCTTGGTTATGAGGTGATTAAAACACTATGGCTTGGGTCAGGCGCACCTTAGTCCTCAAGGTGACATCTCTGCTTTTTAACATTTTAAAGAGATCTCTTGAGGCCTATTTGTCCAACACAATGTGTCTTTTGATTTTTTGACTTCTGCTTCTGCAGGTGTTGATTGTGGATCCAAGTAAAATGAAGTGCTTGGCAACCTGAATCTTTTCTCCATTTATCATGATGTTGCTTATTGGTCCAGTTGTGAATATTTTTGTTTTCTTTATGTCGAGGTGTAATCCATACTGAAAACTTTGGTGTTTGATCTTTATCAGTAAGTACTTCAAGTCCTCTTCACTTTCAGCAAGCAATGTTGTGCCATCTGCATATTGCAGGTTGTTAATGCATCTTTCTCCAATTCTGATGCCCCATTCTTCTTCATATAGTCTAACTTCTCAGATTATTTGCTCAGCATACAGACTGAATAGGTATGGTGAAAGTATACAACCCTGACACACACCTTTCCTGACTTTAAACCATGCAGTATCCCCTTGTTCTGTTCAAACGATTGCCTCTTGATCCATGCACAGCTTCTTCATGAGCACAATTAAGTGTTACGGAATTCTCATTCTCCTCAATGAATAAGGAAGATTGAAGAAAAATTGACACCTTTGAATTGGGGTGTTGGTTAATCAAACGAATATACCATAGACTGCTAAAAGAATGAACAAATCTGTCTTGGAAGAAGTACAACCAGAATGCTCTTTGGAAGCAAGGATGGTGAGACCGTGTCTCATATACTTTGGACATGTTGTCAGGAGGGATCAGTCCCTGGAGAAGGACATCATGCTTGGTAGAGTAGAGGATCAGCAAAAAAGAGGAAGACACTCAATAAGATGGACTGACACAGTGGCTGCAACAGTGGGCTGAAGCATAGCAACAATTGTGAGGTTGGCACAGGACCAGGCAGTGTTTCTTTCTGCTGTGCATGGGGCCCCTATGAGTCAGAACGGACTAGATGGCACCTAACAACAACATTCCTTGGTATTTTACAAAAAAAAAAAAAAAAAAGATTACTATAAACTGCATAATTTGTACCTCAAATTTTATATACATTGTTATTGTTAGGTGCCATTGAGTTGGTTCCAACTCACAGCAAGCCTATGTGCAATGGAACACTGCCTGGTCCTGCACCATTCTCACAATCCTTGTTATCCTCAAGCCTATTGCAGCCACTGTGTCAATCCATCTCATTGAGGCTCTTCCTTTTTTTTTGCCAACAGTCTACTTTATCAAGCATGATGTCCTTCTCTTGGGATTGGCCCCTTTTGAAAACATGCCCAAAATATGTGAGATGAAGTCTTGCCATCCTTGCTTCTAAGAAGTATTTTGGCTGTACTTGTTCCAAGACAGATGTCTTAGACTGGGTTTTCTGGAGAAACAAAACCAGTAAAGTGTATAGATGTATATATAGAGAGAGATTTATATTGAGGAAATGGCTCAAGTGGTTGAATAGGATGGAACATCCCAAGTCCCTGGGTCAGGATAGAGGCTTCTCTTGATTCGTGTAGCTGCAGGGGCTGTCAAACCCAAGATCAGGTCAGAGAGCAGGGTTGTTGCTCACAGGCTGTGAAGATTGATGAATTCCAAGATTGGCAGGCAAGACCTAAGGTAAGCTGGTAGCTCAAGTCCCAAGAACTGGAGGCCAGAAAAACAGGAGCTCACTGCAGGACCCAGCATGAGCAAAAAGCCCACGAGCCTTGACAGAATATCCACTTGTATTCAACACAGGCCAAACACCCAAGGAAGCTCCCTTTCGACTGATTGGCAACTCAGAGCAGATCCTATCATGGAGGTGATCAGAACATCATACAACCGACAAACCACTTTATCACGGCCCAGCCAAGCTGACACACAATCTTAACTATCACAACAGATTTGATCATTCTTCTGACAGTCCATGGTATATTAAATATTCTTCACCAACACCACAATTCAAAGTCATCAATTCTGTTTTGGTCTTCCTTATTCGTTGTCCAACTTTCACATGCGTATGAGACGATTGAAAACACCATGGCTTGGGTCAGACACACCTTAGTCCTCAAAGTGACATCTTTGCTTTTTAACACTTTAAAGGATTCTTTTGCAGGAGATTTGTCCAATACAATGCGTTATTTGATTTCTTGGCTGCTGTTTGCATGGGAAACGTGGATCCAAGTAAAATGAAATACTTGACAACTTCAATCTTTTCTCTGTTAATCATGATGTTGCTTATTGGTCCAGTTGTGTTGCTTTTTTTTTTTTTTTTTCTTTATGTTGAGGTATAATGCATACTGAATGCTGTGGTCTTGGTCTTCATCAGTAAGTGTTTCAAGCCCTCTTCACTTTCAGCAAACAAGATTATGTCATCTGCATACTGCAGTTTTTTAATGAGCCTTCCTCCAATTCTGATGCTGTGTTTTTCTTCATATAGTCCAACTTCTTAGATTATTTGCTCAGCATACAGATTATAAGTATGATTATAAGTATAAATATGGTGAAATGATACAACCCTGACACACAACTTTCCTGACTTTAAACCATGCAATATCTCCTTGTTCTGTTCAAACAAACTGCCTCTTGGTCTATGTACAGGCTCCTCATGAGCAAAATTAAGTGTTTCTGGAATTCCCATTCTTCTCAATGTTATCTCTAATTTGTTATGATTCACATAGTCGAAAGTCTTTGCATAGTCAATAAAACACAGGTAAACATCTTTCAGCCATGATTCATCTGACATAAGCAATGACATCCTTCTTTCCATGTCCTCTTCTGAATTGGGCTTGAGTTTCTGGTAATTTCCTGTTGATGTACTGCTGCAACCACTTTTGGATGATCTTCAGCAAAATTCTACTTCTGTGTGATATTAATGATATTGATCAATAATTTCTGCATCATGTTGGATCATCTTTGGAATGGGTACAAATATAGATCTCTTCCAGTTGGTTGGCCAGGTAGCTGTCTTACAAATTTCTTGGCATAGACAAGTGAGCACCTTCAGCAATGTATCCATTTGTTGAAACATCTCAATTGATATTCCTTTATTCTTGAAGCCTTCTTTTTCAGCAATGTCTTCAGTGCAGCTTGGACTTCTTCCTTCAGTACCATCAGTTCTTGATCATATATTACCTCCTGAAAAGATGGGAAGTCAATCAATTCTTTTTTGATACAGTGGCTCAGTGTATTCCTTGCATCTCCTTTTGATGCTTCCAACTTAGTTAATATTTTCCTCATAGAATCCTTCAATATTGCAACTTAAGGCTTGAATTTTTTCTCCAGTTCTTTCAGCTTGAGAAATGCCCTTCGTGTTCTTCCCTTTTGGTTTTCTATCTCCAAGTCTTTGCACATTTCTTTACAATACTTTGTCTTCTCGAGCTGCTCTTTTACTTCATCATTTCTTCCCTTCACTTTAGTTACCCTATGTTGAAGAACAAGTTTCAGAGTCTCTCCTGCCATCCATTTTGGTCTTTTCTTTCTTTCCTGTTTTTTAATGACCTCTTGGTTCCTTCATGTATGATGTCCTTGACATCACTCCACAGCTCATCTTGTCTTTGGTCATTAGTGTTCAAGGCATCAGATTTATTCTTCAGGTGATCTCTAAATTCAGATGGGATATACTCAAGGTCATACTTTAACTCTCATGGACTTGTTCTAATTTTCTTCAACATCCACTTGAACTTGCATATGAGCAATTGATGGTCTGATCTGTAGTCATCCCCTGGTTTTGTTCTGACTGTTGGTATTGAGCTTTTCCATTGCTTCTTTCCACAGATGTAGTCAATTTCATTCCTTTGTATTCCATCTGGCAAGATCCACTTGTATAGTTGCTGTTTATGTTGTTGAAAAAAGGTATTTGCAATGAAAAAGTCATTGGTTTTGCAAAATTCTATAATGCAGTCTCAGGCATCATTTCTATCACCAAAGCCATATTTTCCAACTACCAATCTTTCTTTGTTTCCACCTTTCACAGTCCAGTCAGCAGTAATTATCAGTGCATCTTGATTGCATGTTTGATCAATTTCAGACTACAGAAGTTGGTAAAAATCTTCAGTTTCTTCATCTTTGGCCTTATTGGTTGGTGTGTAAATTTGAATAATAGTTGTATTAACTGGTCTTCCTTGTAGGCATCTGGGTATTATCCTATCACTGACAGTGTTGTTCTTCAGGGTTGATCTTGAAATGTTCTTTTGACCATGAATGCAATGCCATTCCTCTTCAATTTGTTATTACCAGCATAGTATATCATGTGATTGTCTGATTCAAAATGTCCGGTACCAGTCCATTTTAGGTCACTGATGCCTAGGATATCTATCTTTATGCATTCCTTTTCTGTTTTGTCTACTTCCAATTTCCCTAGAATCATACTTCATGCATTCCATATTCCAATTATTAATGGGTGTTTGCAGCTGTTTCTTCATACTTTGAGTCATGCATCTTGAACAAATGAAGATCTTGAAAGCTTGACTCCATCCATGTCATCAAGATGGACACTACTTTGAGGAGGCAGCTCTTTCCCAGTTGTATTTAAGTGCTTTCCAGCCTGAGGTGCTTGTCTTTCTGCACTATATGAGACAATGTTCCACTGCTATTCAAAAAGTTTTCACCTGCTAATTCTTTTCAGAAGTAGACTGCCAGGTCCTTCTTCCTAGTCTGTCTTAGTCTGGAAGCTCCACTGAAACCTGTCCCACATGGGTGACCCTGCTAGCATTTGGAATACTGGTGGCAAAGCTTTCAGTATCACAGCCAACATGCAAACCACTGTAGTATGACAAACTGAGAGACATGTGGTGGTTTATATTCACACAAAATAGTGAAGGAAGGCACTGTTTAGGAATAATTTTTAACAATAAAAAAACAAGTAATATACAATAAATAAACTAAGCATTTTAAATTCTCACTGCTAAATGGTATGTATGAAAGCCTAAGATTGTTTTGGTTTTGAAAAATTGGAGAAAGCATCCTGATCATAGTACATGGTTTTCAAAAGAAAATTGTATTGCAAATGATTCAAAATATACTAACACAAATTGAAGATATCCACATACATGCACAAAATGCTTAAATTTAGCCTAGAGGTAAAAAATAGGCTTTTATGCATATAAGTTAAATTGACAGTTAGTTGAAACTTTCTTATAACCTTTAGCTTTTGGCAAACGGAGCTGACCTTAGACTGCTAGTATGAAGATAAACTGAAAAATTTGCGAGATATCTTAAAAGCTATTAAAACAATATAAATTGTTGTAAATTTATAAGTTCTTATGATTGAGAAACACTGCCTTATTAAAACAAATGCAGCGAACAAATCTGTGTTGCATCGAGCATTTGGTGAAATAATCATTGGTTCATTTCTGCTGCTAATAACATTCTCTTTTCTCTAAATTTTACCGTGGGAATTCATAATTTGTATGTCTTTTGATCTATATTAGTATTCAGTAACTCTATGTTTGATATTTTTAAGTGCAAGTGCAGTAGAAATAAATTATACTTGCTTTTTGAAATGCTTATCAAGCACTGTATCGCTCTTAAGCCATCTCTAGCTTGTAAAAGAAAGAAAAACAATTCTGAAATTTTTCTGTGGATGTCTCATTCTGAGTATAGCTTTGCTTCCTATTTGTCTTGTGTTTTCCCAAGTCCACAGTAAATATGAAGATTTAACTTATTTTAGAGCCAAAGTCCACAGGCTCGAAGCATGATGTTTCAGTATAATTAAAACTGGCTTTTGAATTATAGAACGCACTAACTACAATTTGGCACAATTCTTCATAGACGGATTAACTATACCCAGGAGACTAATTACTTTTCCCATTTTGATGTTTTAAAATTGTAGAGGGGATTCTGCATCTTGGGGTAATTAAGCAATTGTTTATTTTTGAGGATTAACCCAAATGACTTATGTTAGAGGCCTATACCCTTGGAAAATATCACTGCTTTGCTTCATAAGCAAAGATACTAAAATTTTCTCCTCTTTTTTATTTTAAAGATGAGATTAAGTTACCTCAAAAATTAGGGATTTATTAGTTGTGGCCCATTTTTAATTTGAAAAGAAATGCTATAGAAACGTCCAGTTTAAATAGGGATATTGGCCTAAATGTAAATAAGTCAACTATAAAATTTCTTTGCATTAAGGCCATTTGAAACACAATATGCACTTTCCTATGCAAAATAAAGAGCTACCAAACTTAAATTTTAAACTAATTCATATAATTTGGACATTTCTATGATTTACTTCCATGAAAAGGATATATATTGATAAAATACAATACCTTTGTTTGATATAATCTTTTGAATCTTGCTTGCGTTCTTTAAAATTGCCCATGTGTATTTCTCACTTTGCACTCCCTTGAGAGGTGGATCATCTCAACAAGATGCTAAACATGTATTTATATTCTAACTGTAATAATACTGTAGTGACATTTTTCAACAGCTTATCTTCAAAGAGCTCAAAGGCTGTAGATAATATGTTATCACACTCGTCACAACATTCTTGTGAATTCTGATGCTTTCTTTTCTTTTCTTTTTGTTTGAATTAAATAACTCCAGGATAGGGTGTTAAAAATGAATATATTTCATATTGGAAGCATTACGAAGAGCACAGCTTATTATTTTCTTAAATTCTTAAAAAGAAATTTGCACGTTTTAAGGTTTATGAAAAGTTTTACAGAAATATAACTGGAAAAGGTATTTAATTAATCTAAATCTACCACTCCTAGAAAGCAGGATAATCTTTTTACATATTCCGTATAGAATGTCATTCAGTTGTACTTAAATTCTCGTATCAAGAAACAATTTCTTCCAGTATTAAGTAGCTCTACTTGCTTAAAATCTCTTTTTTATATTGAGAGCTAAAATCTGTCTATATGCACATATTACCTTTTGGCCCCCATTTCTTACTATAGAACAACATATAGCTGTCTGACTACAATCCCGGGACCGTACTTGAGCAGGATTGAGGCATTTCATTTAATGGAGTCTAGAGCTTATTTTTTAGAGCTTAATGGCAGGGTATGACCTGAGGAGGCCTCAGATTTACAGTCCCCGGACTTTCTATAGTCTATGAACAGACAGTATTTTTTTGAGAATGGGAGAGGTTTCGAAGAAGGAATGTTATATTAAGTGAATAAATTGCGTGAGAAAGAGCCTGTATGTAACAAAAGGCTTGAATAATAACCTAGGAAAAAGAGAATGAGAACCTGAACTAGTATACAAAGTAAAGTTTGAGAGAAGAGGAAGGGCTGGGGAGTTTTTAGTTAGTTTGGAAGGTTAGGTGACTCACTATTTGTGGAGCAAAAAAATATTCAAAATGACTGATATTTTGATCCTGACTGACAGCAAGAATTATAACGATATCAAAGGAAGTAGTCCATTTAGTCAATATTTACTGAAAACTCATCATGTAAAAAATTAATATCACCCCCCTGCTTAAACATTTCAAATGCTTGCTCACCACAAATAGACTAAAAAACAAATTTCTTACCGTGGCCTGCAAGTTCTTCATAATAAAGACTACCCTTTTCTATATTTTTGATGTCCTCTTCTACCATTCCAGGCTATGTTTACTGTTTTCCATTCTTACAAGCCTTAGGTCTCTTCTTTATACAGATGACAGCAAGCTTGGTACTATATGTACTGCACCCTATGCTGAAACACTCATTCCTGAGATCTCAATGGTTATTCTAGTAACAGGTTAAGCATCATCTCCTTAGAGAAGACTGCACTGACCACCCATGTTTTTAACTTGCTTTGAATAATTCCTTAGCTTTTTTTTCTTTATATTTTCCTTTCTTTTTATTAAAAACAAGCTTTTATGCTACATTCTAATTTTTAACTCTTACTGATATTTTTTACAACTATCTTTTATTTCAGGAGGCTGTCCTCCCAAAACCTTTCATCTTTGTGCCTGAATCTCAGTCAGTTGCTTTATTGGGCTAGTTCTCTCTCTGGATTTCTCTGGATTGCTTTATAGTCAGTATTTTTTGTTTTTTTTTTTAAGCCTCCCAGGCTTCCTCTTTCTTGATTGCCTAAATGCTGTAGAAAAGAAACTGCAAAAGGAATAATGGCTCAAACATATTACAGTTTTATTTCTTGGATACATACTAACACTAAGAGAATGAAAGGTTGGTGAGAAGCTCTCCTTATATCCTCTTTCAGGGATCTAGATTGATGACTGCTATGAGATCTTCTACACATGATTTTTCAGATGCTAACTACATTAGGGTTAGTCTACTTCTCCATGACTAGGAGCCAGAATTCCAAGAATACTATCTTAGACCATAGCTGTCATCTTCTCTGGTAGTTACTTTTTTTGTTTGTTTTCGAGTTACGTTGTTTAATCTTTGTCTCTGCATCTACTCTTGCTCAAAATACAATCTACTGCCACCATTTCTCTTCATTCAGATTGAGTGTGCATTGTTGCAGAGCTTTCTAACCTGAGTGCCCTTGTATATTCTACATTAAAAAAAAATTTTTTTTTTTAATTTAGGTGAAAATCAGTATACCCACCCCTCACTTATCAACATTGTCTTAGTCATCTAGTGCTGCTATAACAGAAATACAACAAGTGGATGGTTTTAACAAAAAGAAGTTTATTTTCTCACAGTGAAGTAGACTAAAGGTCCAAATTCAGGGTGTCAGCTCCAGGGGAATGCTTTCTATCTCTGTCAGCTCTGGAAGAAGGTCTTTTTCTTCAATCTTCCCTTGGACTAGGGGCTTCTCTGTGCAGGAACTCCGAGGCTAAAAGACATGCTCTGCTCTTGGTGTTGCTTTTTTGGCGATATGAAGTCCTCAGTTCTCTGCTTGTTTCCCTTTCCTTTTATCTTTTGAGAGATAAAAGGTAGTATAGGTCACACCCCAGGGAGACTACCTTTACATTGGATCAGGAAAGTGACCTTCGTAAGGGTGGTATCACAATCTCACCCTAATCCTCTCAACATAAAATTACAATCACAAAATGGAGGACAACCACACAATATTGGGAATCATGGCCTAACCAAGTTGATACACACATTTTTTGGGGGGACATAATTCAGTCCATGACAAGCTCAATATCATCAATCAGAACAAGGCTAGGGGGTGACTGTGGAACAGAACATCAATTGCTCATAAGAAAGTTCAAGCTGAAACTGAAGAAAATCAGAGCAAGTCCACGAGAGTCAAAATATGACCTTGGGTATACCCCACCTGAATTTAGAGATCATCTCAAGAATAGATTTGACACATTGAACACTAATGACTGAAGATCAGACAAGTTGTGGAATGAAATCAAGAACATCATACATGAAGAAAGCAAGAGGTCATTGAAAAAACAAGAAAGAAAGAAAAGACCAAGACGGATGTCAGAGGAGACTCTGAAACTTGCCCTCAAATGTCTAGCAGCTAAAGCAAAAGGAAGAAATGATAAAGTAAAAGAACTGAACAGAAGATTTCAAAAGGCAGCACAAGAAGACAAAGTAAAGTATTATAATGACATGTGCAAAGGGCTGGAGATAGAAAACAAAAAAGGAAGAACATGCTTGGTATTTCTTAAGCTGAAAGAACTGAAGAAAAAAAATTCAAGCCTTGAGTTGCAATAGTGAAGGATTCTATGGGGAAAATATTAAACCACCCAGGAAGCATCAAAAGAAGATGGAAGGAATACACAGAGTCATTATATCAAAAAGAATTAGTTGACATTCAACCATTTCAAGAGGTAGTATATGATCAGCAAACAATGGCACTGAAGGAAGAAGTTCAAGCTTCACTGAAGGCATTGGCAAAAACCAAGGCTCCAGGAATTGATGGAATGCCAATTGAGATGTTTCAAGAAACGGATGCAGCAATGGAAGTGCTCGCTCATCTATGACAAGAAATATGGAAGATAGCTTCCTGGTCAACTGACTGGAAGAGATCTACATTTATGCCTATTCCCAAGAAAGGTGATCCAACCGAATGCAGAAATTATCCAACAATATCATTAACATCACATGCAAGCAAAATTTTGCTGAAGATCATTCAAAAGCAGCTGCAGCAGTATATCAACAGGGTACTGCCAGAAATTCAGGCTGGATTCAGAAGAGGATCTGAAACCAGGGATATCATTGCTGGTGTCAGATGGATCCTGGCTGAAAGCAGAGAATACCAGGAGGATGTTTACCTGTGTTTTATTAACTTTGCAAAAGCACTTGACTGCGTGGATAATAGCAAATCATGGATAACATTGGGAAGAATGGAAATTCCAGAACACTTAATCGTGCTCATGAGGACATAGATTAAGTGGCAGCTGTTCAGACAGAACAAGGAAATACTGAGTGGTTTAAGTCAGGAAGCTGTGTGTCAAGGTTGTATCCTTTCACCATATCTGTTCACTCCGTATGCCGAGCAAATAATCTGAGAAGCTGGACTATATGAAGAAGAACGGGTCATCAGGATTGGAGGAAGACTCATTAACAACCTGCTTTATGCAGATGACACAACCTTGCTTACTGAAAGTGAAGGGGACTTGAAGCACTTACTAATGAAGATCAAAGATCACAGCCTTCAGCATGGATTACACCTCAACATAAAGAAAACAAAACTCCTCACAACTGGACCAATAAGCTACATCATGATAAATGAGAAAAGATTGAAGTTGTCAAGGATTTCATTTTACTTCGACCCACAACCAACAGCCATGGAATCAGCAGTCAAGAAACCAACAGACACATTGCATTGGGCAAATCTGCTGCAAAGGACCTCCTTAAAGTGTTGAAAATCAAAGATGTCACCTTGAAGACTAAGGCTAAGATGCCTTGCACCTTACCCAAGACATGGTATTTTCAATCGCATCATATGTATGTGAAAGCTGGACAGTGAAGAAGGAAGACTGAAGACTTGAAGCCTTTGAATTGTGGTGTTGGCAAAGAATATCGAATATACCATGGACTGCCAAAAGAATGAACAAATTTGTCTTGGAAGAGGTACAGCCAGAATACTCCTTAGAAGCAAGGATGGCAAGACTGCATCTTACATACTTTGGACATGTTGTCAGGAGGGATCAGTCCCTGGAGAAGGACATCATGTTTGGTCAGCAGAAAAGAGGAAGATCCTCAGTGAGGTGGATTGACCCAGTGGCTGCAACAATGAGCTCAAGCATAATAACGATTTTAAGGATGGTGCAGGACCGGGCAGTGTCTCCTTCTGTTGTGCATAGGGTTGCTGTGAGTCAGAACCGACTGGATGGCACCTAACAACAACAACATTGTATTCTGTAAAAGGAACACTGGTGGCACAATGGTTAAATGCCTATGAAACCCTATGGGGCAGTCCCACTATGTCATATATGGTCTCTATAAGTCAGAATTGATTGACTTAACAGCACACAACAACACAACATTGAATTCTGTACCACATAAAAGCTGAGGGTCTCAGAGACTGGTGGAATGGCCTATTAAATGAAAAGCTGAGACTAAGGTTAGAAATGATGCCCTGCAAGAATGGGATATTATCCTCCAGAATGAAGGATACACCCTTAATCAACTATAATTATATGGTGCAGTGTCTTCAAAGGGAAAAACACAGAATTTGGGAGCCAAGGAATTGGTTCTTCTCATTTCCACAACTCTGACCACTATGGGTTCAACACTCTTATTCCCAAGGAGGGAAATTTTCCACCAGGGGAAACAATAAGAGACCCATTGAACTTTGAGCTTTGGCTTTGAATGCCTTGTGTCACAATATAAGCAAACAAGAAAAGGAGTCGGTATCCCAGCGAGGGTGATTGACCCGATCATCGGGTGGAGGTAAGGCTGCTGTTACACAGTTGGGGAAAGAAGAATATGTTTGGTTCCTAGGTGATCCAGTGATCCATGTGAGTGACAATAAAAGGACAGTTCAACGCCCACAGCCTGCAAGGGGCACATAGAGCAGGAGCTCAGACCTCTCAGGGGTATAAGCAAGCCACCGGAAAAACAGAGTTACTATTTGAGGGCGAGGGGAACATAGAATATATAGTAGAGGGGAGAGTGAATGGGTATTAATTACATCCTTAACAACAGCTGCTTTGGTGGTGGCAATGATTTGTCCCATTAATTTTCTTCTTACAACTTTTCTTCAGGGAAAGAAGCCCACCAGAATCTTGAAGAGCTTCTCCCAGAGAACATGAGAAGAAGAACTGAAAGATACAACAGGCGGTCAGTAGAAGGTACTGTGTATGCCTCGTGAAGACTTCACAATTTCACCCAATCTAGTACTTTGTAAATTGTCATCCAATTTTATTTCATTTCAAACTTTGGTTCGGAGAGCAGAGAATATTTGTTCAATCTTAAATTCAGTAATGTTTAATATAAGTAATTGCTGTTAGAAAAAAAATTAAGACAATCTTGCAACATTTTTTAATTTCACAAAAGTAAAGCATATTACTGATATAATTCAGAAAGAAAATACAAAACCACTCAGAAGCTTATGACCTAGAGATAACCATCATCAACAACTCAATCTGTATCTTTCTAGTCTTTTTTTTTCAATAAGCATCTGTCTATTCAAATAGATTTTTTTTCCAACAAAATTTGGGTCGTATTATATATACAGAGTATAACAGGATTTTTTAAATCACATAACAGCGTATCATGTACATCTTTTTATGCCATTGAATATTCTTCTATGTAAATATTAAGGGTCTACAATATTCTATCGCTAAATATTTAAATTGTTTCCATTTTTCACTGTGAATGCCACTGCAATAAAATTCCTGGTAACTAATTCTGAGAACATGGCAATGATCATTTCCTAAGAATAAATACCTGGAAATGAACTTGTCAGCTCAAGAGGTAAGCATTTTTAAGGCCTTTGGTATATATTTCTGATTTACTGAAATTTGCTAACTTTGGAAATTGCACTGTTCACCCATTGCTCAAGTCAAAATTCTACATATAATACTTTTGTTCCTTGTGTTATGCTTTCCGTAGGATCTGTAGAAGTGGGTTTGCTGAATAAAAGAGTGCCTTCATTTGCCATTTTTTAATATAATTTTATTTATTTTGTTGTTGTCGAGAATATACACAGCAAAACATACACCAATTCAACAGTTTTTAAAGTACCATTCACTTACACTGATTATATTCTTTGAGTTCACAACAGTTCTCACCCTTTTGAGTTGTTCCTTTCCGTTAACATAAATTCACTGCCCCCTAAGGTTCCTATTTAATCTTTTGAATTATTTATTGTCAGTTTGATCCCATACAGAGAGTTCTTAAAAGAGCTTAATGCTCAAGGAAGACTTTCTTTTTTTTTTTACTAGTTAAACTAAACTATTCTTTGGTTTTAAGAAGACTTCAGGGGATATTTTTGGTTTAAAGATTATCTCAGGGCAATAGTTTCAGGATTTCGTCCAACTTCCATGGCTTCAGAAAGTCTGGGGTCCATGAGAATTTGAAATTTTGGTCTACATTTTCCCCCTTTTGATAAGGATTTTTCTATAGAATCTTTGATCAAAATGTTCATTAATAGTAGATGGGCAGCATCCAGTTCTTCTGGTGTCATGGCAAAAGAGGCAGTTTTTATGAAGGTAATTAGCCACACATTCCATATCCTCCTCTTATTCCTGACTCTTCATTTTCCTCTGTTGTTCCAGGTGAATAGAGACCAATTGTTGTACCTTGGATGGGCGCTTGCAAGCTTTTAAGACCCCAAGCACTATGCATCAAAGTAAGAGGTGGAACAGAGCACTAATCATCCCAACTAACTGGGGTGTTCTATGAAACCAGGACTTGAAAAGACATTTCAGCAAAGAGGATATTCAAATGGTCACTAAACACACGAAAAGATGCTCAGTGTCTTTAGCCATCAGACAGATGCAAATCAAAACAACTATGAGATACTATTTCACTCCTACTAGGATTGTTGCTGTTATCCATCCATTCCCACTCATAGCAACCTTATGTACAGCAGAATGAAGCACTGCCCTGTCCTGCACCATACTCACAATCGTTGTTATGCTTGAGCCCCTTGTTGCAACCACTGTGTCAATCCATCTCATTGACTGTCTTCCTCTTTTTTGTTCATCTTCTACCGAGCATGATATCTTTCTCCAGGGACTGATCCCTCTTATTGAGATGTTCACAATACTTGATACGTAGTCTTGCCATCCTTGCTTCTAAGCAGCATTCCGGTTGTACTGCTTCCAAGACAGATTTATTCGTTCTTTTGCCAGTCCATGGTATATTCAATATTCTTCACCAACACCACAATTCAAAGGCATCGATTCTTCTTAGATCTTCCTTATTTATCACCCAGCTTTCACATGCATATAAGGTGATTGAAAACACCATGACTTCGGTCAGGTGCACCTTAGCCTTCAAGGTGACATCTTTGTTTTCAACATTTTTCAAGAGATCATTTGCAGCAGATTTGCCCAATGCAAATGCATCTTTAGGTTTCTTGACTTTACCCACTAGGACAGCTAAGATGAAAACAAAACAAAACTGGAAACAGCAAATGTTAACAAGGATGTCGTGAAATTGGAACCCTTACCCACTGCTAGTGAGAATGCAAAATGGCACCACCATTGTGGAAAGCAGTGTGATGGTTCCTCAAAACACTGAAAACAGAACTACCATATGACTCAATAATTCCACTCCTAGATATACCCAAAAGACTTGAAAGCAGACTCAAACAGAGACCTGTACACCAATGTTCATTGTAGCACTCACTATTCACAAAAGCCAAAATGTGGAAATAATCTAAATGCCCATCAGCAGATGAATGGGTAAATAAAATGTGGTACGTACATACAACAGGATGCTACTCAGCCAGCAGGAGAAATGAAGTCTTGATACGTGCTACAACATGGATGGAGCCGGAAGACATTAGGTTGTGTGAATTAAGTCAATCACAAAAAGGCAAATATTACATGACCTCACTAATACAAAAAGACAAATGTATAAAGAACAAAGTTTATTGTTGGTTACCAGAGGCAGGGGAGAAAAGGGAAGGGTGAGTTAATGGTAATGGAAATATTGTGTCGATTATGGGTAGGGTTGCACGGCTGATTATTGTAATTGCTGTCAATAAATTGTACACCTGTAAAAAGTTAAATTGGCAAAATTTGTGTGATAGATATATTTACAACAATGACAAAAAAAAAAAAAAAAAAGTAGCCGCTGAGGCTGATTATGTACAACTAAAAATCTCATGGGATTTGGTTTCTTGGCTTGGAAGTTTAGGGTCATGGTTTCATGTTACAGACTTTTTTTGAAGGGCTGGAGAAAAGGCTGTAACCTGGGTCTGTGGCAAATGAGCCCCAGAATACCACCACAGAACTGGTCTGCCAAGGGAGCTGCCACTTCTAACACACTCAAGAAATTGGAGATTCAAATAGCTTCTGACCTACTGCTGCTTCCAGGATCACACCACATGATCTAGGGATCAAAAGTCTGTCATGAATATTTACTGCAGTTATATCAACAAAATGAATACCATATGTGCCATGTCCTCTTTTCCATCTAAATCACGCTCAAGACAAGTTTCACACAAGTGCACCTCATTTTTGAGAAATAGTGTGGTTTTTTCCAGAGTCTGCATCTAGGAATGCACACAAAAATAAGGACAGATGCTGAGATTTTAAGGTAATTTATCATATCCATCAGACAGGAAAGCTCCAGTTACCCCAACCAGATGAGAAAAAAGTGTTGTGAAAATGTGGGAGAGCCACAGTGGTCTATCTTCTCTTAGCGGATAGCTTCTCACCAAGAATAGTGCTGCTATTCTTTGTCTTTACAGAGTATTAGCTGGACAACTTCTGTCAAGGATGCCGCCTGCGATATGCCGTAAATTTCAATTAGGAACTACTACTTTCAACTTTTGTTTTTTTTCCTGAATGAGGATGTTTTAAAGAATTTAATTTAAAACCTTATAATATGAACACAGAAAAGATATCAACCCAGGTAATTCAAAGCTAGAACACTGCTTTGGTAACAGTGTCTACAGTAAAGTGAGTATGCTTGTTATGTTTATCACTATGCAACGAAACCTGTGTTTAATAGTTCTATCAAAATAGCTAAATCAATAGGTGTGTTAGACTTTATCATTTTGGTGGACAGAGTTTATATTTTTTCTTTTCTATTTTTTAAGAAAGGAATGTGAATTAACAGAGTGTGATATAAAAACAAGAACTAATGCCTTTTAGCTTTTCTATTCTTTATTGTTTTTATTTGGTGTTACTAAAAAATATAGAACATATTTTCTCTTCAGAAGATTTTATAATAATACCTTACAGAAAACATAGTGCTGGAAATAACGTGGGGTCAGCAAAGGTAATTAACTTCAGTTTCTTTGGAGGGATTTGAAATAAAATGGAAATAAAATTATTAGATTTCATGAGAATTCACTTACAAAATAGACATCTCTCTCTTGTGGTTTTCAGGATGAAATTAAGATTACGAAATTCTTGAGGTGAGAACATTGGTGACAGATCAATAAAACCAGTTATACTCTGTTTTCGACTTCCTCAGATTTGGGCTTTTGGTATCACATAATAGTGTTGATCAGCTGAAATACATAACAAGTATTATTAGTTTTATTTATTTTTTTTTATTTTATGTTATCAACAGTATTTCTTTGGTTCAATAAAATATTTATTGTTCTAAGGAACTTATAAAACATGTAGAAATATTTCCCAAAAGCTTCTTTATTGTACAAACAGAGAAGAGAATAAATAGAGACAGGAATACATAATCCCTGGAAAAGAAGAAAAACAAATACGTACAGTTTATCTTCTTTCACGTTTACATACTAGTATTCACTTTTGTTAATGTCAGTTATCTCCAGTAACAAAATGATGCCCATAACAGAGGGCTTTATACTTGGTGTATGAAGCAAGATGTCGTTAAGCATTTGTTCCTTAGTCTACTGTACTGAAAGCTTCGGGGAGGTTAGCAGATGTTCCTTTCACAAAACAAATACTGGGTTTTGCTTTATTGGTGGTAGTGTTATTGCCAGCAACCACAGTAAAAGCTCTTTGGAAAATACAATTTATCTCTTTCCCAGTAGTTTTTTTTAAAAAACAGGAATATGCTGTGAGATTTGTCTTGTTTAAATAGGTATAAGAGAAGGAAACTTTCACCTTAGAGGCCCCAATATTAAAATATCTTCTCTAATATCGCTTAAATTTAATCCAGGATAATTCATGACCCATAACGAACAGGAAAGAAAAGGACAGGCAGGGCTCTTTCCATAGATGGTATGAAGAATTTTCTTTCTAACAATCGTATTCTATACCACCACCAACTAAGTTATAATTCTGAAATATTCAGGAGCTGGTATGTGTTTCAAAAATTTTAAGTTATTTACATTTTATGTGTAAGATGGACTATCTAGATTTCTATCAAGAAGCCAGAAAAACTGATCTACAAGGGAAATGTAGACTGTAACAGAGGTGTGATAAAACAAATTTTGGGGGAGAAAGAAAAAATAATTAGGTAAATATAAGGTCATTTGTTTTGAACTATTTCCCATTAAAACAAAACTCTGATTCAAACAATGTAAAAATTAGGAGTGGGACAAAGTAAATAAGAATCTCTTCTGTCTCTCAGATTATATTATCAGTCTTCTGTATGGTTCAGCATTATGTTTGGTAAAGTAGTGGGTCAACAAAAATGAGGGAAACCCTCCTCAATGGGATAAATTGACACAATAGCCATAGCAATGGGCTTACACACACCAGTCATCATGAAGATGGCTCAGGAACAGACAACGTTTTGTTCTTTTATGCGTAAGGTCACCACGAGTCGCAGTTGACTGGACAGTCAACAACAACAACAACAACAATATGGTTTAGCATTAACATAACTGACACTATTAACTCCATAAACGCGGCATCTTTCTTTGGATTGTCTTTCTTTTCCCACAACTTGCATGAGCTATGAGTGAGCCTGGTAAGAATGGCAGTATTATTAACAAATAGTTAAATGAGGTGCAAGAGCTGGTTTTGTTAAAAAGTAGCAAAAGAGCAAGAATGTGGAGTCAGAAGACCTGCACATGTCTTTGCACGTGCACCCACATCATTCCTAGTTCTTATTGAGTAGACTGACACTGGTGTTTTCTTTGTATTATATCGCACAGTTTGGTCCACATTTGTAATGAGTGGAATCACTAAGTATTAGAAGGGTGGAGTGCATGGGTATGGCTCTTTCTTTTCTCCCTTCCACAGCATGACATAATAACGTCCAGGGATTATTCCTCCAAGGAAAGAGGTTAAAATCTCTCCCAGTCCCACCGAGTTATCCTACTCAGCATTAGGGAGTGGTGGTAATGTTGGTGCCATGTTCTTTCAACCTCTGGCGCTATATCTTTGATTCTATTCCTCCCACACTGGATGAGCATGGAATGCTTTGTAATAACATCCAAACTTGGGCGTTATGGTAAAGGATGGAAAAGACAGAGCAAACCTCATGGCCTGTTTGAGCTTGAAACTATTTAAGGTTAAAATATTATAGAACAAATTACATAGTAGAGTAAGGCTCACTAATGTTCCCTGCATTGACTAAAAAGCCTCCAGTCTGAGATAGTAATAGGGAACCATTTGCCTCTCATTGAGAGCAATTGCAATCTCTGTAAAAAAAAAAAAAAAAGAAAAAGTATATATATATACTTCTTAGGATCATATGGGGAGGGATGATTGTAAGCTGAAGTACAACATTCAGAAATTCCTGATTTTTCTGGGCCTTATTTTTTTTCCTTTTTTTAATGTATAACAACCTCACATATTTACCTCTTATTCTTACACTGAGAACTAGAGAGTGTTATTTTAAACCCTCTCCTCTTTATTCCTACATAGAGCTTTTAGAGAATCTTGGATCTTAGGTAGCAGTGAGATAGATAGTAAAAGAAACATAACAGAAGATTATAGGAAAGAGGTAATAAAAAGTCCCCTTTATAAAGGATCAAAGGACGAAAACATGGTCTTAAAGATTTATTGGAAAACAATTATTTAGGCACTTGCAAACTATAAGTTGTCTTCCAAAATATAAATCTAGATCTGATGCTTAATCAATATTGGAAAGTCACTTTTAAGATGTCAAACATTCAGGATTTCATTTCAAAATGAACTTTTTAAAATGAAGACCTTATTTTATTTTTTTCACTCTCTGTATGACTGAATACTCTGATGTTTTGGTCCTACAAGGCAGTAGCAAAATGCTGTCTACCCATACCTTCGGCTTTCTCTCCAGAGCACACTTCCTTTTTTTTTTTGTCTAAAAAGAAATATATTTTGCTTCTTATTCTTTTTTTTTTTAAATTGTACTTTAGATGAAGGTTTACAGAACAAACTAGCTTCTCATTAAACAATGAGTACACATATTGTTTTGTGACATTAATTACCAACACAATGACATGTCAGCACTCCCCTTCTCAACCTTGGGTTCCCTGTTACCAGCTTTCCTGTCTCCTTCTGTCTTCTAGTTCGTGCCCCTGGGCTGGTGTGCCCCTTTAGTCTTGTTTTGTTTTATGGGCCTGTCTAATCTTTGGCTGAAGGGTGAATCTCAGGAGTGACTTCATTAGTGAGGTAAAAGGGTGTCTGGAGGCCATACTCTCAGAGTTTCTTCAGTCTCTGTCAGGCCAGTAAGTCTGGCGGGTTTTTTTTTTTGTGTGTGTGTGTGTGAGTTAGAATTTTGTTCTACATTTTTGTCCAGCTCTGTCCAGGACCGTCTATCGTGATCCTTGTCAGAGTAGTGGTGGTAGCCAGTGGACTCAGTCTAGTGGAGGCTGTGGTAGATGTGGTCCATTAGTGCTTTGAACTAATCTTTCCCTTGTATCTTTAGTTTTCTTCATTCTTCCTTGTTCCTGAAGGGATGAGACCAGTGGAGTATCGTAGATGGCCACTCACTGGCTTTTAAGACCCCAGACGCTACTCACCAAAGTAGAATGTAGAACATTTTCTTTATAAACTATGTTATGCCAATTGTGCTAGATATTCCCCAAGACCATGGTCTCCATAGCCATCAGCCCAGCAATTCGGTCCCTCAGGGAGTTTGAATGTGTCTATGGAGCTTCCAGAACCTTGCCTTGTACAAGTTGTGCTAGCTTCCCCAGTATTGTGTAGTGTCTCACCCTTTACCATATTTACCACTTAACTATTGTCTATTTAGTGTTTTTCCATCCCCACCCATCCCCTCCCTCGTAACCTTCAAAGATTTTTTCTTTTTCTGTGTAAGCCTTTTCATGAGTTTTTATAGTAGCAGTCTCATACAATATGTGTCCTTTCGTGATTGACTTATTTCACTTACCATAGTGCCCTTGAGACTCATCCATGTTGTGAGATGCTTCACAGATTCATCATTGTTCTTTATTGTTGCATAGTACTCCACAGTGCGTATGCACCATAGTTTATTTATTCATTCATCTGTTGATAGGCATCTAGGATGTTTCCATTTTTTGCTATTGTGAACAATGTTGCAATGAACATGGGTGTGCATATGTCTATTCCTGTGATGGCTCTTATATCTCTAGGGTATATTCCTAGGAGTGGGATTGCTGAATCATATAGTATTTCTATTTCTATCTTTTTAAGGAAGTGCCATATCATTTTCCAAAATGGTTGTACCATTTTGCATTCTCATCAGCAGTGCTTCAGTGTTCCAATATCCCTGCAGTAAATTTGTTTTCTGTTTTTTTTTTTGATTCATGCAAGTAATGTCAGGGTGAGATGGTATCTCTTTCTGGTTTTGATTTGCATTTCTTAATGCCTAGTGATCATGAGCATTTCTTCATGTGTCTGTTAGCCTGCTGAATGTCTTCTTTGAGGTAGTGTCTGTTCATTTCCTTTGCTCACTTTTTAATTGAATTATTTGTCCTTTTGTTGTAGAGGTGTTGGATTTTCCTGTAGATTTTAGAGATTAGATCTTTGTCAGATTTGTTATAGCCAAAATATCTTTCTCAGTCTGTACATTCTCTTTTTACTGTTTTGGTGAAGTCTTTTGATGGGCATAAGTGTTTAATTTTCAGAAGATCCCAGTTATCTAGTTTATCTTCTGAAGTTTGAGTGTTGTTAGTCATGGTTTATATTCTGTTAATGCAGTGTATTAGAGCCTCTAACGTTGATCCTATGTTTTCTTCTATGATCTCTATAGTTTTGGGTTTTATATTTAGGTCTTTGGTCCGTTTTTCCATTTTGAATTAGCTTTTGTGTAGAGTGTGAGGTATGGGTTCTTTTTCATTTTTTTTGGAGATGGACATCCAGTTTTGCCAGTACCACTTGTTGAAAAGACTGTCGTTTCCCTATTTGATGGACTTTGGGCCCTTGTCAAAGATCAGGTAACTGTAGCTTGATGGATTTACATGTGGGTACACAATTCTGTTCCATTGGTCAATGTATCTGTCATTGTACCAGTACCAGGTTGTTTTGACTACTTCACTGTGTAGTAAGTTTTGAGATCAGGTAGCGTGAGTCTTTCTGCTTTGTTCTTCCATTTTAATAGTGCTTTACTTTTCCAAGACCTCTTTCTTTTCCATATAAATTTAATTATTAGTTTTTCCATTTCTTTAAAGAATGCTGCTGGTATTTTTGGATTGAGATTTCATTGTATTAGTAGATTGCTTTGGGTAGAATTGACATTTTCACCATGTTGAGTCTACCTATCCATGAGCGTGGTATGTTTTTTCATTTATGTAGTTCTGTTTTGGTTTCTTGCAGTAGTGTTTTGTAGTTTTCTTTGTATAGGTCTTTCACATTCCTGATTAAATTTATTCCTAAGTGTTTTATTTTTTTAAGGGCTATTATAAGTGGTATTGTTTTCCTGATTTCATTTTCATCTTTCCCTTTGTTGGTGTATAGGAATCCAACTGTTTATTTTGTATCCTGCTACTCTGCTGAATCTTTCTATTACTTTTAATAGTTTTCTCACGGAGTCTTTTGGGTTTTCTGTGTGTAGCATCATATCATCCACAGAGAGGGATAGTTTTACTCCTTCATTACCAATTTGGGTGCCCTTTATTTATATTATTTATTTTATTAACTAAAGCGAAAGGCCAATAGGTTAAAGTTCAGAAGATGACTTACAAGAATATCAAAAGTAGAGTGCCTTTACTCTGTTCTGAAGACATAAATCATAGAACTCACATGCATGTTTTTGTGAAAAACTTTGAACAACTTGGAAAAATGCAAGTCGTCATATTCAAACTCTATTATGATGTAGTTTTGATGACTTTCCCTGCTCTTCTAGTAGGAAGAGCTTCTAAAACAAATGTGATACTGTGTACCAACTCAGCATGATTTTGTGCTATGAAGTGATAGCTTATGCCTAAATATCTCTTTCCTCTTCTGCAGTTCCCAGATCCAGTTGCCCAAATCTGTCTATTCTATCTCAGAACAGTCTTCTATTCCTTTTAGTTTCCAATACCAGTATTTTATTACATTTTGCCTGGACCACTACAGAAGACATTTTTATTCTCTAACTCTAGTTCCAACATGCTACCTTCAGAGTTGTCTTACAGGAACACAATTTTAATTTTTTTTTTTGGGGGGGAGGGTTTGGTGACTATAGAGCCAGCAAGCAGAATAGAAGGAAGGAATAGACCAAGGCATATCAGGAACTGTGGGTCAAAAAGATTTGGTGACTAATTGGATCTAGGAGTTAAAGTATTCAAATGAAGAGAAGATTGGTTAAGCATATAATTAATACAGGCAAGTCTGAAGCAAAAGTTGTTTTAAGAATGGGGGAGATGATATTAAATATATGGTGAGAGCAGAATCCAAAATGCATCTACCTAGTAGGCATTTGGAAAACTATGGTGGAATCCGGGAATCAGGTTCTATAAATAGTAATATGGAAATCATCTGCATGTGCAGTTTATCATTGGCAAGTATAATAATGCCAGTTTTAAAATTGTACATGGAGATTCACTGAGAGAAGAACCAGTTTTTTTTTGACATGATAAAATGATCCCTGAAACATCTTTTCTATTCCCATTTTCAATTAGATAAACAATGTTGCTATAAATATAACTCCTCACATATTTAGTTGTTGTTAGGTGCCTTTGGGTTGATTCTGACTCATAGTGACCCTATGCACAACAGAACTGAACACTGCCTGGTCTTGTGCCATCCTCACAATCATTGCTATTCTTGTGCCTGTTGTTGCAGCCAACTGACCTTCTACTTTACCAAGCCACATATTTAGAGCACTGCTTATTTCTTTATTTGTTTTTGGTGAACATAGAAGAGGATTGAAAATGAGAATTAAAGTGTGAATATTTTTTATGCTCCTGGAAAAGTGAGAAAGCCCATTGAACACTTCTGCTGTAGTTAAAGTGATGGGCTACTAACCGAAAGGTCATTGGTTTGAGCCCACCAGATGCTCTGGGGGAGAAAGATGTGGCAGTCTGTTTCTGTAAAGATTACAGCCTTGAAAACCTTATGGGATAGTTCTACTCTGTCCTGTGAGTCAGAATCAATTCAGTGGCAATGGATTTGGTTTGGCTGTAGCCATTTGACCAGATGGAGAAAATTTCTGAATTTCTGCTATGGACCAAACTGATAAATGGGGTGGGACTGTATGCACGGTGGGACTATTTGTTTCCCAGATAAATGAATGGCATATTGACTTAAATGATATTCGAACAACCTAAAGTAGTTAAAGGAACTTTTTAGGATGTTGAACACTGCAATATTTATTCTGTATCAGCTGAACTCGAATTGTTTTAAGAGGCGGTGAACCCTAAGGACCACTCATAATTATCACAGAAGTAGCGCCACAAAGCCACACAACAGACTGTACCCCTTATTTGCTCATTCTCTAAATTAAATTTAAAAGGTAGGGGAATTTCTATAAAGGCATTGAATCCCTGGCCACACTAAATAAAAATTGCATGAACATAGTATGGAAAACTGAATCCCTATGTATTAGTGAGATATCTGTGGTGGAATGCAGAATGAATTCTCCATGGACCAAATCAATTATCATCTACTGTGAGTTTTGATTTTAAATAACTTATTTGACTAAGAGTCCTGGTTAAGAAAGATGGGTTCATTAAGAAAACTATAAAATAAATTAAGGTAGCAGATTCTACTAGATGGAAATGTCTACAAGATTCACTCTGCTTTAATGAAAATATTTTCTATTTGACAGCTCAGTTCCAGCAGACAATGATAATCTTATAGATAGAGAAGAAATAAATATGGGTGTAGGTTTACATCTGTTTTCTAATAATTCCTAATAGAAAGGTTTTTTTGCTTTACAGTAATGGCCTTGGTCATCAAGAAAAGCATGTTTTTCTCAGCATTCCTACTGAAGAAGAAAAATTGTTTTCTGATAATGTATAAATTTAACTTTGGTCAACATAAATGAAGGTTAAAAAATATGATTAGCATGTCTACTCACTTTCCCTTCTTTCTACAGAAATATTTCTTCTTGAAATTATAGATGGATGGAGTAAACTATAAAGTCTAAAATAATAATAGTGGAACAGTATGAATGTTGACTGAAGTGTATGTCCTCTGTAGCAGGGTGCTTGGGGTGTCACTGTCAGCTGATTCCTTCATAATAATATCAGAGGACACTGTTAAGGATTTCAGTGTTTAATTCTTCCTGAAAATGGTATGAGGGAAATGTTGACACAAAACTGGCTAGACTGTTTAGCAAAGTCTCGTGTCAGAAAAAGGTCAGCTTTTTAGATCATGTTTTCTTTCCCATGTCAGGGGCAGGAGAACAGGGAAGCAAAGAGTTTCCTTTTGAATGGTGAGAAAAGCTGCAACGTTTTATTTTCATAAATTGTCTGACCTAAAACTACCACAAATTCCCATTCAGAAAATACAAATTACATACTGCCTCTTCCACTTAAGCTGTTCAAGAAAATCCAAAAAAATAGCAGTTCTCCTGCTGAGTGAAAAAATCCCTAGGTGACTGTTCAAGAAAATTCTGGAGGCAGAGATAATCTTCCTCTGTAGAATCCATCAGCAAAAGAAAAACAGAGCAATGTCAGAAAGAGCAAACAACACCTTTGAAAATATATATGGGCAGCATTAGAGCTGCAGTGCTTGTCTTAGTGGTTATAATTACATGGTTAAGAGAGAGATGGCTGTGGATCATATTATCAATTTGAACCCCTGTTCTACAGTTTATCAGCTGTGGGAACTGCGACAAGTTAATTAGCTTGTTTGTGCATCAATTTCCTTATCTGTAAAGTGAAAATAATAATACCTACTTCTTAGGTTTGTGGGGGGGATTAAGTAAGTTAACACATACCACGTACTTTAAAAAACCCAAAACCTGTTGTTCTTGAGTCAGTTCCAACTCACAGTGACCCTATAGGGCAGAGTAGAACTATCCTACAGAGTTTCCAAGGAGCAGCTGGTGGATTTGAACTGCCAGCCATTTGGTTAGCAGTTGAGCTCTTAACCACTGTGCCACATAAAATGCTTAAGATAATTAATATTTGGCACATAGTTGGTGCCTTACATAATTATTATAATCATTATTACCATTGTTGTTATTCAGGGTCTGATAAGTCATTACATATAATGAGCCCATCAAGGAGAGAGCTAGAGAGAAATCCATTGCTATATTTTCTCAAAATCAGGGGAAAAGAGATATTGCCCCCCACTCACAGTGAGTGTACTAGTTGCATTGATAAACTAATAGAAGTGTATTTTATATTGTAGCATTATTGAAATATGAAAAAGTAAACATAACTATTCCAAAATTTCTTAGAAAAGAAGCTTCCTAAGGACACATGTACTGAAGGCTGTTGAGTTCACAAACTGGTAGTCACAGAAAGGTGAAATATAATCCATGTGCACTATGTGAAAACAAAACAAAAACAGAGTATGATTTTACAGCCCAATTAATTGGCCTTAAATAGTGTCATCTCACTAGGCATATGGTATTGGGCAATATGGTCATATACAAAATTCCTGGGTGTCATAGGAAACTCTGGTGGCATAGTGGTTAAGAGTTCAACTGCTAACCAAAAGGTCAGCAGTCTGAATCCACCAGGCAGTCCTTGGAAACCCTATGGGGCAGTTCTACTCTGTCCTATAGGGTTGCTATGAGTTGGAATCGACTCCGCAGCAATGAGTTTTTGGTTTTTTGGTAGGTGCGGTAAATGATTTGCACTTGGCTGGTAACTGAAAAGTTGGTGGCTTAAACCCACCCAGTGGCACTGTGGAAGTCTTGGCGATCTGCTTCTGTAACGATTAGAGCCAAGAAAACCCTGTGGAGCAGTTGTACTATGTAACACATGCGGTAACGATGAGTCTGAATCTACTCAACAGCATAAGTCAACAATGATACAAGAAGGGATTTAATTAAGACAGTTGCCAACAACACAATAGGAATAATTGTGGAAATCATAAAATGCCAGTTTTTGATTTTATAAGGGAATATGTTTCTATCATTTAAGAGTCATATTTAATATGTAAAGGTATGCTGTGGAATTTGACAACCATAAAGTACATCTATATAGCAGTAGCAGCAACTCAGAACATTGGAAAGCTAACAATTTCTCTTGGATAAATGAGGAAGATTCTAATAGAGACAAATGGAGATATTATAACTGTATTTGAAAGTTTATATGGGTGTTTGTCTCATAACATTATGTTTCTGTATTTGAGTCCCTGATACGAAGTAAAAGCAACTTGAGTTAGCCTATAGGAGGAAAGTATTTCCCACACATACTCCTTATCCATTTTAGTCATTCATCTGTATAGTCACTATTGCAGTGAATTTCCAGCCTTCACGCATGGGAGTATGAATACAAAGCAACTGAAAGAAATGCTGATTTTTTCATCTTACAAAAAATGATTTTCACCCTTCATTTTAATTACTTATTATTTTAAATTTTTAACATAATAATTAAATCATGACACTGCTGGTATCTGAATACTGGTGGCATAGTTTCCAGCATCACAGCAACAGGCAAGTTCCCACAGTACGATAATTTGACAGACATGTAGGGGGACCCATGGAGGACAGGTTTCAGCTGAGCTTCCAGACTAAGACAGACTAGGAAGAAGGACCCGGCAGTCTACTTCTAAAAAGCATTAGCCAGTGAAAACCTTATGAAGAGCAGGGGAACATTGTCTGATATAGTGCTGGAAGATGAGCCCCTCAGGTTGGAAGGCACTCAGTAGATGACTGGGGAAGCACTACCTCCTCAAATAGAGTCAACCTTAATGACATGCATGGAGTAAAGCTTTCAGGATCTTCATTTGCTGATGTGGCACGACTCAAAATGAGAAGAAATAGCTGCAAACATCCATTAATAATCAGAACCTGGAATGTATGAACTGTGAATCTAGGAAAACTGGAAATTGTCAAAAATGAAATGGAACACATAAACATTGATATCCTAGGCATTAGTGAGGTGAAATGGACTGGCATTGGCCATTTTGAACCCGATGATCATATAGTCTACTATGCTGGGAATGACAAGTTGAAGAGGAATGGTGTTGCATTCATTGTAAAAAAAAAAGTTTCAAGATCTATCCTGAAGTACAACACTGTCAATGATAGAATAATATCCATACACCTACAAGGAAGACCAGTTAATATGACTATTATTCAAATTTGTGCACCATCCACTAGGGCCAAACATGAAGAAATAGATTTTTATCAGCTGTCGCAGTCTGAAATTGACCCAACATACAATCAAGATGCATTGATAATTACTGGTGATAGGAATGCAAAAGTTGGAAACAAAGAAGAAGGATCAGTAGTTGGAAAATACAGCCTTGGTGATAGAAACAATGCCGGAGATCGAATGATAGAATTTTGCAAGACCAACGACTTCTTCATTGCAAATACCTTCTTTCACCAACATAAACGGTGACTATACACATGGACCTCGCCAGATGGAACACACAGAAATCAAATTGACTACATCTGTGGAAAGAGACAATGGAAAAGCTCAGTATCATCAGTCAGAACAAGGCCAGGGGCCGACAGAACAAGGGGGTACTGATTGATTTAAAGTCAAGAAAGGTGTGCGTCAGGGTTGTATTCTTTCACCATACCTATTCAATCTGTATGCTGAGCAAATAAGCCGAGAAGCTGGACTATATGAAGAAGTACAGGGCATCAGGATTGGAGGAAGAATCATTAACAACCTGCATTATGCAGATGATACCACCTTGCTTGCTGAAAGTGAAGAGAACTTGAAGTACTTACTGATGAAGATCAAAGACCACAGCCTTCAGTATGGATTGCACCTCAACATAAAGAAAACAAAAATCCTCACAACTGGACCAGTGAGCAAAATTATGATAAGCAGAGAATAGATTGAAGCTGTCAAGGATTTCATTTTACCTGGATCCACAATCAACAGCCATGGAAGCAGCAGTCAAGAAATCAAAAGACGCATTGCATTGGGTAAATCTGCTGCAAAGGACCTCTTTAAAGTGTTGAAGAGCTAAGATGTCACCTTAAAGACTAAGGCATGCCTGGCCCAAGCCATGTCAATTGCATCATGTGCATGTGGAAGCTGGACAATGAATAAAGAAGACTGAAGAATTGACAACTTTGAATTGTGGTGTTGGAGAAGAATATTGAATATGCCATGGACTGCCAAAAGCACAAACAAATCTGTCTTAGAAGAAGTACAACCAGAATGCTCCTTAGAAGCAAGGATGGCGAGACCGCGTCTTACGTACTTTGGACATGTTGCCAGGAGGGATCAGTCCTTGGAAAAGGACATCATGCTTGGCAGAGTACAGCGTCAGCGGAAAAGAGGAAGACCCTCAACGAGGTGGACTGGCACTGTGGCTGCAACAATGAGCTCAAGCATAACAACGATTGTAAGGATGGCTCAGGACCAGGCAGTGTTTCGTTTTGTTGTGCATAGGGTCGCTGTGAGTCGGAACCGACTGGATGGCACCTAACAACAACAACAATTGAATTATCCATGTAAAATTTCAAATAAAACAGTATAGAGAAATGATTGAAAAGCCATTTAACTCTGTCTAATCGGGTTTCTCCTGCAAATGGTCAACACTGCTTACATTCGGACTGTATTCTTCCAAGAATTTATATATATATATATATATATATATATATATATATACACTTAAAGGAGCTCGTATTTTTCATAGTATTCTGGGCCTTTATTTTCTACTGTCACTGTATGTAGTCAGTTTGTTCATTCCAACACTTTCAGTTCTCATTCATTTTAACAATGGAGTAGTCTTTCACAGTACAGAGTTATCTTTATTTATCTCTTTCTTCGTACATGTTTATATTGTTAATAATGTTTTTGCTCTTGTAAATCGTGATTGAACTAATAATAATAATAAAAAAGGAAAACCTCACTGGCTGATAAACACATGCTAGATGCTCAGTATGGCAAATAATCATGGAAATGTAAGTTTAAAAATTCTGTATCATTTTACACACATCAGACTGGCAAAAAAAAAAAAATTCTACCTATACTAAATGTTGTTGAAGATGTGGAGGAATAGAAATCCACATATACTGTTGGTTGATGGGATGTTAGGACTTCTCTGGACAAATAGGGACCCTATTTGAGTCCTAAACCCCTCTTAAATCACTGCACCATCAGGGCTCCACAAATAGTAATACAAAGAAATTAGAAGATGTATATAACTTGCGATGTATTAATTATTTTCCCAGGTACATAGCAGCAATTCCTATGTACCCTGAGAAGCTCTCCTAAGATATGAGTATGTCTCAGCCTAGTGGGTATGTTGGAAATTTGTGCAGCATTGGTAGTTACCATAGCGATGGTATTACTTGTACGTAGTAGGCAGTGACAGGGAAACTAAACATCCAGGAAGGTACAGGATAACCCCACACCGCAAAGAATTGTTTTGTCCAAAATTACATTTTCTTTCAAATATCTTACCAGACACTCATCTAAGTGAAAAGCGGAGAGTAAAACTCCATTTTACATAAAATAAAAACTATTACTTTTGCATTTTTTAATATACCTTAAATTTTTTAAGTAAATTTCTTTTGTTTGGATATTCACGTGCCGTTCCCCATTTTGAAACTACCACCAACAGCCAAATGACCCTTAGTATGCAATCCCCAACACAGCCTTCTTATATCAATGTATATTTACATTTGTTGCCATCACAATAAATTTATACATAGGAGCAAGTATCTCCCTACTTCATTATGTCTTCAGGTGTAGTTTTGTCTATGTACATATTAAAATTCATGTTTTTTAAAAATTATTTTCCTTTTATTTATGTAGCTATTTTTTTCAAGATAGATATATAAGTTGTGGTTGTTTTTCATTGTTGTCAAGTCCATTTCAACTCATGGTGATCCCATGTGCTCAAAGTAGAACTGCTTCATAGGGCTTTCAAGGCTATGACCTTTAGACCATCCGAACTGTCTTATGGGATGCCTCTGGATGGGTTCATACCACCAACCTTTCAGTTAGTATTTGAACATTTTACTGTTTGTATCACCCAGGGGCTCCATGTACATATAGGTACATTATATTGTTGCTGTTGTTGTTGTGTGCCATTGAGTCATATTATTAAAAGAGAATAAATGATATGTGACAAAATAGTTGTTATGAAAAGGGACTGTTGTATTTGGGTTGGGAACCACTGCAATGTCAGAATTTTTACACACGTGTACATGGAATCATAACCATGCATGTTCATTATAGTATGACTAAAATTAGGAAATATCATAATATCTATTAGCAGGGAAATACATAACTTGTGGAAACCCTGGCAGCATAGTGGTTAAGTGCTATGGCTGCTAACCAAGAGGTTGGCAGTTCGAACCTGCCAGGCACTCCTTGGAAACCCTATTGGGCAGTTCTACTCTGTCCTATAGGGTCGCTATGAGTTGGAATCGACTCAGTGGCAGTGGGTTTGGTGTTTGGTTTTATATAATTTATGGTCTTTTAATATCAGAAACATTATATTGAATCAATCTAAGAGGTAAGTACCAACATGTATAACTCTCTAAACAATATGGACTGTAACATAAGCTGTACATTGTTATTATAGCATGGAATAGTTTATATGAAGTTTAAAACTTGCATAACTTTACTATGTATTACTTGGAGACGTATACTTATCTGATACAATATAAAAGCATTCAGAAATGGTAAACACTAAATAATGATATCTGTTTCTGCTTGATAAGCAGCAAAGAATAATGGGTTTGGAAATGCTTGTGCATAGGAGGCTAAAATTCAATCAGATACATTTTATTTCTTAAGCTAACCAATGGATATAGAAATATTATATAATTGCTTATACATTTTGGTTTGTATGTAGTGGTTAAGAGCTCAGCTGTTAACCAAAAGGTCAGCAGTTCAAATCCACCAGCCACTCCTTGGAAACTCTATGTAGGCAGTTCTATTCTGTACTATAGTGTCACTATGAGTCAGAATTGACTTGATGGCAATGGATATGAATTATTTTATAGTAACTTTAAAATATATAAAGGCAAGAAAAATATACTATGGTTCAATAAATACTATTCACTTTAGAACAAAGTAGTTTGAAAGGATTTATAGAAAATTAAATACAATAATGTAACTAAATGCCATGCTAGATGTATATTCTAAGTAACAAAGTTGAATGGATTCTTCCTCTTACATTCCAATAATTTTTCCAAACCATGCAATTTTAAAGTTTACCTTATATTTGGACCATACTTTTCTTGCACAATGGTTTTCTTTTAGTATTTTCAATTGACTCATTTTCTTGTTCAAAGAAGCATTTCCATTTTCTCCATATCATTAATATTTTCCAGGTTCTTAGTTACCCTATTTGTTAAATGGTTTCGCACATACTGAATTATTTCTAGGCTTGCTTCACAGCTGTCATGCTCCAATTGCTTTTTCTTTCTTTCTTTGTTTTTTATTTTTATTATACTTCCAGATTTAGGTCCACTAAATTTTGGATCCAATGTCTCACTCTTTTTTACATGTTTTTCTCTTATTACATCCGAAAGTTTTGTTGTTGCTTGCATGGGTATAAAATTCTGTGTTCAAAATAGTTTTCCCTAAAAACTCAAAGACAGTCCATTGCCTTTTAGCATCTAATACTGAAAACCTGTTTTCAATCTTTTTTTTTTCTTTCTTTTCAGCAGTTGTCTCAGTTCTTTGCTGCCTCATTATACCACCTGAGTGCTAACCACCTGATGCTCCGTGTTACTGCAAGAGCACAAGTATGTTTCAGTCAGAAATTTTTGGAGTTTTTGAAGTCTGAGACATTCCTTAAAGTTTGGGGAAAATTAAATAGCCAAATGACCAGCAGCTCTTGCACTTCTTCTCAGACACCAGGTCCTGAGCTGCTCCCTTCCCTGACCTGTGGTAGGCTGATCATAGCCCCAAGCTGGTCTCTGTGGTCCTAAGGTAAGCTGGGATCACGGCTGCAAGCTGGTCCCCATGGTCCTCAGGGCTGGGGGATCATGGCCATGAACTGGACCCCACGATCCTCAGGCCTGCTGTGATCCACAGATTACAAGGGCTTCCTTCCTCTTTGTGCTGGCTGCGATACAAGCTTGCTCTTTAGAAACCTATTCTCTCCCAAGAAGCCTCTTCGGGCTTCTTGAGCCTGAGAAGGACCCGGGTGGAGATGTTGTTGGCATAATCTTGGAGAAGAGTGTGGATATTAGGTGATATCCAGCCAGAATTTGACTCTATACTCTAATTTCCCTGAAAATATGGAAGCCAAAGATATTGGGGGTTAAAGTCTTTCAGATGCAGAACCACTCACGGCCCATATTTAAGGGAAAATGAGGTTGGGTATGAGCAAAAAACCCTGGGCAGGTGGTAACCAATGCTGCAGGACTTGGGCAGTAGTCTGGAGCCTGGGGAGGCTGAGCAAGGGTACTGAAGTCTGGTGCTGGAGGGTTGGAGAGGGGGACTTGGAGAAACCTTGATCCCTAGCATGGATCAGTAATCTCTCCCTTCTACACCAACAGTCTTCATTTTACATGGAAAAGAAGCAAGTAGGGGTGAGGGATGTGGGATTGGGGAGCACTGAGTCTTCCTCATCAGTGAAGAGAGATCATGATGAGAGCTCAGCCCTCAGCATAGCACAGGGTCTGCACATGGAAGACAGTGTTCCTGCCTGTGGGATCCTTGGTGAGTAGCCCTAAGCCAGGACCTTGCTTTTTTTTTTTTTCCTTTTTTTTTTTTATTGGGCTTTAGGTGAAAGTTTACAGCTTGAGTTAATTTCTCATACAAATATTTATACACATATTGATTTGTGACGTTAGTTGCAATCCCTAAAATGTGACAGCACACTCCCCCTTTCCAACCTGGGTTCCCTGTGTCCATTTAACCAATTCTTGTCCCTTCCTGCCTTCCCATCCTGCCTCTGGACAGGGAATACCCATTTGGTCTCGTGTATATGATTGAACTAAGAAGCACACTCCTCATGTGTATTATTTTTTGTTTTATAAAACCAAAACCAAACCTGTTGTCATCCAGTCAATTCTGATTCATAGCGACCCTATAGGACCAAGTAGAACTGCCCCATAGAGTTTTTAAGGAACACTGGGTAGATTTGAACTGCCGGCCTTTTGGTTAGCAGCCATAGCTCTTAACCACTACGCTGCCAGGGTTTTCAGACAGTCTTGTCTAATCTTTGTCTGAAGAGTGGGCTTCGGGAATGGTTTCGGGTCTGGATTAACAGAGCATCTGGAGGCCATATTTTCAGGGGTTCCTCCAGCCTCTGTCAGATCATTAAGTCTGGTCTTTTTAGGTGAATTTGAGTTCTGCTTCACACTTTTCTCCCACTCTGTGTAGGACTGTCTGTTGTGTTCCGTGTCAAGGTGATCATTAGTGGTAGTCAGGAACTGTCTAGTTCTTCTGGTCTTAGGCTGGTGGAGCCTCTGTTTTATGTGGTCCTTTTAGTCTCTTGGGCTAATATTTTCCTTGCGTCTATGGTTTTCTTCATTCTCCTTTGCTCCAAGTGGGATGGGACAAATTGATGCATCTTAGATGGCCACTTGCTAGCTTTTAAGACACTAGACACCACTCACCAAAGTAGATGCAGAACATTTTCTTAATAAACGTCGTTATGCCAATTGACCCAGATGTCCCCCAAAACTGTGGTCCCCAGGCCCAAGCCACAGCTACTCTGTCTCTGCAAGTGTTTGGATGTGCTCAGGAAACTTCTTAGCTTTTGCTTTGGTCCATTTGTGCTGATTTCCCCTCTATTGCGTGTTGTCCTTCCTTCCACTGAAGTTGATCTTTGTCTACTATCTAGTTAATGAATCCCCCCTCTCTCCCTCCCCACCCTCGTAACCATCAAAGAATGTTTTTTTCTGTGTTTAAAATTTTCTTGAGTTCTTATAATAGTAGTCTCATACAATATTTGTTCTTTTGTGACTAATTTCACTCAGCATAATGCCCTCCAGATTTTTCCATGTTGTGAAATGTTTCGTGATTTTGTCATTGCTCTTTATAGAATTCCATTGTGAGTATGTACCATACTTCGTTTATCCATTCCTCTGATAATGGGCACCTAGGTTGGGCACAATATTTTTGCTATTGTGATCAATGACACAATGAACATGGGTGTTCATATGCCTATTTGTGTGACAGTTCTTATTTCTTTAGTATATATTCCTAGGAGTGGAATTGCTGGATTGTATGGTATTTCTAGCTTTTTAAGGAAGTGCCAAATCACTTTCCAAAGTGGTTGTGTCATTTTACATTCCCACCAGCGGTGCATAAGTGTTCCAATCTCTCTACAACCTCTCTAACATTTATTATTTTGTGTTTTTTTGGATTAGTGCCAGCACTGTTGGGTGAGATGGTATCTCATTGTAGTTTTAATTTGCATTTCTGTAATGGCTAATAATTGTGAGCATTTCCTCATGTGTCTGTTAGCCACCTGAATATCTTCTTTGGCAAAGGGTCTGTTCATACCCTTTGCCCATTTTTTAAGTAAGTTATTTGTCTTTCTGTTGTTGAGGTGTTGCAGTATCTTGTACATTTTAGAGATTAGACCTTTGTGGGCTATGTCATAGCCAAGATTTTTTTCCCAGTCTGTAGGTTGTCTTTTGACTCTTTTGGTGAAGTCTTTCGATGAGCGTGTTTGATTTTTAGGAGCTCCTAGTTATCAAGTTTCTCTTCTGGTGTTTATGCATTGTTAGTCATGGTTCATATACTATTATTGCCATGTATTAGGGCTCCTATTGTTGTCCCTATTTTTTCTTCCACGATCTTTTTCATTTTAGATTTTATGTTTAGGTCTTTGATCCATTTTGGGTGAACTTTTGTGCATGGTGTGAGGTATGGATCCTGTTTCATTTTTTTACGGATGGGTATCCAGTTATGCAGAAACCCTTGTGGCGTAGTAGTTAAGTGCTACAGCTGCTAACCAAAGGGTTGGCAGTTCGAATCCTCCACGTGCTCCTTGGAAACTCTATGGGGCAGGTCTACTCTGTCCTATAGGGTCACTATAAGCCGGAATTGACTTGATGGCACTGGGTTTGGTTTTGGTTTTGGATCCAGTTATGCCAGTAGCATTTGTTAAAGAGACTGTCTTTTCCCCATTTAGTGGACTTTGAGCCTTTGTCAAATATCAAGCTGCACATAGGTGCATGAATTTACATCTGGGTTCTCAATTCTGTTCCATTGGTCTATGTATGTGTTGGACAGTACCAGGCTGTTTTGACTACCATGGTAGCATAATAGGTTCTAAAGTCAGGTAATGTGAGGCCTCCTACTTTGTTCTTCTTCTTCGGTAATATTTCAGTTATCCAGGGCCTCTTCCCTTTCTGTATGAAGTTGGTGATTTGTTTCTCCATCTTGTTAAAAAATGCTGATGAAATTTGGATCAGGGTTGCATTGTATTTGTAGATCGCTTTGTGTAGAATTGACATTTTCATAATGTTTAGCCTTCCTATCTATGAGCATGGTAAGTTTTTCTGCTTATATAGGTCTCTTTTGGTTTCTTCCAGTAGTGTCTTATAGTTCTCTTTGTATAGGTCTTTAACATCTCTAGCTAGATTTATTCCTAAGTACTTTATCTTCTTGTGGGCTACTGTAAATGGTATTGATTCGGTGATTTCCTTTTCGAAGTTTCCTTTCTTAGTGTAGAGAAATCCAGCTGATTTTTGTGTTTATCTCCTATCCTGATTCTTTGCTGAAATCGTCTATTAGTTCCAGTAGTTTTCTTGTGGATACTTTGGGGTTTTCTGTGTATGAGATCATGTCATCTTCAAATAGAGATGCTTTTACTTCTTCGTTCCCAATTTGGATGCCCTTTATTCCTTTTCCTTGCCTTCGTGCCCTGGCTAGGACCTCCAACACAATGTTGAATAAGAGTAGTGATAAAGGACACCCTAGTCTGGTTCCAGTTCTTAAGGCAAATGGTTTCAGTCTCTTTCCATTTAGAATGATGTTGGCTGTTGGCTTTGTATAAACGCCCTTTATTAGGTCATGGAATTTTCCTTTTATTCCTATTTTGCTGAGAGTTTTTATCAGACGCGGGTGTTGGACTTTGTCAGGTGAATCAATTGATAAGATCGTGTGGTTCTTACCTTTTATTTTTTTTACGTGATGCATTACATTGATTGATTTTCTAATGTTGAACCATCCCTGCATACCTGGTATGAATCTCATTTGGCCATGGTGAATTATTTTTTTGATATGTTGTTGAATTCTATTGGCTAGAATTTTGCCTAGGATTTTTGCGCCTATATTCATGAGGGGTATTGGTTTGTAATTTTCTTTTTTTGTGGTGTATTTACCTGGCTTTGGTGTCAGGGTTATGCTGGTTTCATAGAATGAGTTCTGAAGTATTCCTTTCTTTTCTATTCTGTGTAATACCTTTAGTAGAACTGGTGTTAACTCTTCTCTGAAAGTTTGGTAGAATTCTCCAGTGAACCTGTCAGAGCCAGGGCTTTTCTAAAAAAATTTTATTGTGCTTTAAGTGAAAGTCCACAAATCAAGTCAGTCTCTCATACAAAACTTTACAAACGCCTTGCTATATACACTAGTTGCTCTCCACCTAATGAGACAGCACATTCCTTCTCTCCACCCTGTGCTGCCTGTCCATTCAGCCAGCTTCTGTCCCCCTCGGCCTTCACATCTCCCCTCCAGACAGGAGTTGCCCGGATAGTCTCATGTGTCTGCTTGATCCAAGAAGCCCATTCCTCACCATTATCATTTTCTGTGTTGTAATTCAGTCCAATCCCTGTCTGAAGAGTTGGCTTCGAGAATGGTTCCTGTCTTGGGCTAACAGAAGGTCTAGGGACCATGACCTCTGGGATTCCTCTGGTCTCAGTCAGACCATTAAGTCTGGTTTTTTACTAGAATTTGGGGTCTGCATCCCACTGCTCTCCTGCTCCTTCAGGGATTCTCTGTTTTGTGCTCCCTGTCATGGCAGTCATTGGTTGTAGCTGGGCACCGTCTAGTTCTTCTGGTTTCAGCAGGGCTTTTTTTGGTTGTTGTTTGGATATTTTTTTTATTACCTCTTCAATCTCTTTTGTTATGGGTTTATTTAGTGTTTCTACATCTGTTTGTGTTAGTTTAGGCAGGTAGTATGTTTCAAGATATTTGTCCATTTCCTCTAGGTTTTCAAATTTGTCGGCGTACAGTTTTCCCTAGTATTTTGTTATGATACTTTTTACTTCAGTTGGGTATGTTATGATATCCCCATTTCATTTCTTATTGGGGTTATTTGCTTCCTCTCCTGGTTTTTATTTTTCAGTTTGGCCAATGGTTTGTTGATTTTGTTGATCTTTTCAAAGAACAAACTTTTGGTCTTGCTGACTCTTTCAATAGTTTTTCTCTTCTCTATTTCATTGATTTCTGCTCTAATCTTTATTATTCTCTCTTCTGCTGCCTGAGGGCTTCCTTTGCTGCTCTCTTTCTATTTGTTCGAGTTGTAGGGTTAATGTTTTGATTTTGGCCCTTTCTTCTTTTTGGATGTTTGTGTTTATTGCTATAAATTGACCTCTAAGCACTGCCTTTGCTGTGTCTCAAAGATTCTGGTAAGATGTGTTTTTATTCTCATTTGATTCTGTGAATTTCTTTATTCCATCCTTGATTTCTTCTATAACTGAGTAGTTTTTGAGCAAAGTGTTATTCAGTTTCCATATATTCAATTTTTTCCCTTGCTTTTTCTGTTAATTAATTTCTACTTTTATGGCTTTATGGTCAGAAAAGATGCTTTGTAATATTTCGATGCTTTGAATTCCATTAAGGCTTGCTTCGTGGCCTAATATGTGGTCTATTCTGGAGAATGTTCTGTGTGCTTTGGAAAAGAAAGTATACTTGGCTGCTGTTAGGTAGTGTTCTGTATATGTCTATGAGATCAAGTTGGTTGAGTGTGGCATTTAGATCTTCTATGTTTTTATTAAGCTTCTTTCTGGATGTTCTGTCCTTCACTGAAAGTGGTGTCATAAAGTCTCCTACTATTATTGTGGAGCTCTCTCTTTCTCTTTTCAATGCTGTTAGAGTTTGTTTTATGTATTTTGGAGCCCTATCATTGGGTGTTTATGTATTAATAGATTATGTCTTTCTGGTGTATTGACCTCTTAATCATTATGCAGTGTCCTTCCTATCCTTTGTGGTGGATTTTCCTTTAAAGTATATTTTGTCAGAGATTTAAATTGCCACTCCTGCTTTTTTTTGATTGTTGTTGGCTCGATATATATATTTTTTCATTCTTTGAGTTTTTATTTGTATCTTTGAGTCTAAGGTTTGTCTCTTGTAGGCAGCTTATAGACTGTATTTTTTTATTTTTTTAATCCATTATGCCTCTCTCTGTCTCTTTATTGGTGCACTTAGGCCATTTACATTCAGTGTAATTATTGATAGGTTTGAGTTCAGTGCTGTCATTTTGTTGTATTATTTTTTGTGGTGTTGACAGTTTCTTTGTTCCACTTAATTTTCTGTGCTGAGTAGTTTTTCTTTATGTATTTTTTCATTATTATTATTATCTTTTTCATTAGTGCTGATTTTGTGTTTGCTGAGTCTATGTTTTTCTTCTTTTTTATTTTGATGGGTACTTTTTTTAGCTTTGATTGTGGTTACCTTAAAATTTCCTTTATTTTTCTGAGTTTAAACTGATCTTTTATTCCTTGATATCTACTTAACTTCCTCTCCATATGAAAGTTCTATGACTACACTATTTATTCCCTCTTTTTTGTTTTGATGTTGTCATCTTTCACATATTGACACCTCTGGTTCCCTACTTTCAGTCTTTTAGCTTTGACATTTTTGTGACTGCCTTATCTGGGTTGATAACTGGTTGATTTTTCCTGTGTTCTAGTCTTGGGTTGTTGTCTGATATAGTTAGTTCTCTAATACGAGTACTCACTTTAATATTTATTGTAATCTTGGTTTGGTTTTTACAAATTCCCTTTTCTATTTATCTGGAAATGACCTAATTTTACCATTGTATTTGAGAGACAGTTTTGCTGGATATATAATTCTTGGGTGGCAATTTTTTTTCCTTCAAGGCTTCATATATGTCACCCCATTGTTTTCTTGTCTGCAAGATTTCTGCTGAGTAGTCAGAGCTTAGTCATATTGGTTCTCCTTTTTAGATGACTTCTTGTTTATTCCTAGCCACTTTCAAGTTTCTGTCTTTGTCTTTGGTTTTGGCAAGTTTGAGTATAATATGTCTTGGTGACTTTCTTTTGGGATCTACCCTGTGTGGGGTTTGTTGAGCTTCTTGAAGAGATATCATCTTGTCTTTCATGATTACAGGGAAGTTTTCTGCCAACAAATCTTCTGTAATTCTCTCTGAGTTTTCTATTATCCCTCCCGCCCCCATTCTGGTACTCTGAGTGCTCATAGGTTTTTCCTCTTGATAATATCTCTTGATAGTATCCCTCACAGTTCTTAAGCTTTCTTCCTTTTTTTTTTCTTTTTTTTTTCCCTCAAATAAATAGGTGTCAAGGGATTTATCTTCAATCTTACTAATTCTAACTTCCATTACCTGAATTCTGCTCCTATGACTTTCTATTAAGTTGTCTAATTCTGAAATTTTATTGTTAATCTTTTGAATTTCTAGTTGCTGTCTCTCTATGGTTTCTAGCAGCCTGTTAAATTTGTCATTTTGTTCTCGTATTGTTTTCCTGAAATCCTGTATTGCTTTGTCTGTGTGTTCCTTAGCTTGATCTGAGTTTTTCCTGATCTCCTGGAGAACTCTGTATATTAGTCTTTTGAATTCTATCTCAGGTAATGCCATGACCTTATTTTTCTCCTGCAGGTTTCCTGGTTCTTTATTTTGGTTGCTTGCTAGAGACATCTTGACCCACTTCTTTATGTGATTTGATATTGACTATTGTCTCTGAGCCATCAATAAGTTATTATATTTATTTATTGTATGTTTGTTTACACTGTCCTAGCTTTTTGTTTTGATTTGTTCTATCCAAGTTGGCTGGGTGTTTGAGCTACTTTGGTTATTGGTGTCTTTGAAGCTCTTATGTCCTTTCTCCAGGTGGTTAGAATAGCAACTAGGTGTGTGAGCCCAGGAGTCTGTTCGCTTTTCTTGTGCAGGCATGGCACAGGAGTCCAGGCTGTTGGTCATTGAATGTGTGGTGCCATCTCTCATTTATAGTCCTAGATGGGCAGGACTGTGTAGGGTGTTTGGAGCAGGCACAGTTATCTGGCTTCAGTAGGGGGCTATGTGTGGAGCAAAGTGGGGGCTGATGGCTGCCCCTGGATACCTGGGTAGAAGGTGTGTCTCTATCTCCTAGAGCATGTTGTAGAGGGGGTATCCTGGCCAGTTCTTGGGCATCTAGTGCTGTTGGCTAGAGGGACTGGGAGGCACCACTTATTCTCAGACCCCTGTTGTGGGTGGCTAGATGGAGTGGGTGGTACCACCAGCCCTCAGGCCCCTGATGTGGGTGGGTGAGATCCCTGCTTAAGTGGCAAGTTGGTGTCAAATGTCATGAATCTGCAGTTCCCACTTGGCTACTGCAGTTGAAAATGAGTTTCAGGTATATGCCCGACTATTTTATGCTAATGAGGCCCACACAGGTTTAGGCAGGGGTGAAGGGCAGTGCAAGTCTGTGGACCCCTTATGCCCATGGCTGGCCAAACCCTGAGTTTCTGGGTTAGGGGATATGGCAGTTGTTGAATACTGCAGGACTGGTGTCAGAACAGAGTGGGGTGGGGGTGGGTGAGGAGAAGGTAGTGCTTTTCCAGTGTGAAACTCCGTGGGGAAGGGATTACTTTGGCCCATTCAGTAGGTTAGATGCTTGCACTTATCTTTCACAGGTCCAGTGCTGCTTCTATCTGGCTCTGGAGGCTTGTGCAGACTCACCACCACTTGGCCTCCCCCAACGTGGTGAGATGCGTCCTGAATGCTACTCCTCACTTCAGCCCACATGCACCAGTGGATCCAGTAAGCAGGGTCTTGACAACCTTGCAACTGGCACTTCTTTGCTGCTTTTCAACTGTCTCTCCTTCCCCTGCCACTTAGTCCAACTCTTTAGCTTTGTCTTCGATGATCAGGGCTCCTAGATTGTCATGTGTAATCCATCCATTCCCTTGTTTTCGTGTCTTTGTTGTAAGAGGGATGACAGGAAGCGTCTGACTATTCTGCCATCTTGGCCCAGCTTCTCAATATTGTTTTTGTTCCTTGTAATTATTCTGCTTTTTTTTCTCTGTAAGATTTTATGCTCCTTATTGTTTTTTCCTTGAAAATTTTGGAAGATGAGCACTGTTTAAAAATTCTACTTGCCACTTTGTGGTCTTTATAATATGAAGACTTGCACGTTTCTCCAGCTTTTGAAAATGATCTTTATGTCTTCACTCTCTCCACCCCTGTACTTGCCTTGATGTCTGTCTATGGTACTCAGTTGTGTGCCAGCAAGTGAATTCCTACTCATGTTGACTCTATATAATAGAGTGGAACTGCCGCATAGGGTTTCCTAGGCTGTAAATCTTTATGGGAGGAGAATGCCTGGTCTTTTCTCTTGTGGAGCCACTGATGGATTCAAACCACTGATCTTTTGGTTAGGAACCAATGTGCTTAACCATTTTCCCATCAGCATTCCGTGTCTGGTACTTTATTGGGTGATAATTGACTTCCTGAATTGATCTTCCATTACTTTTACTTTTTTTATCATGTATTTCATCTTTTGGCTGTACTTTCTGGATGATTTGTTTGGCTTTTTAATCTCAATTTTTATTTAAAGTTTTATTATTGGCAGGGTTTCTCTAGAAAATACTGTAGTAAAAAATAACTAAAATCATAGTAGCTTATCGCAACAGAAGTTTATTTCTGGCCGGTATAACATGTTGACTATGGCTCTTCTTCAAGTGTCTTCTTCCCTTCAGGACCCATGATGAAGATGCAAACCCTGTCTGGACATGCTGTTCTTGTGGCAATAAGAGAAGAAAATGGTGGATTCATGCATAGTCTTTTAAAGTTTCTTCTTAGATGTGGCATAAACCACTTATGTACACAATCTACTGTCCAAAGCAAGTTACAAAACAAGGCCAAGTCTGACATTAGTGGGATGGGAAGCAGACTCAGTGGAGTGTCCCTGTATGGATGGTTTCATTTGAGAAGCGCAGTCAGCACAAATTCATTAAGAAGTACGTTTATGATTTATGTGTGCATGTTTCAATTCACTCTGTTTGCCTTAACAAAAGACAGAGAGAGAGAGAAAAAAAAAAAATAATGTCATTGTCTTAGGCTGAGTTCTCTAGAGAAGCAAAACCAGTAAAGCATATAAAAGTACATATAGAGAGAGATTTATATCAAGGAAATAGCTCATGTGATGGTAGAGGCTGGAACGTCCCAAGTCTGTGGATCAGAATAGAGGCTTCTCCTGATTCATATAGCTGCAAGGGCCGGTGAAATTAAGGTTGGCAGGTAGGAGAGAAGGGTGCTTGCTCACAGGCTGTGAAGACTGACGAATCACATGATTGACAGTTAAGCTGCTAACTCAAGTCCCAAGAACCAGCGGTCAGATGAACAAGGAACAGCTGCAGGATATAGAACAAGCCAAAAATTTTTGGCAAGGGGAGCAGGAAGGAAGTAGAAAGAAGAGGGTGGAGATATGAAGGCTGGCACAGGCCTCACCCGCACCAGTACACTCAGCACAATCCATCATGTGGGCAATCACATATCATATTTAAACAGTGAAGAGAGATCACAGCATTATACAACTGCCAAACACTGAGAATCATGGCCTAGCCAAGTTGACACACAATCTTAACCATCATTGTCTACCCTTTTCAACTTGGTACTTGTACACATCTCCCCAAACCGTATATAATCTCTGAATAAAGACAATTACAGAGTCATACTTGCACCTAACATGATACAACTAACACATGCACAACCAAAAATGCACTAGCCCTGTTTACATCTTATATTTTACAAGTAACGAGAACAAAAATATTTGATGCATACATACAAAGCAGGTATACTTGTAATAATCACGGTCCTCATTTCTGCAACTGGTCATGTAGCCATAACTGGTATTTAGAACTACCTTCTTCCACCACCTATTCCATAGTCCCTTTGCCCTCAGCAAGCACATCAGCTGGTCATGGTTCTTTGCCTGGTGGGGTAACCCAAACCTTCATTCCTTAAGGGTCTGGGTCATTAGTAGTCATGTCAGAATAGGGTTGCTGTAGTTTTCCATTGACTTTAATTACAGGGCATGGTAGTACTAAGAGATGCCCTAAGGGTTCTCCTGCATTTCAAACATACTCTTTACCTTTATTATGTAATACCAATCTGATTTCCTCTTGGTAATTAGGATCAATCACACCAGCCAGTATTGTAACTCCCTTTTTTGCCTGTTGATACAGAGGCATAAGGAGCTCAAAGTGGCCAGGTGGTGTTCTTAGCTTCCAGTTCAATGGAATCAATGATCTATCTCCATGTGGGAGCATTCCTCCCTTTGGAACTAAGACCTCTAGACTTGCAGAGCATAAGCTCATGGGAACAGAAAGCAAAAATCTTGTGAGTGGGCCACTATGGGTAATAGTGAGTAGTGCCGCTTCCATTTCCACCCCTTGATGCCTGGGCCCATGAATCCTGGATTTGTGAGAAATAACACCATATACTGGAAACTGGTTTATACCATATACAGCTTCCTGGAGAACCTTACCCTAACCCTGCAAGGTATTGCCACCTAGCTAGTGCTGTAATTGTATCTTTAGGAGGCCATTCCATCATTCTCTCAAGCCAGCTGCTTCAGGATGATGGGAAGCACGGCAAGACCAGTGAATTCCATGAGCATGGGCCCACTGCTGCACTTCATTGCTGCGGAGTCTCTTAATCAGAGGCAATTCTGTGTGGGATACCATGACAGTGGATAAGACTTTCTGTAAGTCCACTGGTGGTAGTTTTGGCAGAAGCATTGCATGCAGGGAAGGCAAATCCACACCCAGACCTTTCGAATCCAGAGGAAGTGTTTATTCTGGAAAGGACAAAATGCTGCCTTTTCCATGGTGGAAGTAGTCCAATGTAGTCAACTTGCCACCAGGATGCTGGCTGATAACCTTGAAGGGTGTCGTCATATTGGGGACTCGACTCAGTGTTGGTCTTTGTTGCTGACACATTGGGCACTTGGCAGTGGCTATAGCCAAGTCAGTCTTGTTGAGTGGAAGTCCATGTTGCTGGGCCCATGCATAACCTCCACCCCTGCCACCATGGCCACTTTGTTCATGAGTTCTTTGAGCAATGACGTGAGTAGCTGGAGAAAGAGGATGACTGGTTTCCACAGAACGCATCATCCTATCCATTTGATTGTTGAAATCCCCTGCTGAGGTCACCCTTTGGTGAGCATTCACATGAGACAGAAATAACTTCACTTCTTTGGCCCATTCAGAGAGGTCAGTCCACATACCTCTTCCTGATAAATCCTTGTCTTTGATTTTCCAATCATGTTCCTTCCAGGTCCCTCACCGTGCAGACAATCATTGGTCACAGCCCATGAATTAGTGTACAATTGCACATCTGGTCATTTCTCTTTTCAAGCAAATTTAGTTTATCAAGAGGAGGAATATATTTAACCTTATAATTAGAATGTAAGAGGGATAAAAGATTTAAAATATACACAGATGGTTATATCTAGTTGAAAAATAATGAGCCAATCTAAGTTATTGGTCAAATTCTGTTCCTTGAGGTGTAGAACTGAAGTGCATGTTTTCCTGCTGGTTTTCAGTTGAGGAATGTTCTCAGCTTCTCAAGGTCATAGTCAGGTCCTTGCCACATAGCCCCTGCAACTGGCAGTTCACTATAGCTTTCTGCTTCTTCAGGGTCAGCAGGAAACTCTCACATTTCAAATCTCTCCCTCCAAGGAAAGCCTGGGCCCTCTTTTAAAGAGTTTACTGGATTAGGCCAGGCCCACTCGGTACATTTGCTTTTTTGAGAAATCAACTGATTAGGAACCTTAATTACATCTTCACATTTGCAATATATTGTGATCTAATCATAGGAGTAAAATTACATCGTGTTGATAAATCCCATCCACATTTAAGGGACAGAGGTTAATCATGCAAGTGCATTGGGATGGGGGGGTGGGCTAGAAATTTTGGGAGCCATCTTAGAATACTGCCTACAAGTCCATCTTAAACTAGAAGTGCAGTAAATTCTATTTGGCCTAACAATCTGCATATCTTTCAAGTTGATTTCAGTTTCATACATTTACTAAACATTAAGGCAGATATAAGAGAATGAAATCTTCTATATCCTGATATCTTAAAGGGAGATATAAACAGATACGTGAGATCAATGACTGGTAGAAGGCATAAAGTCTATACATTCCACAGTATAAAACCAAGTGTTATATTACTTCAGATGTTTTAAATACACAAATAATGATATAAAAGCCACGACCTGAATTCTCAGAAGGATTAGATAAATGATTTCCAGGACTGTGGACATCTTTAATACTAGCTATTTAGTTACTGCAGGCCCATTAGTAAACTTGTATGCTCTGCTCATATCCCCTTCCCTTGCATGGTCTCCCAATTTCAGGATGGAACACAATCTTGTCATAACAGTTTTGTTCTTAAATATATCTCAGTTTTTAACCCTTTTCTTCATTCCTACTACCATCCCTTTAGACTAATTTTTATCATTTCTAATCTGCACTACTAAATTTTTTACCAACTGGTCTTGCATCCACTTTTGCCCCTATAGAATTGGAGGCGTATTTAAATCCTAAGTCTCATTAAGTTACCCACTTCCCTAAAATTCTTCTAAGGTTTTCCATTGTTTTGAGGATAGAGCACAAACTTACATGCTGCCTAGTAAGACCAAGTGATATATGTTTCCTAGCTACGTCTTCATTCTTTACCGAATCCAGTCATATTCTTGCTCTTTTTTCACCAGCTAACTGAGGCCTTCTTAGGGTGCATTGGGTGTACCATTCCTTCTTCTACCACAGTACCTTTGCACATATTTTTCCTCAGGAATGTTGTTCCACTTTCTCTTTGTTCCTTACTGTTGTTAACTCCTTTTTGTCTTTCTGATCCCAACTCAAGCCTCATTTCCTGAGAGTAACTTTCTCTGATTTCCAATCTAGATGAATTTTCTTTGTCATGCATGGTCACAAAAATAGCTTCTTTCTGAGCTTTTCTCAGTTATTGGTGTGATTATTTGAATAACATTTCCTATCCCAGCTTTCCTCAGTTATGTAATTATGCCTTTAATTAGTGTGATTATTTGAATAACATCCATATCCATTTATTTTCTGGGAAAACAAGATTTGTTATTGAGGCTAGATTATTTTAAAATATGGATATAAGTGGTGAGCTCCATGAAATCAGACTGAGCCTTTCTTTTCTACACTAGGCACAGTGTTTATCAACCAGTAAGCATAAATATTTGTTACATAAATAAAACTTTTTGCTTCATGACACTAAATATTTGTGGACACAGTTGAGTGGACTAGGCTTAGGCACACAACTCCTGAGAAAGCAGTCAAATTGCTGAGGTGGGCCAATGCTTTCTCTTCTAGGCATTAGCAACCTGTAGTATACCAGAACTCCAGGTCAGTTAGTACTGACCTTCATTTATAAAATATGTTGGTTTCATATCCTTCATACCCGTATGCCTAAGGTCTGAGGCATGCAGACTGAGGAAGCTAACCTTCAGGAAATAAAGAGGAATGTAATAGGGTTGCCAAGATAAGCAGAGATACAGATCATGTGGTTCTTAAGAAAAAGAAGCTTCAGTTCCTCTTTTTTTTCTATTCCCAGCTCCAGTTCCCTTATCTGTGTTTTCTGCATTTACGTTCCATGAAATTTTCCTGTTTGTGCAAGTCATGAAATCCCAGTTGAGAATAATTCTATCTGAGTAAACAAACATGCCCTGACTCCATCAGTTTGCACATTCCAGGTTTTAAATATAAAAGGGATCATGTGTAATAAAGCAAAAGAATAAATACAAGCAAATCACTTCTATTAAAGACCTAATGCCATAGAACTGATGAATAAACATGTGTAGGATAATTTTTTTTTTTAACACAAGACACAGGAGAGCTCATTCGAGCATGATTTACAGAGAAGAATTTTTTTAACTTTAAGACAGTAGAAAGAAAATTGTGCTTTTTCAGGAAGCTGTTCTTTAAAGCACAGTTTACAACTACCCCATAAATTTATTTAAAATGCTATGAGATGTGTCAGATATTTCTTTAAAACTTCATATTTTCAGGATAATATTATTTTGATTTTGGTGGTAATGATACTCAACTGTTTATCTCTCTCCAAAGTACCCTATATCTGCATCTCCCACTGAGCACAAAATATGCTAAGATAGTCATTAGTGTTTCTAATTTAAATCCATTAAGAAGGGGAAGATAATATTGAAGATGTTACCAATTTGCAAAATAACCTAATTTATATGCATGTTCTACTCTATTTCTCAACTGTAGCTCTGTTGGCAGAGCAGTAAAATCCATTTAAACTCTTCTCTGAAAATATCCTGAGACCATTTAAAGTAGAAAGACACTGGTGATTCAACTATTCTGTAGAGCTGAAAGAGAAAATATCATCAGCTTCCCACAAAATTAATACATAAAATGTGTATACCTATACACATGTATAGCATAATGCTCTTCTCCCCGTGCTCCTTGAATCACTATCCAAAGTTATTTGGCTCCTAAAGCCTTCCATTTGAACCGTATTTATTTGACTTACCTTCACCCCAATGATTTTGTTGTTTGGATGATACGTTTTTGTCAAAACTATTTTTGAGAATGTTTAATATTGTCAGGTATGAATAACATTTTGAAGAGTTTTCAATTTTCACTCCTGTGGATTATAGCCAGCAGAAAACTGTACAGAAGAAAACAAGTAATATGTTCTAGAATTGTGGATTTTTGGAAGTAAAGAATTACAAGCAATAAACTGCGACTTGCCACAGATGTTGATTTATCTGTCATCACCTTGTACCGGGGGCAACGATCCCTGACTTTGAAAGTTACCCAGAAGTTGTGTAGAATCAACAAGTTTGAAAATTCTGTTGTAAAATAAGGTGACATTCCTAATTCTACCATTAAAATTGTTGTGCTGAATGACCTTGGAGGAAATTGCTTATGTTCTCCAGTCTTATTCATTTCCTAGGAAAACAAGATTTGTCACTGAGGCTAAATTATTTTACAGATCGCCTGTATATAGATGAAAGCCAATGAGATTTCATGTTGTTATTTATTATACTGCCTCAATTTAGGATATGTGTAGAAGAATTATTTCTATTTTCCAGGTGAAGATGTATAATGCTATTTATGTGATGTTTCAGTGAGGCAGAAGCAGTTATATTTTGGGTTTTAGCATAACATATGACTTATCTTCCTTCCCAAATATACTAAATCCCATACTGGGAACATCAAGAATTTACCATGACATTCAAAAACATGCAGCCCTTTTGTTTCTTCTAGAAAAGTATAGTGAACTTGGAAATTAAAATTTCCTTCCATACTAGTTTAGTGCTTCATCTTTAATATTTGTGAAATACTATATAAAAAAAAAACTATAATAGGTTTTTATATAACTAATACCCAAGCTCCACCACCCATCTGTCAGTTTGTCATACTGTGATGGCTTGCATGTTGCTGTGATGCTGGAATTTATGTCACTGGAATCTCAAATACCAGTGGGGTCACCCATGATGGACAGGTTTCAGTGGAGCTTCCAGACTAAGACAGACTAGGAAGAAAGGCCTGGCAATCTACTCTCAGAAATTAGTCACCAAAAACCCTATGGATCACAATAGAATATTGTCCAATATAGTGCTGTAAGATGAGTCCCTAAGTTAGAAGGTGCTCAAAATATACAGTGGTGACCACAATGGACTTCAGCACACCAACAATCATGAAGATGGAGCAGGGCTGGACAATTTTTTGTTCTTCTGTACATGGGTTCACTACAAGTTGGAGCCAATTAGACAGCAACTAACAACAACGTTGTTGTTGTCAGGTGCCATTAAGTCAATTCTGACTCATAGCGACCCTATGTACAACAGAACAAAACACTGCCCGTTCCTATGCCTTCCTCACAGTCATTGTTATGCTTGAGCCCATGTGGCAGACACTGACAATCCATCTCTTGAGGGCCTTCCTCTTTTTCACTGACCTTCTACTTTACCAAGCATGATGTCTTTCTCCAGGGACTGGTCGCTCTTGATAACATGTCCAAAGCACATGAGACAAAGCACAAAAATGGTGCAGGGGAGATGTCTGACCAACTCTAACTTCATGAGGGGGAAGGAGACAAGATCAACAGCCCAAGGCTGATTTCTAGGTGCCTTCTCCCTTTGCCGTCTTTACCAATTCTGACACCAACAGTTCCTCGCACAGCATTCACTACTTCTCTGAGGATTCCTTAATTCATTGGCCACATAGAACCCACAGACAATACTCACAATTATGGGGTTTATTAGGGAAGTAACAGGTACAATTCAGGCTCAGGAATACTCAGGACACAGTTCTTCCATCAGAACAGCTTCTTCCCAATGGTGCTCGCAGGCACACCTCTCCCTGGCCTTAGCCTTTCCCCAGAGGCGGTCAGCTTTCTCTCTCTGTGAGCTAGGAAGCCCACCATGCTGTGTCCTGCAGCCAGGTATCTGCTGTCGGGTCATTCCTGCTACCGCTTCTCACCAGCTTTAGGGTTACAGCTTGCTCTCTTTCTCTTGGTCTCCTACTTCCAGGAGTTTCTCAGTGCAGGAATCCCAGGTCCAAAGGACCTGCTCTCTGCTGCAGGCTATTCTGTCTTGGTGGTGGTAAGATCCTTGTCTCTGCTCTGGAATTGGCTCCGTTTTAAGGCAAAACTGACCAATCCTCTTGGTAGGCCACAATTACCCCATCACACAGTCCCGCCCAATCACCTGGATGGGAGTTACAAAACCATGGCTAGAAAGACCATTTGTAAAAGTAATTAATCTACCACATAAAGTCTCACCATCCTTGCTTCTAAGGAGCATTCTTGCCGTACTTCTTCCAAGACAGATTTCTCTATTCTTCTGGCAGTCTATGGTATATTCAATATTCTTCCCCAATACCATAACCCAAAGCATCAATTCTTCTTCAGTCCTCCTTATTCTTGCCCAGCTTTCACATGCATATGAGGCAATTGAAAATACTATGGCTTTGGTTGGATGCAACTTAGTCCTCAAAGTAACGTATTTGCTTTTTAACACTTTAAAGAGGCCTTTTGCAGCAGGTTTGCCCAATGCAATACATTGTTTGATTTCTTGACTGCTGCTTCTGTGGGCATTGATTGTGGACATAAGTAAAATGAAATCCTTGACTTCAACCTTGTCTCCGTTTATCATGATGTTGCTTATTGGTCCAGTTGTTGGTCATTTTCTTCATGTTGAGGTGTAACTGAACGATGTAGTCTTCGAACTTCATTAGTAAGTGCTTCAAGTCCTCTTCACTTTCAGCAAGCAAGGTTGTGTCATCTGCATAGGCCATGTTGTTAATGAATCTTCCACCAATCCTGATGCTGTGTTCTTAATCATAATCCAGATTCTCGAATTGTTTGCTCATCATACAGATTGCATAAGTATGATGAAAAGATACAACCTTGACACACAACTTTCCAGACTTTAAACTATGCACTATTCCCTCGTTCTGTTCAAATGACTGCCTCTTGATCTATGTACAGGTTCTTCAGGAGCACAATTAAGTATTCCAGAATTCCCATTCTTTGTAATATTATCCATAATTTGTTATGATCCACACAATCAAATCCCTTTGCTTAGTCAATGAAACACAGGTAAACATCTTTCTGGTATTCTCTGCTTTCAGCCAAGATCCATCTGATATCAGCAATGGTACCTCTTGTTCCACATCCTTTTCTGAATCCTGCTTGAACTTCTGGCAGTTTCCTGTTGATGTATTGCTGTAACTGCTTTTGAATGACCTTAAGAAAAATTTTACTTATGTGTGATATTAATGATATTTTTTGATAATTTCCAGATTCTGTTAGATCACCTTTCTTTGAATGGGCACAAATATGGTTCTCTTACAGTCAGTTGGCCAGGAATCTGTAACAAATTTCTTGACATAGACGAGTGAGCACCTCTAGTGCTGCATTCATTTGTTGAAACATCTCACTCAGGTGGTATTTCCTCAATTCTTGGATCCTTGTTTTTTGCCATTCCTTTCAGTGCAGCATGCACTTCTTTCAGTACCACAGATTCTTGATCACATGCTACCTCCTGAAGTGGTTGGAAGTCGATTAATTCTTTTGATGCTTCCTGCGTCATTCAGTATTTTGTCTATAGAATCATTCAATATTGCAGCTGGAACCTTGAATTTTCTCTTCAGTTTTTTCAGATTAAAAAGGCCAAGTGTGTTCTTCCCTTTTGGTTTTCTAACTCCAGGTCTTTGTGCATTTCTTTATAGTACTTTATATTGTCTTCTTAAGCTGCCCTTTGCAATTTTCTGTTCAGCTCTTTTACTTTAACATTTCTTTCCCTCACTTTAGCTACTGTATGTTCAAGAGTAAGTTTCAGAGCTTTTTCTGACATCCATTTAGGTCTTTTCATTCTTTCCTGTCTTTTTAATGGCCTTTTTGCTTTCTTTACATATGGTGTGCTTGATGTCATTTCACAACTCGTCTGGTCTTCAGTCCTTAGTGTTCAATGTATCATATCTACTCTTGAGATGGTGTCTAAATTCAGGTAGGATATACTCAAGGTTGTATTTTGGCTCTCGTGGACTTGTTCTAATTTTCTTCAGCTTCAGCTTGAACTTGCATATGAGCAATTGATGGTCTGTTTCATAGTTACCCCTGGCCTTGTTCTGACTGATGTTATTGAGCTTTTCCCTTGTCTCTTTTCACTGATGTAGTTAATTTGATTCCTGTGTATTCCATTTGGTGACGTACAGGTGTATAGTTAATGTTGTTGAAAAATGGTATTTGCAATGAATAAATTGTTGGCCTTGCAAAATTCTATCATGTGATCTCCAGCATCATTTCCATCATCGAGGCAATATTTTCCAACTACTGATCCTTCTTCTTTGTTTCCATTTTTCACATTTTAATCACCAGAAATTATCAATGAATCTTGTTTGCATGTTTGATCAATTTTAGTGGATGATGTATAAATTTAAATAATAACTGTATCAACTGATATTTCTTGTAGATGTCTGGATATTATCCTATCAGTGACAGCATTGTATTTCAGGATAGATCTTGAAATGTTCTTTTTAATGGTGAATGTCACACAATTCCTCTTCAATTTGTCATTCCTACCATAGTAGATCATATGATTGTCAGATTCAAAATGGCCAAAACCAGTCTATTTCAACTCACTAATGGCTAGGGTAACAGTCTTTATGTGTTCTGTTTCATTTTTGAGGAAGTCCAATTTCTCTGGATTCATAACTTTGTATATTCCATGTCTTTCTTCTCATTTTGAGTCATGCGAAATCAGCAAATAAGGCCCCCAAAACATTACTTTATCCATGTCATGAAGGTCAACTCTATTTTGAGGAGGCAGCTCTTCCCCAGTCATATATTGAGTGCCTTCTAACCTGAGGGGCTTATCTTCCTGCACTGTACCAGACAATATTCCTCTGCTATTCATAAGGTTTTCACTGGTCAGTTTTTTCAGCAGTAAACTGCCAGGTCCTTCTTCCTAGTCTGTCGTAGTCTGGAAGCTTCACTGAAACCTGTCCATCACGGGTGATTCTGTTAGTATTGGAAATACTGGTGGCATGGCTTCCAGCATCCCAGAAAAATGTAAGCCACAACAGTACAACAAACTAAGAGATGAGTGGGGAACAACAACCATGCTGAAGCCAATTTTACATATAAATAAAAAACAAGCAACTGTTTTATTTCCAATAATCAAAATAAACTGACATGTGGGATGCAGAAAAAAAATTTATTTTAGAGTATGCAAAATAATTTTGGTCTTATTCTTGTATCCCACTTAATCAAATCATACTATGTACAACGTTGGTAGCAGCTGAAAGTGACCACATAAGAGGTGATGATAAGAATAGGGGTAGGCAGAAGACCCCAGGAAGGTAGCGATAAGAGCTGGGGGAGGGAAAAGTTGTGCTTTTCCTTCAGTGTAGCCTGATATGTTCCTCACAAAAATGCCTTTTTTTCATTTATCTAAAGTCTACCTCTTCTCTAATATCAGCTCAAATCTTATCTTCTCCTTAAAGATATCACCGAATGCCTTGATAACATCATCATTAGAACAATAATAATAGCTGAACATTGTTAAAATATTAATTTATTTTCTTTTCAAACTACCCAAAGTGGTAAGTCCCCATTTTACAGATGAAGAAGCAGAGTCTTCCAGAAACTAAGTACTTTGCCCTAAGTCTCATAACTAGAAAATGGTGACAGTGGAATCAGAATTTATAGAGTATCTAGAGTCTGTACACTTAGCCCTCAGATTTTGATGACCTCTTTTTCTCTGAGGTCTTATCCCACTGCTGTGGAGTCCATTCCAACTCATAGTGACCCTGTAGGACAGAGTAGAAACTGCCCGATAGGGTTACCAAGGAGTGGTTGGTGTATCTGAACTGCTGATCTTTTGGTTAGCAGCTGAAGACTTATTCACTGCATACCCACTTAATTTACACTCTTATTCTATTCTACCTTGTTTTGCTACTGATGTACTTATACATATATATCTTACTTAACAAATTAAAGCATAAGTATCTTGAGTATAAGGACCCAGAGAAGAACCACATACAGTGATACTGAAAAAAAAAAAAAAAAAAAAAGACTATTTCTTCTTGAATAATGACCACAAACAGAATCTCCAAACACGTTGGGCAGCAGACCTCTTCCTGTCTATCTCTATACTTTAGACCAGGTGTCTCAACTTTGGTGCATTAGAATTTGGGTCCAATGGCACTTTCTTCTGGGGTCTATCTTGTGCATTGTGGAATGTTTATCAGCACCTCTGAACTCTATCTAATAGAAGCCAGTAGCATAGCTCTTTTTCAACTGCAATTGTCACAAAATGTCTCCAGACATAGGCAAATATCCCAAGGGAGAAAAATCACCCAATTTGAGGAACGCTGTTTTAGACAGAGATTTCTTGCCAATTATGTGAACAAAATTTTTCTTTTTTTGTAAGTTCTCCTTCTTTGGGCATTTGATCCAAGCTTAGCCTTCCAGAGAAAACTACATCTAGTCTTCTCATTCACTTTCATGAGAAGATGTGAACCATTTCAAGACATCTGTCAAGAGTCCTTTTTGTCTTGCCTTCCCTTAGGACCAAACATACACCATTCTTTTAACTACGTTTTTGTTTTGTTTTTTAAAGATAACATGTTTCCATACCTTTCAACAGCTTTCTTGCCTTCCTCTTTGGGGTCTCCAGGTCGCCTACGATTATCATAAAATATGGAACTCCAGACTGAAGTAATTACTAGAGACTTGTTTCCTGTCGTTGGAATATATTAACAAAATTTTGCAGTAATTTTATTTTTATCAGTGATCTTATGTTATTTAATGTAGTAGCTAGATTAAAATATTTTTAGTCTGAATTACATTATTTTTTTAATATTTCAATAACTTAATTTTGTCAGTTAACATCTTTGTTAGAACACAGTGATGTTTTCTCTACACCAATATCTACACTTTTTTTCCAAGCAATAAAGTCAATTACTTATATATTTTTAGACACTGTATTTTAGGATATATTTTTCCTCAGTTATCTGATTATTAGCAATAACCTGCATGAGTATCAGCACCTGAGAAGTGAAATGCATGTTTGAACTTAGGACAGCGTTTATCTGAAATTTTGTTTTGTTTTTTATTGTAGTTCAGAAGACAGTTTGGAGCCCTGGTGGCATAGAGGTTAAGAGATCCTCTGCTAACCAAAAGGTCAGCAATTCAAATCCACCACCTGTTCCTTGGAAGCCCTATGGAGAAGTTCTACTCTGTCTTGCAGGGCCGCTATGAGTCAGAATTGACTAGATAGCAATGGGTTTAGATGAAAGTTTATAGAGAAAATTAGTTTCTCATTAAATAATTAATACACATATTGTTTTGTGGCATTGGTTGCCAACGTAATGGCATGTCAACAGTCTCCCTTCTCGGCTTTGGGTTCCCCACTTCCATTCATCCAGCTTTCCTGTCCCCTCCTGCCTTCTCATCCTTGCCACCTGAGCTGGTGTGCCCATTTAGTCTCTTATAAATGGTTGAGCTACATGTATTACTGTTTATTTTATTGGCCTGTGTAATCTTTGGCTGAAGAGTGAACCTTAGGAGGGACTTCAGTACTGAGTTAAAAGGATGTCTGAGGGCCATACTCTTGGAGTTTCTCCAGTCTCTGTCAGATCAGCAAGCCTGGTCTTTTTCTGGGAATTTGAATTTTGTTCTACATTTTTCTCCAGCTCTGTTCAGGACCCCCTATTGTGGTCACTGTCAGAGAAGTCAATGGTGGTAGCCGGGCATCATCTAGTTGTGCTGGACTTAGTATGGTGGAGGCTATGGTAGTTGTGTTCCATTAGTCCTTTAGACTAATCTTTCCCTTGTGTCTTTGGTTTCATTCATTCTCCCTTGCTCCAGGTGGGGTGGGATGAGTGGAGTATCTTAGATGGCTGCTCACAAGATTTTAAGATCCCAGACGCTACTCACCAAAGTAGAATGTAGAACATTTTCTTTATAAACTGTTATGCCAATTGAGCTAGATGTCAATTTTGAAACAACTATGTGTTTTTTTTTTTTTTTATGTGGTTAGTAATTTCTGTGGGGCCAGAATTAGAAGGAACATTCAGGATATGATTCTCCATTTAAAAAAAAAAAAAAGAATTTAGTAGTAGATGGCTTATTTGGTAAGCCATTCCATAGGTTCAGGAGGCAAGAATATGATGAGTCATAGGAGTTTCAGGTCCCTTGATGGCACAAATGTTTTGTTCTCATGACTAAACAAAATGTTGGAGATTCAAACCCACCCAGCAGTGCTGCAGAAGAAAGGACTAGCGATCTGCTTCCGTAAATACAACCAAGTAAACCTTATGGAGCACAGTTCTACTCTGTAACACATGTGGTTGCCATGAGGCAGAACTGACTTGAAGATAACTTTTTTTTTTAATATATGAATTGTGTCATTCAAGATAATTAGTGAGGAAGTCAAACTCCAGAAAGATGTATGAGAAAGAGCTGAGTCATCCATTACTAAAAATAGCAGTAACGTACCAGGGATGAGCTATAAATTAATTATAAAAAGAGGGGAATAGGTGAAATTGTAACAAAAGAGTTAACTGGCCTGAGGGACCCACTGCAAAGGAGTACACGGCAACCATTTAGGGTGATGGAAATGATCTACTTCTTGATTGTAGTGGTGTTTACATGAGTATACATAGATCTCAAAATTTACTGAAGTCTGAATTTAACATGGATGAATTTTCTTGTACGTAATTTATACCTTAGTAAAGTTAGTGTGAGAAGACAAGTTGCAACTTGATGGTAATTTTATTTAGGTAGTTGGAGCTGGAAGCACTGGCTGTAGCTAGCACGGATTCTATTTGAATCTAACAAGGCAGGCCCAACTAGGCCTGTCAGTAAGTCATTTTCAATAACCGTAGAACATTTATGCTGATTGAGGTTAGCAAGATTTGTCTACTGAGCTAAGCATGTATTATTTCACGATTAAATATTATTCCTACTTTTAGAACCTGTAATCAGTTGGAAAAATGTGCAAGTAAATATATAATTAAAATACTACAGAACAGTTTTATAATAGAAAGATGTACAATATGATTAAAGAATAGTAAGAAGGAGTGCTTAATTTAGTCTAGATGAATTGGGTAAATCTTCCTGAAAATGGAACAGTTAATTAAGTTGGGGCTTGGAAAGAATATGAGAATTTGCCAAGTGAATTACGTGAGGAAAATCATTATGATAAAAGGGAAAAAGCAATGAAGGTGTAGAGCAAGGAAAGATCATGGCATGCTTGAGGAGTTGTACATATAAAGTGTGGCTGGAAAATAAGATGTGTAGGAAAGAATAAAATAATTTAAAATGCTTTTAAGGAAAGTAAGCATTTTGGAGACAAACATAACAGAAAATATTGAGTTAATAAAATATTCTTTCTCAGGCATCATTTCATTCTGTTATATGTAAGATCACTATGAGAGTCTACTGGAGGGAACCTAACAGCAACAACAAAGAATATCTTAAACAAAAGTTATAAATGTATATTTTTAAGTAATTTACAAGTCAAAACAAAGTAACTTCTCATTCTCTCCTGATGCATTTCTTACTTTGAAACTTTTTAATTATTCTATTCTATTTGTTTCCATATCACTAAATATCTTAGATAAATTATTATATAAAGCTTTTCAGTTTCCACTATTATCTGTCAATACTGGTTATGGAAGAAGAATACTTTGCTCACTTATACACTTCCTCAACAGAAAATTTCAGTAATAAGCTTTGTTGAGCTCAATATTTAATTTTGCATTACTATGACTTTGTGCATATTATTCATATTTGACCTGTGAAAGATATCATGATTAAATTTACTTTCTAGTAATTTTTTGTTTTATTTTATTTTCCTGACATTGCTGACTGTCTTTTTTATTTTGCTTTGTTTTCAATTGACCTTTAATTATTTCATCCCCAGTATCTTTAGTAAAAAAATAAATCTCCTCTAAACATGTTCAAAATATTCAGAAATCTATAAATTTCATCACAGTTCTCCAGGAAGTAGACTCAGAAACAGAGCTGGGTACAAGACGTTAAGAAATGATCTTGAGATCACCACTGGTGGAAAAGGAGGGAAAGAAGCAGGCTTGCTCAGAGATAGAAGCTGAGTCGCAATGCAGGCTTAAGACAGACTTGGCTGGAAGTCTGGAAGCTGGAATGGCTCTTCAGGGTTGTCCCAATATAAGCCAAAATGTGCAGGTCTTTATATCCCTATATCAGTCACACCTTGGATATGGCCCACTCAGGGAAGTAGCATGACCTTGAGTGAGGCAGGTCTCTGCTCCTAAGGGAACTTCTAAAGGGATCTAGAAATGAAAGCTGTCTGCCAACAGCAGAGGAAATAAGACACTGATCAAAGAGGGGTCTGGGTAACTCCTGATAGCGTCTACCACATTCTATTTTGGTTTACTGTCTCTTTTTCGTGGGGTATAACCTCCAGTAGCTTCCCGAAAAAGAGTTCATGAGAGGTCAAAATTTTGAGATATTGCCTATCTAAAAACACCTTTAGTTTAGCCCCTACTTAATTCAAAGTTTAGCAGGATATAGAAACCCAAGCGTGAAATTTTTCCCTTAGAAGTTTGAAGGCATAAAACAATATTCTTTTAACTTAATATTGCCCTTGAAGAGTGCCAACCTATTTCTTGGTTTTTATATATAACCTTTTTGTACACTTAAGGATATATCAGGCTCATCATTGTCTCAAATGTTGTGATATTTCATTATGACAAGCCTTGGGGAGGGTCTTTCTCACCAAAACAGTGCTTAGTGAACCCCTTAAAGTTAGAAACTCATGTCCTCCAGTATGGAATATTTCTTTTTGAATTTTTTCTTTGCATATTTTCTATTTCCTCTTTTCTTTCTTCCTGGGTGTTTTTTGTTTGTTTGTTTTCAGTATTTTTACCTTTTAGACTAATCATCTTCTTTCATATTTTTCTCCAATATTTTACCTCTTTGGTTTGTGTGCTACACAGGAGTAATTTTTCTCAACTTTATCTTCCAAGCCTTCTAATGAAATTTAAATTATGGCAACCATATTGTTAGCTTTCAAAATACTATTTTTATTGTTGTTGCTATTTGAAAGCAATCCTCTTTATCTAGTTTACTACATCAACTTTTAGTATCTATCTGCTTTCTAGTTTCCAAAATTTTGTTGCTGTCCTCTTCTTTCCAATTTTCTTTGCCTTTGCTGGATTTTGCTATTTTTAGATCTATTTACTATTCTTTATTGAGTTCAGGAGACAGCTATTTTAAGCACATTTGTTCAATCTGCCATGCTTATTGAGAAATCTGACAGCGTATGATTAGTTGATTATAATATCAATTATTCACTTTTTATGAATACATACTCTTTGACAGTGGAAGAAGCTAGAAGAACAAGAGACAGGAGATTTAGAAATAAGAAAGTAGGTTTATCAACTGTCCAGATGACAGACTGCTAAAAAACCCAGACTAAGGAAATAAAAGAGGGGAAATTATTGGAAGAATCAGGTAATAATTGTGTCTCCTAAATCAAAGAAGGATAAAGATATAAGATGTATCAGCTGGTTAATTATATAAAATGTGGTAGAGATATTTTTTAATTGAAGACTTAGAATAGATTGTTAGATTTAGTGATCAAGGGATCACCAATGACCAGAACAGAATGAGTTTCATTAGTGTGGTAGAAAGAACAGCCAGATTCCATAGGATTAATGAGTTATCTGCATAAACTTTGTAGTGATTGACTTGATAATCCCCATAAATTGAATCTGAACCCTGCTAAATGTCAGAGACCCAATATGCTATGACACTTCTTGCTTGCTCAATCTGTTTAACTCACTTAATATCAAAATTGAACTTTTTTGTAGTTTCCAATGTTCCACATAGGCAGAAATGACAACCTTAAATCAGTGAAGATAATACATTTAAGAAATTTGAATATTGGCTATGTTGAAACCTGATGAATAGAAAGAAGAATTCAGCATAGAGACTCATTGTCCTTGAGTTGATTCCAACTTATAGCAACCCCACTGAACAGGGCGGAACTGCTCCATAGGGTTTCCAAATCTGTAAATCTCTAGTGAAACAGACTAACACATCTTTCTCCCAGGGAACAGCTGGTGGGTTCGAACTACTAACCTTTCCGGTAAGCTGTCAAACACTTAACCACTGTGCTACCAGGGCTCCTTCTATAGACTTGTAGGTAGATATTCCAGTTGCTTGGTTCTTATATTTTACCCATTGGGTTCAATTCAAGTGACAGAAATCTAAATCCTTGAACCATACTAGGGTGCTGTTTACAAAGAGCTTTTAGTTGAAAATATTTTGATGTTATATATTTGACTTTCTTTACTACAAAGAGTCATATAACTGGTCTTTGTTTTTGCCATAAAACAATGGAAAGGCCTTTTCAGGTAGCTTTGAGGGCAGCTGAACAGAAAATGGAGAATATGGCAGGCACTACAGGGCAACTTTGGCAGATACCCTAGCTGTTAAGTATATGTAAGAAACTGCATAGGGACTTCCAGAACTGACAGGGAGAGACCATGAATGAGACTAGAGGTTCTTATATGGGTAAGTACGGTTAGCAGCTTTTTGTTGTTGTTGTTGTTGCAGGGTTATGACTACTAATGCTAATCCATTTCTACCTATATAGGGTAGAGAAATCTTGGGAAAATTTAGTCACATCTATTTTATTTTATTAGCCTTACTGTGTTTATTTTTTTCCACCTAATAATCCATTTCAGATATCTTTTGAAAGGAAAATGATAAAATAATGCTTCATAATTTACTATTCTGATTCAGTGAGTTAAATCATACATTTTGCTAGATGTTTTCATATCAGAGAAAGAGATGTTACTTGAAAATAGTGATGATGTAAAGATCTTGGGGACATGTTGGATCACAAAAGTGCTAAGTGGGGATTGTTAACGTAATTATTAATACTTGATAACAATAATATTTTGAATTTTAGAATTCAAATAAAAAAGAAATAGTTATGAAGAAAACTGGGAAGAAAATCCAGGTAAGTTCAAATACTTAAAGTATTATAGAATAAAAATTATATACACTGTTGTTGTTAGTTTCCATTGAGGGGGTTCCAACTCATAGTGACCCTATGTACAACAGAATGAAACACCGACCAGTACTGCACCATCCTCATAATCATTGCTATGTTCGTCCATTGTTGCAGCTGCTGTGTCAATTCATCTCATTGAAGGTCTTCCTCTTTTTTGCTGACTCTCTATCAATAAACAAGTAAACATCCTTCTGGTATTCTCTGCTTTCAGCCAGGATCCATCTGACATCAGCAATGATATCCCTGGTTCCATGTTGTCTTCTGAATACCAGAAGGATGTTTACCTATGTTTTATTGACTATGCAAAAGCATTCAACTGTGTGTATCATAACAAATTATGGACAACATTATGAAGAATGGGAATTCCAGAACACTTAATTGTGCTCATGCAGAACTTGTGCACAGATCAAGAGGCAATTGTTCAGACAAAACAAGGGGATACTGAGTGGTTTCAAATCAGGAAAGTTGTACATCAGGGTTGTATCCTTTCACCATACTTACTCAATCTGTATGCTGAGCAAATAATCCGAGAAGCTGGACTATATGAAGAAGAACAGGACATCAAGATTGGAGGAAGACTAATCAACAACCTGCATTATGCAGGTGATGCAACCTTGCTTGCTAAAAGTGAAGAGGACTTGAAGCACTTACAGATGAAGATCAAAGACCACAGCCTTCAGTATGGATTACACCTCAACACAAAGAAAACAAAAATCCTCACAACTGGACCAGTAAATAACATCATGATGAATGGATAAAAGACTGAAGTTGTCAAGCATTTCATTTTATTTGGATCCACAATCAACGCCCATGGAAGCAGCAGTTGAGAAATCAAAAGACGCATGGCGTTGGGCAAATCTGCTGCAAAGGACCTCTTTAAAGTGTTAAAAAACAAAGATGTCACCTTGAAGACTAAGGTGCACCTGACCCAAGCCATGGTATTTTCAATCGCATCATATGAGTTTGAAAGTTGGATGATGAACAAGGAAGATCAAAGAAGAACTGACAACTTTGAATTGTGGTTTTGGCAAGCAATATTGAATATACCATGGACTGCCAAAAGAATGAACAAATCTGTCTTGGAAGAAGTACAACTAGAATGCTCCTTAGAAGCAAGGATGGTGAGACTTTGTCTCACCTAATTTGGGCATGTTATCAGAAAGGATAAGTTCCTAAAGAAGGACATCGATCTCAGTAAAGTAGTTGTTGTCGCTAGGTGCCGTTGAGTTGGTTCCGACTTATAGCGACCCTACATACCACGGAATGAAACAGTGCCCTGTCCAGCTGTTTCTTCTCATTTTGAGTGGTTTCACATTAGCAAATGATGGTCGGGAAAGCTTGACTCTATCCAAGTCATTAAGGTCCACTCTTCTTTGAGGAGGAAACTCTTCCCTAGTCATGTTTTGAGTGTCTTCCAACCTGAGGGGCTCATCTTCCAGCAGTATATCAGACAATGTTCTGCTGCTATTCATAAGGTTTTCACTGGCTAATTCTTTTCAGAAGGAGACCGTCAGTTCCTTCTTCCTAGTCTGTCTTAGTCTAGAAGCTCAGCTGAAACCTGTCTGTGATGGTTGACCTTGCTGGTATTTGAATACAGGTGGCATAGCTTCCAGCTTCACAGCAACACAGAAGCCCCCACAATAGGACAAACTGACAGATGCATGGGAGAAAATCATATATATGTATATATATTCCTAACTGATTTTAAGAAATGAATGTTGTTTGCATGCATCATTTGTTCCTTCCTTGCTTCTTACACACACACACACACACAAAAAGTGGAGTACAAATGTCAATGAGAAAAGAAGGGGTAGGGGGAGGATCAGGAAGACATGGTGGAACTAATAATTTTTGAGTCTACTGGAGAACAATCAAGATCTAATGATAATTTTCAATCCACAAACTGGGCAAACTGAGCTAAGCTGTGACCCTTAAAACCTATTTTAAGAAAGGAATTTTCCTTAATTTTGAAATTCCACTGGTTCTGTTTTATTTTCTCTTATGTACATGACAGTAGGTATTTAATAAATGTTTGCAGGCAGGTAATTAGAGGACCATGAAAAATAAATGCAATAGTGGTTCAAAACACTAAGAAAAAGATAATAAGAAATTATGTACTTATTCTCCTTATTTTTATAACTTGCATTTGGCATCTAGGAATTTTAATGGCTTACAAATTTGTTTTCAGAGCAGACTGATGAAATTATTTCTGAATGAGTATACTTTTGGTCTTTTAAAGAACGAATGATTGCATTTAAAAAGCTCTGCATGTTTTTGCATGTTTTTCAATCTCAACCTGTTAATAAAGGTCTTATTTCAAAGATAGGTGCTAGGGTATGTGACCTTTTACTATGTAGCCGTATCCCTAAAATGTTTACCAGAATACACTTAAACATTCATCACACAGACTTCTGCTTCCAATTATTATATGGAAGCTCAGACAGGCCATCGTCTTCACTATTTAAACTAGGGAATAATGGTTATTGCAAAAATCATATCATTTTTGAGGACATCAGACAGAAGAATTCTTCCCAAGTGAGTGAAAGCCATTAGTCCCTCCCCTCCCCCCCCTCCCCAGGGTCATTTGTGTATCTGGGCATGGACTGAGGATCAGTTTTGCCATAGCAGAACGACTCTGCTGGGGGAGATAAGCTGGTGCTGCACTGGCTGGTGTGATTGTTTGGAATCAGCAGAAGCCTAAATGCAGAGCTGCCAGTTTTCTCTCACTGGACATTAGCTGACTGCCTGGGAAGTTAGGGACTGCATTGGGAACACTGGAGGAAATTTCATATAGTTGAAATAGTGTTGAAAAGTCAAAGTTCTAGGAGAGAGAAGGTCGTTCAATAAACACATGAGAGGACTTGCCCTTAAGCTACTTGAAACTAAAAGTGAAAATGATGACTAATAATGAAAGCTGCAACCCATTCCTGACCATGCTTCATCCTTGATAGGATTGAGGTGGTCAGTTCTTCACTCTAGCTTCCTGAAAAAGGAAAAGGAATGCTGTCTCAGGTGAAATGAACACCAAAATGCAGCCACTATGTCATTTTATAAATGATGTCTGGCATATAACAAATATTATGAAACATTTGAAGAAGCAAGAATATACGACCCAAAGCAAGAAAATATGGCCCAAGAAAAAAAGAGCCAACAGAATGGCAAATTTGAACGATTGATATGTTAAAATTAGCAGAAAAGTGCTTTAGCATTACTATTTAAAAAATGTTAGAGAAAATAAAGAAAAAGAGAAATGGATAAAAAGTTTGAGAATTTCAAAGAAATGATACTAGCAAAAACTATGCAAACTAAAATAGAAAAATTCTAAGTATGAAGTTGAGAACTCATTGGATCTCTTTAGTATCAGAAGAAAACACCACTTGCAGAAGAAAATCATTAGAAATTATCAAAAAAGCTCAGAAATGAAAGAAACAAAGCATGAGATACAAATAAAAAAATAAGACACCGTGAAATAGTCTACCGTATACACTTTGGAGTAAGGAAAGGAGGAAAAAAAAAAAAAAACAGCAGGAAGCTATATTTTACAAAATAATTGTTAGAAATTTTTCTAAACTGATGAAGGAAATTGAACCACACATTAAGGAATTAAATTCCAAGAAGCATATATTAAGCACATCAAATCAAGTACAAAAATATAAGCTAAAACAAAATTTACAAGGACAGAGGGGTAACTAAACCAAAACCAAACCTGCTGCCGTCCAGTCAATTCTGACTTACATTATTCTCAAAAGAGCAACAGTAAGTAGACAGTTAAATGGCATCTTTAAAGTGACAGAAGGAAAAAGAAAAAAAATTCTTCCTGGCATTCTGTAACCAGCAAAAATGCCCTTGAACAAAGAGATGCAGCACAGATGCTTCAAACACAACAACAGAGCCACAGTGCCATAAATTGTAAAAGAAGTCCTTTGAGCCAAAGGAAAATGTTCCCAAGTGGAAGAAGAACCATTCGGGGAGGAATAAATAACACCAAAATGAAAATTATGCATACTTATCAATATGATAAATGCATATTTATCAAATGTGATGTCACAGATATTTTCATTTAGAAATTTTTCCATACTCAAAAATTCACTATTTTTTGGTGTACAGTTCTATGAGTGTTAATGCATTTATATATTCGTGTTACCACCACTACGAACAGTATACATAACAATTTTATCATCCCCAAAAAACTCTTTTATATATCTTAGAGTTCTTTATATATTCAGGATACAAATTCTTTGTTTGTATATGTGGTATAAAGACATTTCCCCAGTCAATGGCTTGCCCCTTTATTCTCTCAACAGAGTCTTTTGCAAAGCAAAAGTTTTAATTTGGTAAAGTCCAGTTTATCAATTCTTTCTTTAATGGATCACACTTTTGGTGTTGCATCCAAGATTTCTTGGCTTAACCCAATGTCTAGAACACTTTTTCTAAGATTTTCTTTGAAGATTCTTATAGTTTTCAATGTAAGGATATGATACATTTTGAGTTTTTTTTTTTTTTTTAATTTTGTGTGATGTGTAGTTTAAGGTTCTTTTTTCTTTCTTTTTTTTTTATTATGAACATTCAAATGTCCAATACCACTAGTAGAAAATACTATATTTTTCTCCACTGAATATTTTCCCCCGTTGTCAACAATCACTGGGCTTCCTTTTTGTGAAACTATTTATTTATGGATTCTTTACTCAGTTCTATTGATCAGTGTGTCTATTCTTTCATCAATACCACACTCTTGGTTGATGTAGCTCTATAGTAGGTCTGGAAACCCTGGTGGTGAAGTGGTTAAGACCTATGGTTGCTAACCAAAAGTTGGCAATTCAAATCTCCCAGGCACTCCTTGGAAACTCTATGGGGGAGTTCTATCCTGTTCTATAGGGTCACTATGAGTTGGAACTGACTCGACAGCTATGTGTTTGGTTTTTTTGTTTTGGTTTATAGTAGGTCTAAAAATTGGGTAGCATTAGTTCTTCAGTATTGTTCTCTTTAAAACATGTTTTGGCTATTTTAGTTCATTTGCCTTTTCATAAAACTTTTAGAATCGACTTTTCCATAACTACAGAAAATCTTGCTAGGATTTTGATTACTATTGCTATTCTTCAATTTGGATATTATTAGCCTCTTCAGTATTTTGAGTCTTCCCACCTATGAACTTAGGATGTATCTTCATTTATTTAGTGCTCTTTTGGTTTCTTTAATTAGTGTTATTTCCACTGCATAGATTGTGTACACATTTCGTTAGATTTATACCAAAGTGTTTCCATTTTTCTGAGCTATTTTAGAGTTTACTTTAAAAATTAACTATCAACTTTTCATTGTTAGCACAAAATTTATGTGAGAATGCATCTTTAAAGTTATTTATTACATGTGAAGTGATACAGAACTACTTGAAGGTAGGCACTGATGATTGAAAAAGGCATATTTTAAATAATAAAACAGTTATTAAAATAAAACACACGTATTATTAATAAGAAAACAAGTGGAGATAAATACCAAAAAACCAAACCCATTGCTGTCGAGTCGATTCTGACTTATAGCGACCCTATAGGACAGAGGAGAACTGCCCCACAGAGTTTCCAAGGAGCACGTGGTGGATTTGAACCGCTGACCTTTTGGTTAGCAGCCATAGCACTAAATCACTACTCCACCAGGGTTTCCATAGATTAATTAAAAAAACACAAGAAAATAATAGGAAAGAAGAGAAGAAGCAAATGGAAAAAAAAAAAGAGAGATAATACAATTAATATTTGACCATATAGAAAATCACATTAAATAAAAATGATCTAACTATTCTAACTCAAAGAAGTGTCAAGGTGTCAACCTGGGTTAAAGGAAAAAAAAAAAGATCCAACTATATCTCTTCTATAAGAAATCTACTTTAAATATTATAGTTAGGTTAAAATTCAAAGGATGAATAGAATATGTAATATTACAAAGAATAACATAAAATGCTGAGATGAGCATAAACAGTATCAGACAGTATAGACTTTAAGAAATGGTGTCTTACTAGATAATGAACATTTTATATTGGTAAAAACACTTTATGAAGAAGATATTAGAATACTAAATGTTCATATACCTAATAATAGAGCCTCAGAATATATAAATCAAAAGCTCAAAGAACTAAAAAGGTAAAAAAGACAAATTTAAAACTATAGTTTGAAGTTTGTATAGCCTTGCTCAGAAATTGATAGAATAAGTACATAAAAATCAGTTAGAATATAAAATAATTGAATAGCACTATTAAGCAACTGGATATCCTTATTAAATAAATTAATATTCATAGAATAATATTCTGTGATAATACACAAATAAGAAAGGACTAGGGCAATTGAATAATATTTTCAACTGACTGTGAAAATGAAAACAACATTTGTGGATTGAAACCAAAACAATATTCACAGGGAAAGTTATAGTTTTAAATGCTTATGTCAGAAGAAAAGAAAGATCTAATATCACTAAACTAATTTTTAAAAAATTAGAGAAAGATGAAAAAATTAAACACATGGTAAATAAAAAACCAATTGCAGTGGAATCAGTTCCAACTCATGACTGTCCCATGTTTTACAGAGTAGAACTGCTCCACAGGGTTTTCTTGGATGTAGTCTTTACAGAAGTACATCCCTGGGCATTTCTTTTACATCTCTGCTGAATGAGTTCAAACCCTCAACCTTTAGGTTAGTAGTTGAGTGAAAACCGTTTGTGCCACCAGGGCCCTTCAAGGATTATTATTCCTAATAACTCCAAACTGGCAACAATCAAAAGTCCATGAACAGGTGAATGGATAAACCAGACTATAGTATGATTTGATTTCTTTGAAATGTCCAGAATAGACAAATCCCTAGACACAGAAGGTAGATTAGTGGTTGCCAGGAGCTGGGTGGGAGGAAGAATGGGGAGTGGCTGTTTAAAGCTCTTTTAGCTAAAATTTTGTTTTTGGGGGTGATGAATATGTTCTAAAATTAGATAGATGTGATGGTTGCAAAACTCTGCGACTATATTAGAAACCACTGAATGTAGCAATTTAAAAGAGTAAAATTTCATGGTACGCGAATTATATCTCATTAAAGCAGTTGAAAAATAAACTGTGGCAAAATAATATAATGAGTTACTACACAGCAATTACAGGGAATGGACTACTCACAACAACATGGATCAATCTCAAAAATAGTATACTGATAGTGCTAGAAACAAAACAGTGCACATGGTATCACTACATTTATATTAATTTGAGAAGAGGGAAAATGCATTGATGTTAATAGAAGTCGGAACAGTTAGAAATCATAATACCTGAAGATAGTCTAGAAAATGGCATAGGTGGGAAAAGGACATCAGTGTATCTTTGAGAAGTGTCCTTTTTCTTCACCTGTTTGGTGAATATATCATTTTATATGTATGTAAACATCTTCATTTCATATGCTAAGGATTAGTGCATTTTATGCAATTTACTGTATGTACAATGTCAAAAAAGTCAGCACAATTTGTTACAGTGTGAAAATTTATAGATAATCACATTAAATAACTGATTTTTTAGAAAACTCCAGTGATTAAAGAAGAATTACTTTTCTTATCATTATCATTACCTCTTCTGTACTGGTCAATAATGGCTTAATTGCAAATAGTACAGTATCTCACTTTTTCCTCATTGTGATCTTGACAGGACCATGACAGAGAGAACACTGAGCAAACACTGAACAACTTCAGGTTTAAGGGGTATTATTGTTCAGTGTAATATTTTTACTGTGACTTCATTTGTAACCTTTCCAAAAGAGGAAAAAATATAATATTTGCATAATGTCTAATAACTACATCAGAGCATTATAAATAAAAAAATATTCGACAAAATACAATTGGATGAAAAGGCATGGAAATATGAGTCTGCAGAAACATGTTAAATATATACATAGTAATCAGTGATGGGTGGAATTTTTCAGAAATAATTCAAATGCTAATGAATCTGGTCCAGTCTTTCAGCTGGGAAATGAGTGGACTTGTTTTCATTGCTTGCTCTGCCAGTTTCCAATTTCTCTCATCTGAGAAAATCCTTTTTATGAATTAATAAAAGCTTTCCAGGCTGAAAGTAGGGGGATATACAGCTTAATGGCTAGAATGTGTGCCAGGATTTTGTAATTTAGACACTTTGTTATGACTAGAACAATGTTCCAATGCACTGAACTTTAATGTTGAAATGTCAGCTTCCAACTAAGATATTCAGGAGCCAGGCCCACACCTGCTTGCTTTTAGAAGAGTTGTCATTTACATCCACCTCCAGAAAGTTAAACTGATGAAGTCAATATGATAATAATTGTAGATACATTTCATCCTCCAAACATACTAAAACATCTTTAAATCCAAAATATCTTCCATTTTCAACATTGGGAAGAACGGCAGAAGGTTCAAAGATTCAAGCAGAAAGAGTCAAAAACAAGCAAACTTTTTCAAAACGATATGGGTTTACTCCTCCTTGCAAATATTACAATTTCTCAAGCCATTAATTTTCATTATGAGCCATGAGAAATTGATGGTGTTCACTTTACATGACTAAAAGTGAACAAATGAGTTTTGGTATTGAACAGTCAAGCTACAAAGAATAAAATGCTTCCCAGACACCATGTAGGCAATAACCTCTTCAAAGTTCTCAATTTAATCTATGAGGGACTAGAAGAATTTATTTCACTAAGAGGAGAATTGTCATTCTTAAAGGATTTGTAGAGATTAATTCAAAATAGGATTATGTCTATTAATATTAACTACAAACAAGGCAGAACCAACATGATATACTAGAGGGAAACATCATGACGTCCTCTGTAGCAAAGACCTGAAAAACTAAGTAAAACAGACGCAAACATCAATCCTTGAACCCTAAGCATCAAATGAAACTATAAAGAAATTGATGAAACACTGAATGGAAGAGGAAAATAAAGAAAAACAGAGATTTAAGACATTTCCAGAAAACCAGAAATTAAGGGAATTTGTAAAAACCAAACAAAATTTACAAGAATTATTAAAGGGATTCCTTCGGTTAGAGGAGCAATGACATCAGATAACAATTTGTGTCTAGGACACAAGGCAGTATCAGCCAGATACCAACTTAGGTAAAGAACTCTCATGATAATAATAGTAATAAAAAGCTAAAAGACTGAAACAGGAAACCAGAGAAGTCAATCTGTAAATGAAAATAATGTCAAAACAATGAAAGTAGGAATAAATGATGCAGGTATAGGTCTTTCAAATGGAGAAGTCAAGATGATATCAAGTAATAAAAGACTGATTCAAACTTAGAAAGACAAGGGTAAATTTCAAGGTAACCACAAAGAACGTTAACAAAACTACTCATCAAAATAAAAAAGAAGAAAAACATAAAGTCTCATAAAACACAAAATCCATAATAATGAAAGAAGTAAAAAAATTCACAAGCAAAAGGAACTCATCACAGGAAAGTAAGAGGAACAAAGAAAACCTCAGCACCACACACACACAAAAGCACAATATGACTGCCATAAACTTATACCTATTGATAATCACACTGAATGTAAAAGGCTTAACGTAGCTCTAAAGAGACAGAAAGTGGCAGAATGGATTAAAAAAAGCACCACTCATCAATATGCCAGAAAGACATTTACCTGTGTTTTATTGACTGCGCATAGGCATTCAACTGTGTGAATAATAACAAATTATGAATACCATTGTGATGAATGGAAATTCTAGAACACTTAATTGTGCTCATGAGGAACCTGTACTTAGATCAAGGGGCAGTTGTTTGAACAGAAGGGGATACTGCGTGGTTAAAATTCAGGAAATGTGTGCCAAAGGATTGTATCATTTCACCATACCTATTCAATCTGTATGCTGAGAAAATAATTCGAGAAACTGGACTATAAGAAGACTATAAGCTGAACTATAAGAAGAATGAGGCATCAGAATTGGGGGAAGACTCATTAACAACCTACATTATGTAGATGACTCAACCTAGTTTGCTGAAAGTGAAGAGGACTTGAAGCACTTACTGATGAAGATCAAAGACCACAGCCTTCAGTACGGATTACACCTCCCCATAGAGAAAACAAAAGTCCTCACAACTGGACCAATAAGCAACATCATGGTAAATGGAGAAAAAATTAAAGTTATCAAGGATTTCACTTTACTTGCACCCACAATCAATGACCATGAAAGCAGCAATCAATAAATCAAAAGATGCATTGCATTGGGCAAATCTGCTGCAAAAGACCTCTTAAAGTGTTAAAAAGCAAAGATATCACTTTGAAGACTAAGGTGTGTCTGAGCCAAGCCATGGTGTTTTCAGCTGCCTCATACCAATGGGAAAGCTGGGTGATGAGCAAAGAAGACTGAAGTAAGATTCATGCCTTTGAATTGTGTTGGCAGAGGATATTGACTATACCATGCACTGCCAAAAGAATGAACAAATCTGTCTTGGAAGAAGTACAGTCAGAATGTTCCTTAGAAGCAAGGATGGCTAGACTATGTCTTACTTGATTTGTACATGTTAGCAGAGGGATCAGTCCCTGGAGAAGGACATGGTTCTTGGTAAAGTAGAGGGTCAGTGAGAAAGAGGAAGACTCTCAATGAGAAGGATTGACACAGTGGCTGCAAGAATTGCCTTAAGCATAACAATGATTGTGAGCATGGTGCAGGACCAGGTATTGTTGCATTCTGTCATGCATAAGGTCACTATGAGTTGGAACCAGCTCAATGGCACCTAATGACAACAACATCGATATTCTATCTATAAGAGACACACCTTTGACAAAAAGCATAAATGTACTAAAAACCAAAGGATGAAAAAACAAAAAAAGCAAACAATAACCAATAAAGGGCATGTGTGGCAATACAAATCTCATACAAAATAGACTTTAAGGCAAAATCCACCAAAAAGATAAAGAAGAACATTATAATGATTAAAGGGAGAATTCAACAAGAAGACATAACCTAAATAAATATCTACTCACCCAATGACAGGACTTCAAATTACCTAAAACAAACTCTAACGGCACTAAAAAAGAAACTGAGAGTTCCACAATAATAGTAGGAGGCTTCAACATACCACCCTCAGAAAAGAACAGACCATCTGGAAAGAAACTCAACAAAGATACAGAAGATCTATAGGCCAAAATCAACCAACTGGATATCATAGACATATTTAGAGCACTCAACCCAAAAGCAGCAAAGTATATATTCTTTTCAAATGCACACAGAACATTCTCCAAAATAGACACATTTTAGGCCACAAAACAACCCTCAGTAAAATCCAGAACATAGAAATATTACAAAGTATTATCTCTGATCACAGCGCCATAAAAGTAGAAATCAATAACAGGAAGAACAAGGAAAATAAAATAAAACACATGTAAACTGATTAATGCCTTGCTTAAAAGCAAAGGGTAATAGAAGAAATCAAAGATGGAATAGAAAAAATTCTGAGAATGAAAACATATCATACCAAAACCTTTGGGGACACAGCAAAGGCAATACTCAGAGGTCAATTTATAGCAATAAATGCACACATCAAAAAAGAAGAAGAGCCAAAATCAAAACGTTAGCCCTACAACTCGAACAAATAGAAAGAGAACAGCAAAAGAATTCCACAGCCACCAGAAGGAAATAATAGACTAGAACAGAGATGAATGAAACAGAGAACAGAAAAACAGTAGAAAGAATCAACAAGACCAAAAGTTGGTTCTTTGAAAAGATCAACACAATCCACAAACCACTGGCCAAACTGACTAAAGAAAAACAGAAGTAAATAACCCAAATAACAAATGAGGTGGGGGACATTAAAACAGACCCAACTGAAATAAAAAATATCATAAAAGAATACTATGAAAAATTGTACTCCAACAAATTGGAGAACCTAGAGGAAATGGACAAATTTTTAGAACACACTACCTATCTAAACTAACACCAGCTGAGGTAGAAAATCTGAGTAGACCCATAACAAGAGAAGAGATTGAAGGGGTAGTAAAAAAAAAAAAAAAAAAAAAACTCCCATTAAAAAAACAAACAAAAAAAAACCCTGATCCAGATGCCTTCACTGGACATTTCTAACAAACATGCAGAGAAGAGCTCACACCAGTACTACTCAAACTATTTCAGAGCATATTAAAGAAAGGAATACTACTGAATTCATTCTATGAATCTAGCATAACCCTGATACCAAAGCCAGAAAAAGACATCTCAAAAAAAAAAAAAAAAGAAAATTACAGACCAATATGTCTCATGAATATAGATGCAAAAAATTCTCAACAAAATCTTAGCCAATAGAATTCAACATGATGAAAAAAAAAAATGACTGTCTTAGTTATCTAGTGCTGCTGTAACAGAAATACCACATGTGGATGGCTTTAACAAAGAGAAATTTATTCTCTCACAGTCAAGGAGACTAGAAATCCAAATTCAGGGTGCCAGCTCCAGGAGAAGGCTTTCTCTCTCTTGGCTCTGGAAAAAGGTCCTTGTTCTCAATCTTCCCTGGGTCTAGGAGCTTCTCAGTGCAGGGACCCAGGGTCCAAAAGATGCACTTTGCTCCCAGGGCTGCTTTCTTAATAGTATGAAGTCCCCATGTCTCTCTACTCCCTTCTTTTTTTATATCTCAAAAGAGAATGGCTTTAGGCAAAACCTAATATTTTAGATTGAGTCCTGCCTCTTAACATAACTGCCACTTATCCTACCTCATTAATATCACAGAGATAGAATTTACAACGTGCAGGAAAATCACATCAGATGACAAAATGGTGGACAATCACACACTACTGGAAATCATGTACTAGCCAAGCTGACATACATTTTTGGGGGACACAATTCAGTCCCTGACAATGACCAAGTGGGATTCATACCAGGTATGCAAGAATGGTTCAACATTAGAAAATCAACCGATGTAATACACCACACAAATAAAACAAGATAAAATAATCACATGATCTTCTCAATTGATGCAGAAAAGGCACTTGATAAAGATCAACACTCTTTCCTGACAAAAACTCTCAATAAAAGGGAAATTCTGTGAGTCAGAATCAACTTGATGGCTATGGGTTTTTTTTTTTTTTTTTGGTATGTAAAACTGGAGCCCTGCTGGCACAGTGGTTAAGAGCTTGGCGGCTAACCAAAAGGTCAGCAGTTCAAATCCACCAGCCCCTCCTTGGAAGTCCTACTGGGAAGTTCTACTCTGTCCAATAGGGTTGGTATGAGTCAGAATCAACTTGACAGCATCATCCTCAATGGAGAGAGGCTAAAAGCATTCCCCCTGAGAAGAGGAACACGACAAAGATGCCCTATATCACCACTCCTTTTTAACATTGTGCTGGATGTCCTAGCTAGAACAATAAGGCAAGAAAAAGAAATAAAAGAGATAAAAATTGGGAAGGAAGAAGTAAAACTACCCATATTGACAGAAGATGAGATCCTATGCATACAGAACCTCAGTGATTCCACAAGAAAACTACTGGAACTAATAGAAAGATTCAGCACAGTAGCAGGATACAAGATCAACATACATATATCAGTTAGATTCCTATATACCAACCAATGGAACTTCAAAAAGGAAAGTAGGACAGAAGAGGTGGGGCCAAGATGGCAGAGTAGTCAGATGCTTCTGGTAATCCCTCTTACAACAAAGACCTGAAAAAACAAGTGAGATGATTTTGTATATATAACAAGCTAGGAGCCCTGAATATCAAAGGCAAAGTTAGGAAATCGGACTGAGCAGCAGGGGGAGGGAGAAACAGTTCAGAAGCAGAGAGGAGTTGCTGGACCTGACTCAGCAAGAACTGGTGCCCCTCAGGCATGATCTCTGGAGCTACTGTGGTGGGGCTGGTGGTAGCATTACTCAGGGAGAGACAGCGAGGTGCACGCTCTACTCACACCTCCTGAACCAGAGAATAACAATGTTCTTAGCAAAGCTAAGTACTTGCATTTATTTTACTGTGCCCCCAGCCCCTAAGCTGGCTTCAGTGGCTGTTGATTTTCCTGGGCCTGAGATAGGTCTTGCTGTATGTCCCGAGCCATTCTCCCGGCCTTGGAGAAGGAATAAACTCACAAATTGGGGCAAAGATAATCTGCCTGTTCCACTAAGCTGGGGAGCCCAGGAGAGAAGCAGCTCCTGTCCAGGCACAAATTGTCCGCAGACTTTGAATACCCTTCACCCCTGCATGGACCTATGTGGGCCCATTTCAGGAGATTAGGCCCTTGTTGGCAGACTGCAATGGTGTATGTGCTTGAGATCTGAATCCAATTGTTTCAGTTCTCTGGCGGAGAGGTAGGTTTTTGATGTTTGACACCACTTTACCTATTAAACAGGGTCCTTACCTACCCACATCAGGGGCCTGAGGACTGGTGGCTTCACCCACGTGGCCTAGCCACCCGTGACAGGGGCCAAGGATAAGTGGTGCCTCCCAGTCCTTACAAGCAAAAGCACTGGGTGCCCATGGTCCAGCTGCAGGAACCACCCACCTGTGAGCTCTAGGGAACAGGGCTGCACTTTCCTCGTAGACACTTGGGAGATGGTTGTCAGCCTCCTGCTTTCTTCAGAGCATGACCCCCTGTTGCAACAAGATACCTGTGCCTACACCAATCACCCCTGCCCCTCTAAGACTGTAGGACAGAGCCTCCACCATACACTCGATGAGCAACTACCTGGACACCTGAACTGAATTCCTACAAGAAAAGTGAATGGGCTCCCAGGCTCATATGCCTAGTAACAGCTCTAGCCGTCTGGTGACAGGAAGTTAGAGCTCCAAAGGTGAAAATAATCAAGCTAGCTCACTCAAGCACCTGATTTGGACATATAAAAACAAAACAAAGTAAGGAGTGAGGATACAGTAAGCAAACGTACAATAAATACATAACTTATAGATGGCTCAGAGACAACAGTCAATATCAAATCACATAAAGAAGCAGACCACGATTGCTTCAACAAGCTCTCAAAACAAAGAATCAAGGAATCTTCCAGATGAAGGTGTAGTCCTGGAATTACCAGATGTAGAATACACAAGATTAATATACAGAACTCTTCAAGAGATCAGGAAGGATATCAGGCAAAACACAGAACTAACCAAGGAACACACCGATAAAGCAGTTAGGAAATTGAAAAGTTTATTTAAGAACATGAAAAATTTAATTGGCTGCAGGAATCCACAGAGAGACAGCAATCAGAAATTCAGAAGGTTAACAATAAAATCACAGAATTAGACAATCCAATAGAAAGTCAGAGGAGCAGAACTGAGCAAGTGGAAGGCAGAATTAGTGAGATTGAAGATAAAACACTTGGCACCAATATATTTGAAGAAAAATCAGATAAAAGAATTAAAAAAAATGAAGACATCTTAAGAACTATTTAGGACTCTATCAAGAGAAATAAACTATGAGCAATTGGAGCACCAGAACATGGAGGGATAACAGAAAATACAGAGAGAATTATTGAAGATTTGTTGGCAGAAAACCCCCAATATCATGAAAGATGAGAAGATATCTATCCAAGATACTCATCGAACCCCACATAAGGTAGATCTCAAAAGAAAGTCACCAAGACATATTATAATCAAACTTGCCAAAACCAAAGATAAAGAGAGAATTTTAAGAGCAGCTAGGGTTAAACAAAAGAGAGTCAATTAGAATAAGCTCAAACTACTCCTCTGAAACTATGCAGGCAAGAAGTTAATGGGATGACTTATATAAAACATTGAAGGAAAAAAAAATTGCCATCCAAGAATTATATATCCAGCAAAACTATCTTTCAAATGTGAAGGTGAAATTAGGACATTTCCAGATAAACAGAAGCTTAGGAAACGTGTAAAAACCAAACCAAAACTACAAGAAATACTAAAAGGAGTTTTCTGGTTTGAAAATCAATGTCAGATGTCAACCCAAGACTAGAACAGAGGACAGAGCAAGCAGATATCACCCCAGATACAGAAATCACAAAAATAAATCAAGATAAATAAAAGGAAATCAAGGAAACAGTATCATTTATAACAACCCCTAAAAAGATAAAATACTCAGCAATAAATCTAACCAGGGTCATAAAAGACCTATACAAAGAAAACTACAAAACACTATTGTAAGAAGCCAAAAGAAACCTACATAAATGGAAGAACATACCATGCTTATGGATAAGAAGACTCAACATTGTGAAAATATCATTCCTACCCAAAGCAATCTACAGATACAATCAACCCCATTCCAAATACTGACATCATTCTTTAATAAGATGTAAAAACAAATCACCAACTTTATATGGAAAGGAAAGAGGCCCAGGTAAGCAAGGCATTATTACAGAAAAAGAACAAAGTAGGAGGCCCACACTACCTGATCTCAGAACCTGTTATACAGCCTTAGTAGTCAAAACAGCCTTGTACTTTTACAATGGCAGACATGTAGAGCAATGGAAACGAATCAAGAACCCAGAGGTAAATTCACCCAACCGTCAGCTGATCTTTGACAAAGGACCAATTTCCATTAAATGGAGAAAAGACAGTCATTTTAACAGATGAAACAACATTTTACCTCACACCATACACAAAAAACTAACTAAAAATGGATAAAAGGCCCAAATATAAAAACTAAAACGATAAAGATTATGAAAGAAAAAATAGGGATAACACTAGAGGCATGAACACACAGTATAAATACAATACAAACCATATTTAACAATAGACAAACACCAGAAGAAAAACTAGATAACTGGGAGCTCCTAAAATTAAACATTCATGCTTATCAAGAAACTTCACCAAAAGAGTAAGAAGAGAACCTAAAGGTAGGGGAAAAAGTTTTGGCTGCCACATATCCAACAAGCGTTTGATCTCTAAAATCTACAGAATATTTAAAGAACCAAACAAAAATACAAATAATTTTATTAAAAAAAGGGCAAAGTGTATGAACAGATACTTCACCAAAGAAGAATTCAGGCTGCTAACAGACACATGAGGAAATGCTCACAATCATTAACCATTAGAGAAATGCAAATCAAACCTAAAATGAGATATCATTTCACCCCAACATTACTGGCACTAATCAAAAAAGAAACAGAGGCAAACATCCATTAATAATCAGAAAATGAAATGTAAGAAGTGTGACTCTAGGAAAATAGGAAGTCATCAAATATGAAATAGAATGCATAAACATCAACATCCTAGGCATTAGTAAGCCGAAATGGACTGGTATTTTGAATCAGACAATCATATAGCCTACAATGCTGGGAATGATAAACTGAAGAGGAGCGGCATTCGATTCATCATCAAAAAGAATATTTTAAGCTCTACCCTGATGTACAAAGCTGTCTGTGACAGGATAATATCCGTAGGCCTACAAGGAAGACCAGTTAATACAACTATTATTCAACTTTAGGCACCAACCTCTAATGTCAAAGATGACAAAATTGAAGATTTTTACCAACTTTTACAGTCTGAAATTTATCAAACATGCAGTCAAGATGTATTGATAATTACTGGTCATTGCAATGCAAAAGTTGGAAACAAAGAAGGATTGGTAGTTGGAAAATATGGCCTTGGTGATAAAAATGACACCAGAGATCGCATGATGACAGATTTTTGCAAGACCAATGACTTCTTCACTGCAAATACCTTTTTTTCAATAACACAAACAGCAACTATACACGTGAACCTCACCAGATGGAACACAGGAATCAAATCGACTACATTTGTGGAAAGAGATGATGGAAAGACTCAGTGTCATCAGTCAGAACAAGGCGAGGGGCTGACTGTGGAATACACTATCAATTGCTCCTATGCAAGTTCAAGTTGAAGCTGAAGAAAATTAGAACAAGCCCACCAGAGCACAAATAAGATCTTGAGTATATCCCACCTGAATTTATAGACCACCTCAAGAGTAGATTTGATGCATTGAACACTAATGACCGAGGACCAGACAAGTTGTCAAATGACATCAAGGACATCAAACATGAAGAAAGAAAGAGGTCATTAAAAAGACAAGACAAGAAAAAACCAGAAGTGGATGTCAGAAGAGACTCTGAATCTTGCTCTTGAACATATAATAGCTAAAGTAGAAGGAAGAAATGATGAAGTGAAAGAGCGGAACAGAAGATTTCAAAGGGCAGCTAGAGAAGACAAAGTAAAATATTATAATGAAAAGTGCAAAGACCTGGAGATAGAAAACCAAAAGGTAAGAACATGAAGGGCATTTCTCAAGCAGAAAGAACTAGGAAAAATTCAAGCCTCAGTTGCAGTATTGAAGGATTCTACTGGGAAAATATTAAACATTGCAGAAAGCATCAAAAGAAGATGAAAGGAATACACTGAGCCACTTTACCAAAAAGAATTTGTTGACATTCAACCATTTCAGGAGGTAGCATATGACCAAGAACTGATGGTACTGAAGGAAGAGGTCCAAGCTGCACTGAAAGCATTGGTGAAAAATAAGGCTTCAGGAATTGACGCAATACCAAATGAGATGTTTCAACAAACAGATAAAGGATTGAAGATGTTCACTCGTCTATGCCAAGATATTTGGAGGACAGTTATCTGGCCAATCAACTAAGAGAGATCCGTATTTGTACCCATTACAAAGTAAGGAGATCCAACAGAATGCAGAAATTATCAAACAGTATCATTAATATCACACACAAGTAAAATTTTGATGAAGAGGATTCAAAGGCAGTTACAGCAGTACTTTCATAGGGAACTACCAGAAATTCAAGCTGAATTCAGAACAGGACATGGAACAAGGGATATCATTGCTGATGTCAAATGGATCATGGCTGAAAGCAGAGATTACCAGAAAGATGTTTACCTGTCTTTTATTGACTATGCAAAGGCATTTGAGAAGAATGGGAATTCCAGAACACTTAATTGTGCTCGTAAGGAACCTGTACATAGATCTAGGGCCAGTTGTTTGAAGAGAACAGGAGAATACTGCATGGTCAAAATTCAGGAAAGGTGTGTATCAGGGTTGTATCCTTTCACCATACTTATTCAATCTGTATGCTGAGAAAAAATCCCAGAAACTGGACTACATTAAGAAGAATGGGGCATCAGGATTGGAGGAAGATTCTTTAACAACCTGCAATATGTAGATGGCCCAACCTTGCTTGCTGAAAGTGAAGAGGACTTAAAGCATTTACTGATGAAGATCAAAGACTACAGCCTTCAATATGGATTATTCCTCCCCATAAAGAAAACAGAAATCCTCACAAGTGGACCAATAAGCAGCATCATGACAAACAGAGAAAAGATTGACATTGTCAAGGATTTCATTTTACATGGATCCAAATCAATGCCCATGGAAGCAGCAGTCAAGAAACCAAAGACTCATTGCAATGGGCAAATCTGCTGCAAAATATGTCTTTAAAGTGTTAAAAGCAAAGACGCCACTTTAAGGACTAAGGTACACCTGACCCAAGCCATGGTGCTTTCAATTGCCTTATATGCACGTGAAATCTGGACAAGGAATAAGGAAGACTGAAGAAGAATTGATGCCTTTGAACTATGGCATTGGCAAAGACTATTGACTGTACCACAAACCGCCAAAGAACAAACAAATATGTATGGAAGAAGTACAGCCACAATGCTCCTTACAGGCAAGGGCGGTAAGACTTTGTCTCACATATTGAGCATGTTATCTGGGGGGATCAGTCCCTGGAAAAGGGCATCAAGCTTTGTAAAAAAAGCGTCAGTGAAAATGAGGAAGATCCTCAATTACATGGATTGAGACAGTGGCCGCAACCATGGTTTCAAGCATAGTAATGATTGTGAGGATGGTGCAGGACCGCACAGCAATAAAAAAACAGAAAATAAGAAATACTAGAGAGTTTGTGGGGAAATTGAAACTCTTATTTGCTGTTGATGGAAACGTAAAATGGTACAACCACTATGGAAAATGATAGGATGCCTCATTAAATAGCTAGAACTAGAGATATCATACCACCCAGGGATCCCACTCCTAGGAATATATCATCCTAAAGAAATACGGGCCATCACATGAATAAACATATACATACCCATTTTTACTGCAGCATCATTCACAATAGCAAAAAGATGAAAACAATCTTTCATGGATATGGATAAAAAATTATGATACATACAAACTATGGAATACTATGCAACAATAAAGAACAACGATAAATGATACATCTTACAACATGGATGAATCTGGAGGGCATTATGCTGAGTGAAATAAGACAATCACAAAAGGACAAATATTGTATGAGACCACTATTATAAAATCTCAAGAACAGGTTAACAAACAGGAAAAAATAATCTTTGATGGTTATGAGGGAGCGGATAGGTGGGGAAAAGAAATTACTAACTAGATAGTAGATAAGTGGTAATTTCTGGAGAAGGATTAGACCGTACAGAATACAGGGAAAGTCAGCGCAATTTGGCAAAGACAAAGTTATAGAAACTTCCTAGACAAATCCAAACACCTTGAGGTACTGAGTTACACGGGCTCAGGGCTGGGGACTGTGGTCTCGGGGGCCATCTAGGTCTCAATTGGCATAGTATGGTTTATAAAGAAAATGTTCTAAATCCTACTTTGGTGAGTAGCATCTGGTGTCTTAAAAGCTTTCGAGTGGCCACCTAAGTTACATCTACTGGTCCCATCACATTCATATCAAAAGAAAATGAAGAAAACCAAAGACACAAGGAAAATATTAGTCCAAAGAACTAATGGACCACATGAACCACAGCTTCAACCAGCTTGAGCCCAGAAGAACTAGATGGTTCTGGCTACCACCAACGGAATCATATTATAGGGTACCTGAGAGAGCTGGAGACAAATGTAGAAAAAAATTCAAATCACAAGAAAAGGACCAGACTTACTGGTCTGACAGAGGTTAGAGGAACCTCCAGGGCTACGGCCCCTGGACACCCTGTTAACATAGACCTGAAGCTATTCCCAAAGTCTACCTTTCACCCAAAGATTGTTGTTGTCAGGTGCCATTGAGTGAGCCTGACTCATAACAACCCTATGTATAACAGAAGGAAACGCTTTGTGAGCCCTCAGAAACTGAACTTTGGAAATCAAATCTAGATAGTGTGCATGTGCATTCCTTCACTAACGATTTAATGCTGAGCAAAGCCTATTTTTAGAATGAGTCCACTGAGATTTCATATCCATAATGTCATATTTCACTTCAGTTTCAAAGTAATCTGATTTTAGGCCTTTTCTTTAATTTTTAAATCATCTGTAATATCCTATTGTTTTTCCTAATTTGAGTGCATTTTTTTAAAATTGTATTTTCCAATGGTGACAAGATAGGGCATTATTAAATATCTACAAAACATGTAACTTCATTGTCCAAGAACAACTTTTTTTTTTCCTTTTTTACATCAGTTTACGTCATAGTTAATAAAATCATGTAGTCTCAAGAACAACTTGCCATAAAGAGATAGAATAATGGAAGCAGAAGAACATGGGCTTATGGTAGACCAGGCAACAAGCCAACAAGGTTCATTCTCTCATGTACTATGCAGTTTGTTCAATGGGGAATGTTTAAGGATGATTTCGTCTGGCAAAACTATTAAATGAATTCACTTAAGAAATAATCTACTGTATAAATCAATAGTAAAATAAGGCACACCCTTTCATTATATTTCCCAATTGGTCATTAAGCCTTAGATTTTGTTGTTGTTGTTGTTAAGTGTTAGAATATTTGGGGGTCTCTTGAAATAGGGGCTGGCTATTATTCTGTTTAATGACAACTAATTATCTAGATATTAAATATATGGGAACTTGTCAGATAAGATATTCAAAGTGTACTCAAGAGAGAGAAGGGAAAATAGGTGTAGAGGCAAATAAATCATGGCTGATCTCTTCAAGTTCCTAGAATGCTTCATTTATTGAAGTTCATTGGTATTCGTGTTTGCTCCCATTTTTATATTTTCCCTGTAATTGCGTCTGATGCATACACCCAAATATTTGATTATTCAAAATGCAAGGAAAAATTTGAATTTTTTTCTATTTTCTGTGGGGCTTTCTCTATACACCTACTCCTCACTTGTCTACTATCTCGTTATTTGATATTTCCATTTTTGACAACAATTAAAAAATCTACTATCCAACTGTTTTGAACATTAATGACATATGTCTGGCAGTAATGAATGACAATGTGTGAGGAGAAAGTTACACTGGCTGTGACATCAACTGTTATATCTCAACTTGGCTAGACTGCGATTCTCAGTAGTTTGGCAGTCATGTAATGATGCAATTTGGCAGTTATGTAATGATGTAATATGGCAATTATGTAATGATGTATTCATCCTTCATTTTGTGATTTGATGTGGTCATCTTCTATTTTTGCGCAATACCAATTTTCAGATAACTACCTGGTCTTTGGAACCCAACCATGTTGAAAAGTAAGGAGTGAGTGTAATGTCTTATCTTCTTACTGTAAGAAAAGTATAAGATACAGGGCATTTTTGTACTCTATTGATTTGCTAACCCAATAAGCGTAAAGACAGAAGCATAAAAATAATGAATATTATTAGATACATTTTAGAAGTATTTTATTAATTTTATATAATTATTTCTCTGTTCACAACATATATGCATATAAGAATGATAATAGCAATTACTAAATACTTTTTATGTGCTAAAGTTAGTTGTAGGTAGAGATTTTGAATACCAATGTTCTTTTGTTTGTAGGTGAAAGGAAGATACATTATGGTAAACAGTATTGTTAAAACAAGTTTTAATATTTTATTATAAGTGAAATATGAAAGGTACCAAATGGGGACAGTGTGATATCCCCAAAAATATAATGACCATTAGAATATAGAATTCAATTTTAGACAGTATTTTAAGCAGACGGTTTTAGGAAAATCTCTTGACAAATATCAAAGTTCTAGGTCACCGGAGAGAGGATAGAAAGAGGAAAGTAGTTTAGATATGAAATCAATATATGTAAGAATCACATGGGTTACTCATTAAATATGCATTTTTTTTTTTTCCAATCTCAGATTTCTCAGTTGGGTAGGTCTGTGGTAGTGTCTAAGAATCTGCACTTAAAAAAAAAAAAATACTAGAATGTTAGATTTACTAAAATGTAATCTCTATGAGAGTCAGTACAATATTTATAATTTTTTTTTAATTTATTGATATAGCCTCATAACCTAGAACTGTTCCTGGAATATAGTACCTGTTCAACAAATATTTACTGAATTAATAAATGAAAAGACACAAGATATAGGTTGACTGCAAAACAGTTTTGAAAAATATTCTTTGCCTTAGTTATCTAGACCTGCTATAACAGAAATACTACAAGTAGGTGGCTTTAACAAACAGATTTATTCTCTTACAGTCTAGAAAGCTAGAAGTCCAAATTCAGGTGCCAGCTCCAGGGGAAGTCTTTCTCTCTCTGTCAGCTCTGGGGAAGGTCCTTGTCATCAGTCTTTCCTGGTCGAGGAGTTTCTCAGCACAGTTACCCCAGATCCAAAGAACACACTATTCTCCTGGCTCTTGTTTCTTGGTGCTATGAGTTCCCCCTGTCTCTCTGCTTGCACTCTCTTTCATATCTCAAAAGAAATTGACTTAAGACACAACATAATGTTGTACATTGAGTCCTACCTCGTTAACATAACTGTCTCTAATTCTGCCTCGTTAACATCATAGAGGTAGAATTTACAAGACACAGGCAAATCACATCAGATTACAAAATGATGGACAATCACGGCCTAATAAAATTGATACACATTTTTGGGGAACAGCTCAATTGAAAACACTCTTATTTTAGGCAGATAATTAAAATATTAACTTTGGCATTAGGAACCAGGTAGTAATTCAGATAGCAAATGCACAGTATCCAGGGTTTGGTCTATCCAGATTCCCTTCCCTTTTGAGATAATATGTCTCTGTGATGGTTAAGACTGTGTATCAACTTGGCTGGGCCATGATTCTCAGTGTTTATATGTGATCACCCCCATGATGGGATCTGCTGTGAGTAGCCAATCAGTTGAAAGGGAGTTTCCTTGGGCATGTGGCCTGCATCCATATATAAGTGGACATTCTGTTTATTGCTTTCTTTGGATCCTACAGCTACCTCCTGTTCATCTGACCTCCAGTTCTTGGAACACGAGGTAGGAGCTTACCTGCCAATCTTGAGATTCATCAGTCTTCACAGCCTGTGAGCAAGAGTCCTGCTCTCTGATCTACCGATCATGGGTTCGCCAGCCCCAGGGCATACGTGAATCAGGAGAAGCCTCTATTCTAATCCGTGGACTTGGGACATTCCAGCCTCTACAATCACATGAGCTGTTTCCTTGATATAAATCTCTGTCTATATATATTTATACGATTTACTGGTTTTGCTTCTCTAGAGAACCCAGCCTAAGATGTTTGGTACTGAGAGTGTTCTAGAGAAACAATATTGTAAGAATGACTTTTCTAAATTGGGTCTCAAGTCTGGTTAGTCTTAAAAATGTTGATGACTCTGCTTCCAGTAGTAAAGAGGGCACCGCTAATCCATGGCATGAGGTGGCAATTCAAATATGTAAAATATCACCAACAATAGATCAGGTATTGGTGAAAGGCAAGGCTCTGGGTGATTGCATATATACCTTTCTACAATTTTGTCATAATGAGAAGTATAAGAAAGCTGATTGGTTGTTCCTACTTTTGGTATACAAAGTGGAGGAAGAAAGAGCTGTGCTCAGGGCTTCAGAATCAAAGCTCAAGTGCCACATAAATGACCTCAAAGTTTCCACTTGTGTTCTGAAAGAAAGCCTTACTTCTTGTAGTAACAGAGCTGATATTGCCGAAAATCAAACCCAGAGTCTTATCGTAAGAGTGGCCGAATTATAATGGCAGCTCAAATGCAATCCTCAAGAGGTGTCTGAAGTTAAAGTGAAGTCATTGGTTGGGAAGAAATGGGATCCTGAAACTTGGGATGGGGACATATGGGCAGATAATCAGGAAGCTGGAGACACTGAGCCTCTAAATTCCAGTGGATCACTCATGCCAACAGAAACACTCCCATCTGAAGAGATTATTTCATGTTTGTCTGCTACACCACTCTGCCAAGAAAAACCATTAGCCCCATCACTCCTATTTAATGAGATTAGCCCTAGTCCAGCTGCCGCTAAAAAGCTCTTTCTAGAGTCATTGCCTGGAGCATCACCTGAGGCAGATGCTTTACAAGACAATGCTGAATGCTCTCAAAACAGTCCCACACTACAGATTCTGCCTTCTAGATCTATAACTAGGCTTAAGTCCCAGTAAGTCCCAAAAGGTACACTACACCCCAAAAGAACTGCTTGACTTTTCTAATATGTACAAACAGAAACCTGGGGAATATGTGCGGGAATGGCTATTAAAGGTGTGGGATAATGGTGCAAGTAACATAAAGATCGATCAGTCTGAGTTTACTGACATGGCCCCACTAAGGACAGATTCTTCATTCTTTGTTTCAGCCCAAGAAGTTAGGAAAGGATCTAATAGTTTATTTTGTTGGGTTGTTGAACCATGGATTATGCAGTGGCATACACTAAGTCAAGTTGCTGTACCAGACCTGTTTTTGTATCCAAAGTCTTAGGGAAAATGGCATGCTAGAATGAATTTATCAGGTTAGACCCACAGATCCACACATAGAATGCCCAGAAGACACACCTTTTACCACAACTGTGAGGAACAAATTTACGAAGGAAACTCCGGCATCCTTGAAGACTGCTGTGATTACAATTTTATGTAAATCAGATTTGACAGTGGGAACTGCCTAACTGAATTAAGACACCTAACTACAATGGCGCTGATTGGACCCTGTGGTAGTAGGGGCCAAGTGGTGGCACTCGATCAACAAAGACAAGGTCGGTGTGTTAAGTAATGAACAATGGAGTCAAAGAAGTCATCAGAATAGTCTGACTTGTATGGATGTATGGAGTTGACTGCTTAGTCATGGTGTCCCTAGGAGTGAAATAGATAGGAAATCTATTAGGTGCAAGTATGACCTTGTAATTGTCTTTATTCAGAGATTATGTGTGTTTTGGGGAGATGTGTAGAGGTGCCAAGTTGACAAGGGGTAGACTGTGATGGTTAAGATTGTGTGTCAGCTTGGCTGGGCCATGATTTTCAGTGTTTATATGTGATCAGCCCCATGGTGGGATCTGCTGTGAGTAGCCAATCAGTTGAAAGGGAGTTTCCTTGGGCATGTGGCCTGCCTGTGAATATAAGTGGACATTCTGGCCTTTGCCTTCTCTGGATCCTGCAGCTACCTCCTTTTTATCTGACCTCCAGTTCTTGGAACTTGAGCTAGCAGCTTGCCTGCTGGTCTTGGAATTCTTCGATCTTCACAGCCTGTGAACAAGAAGCTTCTCCCCGACCTGCTGATCTGGGGTTCACCAGCCCCTTCAGATTCATAAATCAGGAGAAGCCTCTATCCTGATCCACAGAGTTGGGACATTCCAGCCTCTACAATTGCGTGAGCCATTTCCTTCATATATATATATTTACATGCTTTACTGGTTTTGCTTCTCTAGAGAACCCAGCCTAAGACAATCTCCCAATCAACAGTGATCTTTCTCAGTGAGTGTAGGTTGGGAGTGTGTTACATAGCCGTCTTTCCTTCCATACCTTGCCATGCGTAGGCATTGATTCTAGGGCTGAGGAGACCCAGATATTCCCATTCTATGTGATTGGTTCAGTGGTAGTCACATGACATAAACAACATTGTGTACGGTTGGGGTTTCCAGTGTCCTTCTTATCACCAAATGGAGACAACTTGTTTGAGATTTAAGCCAAATACCAGAAAGCAAAGAGATGGAAAGAGAGAGCACCTTGGTAAATATTTGTTGAATCATTGTACCCAACTATTTCTGAAATCAAGTATACCTGTTTGGTTACCTGAGACAATGCATTTGATTTTTTGTTTAAGCTATTTTGAGTTGTGTTTCTGTCATTTGAATTCAAGAGTGTGGATTAAGATACTAGATATGCAAACAAGGTTAAAGCTGTCCTTGAAAATTGTGTCCTCAAATATAGGGTTAAAATCCATTAAATTTTCTCCAGTAAATATGTATGTGAGTATTTTGACATTCATTTGAGGATCAAAAAATGAATTGGTATGTGGCCTCAGCTGTGGAGAATGAAGACTGCGTATCTGTAGAGCAAGAAGTTCTCACTATTTCCAGAACTGTATTGGTAGCCTGAGTTCCCTAAATCTGACTCCTTTCCACAAGGGTATTTTATAAACCATCTTTATGATTTAGAAAAATGTGAAGACACATGAATGGTGTCTCTACGAGTTTGCTAGTAGTCACAGAGCTTTAAATGATATTTGATTATTAAATACATACAATTTATACAGTAAAAATTTTATAAAAGTAGAAACATGTTTCAGAGATCTAGTGATAATAACATGATGCTCAGTCTCAGGGTTTAAGTGTTACTTTTTGTAATTAATATCTCATTAACACTTTATGCAGTTTGGCAGCTAAACCTTAGTGATACCATCTAAGAAATGAGCAGTATAAGATTGCTAATTTTTAGTTTATAACAATTTTCAGAGCTATTTCCAAATAATCTTTACCAAATAATATGACTTTAACATAATTTAAAAAGAAAATAAGTTTCCAGTGACCATTGCATGCTATTATATCCAATTAATACTGCTTCCTTAGTGTTAATTTTCTATAGAGATATAGATATACACATGGACATAGATGGGCATGGAGATGGAGATACAGGCAAATATATAGATATAAAAGGTATATTAGTTATCTATTGCTGTGAAACAAATGACCCCAAAACTTAGCTTAAAACAGCAAGTATTATGTCACACAGTTTCAGTGGGTAAGGAATTTTCAAGTGAATTACCTGGTTGTTCTTGTTCAGTATCTCTCGTGACGTTGTATTCAAGATGCTAGTCAGGCCTGCAGTCATCTGAAGGCTTGGCTGGGGATGGAGCTTTGACTTCCAAGACGAATCTCTCACACGTTTGGGCAAATTAGTCCTGGATGTTGGTTAGAGGACTCATTTCCTCACCACATGGAACTCCCCACGCAGTTGTTTGAGTACCCTCACAACATGACAGCTGGCTTATCCCAAAATGAGTAATCCATCACCAAATCCATTCTGAAGTACAGCTACAGAATAAAATAGCAAAATACTCATACCATATGCTGCTTGGGGTTTGTGCCAGCCCACAGGCCTAGAGACCTAGAGAGGTGGAAAGAAATTAGGCATAGCCTTACCTTCAAGGCCAAACTAAGCTGCCCATCACATCTTAAGTGAATCTGCCATATACCAATGTCACAACAGGGCCATAATCCCAGAAATATTGTATGATCTGGTTTTCATTTAGGCGACTGGGTGCACAGACGGTCCCTGGGGTACAACAAAGGTATAAAATAAAACACATACACATATCTGTTAAAAACTCATTGCTGTCAAATCTATTCCAACTTACAGTGACCGCATACACACAGGAGAGGGAAAATCAAGCAGAGGAGACATAGGCAAGTTGAGAAAGGGAGAAACGGAAAGAGAGAGAAGAAAATACCAACCCAAACTAAAACAAATAAAACCAAAAACTGTCTGAAAACAAGCCGACAAACTAAATTCCAAACAGAAAAGGGCATCTAAAGAGATCTAAGCTAAGAAGGCCATGAAAATCAACAATGAAAAAAATATGAATTTCATTCAGGTGAAACTATCTTTTTTTTTTTTTTTTGACAAAGATGAACTTAAATATCAGTTCAGATATAGAATTGAACACACACATATATTTTTGTTCTATCCTGAATTTTCATTTAAGCTACAGCAAATTAATTTTTTAAAGACATAAAATCACAAAGATGATTAGAATAGAATCAAGAAAACAACAAAATGGTGCCTTTAGACTGCTAAGCTTCTTTTCTCTGTTCCAGATATGACAAAAAAAAAAAAAAAAAGTTGTCGAAAGGATCTTTCAGGTTCAAGCAACACTAATAGGGAAGGAAATGCACTACTTAGCAGGTCAGAGGCCAGTTCTCTGACTGCTTTTCAGCTAAACTGAAAGAACAGGGTTCTTTCTAATGAGTGTGGAATAAGGAAAAATCCACATAAGAAGAATGTTCTTGCTGGCATTAGCCTTATTGCCCAAAATTAAACTTAAGACCTTCATCCTTTTATTCTTTTCTGGTATTTGATTATATTCTCCCAAGGCTATTGGTAAATTGGGAAACCAAAATAAATCAAAGTCACAATGATAATTGTGATTGCTTCATATAACTTGTCCATTTTTATCTTGTTTCATACTAAATTGGCCAAGGGTACTTTTTTACACATTACCCTTTTAGATCACAATAAAATATTATTAAAAAAAAAACAGCTAAAATCTATGATTACTCATTTATTTCCCGTGTTAAATGATGTCTTAAACCTTAGTTAGTTTTTCAGGATTATGCTGACAGGAGTGTCACCTTCAAGATAATTTAGAGTCATTTTAAAACTCTGAATCACATTTTTTCAGAAGTTATGAGGACCTGCATGGCATATTTTCTATCTGTGAAACAGAGCAGCTGGCTCAGTGTATATCTGTGTTGCTGCTGGTGAGCAGCCTTCCTTTTTCCAAAATTAGAAATATGAGATCTTAGAGTTCTTTTTTCAATAAATAGATATGTTTTAAATAAAGCACAATCACGCAAAAACACATGCGTATTAGGATGAGAGATGTTGCCATAGTAAGTCAACACAGAAAGACAGAGAGGGCAGAGTGGAAAAAAAAAGAGAATATGAAAGAATTAGGAATATATGAATTAATTCTCTTAAATTATCCAGTCTTAGGACTTATAAAAGTCTACATTATTTATTTCTTATGTATATTCTATATTTGTCCCCAGAGATTTTGAAGAACATTGCAATATGAGATAAAGAATAAAAAGATGATCATGATACACTTTAGGATAAATACATGTGCCAAGATTATAATGAAATTTATCATGTAAGGTTGTTCTGAGGGAGTGCATAAAATATGCCTTGCACAGTACCTGGAGTGTACTGTGTGCTTTTTGCCCAATGGATATTTATACCTTCTATTAAAAGGTTCAAACAATAACTGGAAGGGGTGAAATAATGATATCAAATATTCAGTATTAAATGTTAAATGCTTTATAGCTGGATTTTCAGCCTTCGCTGAAAAATATTTGGGATGATTCAGTAAGACTCTCAAGGCAAGTCTGTAGTCTGTTGCTACATACTTGGTGGGAAATTTTCACCCAGAAAAGGGCAAAGATGAGTAGGATAAAAATCCCAAACCATAGAACATTACTTATGAAGGGATATAGGTCCACAAACAAACTCTACTGTGTTCAAAGTCATATTCAGGGCAGTGTTAATAAGAATAAAATAAAGAAGGGATACTGTTCCAAATCGATTGCATTGATGGATTTGCTAATAATGGAAAACATGTGAATACACTAATACAGAAAGTTTAAAGCATTAGCTTCTGAATTTAGAAGTTAGGTTTGATTGAACCAGTGCTTCACTTTTGGATTAACGAGCACATTTCTTTATCCATATTTTTGCATCAGTTTTTCAGTGCCTTTTTTCCCCTAACACTCAAATATAGAGTCAATTACTTTCTATTTGGTGTCAATATTATGCATTATTCATATTTTGTTATAACTCATATCACAACCCAATTATTTATTTCCATATTTTTTCCCTTAATATGCTGTGAACTCTATGAGTCTATGTTTTTATCATCTGCATATCCTCAGTACATAACCTGATTCATTGGAGAGCCAAAATGTCTTTAAGTAAATTACCAAACCATGTCTCAAAGAAAAATGATCCAAATTTTGATCTTAGCTGGTACATTAGTAAAACAATTCCAGTAACTGACACTCAACTCCTTCAAGATTACCAGGATTGAAAAGTATATAATCTATCAATTTGAGATTAGACATCCAAAATATAACTATTGTCTCTAAGTTAGGTTGACTGACAGTTGTGAAATTTCTCCCAGCTGAGTTCGATTTAGAAAAAGGAACCCTTAAGTTAAATCTAAAAGCTGCTTTGGGTACAAACACAGAATTCTATAATTTTCCTTAGATCTTCCTTTGACAATGATAATTAAAAGAAAACTCTCTGGCTAGTTGTGTATGTAAAATTGTTTTTACTGTTTAATTTCCATCTATATCTCTGTTGTATAAGAGAAAACAAATAATAAAATACGTAGGTTAAGAAAAAAGCAATGTGCTAAAGCAGATGGATTGCTGTTGTTTGGGAACAGTGATGAGTCTGCTATAAGACTTTGGTAATTTGCTTAAGATCGATTATATTTCATGTCTTCATCTTATAGATTTAACATTAACAAGGATGTTCTGATGACTGAAAAAAGTACATATGAAAATTGTTTTGTGCATGGTAGGATTCAAAAATTTTGATTTGTATTTTACTATTCTGAATCGAATCGACAGCAGTGGGTGGTCGATTGTACATGAAGCTTTAACTTGGTATTGAACCAGGAAAATTAACTCTATGTGTTGTTTTATAATCATAAATAAATATAAGTATATCTATGTATTGATGTGGAATTTTATACTGGCTATCTTTTAAATGCTCAACTATAAAAGCCAAGTTATAAACAGAGGGCTGGAACATCGGATTGCAACAGATACAACATGAGAACGGCTTAGGGAGCTTCCGCTGGCATTCTAAGCACCCATTTCTTCTGCTGGACAAAGCCCATTTTGCTGAAAAGTACTAAAACACTTCTGTACATTAAGTGTTCTGCTTTGAGTCCAAACATTCCATGCCTAAGGGCATCAGGAACTTTTTCCAATAAGTTAAATATCTGTTCACAGGTTTTTTTTACTAAATAAAATTTATTGAGATGAAAATTACATGCAAATATGGACCAAATTATGTGTAGAGTTCTGTTATCTATTTCATTTATTTATATTGCATCTTTTCAGTTCCTTTATTTACTTTGGGAATAGATAGGTAGGTAGGTAGGTAGATGATAGATAGACAGACAGATAGATGATAGACAGACAGATTAGATAGATAGATAGATGATAGATAGATAGATAGACAGATGATAGACAGACAGCTAGATAGCTAGATAGATGATAGATTGATAGATAGATGATAGATAGATGATAGATGATAGATAGATAGATAGATAGATAGATAGATAGATAGATAGATAGATAGATAGATAGATAGATGATAGATAGATAGATAGATGATAGACAGATAGATGATAGATAGATAGACAGCTGCTATCCAGTGGATTCTGACTCAGGGTGATATTATGCACAACAGAAGGAAAGGGAGTGTTGCCTGGTCATGTGTCATCTTTGCAATCACTGGCGTGTTCCAGTACATCATTGTGGCTACTGTGCCAATCCATCTCATTGCTGGTCTCTTTCACCCTAGCTGGCTCTCTCTTTCACCAAACATGATGTCGTCCTCTAGCAAATGATTCTCCTGATAACATGTTCAAGCAAGCTAGTCGGACAATGTTCTGTTGCAATCCATAAGGTTTTTATTGTCTAATTTTTGGAAGTAGATCACCAGGCCTTTCTTCATTGTCTTAGATGGCAAGCTCCACTAAAGCCTGTCCACCATAGGTGACCCTATTTGTTTTTGAAATACCAGTGGCATAGCTTCCAGCATCACAGCAACACACAAGCCACCACAGTATGACAAACCAACAGATGAGTAGTGGTCTATAGACCTAGCTTCAATAAATTACCAAATATTACTTATTGTAGTTTTAGACTCTGTTCTCCTTCTCCATCACTGTTTCTAATACTTTCATTCTAGTCCTTAATTGTAAGTTATGTCAATGGTCTCTGTCTTAGTTATCGAGTGCTGCTATAACTGAAATACCACAGGTGGATGGCTTTAACAAAGAGAAGTTTATTTCCTCACAATAAAGTAGGCTAAAAGTCCAAAATCAGGGCATCAGCTCCAAGGGTTGGCTTTTTCTCTCTGTCAACCTTGTCATCAATCTTCCCCCCTACTAGGAACTTCCTCGCACAGGAATGCTGGGTCCAAAGGGCGCACTCTGCTCCCGTCACTGCTTTCTTGGTGGTAGGAGGTCCCCCACCCTCTGCTTTCTTCCCTTTCTTTTTTATCTCTTGTAAGATAAAAGGTAGTGCAGGCCACATCCCAGGGAAACTCCCTTTACATGGATCAGGGATGTGACCTGAGCAAGGGTGCTATGTCCCACCCTAATCTTTAACCACATGCAGAAATTATTGTTTATAACACATGGGAAAATCAAAAAATGATATTCCACCCTTTGGCCCCCCCCCAAATTCATGTCCTTGTAAGGCACATTCACCCCACCATATCATAGCAAAAGTCTTAAATCAATTCCAAGTCCAAAATCCAAAAATTCCTACTCTTCTGTGAAATCTAGAATACAAGTTATCAGCTCCCAAACGTACAATGGCAGAACAGGCACAAGCTAGACATTTCCATTGCAAATAAGAGAAATTTGAGGGAAAGAAGGCATAACAGTCACCAGCCAAGTCAGAAGAGCACATTACATTAGCCCTGAAGGCTTTGAAAATAACTCTCCCTTCTCTGAGACCATTTACACAGTAGTCCTGCCCTCCAGACTCTAGGTTATGGTCATTTTCTCCAGATTCTGAGCGGAGGCCCCTTAGCCCTGGGCTTCAGTTCTGCCTTCCAGGATGGCAACTATGCTCTCTTGGCTTTAGGTGTACCATTCTCCTAGTCCATCTAAGTGGCGACTCCATCCTTAGAAACACCAGAGGCCATGGCTGCACCATTTGAAACCCCAGAGGTCAAGGCCCTACCTTTTGAGACCAAGGCAGTTTGGCTTCCTGTGTTTCTCGTCTCTTCAGGTTCTGCTTCCCGGTTTCTTGGCCTCTTGGCCCGCGGGTCTCACGCTCACATCTGCCCTGCTGAGGCAAGCGTTCCAAAGTGTTCCAAAGCTCAGTAGCTCCACCAATAAATGCACATGCACAGGCACTCAGTTCTCTCACTCCGTGGGTCAGCAAGCCCAGCTCCACTAGTAAGTGCCCAGAGGCACCCCACTCCTCTAGGAAGCCTCCTGCATACAGGTACTCAGCTTCCTCACTCTGTGGGTCAGCTCCAGCACCATCTGGCACTGGTCTCCTGGTTCTGCTGCTGCCGGTTTGCTGCTGCTGCTGGTCTCTGCTGCTGTTTCTCACCATCTGTGCCTTTTCCAGTGTTGTTTTCCTCACTTCCTTCTGAGTCTTCTATCCATTCACAGTTTCAAAACCACTTCCACATTTTAGGCATCTGTTAGAGCAGCACCTCACTCTCTCAGTACCAAATTCTGTCTTAGTTATCTAGTGCTGCTATAATAGAAATACCACAAGTGGATGTCTTTAACAAAGAGAAGTTTATTTCCTCATAATAAAGTAGGCTAAAAGTCCAAAATCAGGGTGTCAGCTCCAGGAGCAGGCTTTCTCTCTCTGTCAGCATTCTCATCAATCTTGCCCCAGACTAGGAACTTCTTTGTGCAGGAACCTCAGGTCCAAAGGACGTGCTGTGCTCCAGGCGCTGCTTTCTTGTTGGTATGAGGTCCCCCACTCTGTTTTCTTCCCTTTCCTTTTATCTCTTGTACTTGGATTTTACTTGGATCCATAATCAATAGCCATGGAAGTGGCAGTCAAGAAATCAAAAGACACACTGCATTGGGTAAATCTGCTGCAAAGGACCTCTTTAAAGTGTTGAAAAGCAAAGATGTCACCTTGAAGACTAAGGTGCGCCTGACCCAAGCCATGGTATTTTCAATCACATCATATGCATGTGAAAGCTGGACAGTGAATAAGGAACACTGAAGAAAAATCGACACCTTCAAATTGTGGTGATGGCGAAGAATATTGAATATACCATGGATTGCCAAAAGAAAGAACAAATCTGTCTTAGAAGAAGTACAACCAGAATGCTCCTTAGAGGCAAGGATAGCGAGACTGTGTCTTACATACTTTGGACATGTTGTCAGGAGGGATCAGTCCCTGGAGAAGGACATCATGCTTGGCAGAGTACAGGGTCATCAGAAAAGAGGAAGACCCTCAACGAGGTGGATTGACACAGTGGCTGCAACAATGAACTCAAGCATAACAACGATTGTAAGGATGGCACAGGACCGGGCAGCATTTTGTTCTGTTGTGCATAGGTTCACTATGAGTTGGAACCAACTGGATGGCACCTAACAACAACAACAACGAGATAAAAGGTGGTGCAGGCCACACCCCAGGGAAACGCCTAATTCTCTTTAACACAAAATGGAGGACAACCACACAATACTGGGAATCATGGCCTAACCAAGTTGATGTATCTTCTGGGGGGACACAATTCAATCCATGACAGTCTGCTATCTGGCCAGGCTCATCTTTTCTTCAGTGCTGCCAGGTAGATAATTCTAAACTGCATATGTATTTATGATATTATGTTTTTCTACGTGTTCCAATGTTTCTCTGTCATTTTTTCAAATAAAACTTAATATCGTTAGTCATCTTTAGTCAACTGAAGCTAGCTCTTCAAGCAAACCTCTCGAAGTTAGCCTTATATATATCAACTAGCTGTCTGCCTGCCTATTGAACATCCTCATGGTGTCTTAGAATAATTTTTCACTAGGAAGCTACATATTGTTTAACTTCATGACACCAATTAAATCACTGAGTTCTAAACAATAAAATGCAAACTGAAATGAATTCATTTTAAAAATCAAAATTTTAATGATAACAGGAGGCAGTGTAGAATAGTGATTAAAGATGGCCCTGAAAGAATATTAAAAAAAAAAAACAAAAAACCAAAGCCACTGCCATCGAGTCAATTCCGACTCATAAGAGGTAAAAATGAACATCTATCATCTCCACAAGAACTTAACAAGATAGGAGAAAAGATTTGGACTGGTATCCTCAAATCAAGGACACAAGGATTAGATTTAAATTGCTGATTTTGGGACATATGTTAATCCCAGAAGTCTAGCAACATGGACAGGGTGACATCATTTAGAAAACAATGGCCAAGCATGTTGGGAAAGCAAACTGACATCTTGCCCTGATGCTGTTTGTTGTATTCTTACAGTCACAGTAGGAAAAAAGTTATATTTCACTTTAAGGTATTTAAATCAGGGTAACAAAACAAATGAAACCTTGAGCCATGTTCTATGCATTTTCTATTATTTCTAATGTTTGTAAAATCGTGATAATCATTGCCAGATATTTTATAAGATAACTGCTATTTTTTCACTGTGAACACTCCATCTGTAAAAAAAAGAAAAATTCTTTTTTTTTTTTTATAGCCTTGGTAAATTTGTTTTTTTTCAAAGGGCCTATTGTATTTTTTTATTTGGTGTTCTAATTCTAAAGTATGGGCTTCCTTGCAAAAAAAAAAAATTGCAAGTAAATTCTTGTTTCTTTAATGTTTATTTATTTACTTATCCCTGAGTCTTTATTTCACAGATAACATTTCTACTGAGATGCCTAGTAGATCCAGTCACCAGGTCTGATGATATTGACCTGGTGACTGGATATCTGATGATACCGAATTGCTGATGAGGACACCACACATGGGCCCCTTGTACATCCTCAGCTTGCAGGGTGGATTTCATCATTCCACTCTAAAGTTTCCCCTCTATTGCCATTTTAGTTTCAGTTTCCAGATCTGGTGTTTTGCTTCTCACTGACTGTCTTTAAATCCTGGTGGCTCAGTGGTTGAAGCGCTCAGCTATTAATGGAAAGGTCAACAGTTTGAACCCACTGGCTGCACCACAGGAGAAAATTGTGACAGTCAATTTCTGTAAAGATTTACAGCCTTGGGAACCTTATGGGGCAGTTCTATTCTGTCCTATAGAGTCATTACGAATCAGAATCAGTTTGATGGCAACAAGTTTGATTTTGGTTGGGACTTTTTTTTTTTTTATTATTTAACAAGTCTGTGGTTCTGAATCTGGTTTGGCTTTTCTTTGGCCACCATTTTTAATCCTACTATTGGAGCCAATAATTAGTGGAAGTCTGATTTTGACTGTCTGGCCCAACCATCTTTAAATTTTTATGTCTTCGTTTTTTGCTTCCTCTTTGCCTAAAGAATTCTGACTTCTCCTGGTGTTTGAGTCACCTGCTTCTGTTTCTTCATGCCACAAAATTATGATTTAGTAAAGTTGAAGATCAAGGGTTGAGAAGTTGCTTCTATTACTACTATACAACAACTGCTTAGTTGCCTTCCAACTATTGATAGAATTCTGCGTTTTTTTTCTTGGATGTCACTATGAGCTCAGGTAAATCAGAACAAATAATAATAATAATTTGTGCTCTTTAGAATAAAGAGCAGCCACTACATCAGGAAGCACAAAAATAAGTATGCCTTTCAGACCATCTGTGTTTCTCTGACCTTCTTTCTATTCCGGAACTGATGCAACCAATCAGTCAATTTTACTGAGATACAAAAAATTGTGTTCTGTATTAGACGCATGGCTAAAATTGTAATACTGCAGTTACTCATTCTCTCTCTCTGTGTTTCTGTTAAATGGGTGAAAAATAAAGATTTTGCTCTTTTAACAAAAGGAAGGTGATTTGCCTTTTAAAATGGTCTATTTATATTTGCTTATAAATGCTTATATTTGTAATTCTTTCTGTGTCTGTAGTCTGTTGATTCCTTCTTTTCTTTCTCTTTTTCGGGAAAGTTGTATTTATCAGTTGGTCAAAAATTTTAATACTTTGTCATGGATGTCTAATTTAGAGACTCATATCTCTCACACAAAAAGAGAAATATATGCAAAAATTGAAAAAAATGAAACTGGTTTTAAGTGTCTTAGAAAATGGAGAGCTCTGACTTCTGCTAAGACCTTTGCCTGGTTAAAATAACAATTGTGTAAATCAGCCTGAAAGTGTTTTGGAATGAGAATATAAATGATATGGAATTGATTGCTTCTGGCCTGCCTAAAGCTTTATCACTTCTTGAGACATCTCAAGGGCTCTGAGTGCATAATTTTACTCTCATCTTATCGCAAAAGAAAATAGAAAACCCTTATAGAAACACATAAATAAGCCAAGTCAATATATGAGAAAATGCTTTATACACTGAAAGTAAGGCATTAATAAACCTTAAATTTGAACTCTTAACTTGACCCACAGTCTAACTGGACAAATACTAAAGAAGACAACATTAACTAAAATAGGAAGAAATTCAGTTATAAGCTCCTCCAAATTTCCCTAGCTTACTCTAGATTTTAAGATCTTTCCATTGCACAGTATAACATATTTGCTGAACTGGTTACTATAACTTTGCCTGTTATTTTGCTTATCTATTTCTGCTTAGCAAACCACTCTGGAATTTTGTGGCTCAAAACATCAATTTATTATTATTTCTTTTGGACCTTTGTAGACCGGACTTGGCGGGTGGCTCTAATTTGAGATGTCTCGGGCAGTGGCCATTAGATGGTGGCTCATCTGCAGACAACTGATGGATCCACTGGATGGTTCACTCACCTGGCTGGAAATTGCTGTTGTCTGTTATTTGGAAATTCAGCTGAGACTGTTGGCAGAAGCACCTACATACAAATGGTCTGCCAAAAGAAAAAAACAACCAACAAGTAAATGAGAGTTAAAAAGGTATATTCAGTGAGAAAGCTGTTTAAAAGAACAGGGAGCTGTGCATCCAAACAGAGGTTCTGGAGTTTATATAGTTACAATGCTTTCTTAAAGCTTTGATGATTAAGTGTTTTGTCGTTTGCTTTGATTGGTTAATCATATCTAATTTTCCTTTTGTTTTGGGCAGTGAAATGCTACACTGGCTTATTTTATTGGATGAATGTTGCTAAATCATGCAGTTCAGTACTGCTAACTCACGCTAATTCATGCTGATAAGTAAAACTTGCTTAAGTTTTAATTTTGTTTCTTATAAAAAGCCTTATAACAAATTTCTTTTTTTGGTTTTTGCCCAGGGAAGCAATTTTTACTGTTACCTCTATAAAAAATTTTAACAAGCCTCTTCATGTGGCTTGGTCTTCTCATAGTATGGCACTGAGTCTGAGAGAGAACATCCCAAGAACAAGCATTCCAACAAGCCCAGTGGAAGTTGAGAGGCTTCATACGATCTAGACTTGGTAATCACACAGTATCTCTCTCATCACATTTTGTTGTTCAGAGAGATTCACAGGCCCAACCCAGATCCAAGACAAGGAGAAATAGACTCCACTTCCCAATGGGAGTGTTGCAAATCAACTATAGTCATATTTAATCTAGGGCTTCGAATCGGTTTGTTCCAGTTCAAACCCCTGCTGATAATTGGCATGTCTAACAAATTCCCAGGCAACACTAATGCTGCAGGTTAGGGATTAATTCTGAGAACCACTAGAAGAGCAGTGATTCTCAATTTTATTATACGTAAGAATCACCTGGGGATCTTGTTAAACTGTAGATTCTGATTCAGTATATCAGGGGGTGGAAATGCTCTACTTTAATAACCACAGTGCACCACAATTTTTTTTTTTTTTACATTCCTCACACCTGCAAAAACACTCAGCTCTGCTCAAGATCCTTAAAAAACTCAAGAATTATGGCATCAAGTTCAGGCTTGAGGTTTAGTATCTCATTATCTTAATTTACCCCAGATGTGGATGGGCTGGCTCATGTTGAGTAACTCAGGTGGAGCTCTTTAAGCAAGATCATTCTTCACCTAAAGACCTGCACATTCCACCATGTGGATAATAACAAATTATGGATAACATTGCCAAGAATGGGAATTTCAGAACACTTAACTGTGTTCATGAGAAACCTGTACATAGATCAAGAGGCAGTTGTTAGAACAGAACAAGGGGATAATGAGTGGTTTAAAGTCAGGAAACGTTTCAGTCAGGGTTGTATCCTGTCACCATACCTATTTAAGCTGTGTACTTAGCAAATAATATGAAAAGCTGGACTATATGAAGAAGAACGGGTTTTTAGGATTGGAGGAAAACTCATTAACAACCTGTATTATGCAAATGACACAAACTTGCTTGCTGAAAGTGAAGAGGACTTGAAGCACTTATTGATGAATATTAAAGACAACAGCCTTCAGTGTGGATTATACCTCAACATAAAGAAAACAAAAATCCTCACAACTGGACCAATGAGCAACATCATGATAAATGGAGAAAAGATTGAAGTTATCAAGGATTTTATTTTACTTGGATCTGCGATCAATACCCATGGAAGCAGTTAAGAAATCAAAAGACACGTTGCATTGGGCAAATTTATTGCAAAAGACCTCTTTAAAGTGTTGAAAAGCAAAGATGTCACCTTGAAGACTAAGGTAGGCCTGACTCAAGTGATTGTGTTTTCAATCACCTCATATGCATGCAAAACCTGGGTGATGAATAAGGAGGACAGAAGGAGAATTGATGCCTTTGAATTGTGGTGTTGGCAAAGAATATTGAATATACCATAGACTGCCAAAAGAACAAACAAATCTGTCTTGTAAGAAGTACAACCAGAATGCTCCTTAGAAGCAAGGACAGCGAGACTATGTCTAACATGCTTTGGACATGTTATTAGGAGGAATCAGCCCCTGCAGAAGGACATCATGCTTGGTAAAGTAGAGGGTCAGTGAAAAAGAGGAAGACCCACAATGAGATGGACTGACACAGTGGCTGCAACAATGGGCTCAAACATAGCAATGATTGTGAGAATGGTGCAGGACTGGGTAGCATTTCCTTCTGTTGTACATAGGGTCGTTATGAGTCAGAAATGACTTGATGACACCTAACAACAACAGAGAAACCTCCAAAGGCAGGATTGATAATCTCTTTCAGAATAGTCACATCCTTGAAAACCCTATGGAACACATCTACCCTACACTCGTGGTGTCACCATGAGTTGAAATTGACTCCATGACAACAAGCAACAACAAAGGCCTTTACACTAAAGAGATGTTGTCTTCCACCACCACCCGCCCCCAAACATTCAACATACAATGGGGTTAAAGGGATAGCAACAAATACTACCAAAATAAATAAATAAATAAATAAATAAAGGGAATAATTAGAAGAATCAGTACACTCATAATGGTCACTGGTTCATGTTGCCATTTCCTTGATTAGGGATTGGGAGTGGTACTTCAGAATTGTGGGCTCTACTCTCTGAGCTCCATGCTCTGCACTTGGGGTCATCCTTTCTTTGTGTAAGTAATGGCCTGCATTTACAACTGAATAACTTTGAAATTGACTCCACAGCAACAGATTTGGTTTGGGCAGCTTTCCAGCATGCTTCCTGCTTATGGAAGGTAAGAGCCCAGAAACTTTTTGTCTCTGACCTTTTCAGTCCAAGCTGATAGTGTTTCTGCTAATACGATACTCTTAAAAATATGAGTTTCACAGAGATTCATTTTCCTAGACAAAAGCTACTGCCATAAATCTCTTTGAGATCATTTCCTTTTCTACCTTGGGAGTCAGGGTGCTGTGGGACAATCTCCTAAAGATATTTAGAAGACCTTTTATCTAGCCAAAATGTAAAAGAGGCATACACTTAAGATCCTAGTTTTTGTTGTTTTTAGGTATCATTGAATCAGTTGGTTTTGACTCATACAACCCTATGAATAACAGAAGGAACCATTGCCCTGTCCTGCGTCATCTTTGTGATAGTACTTATGTTTAAGCCTGTTGTTACAGCCACTGTGTCACTCCAACTCACTGAAGGTCTTCCTTTTCTGCCGAACCTCTACATTACCAAGCATGATAACTTTCTCCAGGGATTCATCCCTCTTGATAACTTGGATAAAGTAAATAAGACAAAGTAACAACATCCTTGCTTCTAAGCAGCATTCTGGCTGTACTACTTTTAAGACAGGTTTGTTGGTTCTTCTGGCAGTCTATGGTATATTCAGTATTCTTCACCAACACCATAATAATTCAAATGTGTCAATTCTTCTTTGGTCTTCCTTTGTCATTGTCCAGTTTTTGCAAGCATGGGAAGGGGCAGATTGAGAATACCACTGCTTGGATCCGGCAAATCATACGCATCAAAGTGATATCTTTGCATTTTAAAACCTTAAGGAGGGTTTTTGCAGCATATTTGCCCAATGCAATACGTCATTTGATTTTTTGACAGCTGCTTCCATGGGTGTTGACTGTGGAATCAAGTAAAATTAAATCCTTGACAACTTCGATATTTTCTCCATTTATCATGAAGTTGCTTATTGGTCCAGTTGTGAGTTTTGTTTTCTTTGTGTTAAGCTGTTATTCATACTGAAGGCTGTAGCCTTTAATCTTCATCAATAAGTGCATCAAGTCCTCGTCACTTTCAGCAAGCAAGGTTTTGTCTTCTCCACATCGCAGGTGGTTAAAGAATCTTCCTTCAATTTTGATATTTTTTTTTCATATAGTCCAGCTTCTCATATTATTTCCTCAGCATATAGATTGAATAAGTATGGTGAAAGGGCACCACCTCAGCACACTCCTTTCCTGATTTTAAGTCATGCAGCATGCCCTCATTCTGTTTGAATGACTGCCGCTTAGTATAGGTTCCTCATGAGCATAATTAAGTGTTCTGGAATTCCTATTCTTTGCAATGTTATCCATAATTTGTTATGATTCACACAGTGAAATGCCTTCACATAGTCAATAAAGTGTTAAAAAGCAAAAATGTCACTTTGAGGACTAAGGTGCTCCTGACCCAAGCTATGGTATTTTCAATCACCTCATATACATGTGAAAGCTGGACAATAAATAAAGAAGTCCAAAGAAGAATAGATGTTTTTGTATTACGATGTGGGTGAGGAATATTGACTATACAATAGACTGCCAGAAAAAAGAACAAATCTGTCTTGGAAGAAGTACAAACAGAATGCTCCTTAGAAGCAAGGATGGCAAGATTTTGTCTAAAGTACTTTGGACATCGTATCAGGAAGGACTAGTCCCTGGAGCAGGACATCATGCTCGATATATTGGAAGGTCAATGAAAATGAGATGGGTTGGCACAGTGGCTGCAATAACGGACTCAAATACAGCATCGATTATAAGCACGGTACAGGCCCTGGCAGTATTTCGTTTTGTTGTACATAGAGTAGCGATGAGTCAGAACTGACTTGTGGGCAACTAACAACAACAGCAATAAATGAAATTGATTGACTTATTGTGGTTAATGTTCTATTTTCTAATGGACATAAAAGAAACGCTCTCTTATTTTCTTCTTTGACTATCTCTGAACAATAATTTAACAGACTATGTTCGTATAAACTGTAGTGAAATCCTCTCTAACTGGTTTCTTCTTCAAATTGACCAAGTCGAATTCAGACAATATAGCATGTAAAGGACTCGACAGCAACTGGTAAACATTCTTAAGTTTGAGCTAATAAATCAATAGGAAAATTTAAGAAAAATGATTATATAGAGAATAGAAATATATATTGATTGATAGATTTGCTTTAGCTACACAATTACATGAAGTCCTTTTCTAGTGACTGAAACTCTAAATAGAAAAGGACTTCATGTTTGGTGAAGTAGAGGGCCAAAGAATGAGGGAAACTCCCAATTAGATACTCACAATATCCTCAGCAATGAACTCCTACATACCAACAATCATGAAGGTGACACAGGAACAGGCAACATTTTATTCTGTTATAGATAAGGTAGCCATGAATTGGAGATAACTCAACGACAAATAACAACAACATAGTTAAACATGGGACAAAGTACTTTTACTAGATCTCCTTATTATTCGTGATCATTTACAAATTCCATTAAGAATCTGTCTTTAAGATAAGGGCTGCACTTCACTTGTGTTTTTGATGCCTAAATGTTCTACCAGGAAACTGTCACAGTGTATATTCTACAGTTGATATAAACTGACCCTCACAGGTCGTAAAGAAGGTTACTTCCCCACAGGTCAAAGATGTTAAAAAAAATTAAAAAGATACCACTAGATTAATAGGCCCTGCAGGTAAACCCAATAGAGATGAATCATATCATTCTGTTTCTAGTCTTGAAATAGTCAAGATGGCTGTATAAGGGCCATAAAAACTATTTCTGTCACATAAAAGTGATTGAGTTGTGATTCTAGGTGCTTTAGAGTACCTCCAGACAGACATTAACTTTCAAGCCCTAGTATCATCAACCATCATACCCTCTAATTTTGTTAACTATGACATAAAGGTGTTATTTATTAATCATCATATCTTGTGATGCCTATAGGAAAAGAAACAGCCAGAAGCAAATAGCATCAAATTAATGACATTGAAACAGAAAAACGCTAAATAAAATTATGTGGTCAAATTGTGTTATAGGGATGGAGCTTGGTTACAAAGAAGGAATGAAATGACAAATTGATACTGTGACTTTTCATCATAATCAGTAAGCAAAGACATCACATGCCCCTGTCAAAAGCAAAAGTAAAGAACAAATGGAATAAAATAAATAGGTTGTACTGTGAGATGAACAAGAAAAACAGCAACTAAGCACATAAAAACTGCTTTACCATACTTGGAAAATAAAAGATGTACCCATATTTATACCACTATATTGTGAAATATATCCCGTTGCCGTCAAGTTGATTCCAACTCATACTGACCCTATAGGGCAGAGTAGAACTGCCCCGTAGAGTTTCCAAGGAGTGCCTGGTGGATGTGAACTACCGGCCTTTTGGTTATCAGCTCTAGCTCTTAACCACTATGCCACCAGGGTTTCTGAAGTGTGAAATAGATCTTACTAATATCTTCTGAGGGAACCCAGGTGGTACAGTGGTTAAGTGCTAGTTGGCAAACCCAAGCAGGCTGTTCTAAAGATTCAAAAAAACAAAACAAAACAAGCCCCTTGCTGTGAAGTCGATTCCAACTCACAGCGACCCTATAGGACAGAGTAAAATTGCCACCTTCGGTTTCCAAGGAGTTGTTGGTGGATTCAAAGCACCAGTTTTTTGGTTAGCAGCCAAGCTCTTAACCACTGTGCCACAAGGGCTCCAGCCTAGGAAACTCTATGGGGTAGTTTTATTCTGATCCACAGGATTGCTATGAGGTGGAATCAACTTGATGGGCACACAACACCGCCACCACCAATGTCTTCTACAAGTGTCTTAACTTCCAAATCTTTCCCAATAACTTTATCAGGTTCTTCTTTACTTATGTGAAATCTCTGTCCCCAAGGGATAGGTAACTTCTTAATGTTCCTAGTGTGTCTTGTACATAATTTTGTTAAAATGATTATCATTTTAATGTAAAGTCTTCAAATTCTCTTTCTCCCTCTCTAGATATTAATATTCATGAGGATTGTACTTTATTGCTATTTGTATCCCCAGTGAATGACATAATACAGACTTTCAGTCTATGCCTGCTGAATTGAATTTTCTATTTCTAGTTTTTTTTTAATTGTTGTTAACTTAATTTTTTTCAATTTCTATTTTTATTATGTTGTCTTACTTTTTCATTAGCCCTGGTGGTATAGTGGTTAAGCACTAGGCTGCTAACCAAAATGTTAGCAGTTCAAACCTACCAGCTGCTCCATGGGATAAAGATGTGGCAGTTTGCTTGTTTGAAGATTTATAGCCTTGAAAACCCCATGGGCAGTTCCATTCTGTCCTATAGAATCACTATGAGTCGGAATCAACTCTATGGCAACAGGTCCCTATAAGACAGGGAGCAAAGGCCCTGAGATCAGAAGGTGCCTGTTTGAGAAATAGTGAAGAGACTGGTGTGGTTAGAGGAGAAGCAAGTAAAAGAGAAATAGACTATACTATCAGGGAGAAAATGGGGGTTGAGTGGAGAACCTAGAGACTTAGTAAGACAGGGAACAGAGGGGCCCCCAAATCTGCAAACAAAGTAACAAGAGATGGGCCAGGGCACAGAAACAAAGCCATTCCCCAGAACAATGGGGCAGGGTATCTAAAAATAGCCCACAAACTTCTTTAAAGTTGCATTTCAGAAGCAGCTGGAGAAAACCAGGCCCAGGGACATGGGCAAAACATACACCTGTGACCTCTGTGTGACCTTCCGCCAGGGGCAGTGAGGGGCTACAGCCTCAGCTGGGGAATTGAACCCGGGGAGTGGGAGACTGCGCAGGCACCACACCCCATAGTAAGTTTTGCTACGAATCCCAGAGGTTTCCAGGACAGGAGCCATCTTGGAAAGCTACTGCGCATGCACCTTAGTTAACATAACCCCTCCTGTGCCTATGAATAAATGTGAATCTTTTCCCGCTCAAGAACTTTTAAAAACTCGAGCCCATCTTTTGTTCTGTGAGACGGGGGTAAGGATTGCTCTAGGCCCTCCTCGTCTCTGCTTGCAAGCCTCTTCAATAAAGCTTTGCTTGTGTGGAAAACTACGTGCCATACCTGCTCGTTCTTAACCAGTGAGAGGTATGAACCTTATTCTGGTAACACCTAGAAGGCTTAGGTGAATATTTATCAAAGTTTATGGAATGGCGGAATCCTTTTCCAAATGAAATAGAGCATAGATTTCCAGTATTTCAAGAAAAGCAGAGCTGTTTTGAATGTAGTAGGTGTTAGTGGGCCTTTTCCTAAGTCTTTTGCAGCAACCTCTGAATCATTGTCCTGAAGGGGCTCAAGTGTCCTGCTCCTTGATTATCTCTAGGAATGTAGTAAGTGCTTTCAATGTAATGGTCATCAGGCTGTATTGTAATTGTTTTGCTTTAGGTGTTCTCACCAATATTAACACTCTTGTATTTTCAGTACCTAGCATGGAGGAGAAGCCTGTTAGCATAGGCTACTAACCAAAACGTTGACAGTTGGAATCCACCAGTCTCTTCTCAGAAACCCTATGGGGCAGATCTACTCTGTCCTATAGGGTTAGTACGAATTGAAATGGACTCCATGACAATGGGTTTTGTATTTTGTTTTTTGGTTTAGCATGAAGGAAGTGTTTCATTAATGATGTATCTCAAATACCATGAACAGTGTCTGACATATAACAGGAAATCAAGAATCATTTGTTCAATAAATGAATGGATGAATTTATGAATCATAGGTTTTCATAAAAGTCATTTGTGGAAAAATAAAAAACTTAGTATGATGCCTTAAAAAAATTCTTGAACATATACACCTAGATATGCAAAGTATCAGTTTACTGGTACTTGCATTTAATTTTACTTTCCCCATATACAAATTATCCAACAGAAAAATATTGTAGCATTAGAAGTCTAAGAATGCTTTTAGTTTCCTCTATTTTAAGTGTCCTTATGGATTATTTCTGTGATTCATTTTATAATACCTTTTTATTGTTGTTAGTGGATGTCTTCAACCAGTTCTGACTCATAGAGACCCTATGTGACAGAGTAGAAGTGCCACAGAGTTTTCTAGGCTGTAATTTTTACAGGAGCAGATCACCAGGTCCTTGTCCTGTGGAGTACCTGAATGGGTTTGAACTGCCAACCTTACAGTTAGCAGCTGAGCGATTAGCTGTACCTAGGCTGCCTAAAATCTTACACAGCTGGGAAATATTTTTCCTTTTTGTATGTTCTACAAGCATCTGTCCAGCTTATATCTTACTTATAAACTTCCATCAGTGTTTATCTGGATTCCATGGGTATTTTTCTTGAAAATGCCGGTGAAGAAACAAGTATTTAATGAAACAATGGATTCTGGGTTTTTGAAATTTCAAAGTTTAGAGAAAACATGGTAACTATAACTGGAAAAATAGGTTGAACCGAACTCTAAACTCTACACACTTAATTTATTTTTCATGAAAATAGGCCCAACAGTCTAAGAAAAGAAGCTCATAATAGAACAAAAATAATGATGTAAATTATTTATTCCATTTCTCTGCTTCATCAGTCCCATCTGTGGCTGTCATATTCTGTACCAGACTTTTTGAAGGTGAATCATGATAGAAAAAGTGTCACATCCCTACATCAATATGGGTATAGAAAGCTTCATTTTAATTAAAAATATTTTTAATCAGAGAATATCTATTTTGAAAGCTCTTTTCATTGTTGATGTTCTCAGTAGCAACTGTGACATGAGCAGAACACCTGATCTGTAATGATTTCTCCAAGATTCAAGGCCAGCCCACGTAAAATTTGGAGTTCCTGGGTGGTACAAATTATTAACAGGCTTGGCTGCTAATCCAGAGATTGGAGGTTTGAGTTCAACTGAAAGGTTGGAGGCCTGGTGATCTTCTCCCAGAAAATCAGCCTTTGAAAACACTATGCGGAGCATGGCTCTGCTCTGACAGACATGGAGTCACCATGATTCAGAATCAACCAGATGGCAGCTGGTTATGTCAAAACTTAAAAATTGGCAAAGATGGTGATTGGCCATCTGACCTGCTTTTCTATATCATTTCCTTTCCTTTTCCTCAGTTTTCCTGGGGTCCACTTTTTTTTCATTTATGATAATTTAGAAAAAGGAAAAAAAAAAAAAGGCATTGTGCAGGAGAAAAACAAAACAAAGCAAACAAACTTCTATTAGAAGCTGATTTAAAAAAAAAAAAAAAAAAAGCCTACCTCAAGAGAAGAAGTGACTTTCTCACTCTAGGTATTACTGTAGAAATACATGGAAAAACAAAGAATCCTAAAATGGGATACCATTCAATGGAAAGCATTTTCCAGAAAAACAATCAGCACGTTCAACACACAGTAGATATATTTCACTATGAAATGACAATGTTACAATAAATAGAGAGCAATTATTTTCATCTAAATGCCAACTGGCCTAAACACAAATAACTTGAGTGAATAAGGCTAATTACATATACGTTTAAAATTCGTATTTGCCAGCAATAATTCATTTATTTATCATGTTATTAATTGGTTTCATTCCTTTTTGAAATTTTATGTTCTCTTAAAAGATTATTTTACCAACATTTCTAATATATATTTATTGAATATGTAATACTTAAATATCTTTATTAACTATATTCCTTTTAGTAATCATTTCTTTTTTATTCTTGTTCTATTTTTATGGCTTCTTGAAAAATATATATTCTAAGATGACTACTATACACTGGATGTTTTACCATTCAGATTATTTCCTTAGAATACATTCTAAAAATTAGATTGTGAGATTATTAGAGTAAGTTATATGGACATGCATAAGTCATTTGAGCAGCACAAGGACAGATTGCATGGTTTAAAACCAGGAAAGGTACGCATTAGGATTGTATCCTTTCACCATAATCTGAGAAGCTGGACTGTATGAAGAAGCATGCGGGATCAGGATTTGTGGAAGACTCATTAAAAACCTGCAATATGCAGATGACACAACCTTGCTTGCTGAAAGAAAAGAGGACTTCAAACACTTACTGATAAAGATCAGAGACCACAGCCTTCAGTATGGATTACACCTTAATATAAAGAAAACAAATATCCTTACAAATGGACCAATAAGCCACATCATGACAGATGGAGAAAAGATTGAAGTTGTCAAGGATTTCATTTTACTTGTACCCACAATCGACACCCATGGAAGTAGCAGTCAAGAAATCAAAGGACGTATTGCATTGGACAAATCTGCTGCAAAAGTTCTTTCAAGTGTTAAAAAACAAAGATGTCACTTTGAGGACTAAGGTGCATCTGACACAAGCAATGATATTTTCATCACTTCATACGCATGTGAAAGCTGGACAATGAGCAAGGAAGACCAAAGAGGAACTGATGCCTTTGAATTATGGTGTTGGCGAAGAATATTGTTGCCAGAAGAATGAACAAGTCTGTTTGGGAAGAAGTACTGCCAGAGTGCTCCTTGGAAGCGAGGATGGCAAGACTTCATCTTATGTACTTTGGTCATGTTATCAGGAGGGACAAGTCCCTGGAGAAGGACATCAAGTTTGGTAAAGGGTCAGCAAAACAGAGAAAGACCCTCAACGATTGACACAATGGCTTCAATAATGGGCTCAAACACTGCAACAATTGTGGGAATGGCGCAGGACCTGGAATTATTTAATTCTGTTGTACATAGGGTTGCTATGAGTTAGAACCAACTCGATGGCACCTGACAACAACAACAATATGGACCTTGTTATCTTTCAAGGTTGCTAACGTAATTTTTGGGATATTTTTGTTCACTGATTAAGTCCAACAATTCAACAAATAAATATTTAAACACAACACCCCATAGTTTCTGTGATTCCTTACCCTCTTTATTAGTTTATATTTTTCTGTCAAGCCCAGAGACACAGAAATTTCCACCACAAGGACAGCCTACCCAGATTACAGGCATGTTTGACAAAGATGTCTGTTTCCCAAAACACAAAATAAGACACCAGTAAGTAAAGTCCTGCAGCTCTCAATTCTCTGTGCAAAGTTTCCAACTTTCCTTACAGCATAGTGTCATTTTTTTAATACTCAAAATAGTATCCTGCTTTCAGACACTTTGCAGCAAATAACCCCTCTTATTTCTGTCTTCTAAGTTGCTTGTCTTCCCCTCACATTGTAAGAGAATGTCTTCCATTTTCTTTAAAGAAGCTATTAATTCTCTTTAGTCAAATGTATTAAAGATACGTTATATGTTTTGCTTGATGGAATTATTTTATAAATATATCTATGTATATATAGCTATAAATATATATGTTAAATGTGTATCTTCTCTCTCTTTCTCTTTCTCATTCTTTCTCACACACTATGTCTCTTTTTTCCGTGTCACTTCTACTTACCACATTTTGCTTTATCTAGAATCTATTTGGCTTAAGGTGTGAGGTGGAGAATTAACTGGATTTTTTTTTTCCCCTTCTACTCCTCCCATGACCAAATTATTAGCCAATCGCAACAAAAAATATTTTTTTCAGTGGTTACTTTTCATTTATATTGGTTCTTCCTCTCAAAATGAAACTGGTTTCATTTTTGTTTTTCTGATTACAAAGTTACTAAATATTCATCTGCTAAGTTTAAATAGGGAAGATACATGTATCTCCCCTCTGCCTCCCAAATGTGTAACGGCAGTGGGAAGAATGAACTACTGCACTATCTGTACAAAAGAGCATGGTGTAGGGGCACCCAGGTTAACTTCAAGCATGCTTGTGCAATTTAGTTTAACATTCTGAAGGATGGTCTCAAATTTGTGGTGATGTGTTTAAACATATCCCTTTAATAGTAACTTAAGCTGTTTCCAACATTATGTGACTAAAACAATGATATTGTGTGATTTCAAGTGTATCTCTAAGGCTAAAGTGGAGGAGGAATGAAATTGCCAGATTGCAGGCATATGTATTTTACATTTTGATAGATTACTGCCAAAGTGCACTTGGTAGCGGCTATATGAATTTAATATTTCCCTAACATTTGTTTCTTGAGAGATTCGGCAAGCGATGTATTATCAAACTTATTTTTAACTTTCATAGATAAAAATAACATCTCTTAATTTTTCTTATTTTGAATTTTACTTACTATTTTTCATATGCTTAGGGACCATTTGAATATCCTTTTAGTTGTTTTTAATAAACTGTCTATTTAGGTCTTGCTTATTTTTCTAATGGGCTAGTGTATTTGTTCTTTTTTATTTGTTTTAGCTCTTTATATACTTGGGAAGTTGGTCCTTTTTGATATGCATGATTAATTGATACCATTATTTTATTTACTGATTCTTTTGAGATTACAATATTTTTACTATAGTGAGATTTATCAATCTTTTATATTTTAGGGTTTCATGTCATATTCCCCATTCCTAATTTATATTTTAAAAGTTCTCATATTTATTCTAGCATTTTAATAAATATTTTAGTAGATTTACATTTTTGATCCTCTTGGAAATTATATTTTTTTGGATTAAAGAAAAATGAGGTAAGTATACAATTTTTATTACTAGGTGACTTCCCATTTCTCTCAACACTATCTATTGAGTAATCTATTTTTTCCCCACTGAAAGTTGATGCTGTCTTTATAATGTATTGAATTCCAATACATATTTAAGACAATTCCCAAATCTCTTTTCTGTCCAATTTCTTTGTATGTATATATAACCTGCTTTAATAACTATAGCTGTATATTATCTACTATGTTTAAATATAGGACAGGGCTTCTCTTCTATATATTTTTTTAATTAATTTTTATTAAGCTTCAAGTGAACATTTACCATTCCAATCAGTCTGTCACATGTAGGTTTACATACATCTTACTCCCTTCTCCCACTTGCTCTTCCCCTATTGAGTCAGCCCTTTCAGTCTCTCGTTTCGTGCCAATTTTGCCATCTTCCCTCTCTCTCTATCTTCCCATCCCCCCTCCAGTCAAGAGTTGCCAACACACTCTCCAGTGTCCACCTGATTTAATTAGCTCACTCTTCATCAGCATCTCTCTCCCTGCCACTGACCAGTCCTTTTCATGTCTGATGAGTTGTCTTCGGGAATGGTTCCTGTCCTGTGCCATCAGAAGTTCTGGGGAGCATTGTCTCTCTTCTATATTTTATGAATTGTGGATATTGTTTCTTGATTCTCTTCTTTGTAAGAGTATCACCTTTTACCTCCACCTCTGCTTTCCCTGTCCACCTCCAAACTTGTGTCGGCTCTACTGAAGAAACGAATACTATGTTGGGGTTATATTTCTTCTTTTACGTATTCAATAATTTGATCTCTGTATCATTTAAAAGAAAAAGTATGTTAGTTCAAGATTTAATAATTTCTCCCTTCACTTTTTGTATTCCATCATTTTTGGGTTACAGTTGAGAGTGCTTTCTAATTGAAACATTTTCATAAACAGTGTTTGGTTTGTTTTTGTTTGCATTTCCTGAAGTGATGAATCACTGATTATTTTTGCAGAAAGAGGATACAGTTATCACTCATATGATTCAGTTTCTTCTTCATTTTATCTACTGAATGAAATTTATCCCATTTCCTTGAAGACAATCATCTTGAGGCTCTGTCACTTCCTATTTTAACTTGAACCCTTTGCATTTTAGATGAGATACCCATTTCTGCAAAGGGATTTCTGAGAAATTTAAACTTTTGTCTTTGTTGGTATTCATCCCTGTATTATTTCAAGTATATCCTCAGTAACTTTCTCTAAAGGACTGAGATGGTTGATAGCAATGTTCTCTGACAATACTGCAATCTGTTTATATTTAAAAAAAAATTACTAAACAAGTATCTATTTTCAAGAAGGCAGAGAATGGTTTGTAAAACCTGTTGGGTAGATTCAAAAAAAGTCCCTGCTTTCTGTTCTTATAAGTGATTGGACACTAACAAGCTCAAGGAAGATCTGACAACATTCCAGAAGCAATATGCTCTTGTTCTTATAAATGATATCCAAATCAAAACCAAACCAGTTGCTGTGGAATCAACTCCAACTCATGACAAACCCATGTATGCAGTGCAGAACTGTGCTCCATAGGGCTTTCAATGGCTGATTTTTGGAAGTACATCACCAGTGCCTTTCTTCCGAGGCTCCTCTTGGTGGACTCAAACCTCCAACATTTTTGTTAGCAGCAAGCAGGTTAACCATTTATACCACACAGGGACTCTATAATTGGCATTGGGTAAACAGAAAACTTTCAAAGTGAGATTTGTTCAGAGGTGCCATTCCTAAGAGTATAGGCTACATGTTTCACAGGATTATTAAATAATATTAATAGCCAGTTTTTCTCAGAAATAGACTGCCAGGTCCTTCTTCCTAGTCTTTCTTAGTCTGCAAGCTCCACTGAAGCTTGTCCACCAAGGGTGACTCTGCTGGTATTTAAAATACCAATGGCACAGCACCCAGTATCACAGGAATACACAAGCCACCATAATACGACAAACTGACAGACAGGTTTGCCTGTGTTTTATAGACTATAAAAAGGCATACTACAGTGTGGATCATAACAAATTATGGATAACATTGCAAAGGATGAAAATTCCAGAACACCTAATTGTGCTCATGAGGAACTTGTACTTAGACCAAGAGGCAGTCGTTCAAACAAAACAAGGGGATACTGAGTGGCTTAAAGTCAAGAAAGCTGTGCATCAGGGTTGCATCCTTTCATCATACTCACTTAACCTGTATGCTGAGCAAATAATGTGAGAAGCTGGACTATATGAAGAACACAGCATCAGGATTGGAGGAAGATCCGTTAACAACCTGTGATATGCAGATGACACAACCTTGTTTGCTGAAAGTGAAGAGGACTTGAAGCACTTATTGAAGAAGATCAAATATCACAGCCTTCAGTATGGATTACACCTCCACATAGAGCAGAAGTCCTTACAACTGGACCAAGAGGCAACATCATGGTAAATGGAGAAAACACTGAAGTTGTCATGGATTTCATTTTACTTGGATTCACAATCAATACCCACGGAAACAACAGTGAAAAAATCAAACTATTCATTGCGTTGGGCAAATCTGCTGCAAAAGACTTCTTTAAAGTGTTAAAAATAAAAGATGACACTTTAAGGACTAAGGTGCACCTGACCCAAGCCATCAAAAGTCATCAATTACCTCATATGCATATGAAACCTGGACAATGAGTGAGGAAGATGGAAAGAGAATTGATGCAGGTGAATTAAAATGTTGGCAAAGAATATTGAATATGCCATGGACTGCTAGAAAAACATACAAATCTGTCTTGGAGGAAGTACAGCCAGCATGTTTATTAGAAGTAAGAATGGCAAGACTTCACCTCACATACTCTGGCCATTGTTATCAGGAGGAACTAGTCTCTGGAGAAAGACATCATGCTTGGGAAGGTGGAGGGTCAGCAAAAAAGAGGAAGGCCCTCAAGGAGATGAGTTGACACAGTGGCTGTAACAATGGGCTCAGGCGTATCAACAAATAGGATGGCACAATACTTGGCAGTGTTTCCTTGTATTGTACATAGGATCGCTATGATTTGGAACTGATTCGATGTCACTTAACAACATTAGTGAAAAAAATGAGGAATGTCCTCTAACGTGTATTATTCAGTCCACATATCTCGAATATATGACTTTCACCATTGAGACTTCATTTCTAGCATACATTACACAAATGAAGAGCAAATAAATTCACCACAGAATATCTATATCTGGCATTTATTATGCTAATTATCAAATCTCTGATGTTGACTGAAATACAGAAAGCTGAAATATCAGAAGTACTTGACTCTGAATTGGGGCATTTCTGATAAATGGTATATGACCAACCCTGGGCTATAAACTCCTGATAAATAAAAACTGACTGCCTAAATTGTGTATCTTAGATAAAAATATATTTATGGCCCACTCCCTATGCTGCTGTGCTTTAAATTAAATTGCCAATATTTTACCTTAGTGCTTGGGAAATAAGTTTTCTGAATCTTTAGCTGTCTGAAGCTAAACTGTTTGTCTAAATTTTTGCCTAACACTTGATTGTTAATTTGATTTTACAGAGAATTCTAGATTTCTCTTGAAAATGTGGTGACTTTGTTCCTTTTGCTTCTAGTTTTCATTATTGTTTCTAAACACTGCGATGATACTCTGATTCTCTATTTTTGAAGGAGCCTATACCTTCAAACCAAGAAAACTAATCCCATGAAGTGTTTACTTGTACTTAAGTAGTATTAATAGGACCAACTTTTTTTTTCTTTTTTTAATAGAGACCCATGAAAACTAATGGTTATGAGGGTGGGGGGTGAGGATCACTCACTGGAAGTAGTGAATTTTTGTCCATGGTGATGGGAAAATTGTCAGACTAAGGGTAATGGTTATACAACCAGACTAATGCAGCTGTTACAGTAAGCTGTACATGGTGGGGGGAGGGGATAAAATGGCAAATGAAGCATTTTACATAATTTTTACAAGAGCAACTAAAAAAAGAGTGATAATTCCTGATAATTTTCTTTCCTCCATTTAAAAAAAACTCCATATTTTTTATGTACATAAGGTTCTCTTTATATTATATTTTTTCATTACATTTTCCTTCTCAACCACAATTGTTGCAATGTTTGAGCCCATTGTTGCAGTCACTGTGTCAATCCATCTTATTGAGGGTCTTCCTCTTTTTTGCTGACCCTCTACTTTACCAAATGTGATGTCCTTCTCCGGGGACTGGTTCCTACAGATAACATGTCCAAAGTACATGAGACAAAGTCTTTGCTTCTGAGGAACGTTCTCGCTCTACTTGTTTCCAGACTGATTTGTTCGTTCTTCTGGAAGTCCATGGTGTAGTTAATATTCTTTGCCAATTCACCTGTGTCAATTCTTCTCCAGTCTTCCTTATTCATTGTCCAGCTTTCTCAAACATATAAGGTGATTGAAAATACCATGTCTTAGGTCAGGCATGCCTTAGCCAACAGAACACTGTCTGTTTTACAGCTGAAATATAAACAGAAATCACGCCATGTCTACTAAGTAATTGTGTCTGTTTTAATACATATTTTTTCACTGAATTATTTTTATAAATTCTGCAGTAATGTTTCCTGTTATTTTATTCTGGTCTCTTTCACATGGTCATTCTATCTTTACTGATGATTTTTGCTGTTCATTTATAATTAACATTAAAAAAATAGGACAATTTCTGTTTCTTAAGTTGTTTTTCTGAGAATGCTCTCCCAGAAGTAATAAACCTATCTGGGTTTCTGAATATAGATGGAACACCTTGAGGGAAAAAGTGCACAGTTCTAGGGGGAGCAGATAGGCAGGAACTTCTGCTTGTGGATCATTTCAAAGCCAGTGCAACAGGGCGTTCAGTGGAACTTTTCTAGTTGCTCTGAAAAGCATTATTAAATTCAACAAATCAGAAATAATGCAAATAACATTTGCAAATATAAATGTACAATACAACTAGAAACTAATAAAACAACAAAAACAAAAAATATACCTGGTTGGAAATGAGTCCATTTAAAAATAATTTTTGAGGAGATGGGGCCAAGACAGCGGCGTAGTCAGACACTTCCAGTGGTCCCTCTTACAACAAAGACCTGAAAAACAAATGAATCAATTATACATTACAATCTAGCAGCCCTGAACATCAAAGGCGAGGTTGGGGAATCAGAATCAGATTGAGTGGCAGAGGGAGGAAGAAATGATTCTTAACAAGGAGGAATTACCAGATGTGACCCGGCAGAAACTGGCACCCTGCAGGCTAGATTGGCCTGCATGTGCGGTGAGAAAAGCAGTGGCATTTGGGATGCATTTTTCATGTTGGGAGAGACTGAGTGGCAAAGTCTATTCAAGCGTCTAGAACCAGTGAAAAGCAGTGCTCAGCTGGCAAAAGATAAGTACATGTGTTTAACCAGCAGCGGGGATTAAAAAAACACCCCATTTGAGAAGATCCTCTCTCCCATTTACCAGCTCCCTCCCTGCTACGTACCAGGTCCCGGGCCAGCTTCAGAGACTGCTGATTGTCGCTACCTCTGGGCTGGAAGTAGGCTCCATCATGTACCCTGAACCATTCTCTCAGCCTTGGAAAGCAAAAAAATTAACGAGCAGGAAAAAATAATCTGCCAGTCCCCCTAAGCAGGGAACTCAGGGCAGGCACAGCTCCTTTGCCTAGGCACAGGCATAAGCTGTCCATGGACTTTGAATGCCTTTCACCCCCGCATAGACTTGTGTGGACCCATTTCAACAGCATCAGCCCTCATAACACAGTACAACAGGGAATATATGTAAAGCCTAACTTTACTTTTTCAGCTATATAATGGAGTGACAGGTTCATGACATTTGACACCACTCTGCCCATTATGCAGGGTCCTCACCTACCCACATAAGGGGCCTGAGGACTGGTGGCTTTATCTATGTCACCTAGCCACCTGCAATACAGGTCTGAGAATAAGTGGTACCTCCCAGTTCTTACAGCCAACAGCACTGGGTACCCATAGTCCGGCTGCAAAACCCACCTACCTATGTACTCTAGGGAACAGGGACACACATACCTTCCTCTGAGAACCTCAGGGGCAGCTGTCAGCCTCCTGCCTTGCCCAGCGCATGCCCCCTACTACAGCCAGATACCTGTGCCTACTCCAATCACCACTGCCCATCTAGGACTGTAGGTGAGAGCCTGCACCACACACTTGGTGACTGACTACCTGGACACCTGAGCTGAATCCATACAAGAATAGTAAATGGACTTCTGGGCTTATTTACCTAGTAACAGATCTAACCATCTGGTGACAGGACTTTAGAGCTTCACAGGCACCAATAATCAAACTAGCTCACACAACCAGCCTCTTTGGGTATATCAAAACAAAACAAGAAGCTAGGACACAGTAAGAAAACATAAAATAAATGAATATACTAACTTATTGATGGCTCAGAGATGATAATCAATATCAAACCACATAAAAAGGCAGACCATGATGGCTTCAGCAAGCACCCACAACAAACAATCAAGAAACCTTCCAGAGGAAGAGAGTTTCTTAGAATTACAGGAGGTAGAATACCAAAGATTAATATACAGAACTCTTCAAGAGATCAGGAAGGAGATCAGGGAAAACGCAGAACAAGACAAGGAACACACAGACAAAGCAATAGAGGAACTTAAGAAGATTATAGACGAGCACAATGACAAATTTAACAGGCTGCAAGAATCCATAGACAGACGGCAAAAAGAAATGCAAAAGATAAACAATAAAATTTCAGAGTTAGACAACACAATAGAAAGTCACAGAAGAAGAATTGAGGCAATGGGTGTCAGAATTAGTGAGATTGAAGATAAAGCACTTGACACCAACTTATTTGAGGAAAAATCAGGTAAAATAATTTTTAAAAAATGAAGAAAGTCTAAGACTTATGTGGGACTCTATCAAGAGGAATAACCTATGAGTGATGAGAGTGACAGAACTAGGGGATAACAGAAAATACAAAGAGAACTGTTGAAGATTTGTTGGCAGAAAACTTCCTTGATGTCGTGAAAGATGGGAAAATATCTATCCAAGATGCTCATCAAACTCCACACAAGGTATGGGGTTTGATGAGCATCTTGGCTAAAAAATGGAAATTTTTCTTACCTATCCCCACTCAAAAGAAAGTCATCAAGATATATTGTAATCAAACTTGCCAAAACCAAAGATAAAGAGAGACTTTTAAGAGCACCTAGGGATAAACAGAAAGTCACCTGCAAAGGAGAGTCAACAAGACTAAGCTCGGACTACTCAGCAGAAACCACACAGGCAAGAAGGCAATGGAATGACATATATAAAGCCTTGAAGGAAAAAAAAAAAAGAATGCCAGCCAAGAATTATGTATCTAGCAAAACAGTCTCTCAAATATGATGGCAAAATTAGAGCATTCCCAGATAAACAGAAGTTTAGGGAATTCACAAAAACCAAAGTAAAATTACAAGAAATACTAAAGGGAGTCCTCCAGTTAGAAAAATCAATAGCACCAGATAACAACCCAAGACTAGAACATAGGACAGAGCAATGAGATATAAATCCAGATAGGGAAGTCACAAAAACAAATGAAAGACAAAACACTAAAAATATGGAAACAGAGATGTCAGTATGTAAAAGATGAAAACATTAAAACAAAAGAGAGGGACTAAAAAATGTAGTCATAGATCTTTCATATGGAGAGGAAGTCAAGGTGATATAAAGAAATAAAAGAGGTAAATAAAATAGGGGTAAATATTAAGGAAACTAATTATCCTACACATCAAAATAAAAAACAGAAAACACAAAAAGACCCAGCAAATACGAAACCAACAAAAATGAAAAAGATAAAAAGAACATACATAAAGAAAAAGATTCAGCACAGAAAATTAAGTGGAATAAAGAAACTGGCAACAGCACACACAAAAAGACATCAAAATGACAGCACTAAACTCATGCCTATCAATAATTACTCTGAATGTAAATGTGCTAAATGCACCAATAAAGAGAGAGTACCAGAATGGACTAAAAAAAAAAAAAAAATGCATCTATGTGCTGCCTACAAGAGACACACCTTAGACTTAAAAACATAAACTAAAACTCGAAGGATGGAAAAAAATATATCAAGCAAGCAACAATCAAAAAGGAGCAGGTGTGGCAATATTAATCTCCGAGAAAATGGAATTTAAAGTGAAATCCACCATAAAGGATAAGGAAGTGCACTATATAATGATTAAAGGGTCAACATACCAGGAGGACATAACTATAATAAATATTTATGCACCCAACAATAGGGCTCCAAAATATGTAAAACAAACCCTAACGGCATTGAAAAGAGAGATAGACAGCTCTGCAATAATAGTAAGAGGCTTCAACACATCACTTTTGGTGAAGGACAGAACATCCAGAAAGAAGCTCGATATAGACATGGAAGATCTAACTGCCACAGTCAACCAACTTGATCTCATAGACACATACAGAACATTCCACCCAACAGCAGCCAAGTATGCTTTTCTTTCCGACACACATGGAACATTCTCCAGAATAGATCCCATATTAAGCCATAAATCAAGCCTAGCAGAATCCAAAACACTGAAATATTACAAAGCATCTTCTCTGATCATAAAGCCATAAAAGTAGAAACCAATAACAGAAAGGGAAAAAAAATCAAACAGAAACTGAACAACACCTTGCTCCCAAACTACTGGGTTATAGAAGAAATTAAGGATGGAATAAAGATAATCACAGAATCAAATGAGAATGAAAACACATCCCACCAGAACCTTTGGGACACAGCAAAAGCAGTGCTTAGAGGTCAATTTATAGTAATAAATGCATACATTCAAAATGAAGAAAGGGCCAAAATCAAAACATTAACCCTACAACTTGAACAAATAGGAATAGAGCAGCAAAGGAAGCCCTTGGGCACCAGAAGAAAGCAAATAATAAAAATAAGAGCAGAATTAAATAAAATAGAGAATGGAAAAACAATTGAAGGAGTTAACAAGTCCAAAAGCTGGTTCTTTGAAAAGATCAACAAAATCAATAAAAGATCAATAAAATTGATAAACCCTTGGCCAAACTGACAGAAGAAAATCAGAAGAGGAAGTAAATAACCCAATAAGAAATGAGATGGGTGATGTCACAACAGACCCAACTGAAGTTAAAAGAATCGTAACAGAATAACTTGAAAAATTGCACTCCAACAAATTGAAAATCTAAAGGAAATGGATGAATTTCTAGAAACACGCTACCTACCCAAACTAACACAGAGATAGAACAACTAAATAAATGTATAACAAAAGACTGAAAAGGTAATTTAAAAACTCCAAAGAAATGGGAGAATTCTAGCAAACTTTCAGAGAAGAGTTAACACCACTACTACTAAAGGTATTCCAGAGCATAGAAAAGGATGGAATACCCACAAACTCGTTCTTTGAAGCCAGCATAATCCTGATAACAAAATGAGGTAAAGACACCACAAATAAACAAAATTGCAGACCAATATCCCTCATGAACATAGAAGCAAAAATCCTCAACAAAATTCTAGCCAACAGAATTCACCAACATACCAAGAAAATAATTCACTGTGACCTAGTGGGATTCATTTCAGGTATGCAGAGATGAATCAACATTAGAAAAAAATTCAATGTAATCTATCACATAAATAAAACAAAAGGCAAGAACCACATGATCCTATCAATTGATGCTTTAAGCATTTGACAAAGTTCAACATCCATTCATGATAAAAACTCTCAGCAAAATAGGAATAGAAGGGGAATTCCTCAACATAAAAAAGGGCATTTACACAAAGCCAACAGCCAACATCAGCCTAAATGGAGAGAGACTGAAAGCAGTCCCGTTGAGGATGGGAAACAGGCAAGGATGGCTTTTATCACCACTCTTATTCAATATCGTGCTAGAGGTCCTAGCCAGAGCAATGAGGCTAGAAAAAGAAATAAAGGGTATCCAAACTGGAAAAGACAATGTAAAAGTATCTCTATTGCAGATGATATGATCTTATACACAGAAAATCCCAAAGAATCCCCAAGAAAAATAACTGGAACTAATAGAAGATTTCAACAAAGTCTCAGGAAACAAGATAAACATACAAAAATCAGTTGGATTTCCCTACTCCAACAAAGAGAATGTCAAAGAGGAAATCACCAAATCAATACCATTTACAATAGCCCCCAAGAAGATAAAATACTTAGGAATAAATCTATCCAGAGCGGTGAAAGACCTATACAAAGAAAACTATAAGACACTACTGCAAGAAACCAAAAGAGACCTATATAAGTGGAAAACATACCTTGCTCATGGATAGGAAGACTCAAAATTGTGAAAATGCTATTCTACCCAAAGCAATCTATAGATACAATTCAATCCTGATCCAATGGCATTTTTTAATGAGATGGAGAAACAAATCACCAACTTTGTACAGCAAGGGAAGAGGTCCTGGATAAGTAAAGCATCCCTAAGAAGAACAAAGTGGGAGGCCTCACACTACCTGATTTTAGAACATATTATACTGCCATGGTAGTCAAAAGAGCCTGGTACCGGTATAGCAACAGATACATAGACCAATGGAACAGAATTAAGAATCCAGATGTAAATTCATCCACTTATGAATAGCTGATATTTGGCAAAGGCCCAAAGCCCATTAATCGGGGGAAAAGACAGTCTCTTTAACAAATGGTGCTGGGATAACTGGAGATCCATCCACAAAAAAAAAAAAAAAAGAAAGAAGACCCATACCTCACACCATGCACAAAAACTAACTCAAAATGGATCAAAGACCTAAATATAAAATCTAAAATGATAAAGACCATGGAAGAAAATATAGGGACAATGCTAGGAGCCCTAATACATGGCATAAACAGAATATGAACCATTACTATCAATGCACAGACACCAGAAGAGAAACTAGATAACTGGAAACTCCTAAAAATGAAACACTTATGCTCATCAAAAGACTTCACCAAAAGAGTAAAAAGACAACCTACAGTCAGGGAAAAATTTTTTTGCTACAACAAATCCTATCAGGGTCTAATGTCTGAAATCTGTAAGATACTGCCAAACCTCAGCAACAAAAAGACAAATAACCAAATTAAAAAACTGGCAAAGGATATGAACAGGCACTTCACTAAAGAAGACATTCAGGTGGCTAATAGATACATGAGGAATGCTCACGATCATTAGCCATTGTTGTTGTTGTTAGGTGTTTTGGAGTCAGTTCCGACTCATAGCAACATACCACAAAATAAAACACTGCCCGATCCTGGGCCATGCTCACAACCATTGTTATACTTGAGCCCATTGTTGCAGCCACTGTGTCAATCCACCTCATTGAGTGTCTTCTCTTTTCCACTGACCCTCTACTTTACCAAGCATGTCCTTCTCCAGGTACTGATCCTCCTGACGACCTGTCCAAAGCATGTAAGATGCAGTCTTCCCACATCCTTGCTTCTAGGAAGCATTCTGGTTGTACTCCTTCCAAGACAGATTTGTTCATTCTTTTGGAAGTTCAAAATGTTATATTCAATATTCTTCACCAACACTGAAATTCAAAGGAGTCAGTTCTTCTTCAGTCTTCCTTATTCATTGTTGAGCTTTCACATGCATAAATGCAATTAAAAATGCCACGGCTTGGGTCAGGCCCACCTTAGACTTCAAGGTGGCATCTTTGCTTTTCGATACTTTAAAGGGGTCCTTTGCAGGAGATTTGCCCAATGCAATGTGTCTTTTGACTTCTTGACTGTTGCTGCCATGGGTGTTGATTGTGGACTCAAGTAAAACAAAATCCTGGACAACTTCGATCTTTTCTCCATTTATCACAGTGTTACTTATTGGTCTAGTTGTGAGATTTTTTTATTTTCTTTGTATTAAGGAGTAATCCATAGTGAAGACTGTGTTCTTTGATCTTCATCAGTGAGTGCTTCAAGTCCTCTTTGCTTTCAGCAAAGCAAGGTTGTGTCATCTGCATAATGCTGTTTGTTATTGAGTCTTCCCCTAATCCTGGTGCCCCATTCTTCACGTAGTCCTGCTTCTTGGATTATTTGCTCAGCATACAGATTTAATAAGTACGGTGAATGGATAGAACCCTGACACGAACCTTTCCTGACTTTAAACCACGCAGTATCCCTTGGTCTGTTTGAACAACTGCCTCTTGATTTATGTACGGTTTCCTCATGAGCACAATTAAGTGTCCTGGAATCCCCAATCTTCGCAACGTTGTCCATAATTTGTTATGATCCACACAGTCGGATGCCTTTGGATAGTCAATAAAACACAGGTAAACATCCTTCTGGTATTCTCTGCTTTCAGCCAGGGTCCATCTGACACCAGCAAGAATATTTGCAGTTCCATGTTCTCTTCTGAATCTATCTTGAATTTCTGGCTGTTCCCTGTCTATGCACTGCTTCAGCTGCTTTTGAATGATCTTCTGCAAAATTTTGCTTGTGCATAATATTAATGATATTGTTCGATAATTTCTGCATTCAGTTGCATCACATTTCTTGGGAATAGACATAAAAATGGTTCTCTTCCTGTTGGTTGGCCAGGTAGCTGTCCTCCATGTTTCTTGGAATAGACTAGTGAGCTCGTGCCTCCAGCACTGCATCCATTTATTGAAACATCTCAGTTGATATTTGGTCAATACCTGGAGCCTTGTTTTTTGCCAATTGTTTTAGTGCAGCTTGGACTTCTTCCTTCAGTACCATCAATCCCTGATCATATGCTACCTCTTGAAGTGGTTGAACATTGACCAATTCTTTTTGATACAATGATTGTGTAATTCTTCAATTTTGTTTTGATGTTTCCTGAGTCTTTTAATAGTTTTCTTATAGAAACCTTCACTGTTGCAACTCCAGGCTTGAATTTTTCTTCAGTTCTTTCAGCTTGAGAAATGACAAGTGTTTTCTTCCATTTTGGTTTTCTATCTCCAGCTCTTTGCACATATCATTGTAATACTTTATTTTGTCTTCTAGAGCTGCCCTTTGAAATCTTCTGTTCAGTTCTTTTACTTCATCATTTCTTTCTTTTGCTTTAGCTGCTCAACGTTCAACAGCAAGTTTCAGAGTCTCTTCTGACACCCACTTTGGTCTTTTCTCTCTTTTCTGTCTCCTTAATGACCTCTTGGTTTCTTCACGTATGATGTCCTTGGTGTCATTCCACAATTCATCTGGTCTTTGGTCATTAGTGTTCACCGTCTCAAATCTGTTCTTGAGATGGTCTCTAAATTCAGGTGGCATATACTCAAGGTCCTATTTTGGCTCTCGTGGAATTGTTCTAATTTTCTTCAGTTTCAACCCAAACTTGCATATGGGCTATTGATGATCTGTTCCACAGTTGGCCCCTGGCATTGTTCTGACTGATGATATTGAGCTTTTCCATCGTCTCTTTCCACAGATGTAGCCGATTTGATTCCTGTGTATTCCATCTAGTGAGGTTGATGTATATAGTCTCTGTTTATGTTGGTGAAAAAAGATATTTGCAATGAATAAGTTGTTGGTCTTGCAAAATTCTATCATGCAATCTCTGGCATAACTTCTGTCACCAACGCCATATTTTCCAACCACCAATTCTTCTTCGTTTCCAAGTTTCGCGTTCCTATCACCAGTAATTATCAGTGTATCCTGATTGCATGTTCGATCAGTTTCACAGGGAGCTGGCAACCAATGTCACAAAACAATATGTGTACTAATTGTTTAATGAAAAGCTAGTTCATTCTGTAAACCTTCATCTAAAGTACAATAAAAAAATAACAATCCAATAACTAACAAATTACAGAAAAATGATGAAAGATTACACCTAAAATAAGAAGTACCAAGAAGAAAATTACTCTCAAAATAGAATATTTTAATACTCGTAAGAAACCACTTTCCCAACTCTGTACAAACAAATTTGAAGCCTTGAGGAAATGGGTAATTTACTACAAAAAATATAATTAACTAAAACTGGCCATGGGAAAGTTTTAAAACAGACCAATTTTGATACAAGAAATAGAGAAAATTGTTAAAGATCTACTCCCAAGAGCTACAAGGCCTAGATGATGCTTAAATACCATCCAATCACAATGTTATTTAAATTGCTTTAATGAATAGGGGAGAACAAAAAGAAAAAAAAAACTTTCAAATTTATTTTATACAGTAAGCTTCCCAGTAATTTCCCTGTTTTTTTTTTTCAGTTTTGTGTCGGTTCATCTATGATCTGTTCTGTAGTTCAGGATCTGGGGTCCCATTATAACCAAAATGTCACATCCTTAAGAATAGTCCTAAGAATAAACTTATCAAGAAAGGCACAGAACCTAAAGGAGGAAACTATAAAACACTCCTGAAAGACACAAAAGTGAACTTGAATAAATTAAAGAAAACCCATGTAGTAGGATAAAATTATACAACAGCAGAGATGTCAATTTGCTCCAAGTCAATATGTAAATATAAATGTAACACAATCCTAATAAATTATTAGGGTAATTATTCATTTAGAATCAATTTCTCTATCTCTAGACAAAAAATACAGATAAAAATATCAGGGTTTTTTTTTTTTTTTTTTTTTTTTGTCCTCAGATAGATAAATTGATTCTAAAAAACATATAGAAAAATGATTAATTAAGAATAGTGAAGAAATCCCTGAAAAAAACAACGGTGGGAGAGAGGGTCATCAAACCAGCCACAAAAACAGATGATAATGCATATATAATTAAAACAGTGCAGCGTTGGCCCGTGAATTGACAAGCCAATAAAATAGAATAAGGGTGTCCACAGAGACAAAGTAAGTTTAAAAATTTAGTGTATGATAAAGACAGCATTTCAAAATCACTGGGAAAATGATGGACTTTGTCATAAATCATGATGGGAATTCTGGATAGCCACTTCAAAACCATGACATTGTAAATATACTCACAAACATACATTAGAATAAATTCCAAGTGAATCTGAAATATAACTCAAAAAATAACACATATAAATACTAGAAAAAAATGAATTTATTTATAAACTGGGAGCATGTAAAACCTTTCTAACTATGAGTCAAAATCCAGGAGTCATAAAGGAAAATATTGATGAATTTGTCAATATGAAATATAAAGCATTGGCATTGTAAAATTTACCATAAACCAAAAAAAAAAACCCTCTGCCATTGAGTTGATTCCCTCATAGAAACCCAATAGGACAGAGTACAACTGCTCCATAGGGTTTCCAAGGAGTGGCTGGTGAAATCAAACTGCTGGCCTTTTGGTTAGCAGCTGACTGCTTAACCGCTATGCTACCAGAGCTCCAAAATTTATTATATGAAACATAAAAAAGTAAAAATTAAATATGTATACATATATGTGTACATGGAAACCCTGGTAGCATAGTGGTTAAGTGCTATGGCTGCTAACCAAAGGATCGGCAGTTCAAATCTGCCCGGCGCTCCTTGGAAAATCTACGGGGCAGTTCTACTCTGTCCTATAGGGTCACTATGAGTCGGAATCGACTCCACGGCACTGGGTGGGTTTTTAATATGTTTACATATATTTGCATATTTATTAAAAAACTAAACTTTCTAATATATAAAGATATTTAAAAAATTGAGAGGAAAAGATAAAAGTCTTGATAAAAAAATGACCAACACTCATCCAGAAGATGGCTGACTAGGAAGAAGCTACCTTGGATCCCTCTTGCAACAAAGACTTGGAAAAACAAGTGACTTGATCACATACATGACAATCTATGAACCCTGACCATCAAACACAGATCTTAAGAGTTGACCTGAGTGACAGAGACTGAGAATGAACAACCCTGGGGAAGCAGTGACTGTTTTCGGAGCCTGGAGCCAGAGTCCCAGTCAGAAAACCTTGGCACCGGGCTTTGGATTGGGCACAGGGGAGCTGAGCATGGCATCCTGATATGGCGCAAACGCAGGATGCAGCCCTAGCTCCCAGAAGTGACCTCAGGGGAAGCAAGCCAGTACACGCAGGCAGCGCAGCCATGCGGCTGACAGGAGGAGAAGTCACCGGGAGGTAGCAACAGGTTTTGGAGCCTGGAGTGTGGCGTCCCAGCTGGGGAACCTTGGCACTGGGCTTTGGACTGGGAGAGGAGGAACTGATCATGGCTTCTGAGATAGCGCAAGCATGGGACGTGGGCCTGACCCTTGAGGGCAATCTCTACCCAGCCAGCGCACACAGTTGACGCACCCCTCGGGAATCTCAGATAAAGCAGTCATTCCAAGCAAGATAAGTAGCTTTGTCTATATTCCGGGGTGCTATTCTCTCCTATTTATCTGAACCCTCCCCTCCCCTTCCCAGACGGCTTCATTAACATTGGAATTTCCTGAGCCAGAGAGAGAAGTGCGCTGTGGTTTTTCTTTCCTCTTTTTTTTTTTTTTTTTTTTTGATCTTTTCCTAACCCATTCTCCTGGCCTGAGAGAAGCAGCTGCAAAAAACCCAGGGACCAAGAATCCTTCCCTAACTGGACTAAAAACACAGAACCAGCTCCAGCCAAACATATGTGATCCACAGTCTTGGGCTTTCATCCCTACAGGGAACAAGGTGGCTATTACAATGCAAAGGCAATTCTGATAGGGATCTGACTGTAATTGTTTTAGCAGATTACTGGAAAGACAAGTTTCCCAGATCTGATATCTCTGCATATTCAACAGAGCTCTCACTGACCCACAACAGGGAACTGAGGGCTGAAGCTCCCCCCAGACAACCTAGCTTCCTGCCTTAGGGGTCTAAGGAGGGTGACACCTACCAATCTGTAGAAGTACTTGCATTGGGTGCCTAAGGTACAGCTGCAGAGCCCACCCACCAAAGTGCTTTAGGAATAGAGACACACCTACCTCACTGGCACTTGGGGGAAGCCTGTCAGCATCCTGCCCCCTCTGGAGTGTGAACCCCGGCTGCTACTAGAATCTGGTACACACAACTATCATCACTACTTCTCTAGGTGGATAGGTGACAGTCTGCACCACACAATTGATGACCCAAAATCAGATTCTACTCAAGAATAGTGAATGGACTCTTAGGCTTATATATCTGGTAACAGCCCAAATCAGCTGGAAATAGGGCATAAGTGACTCAAGGGCTACGACAATCAAGACAGCACAACCTAGTAGCCCATCTACATATATTGAAAGAAAACAAAACAAGGTAAGACTCAGTGAGCAAATATAGAATAAATCACTACAATAGCTTAGAGATGGCTTGGAGACAGCAGTCGATATCAAACCACATAAAGAAGCAGACCATGATTGCTTATACAACTCCCCAAACTAAAGAATCAAAATCTTTCCCAAATGAAGATACAATCCTGGAATTGCCAGATACAGAATATAAAAAACTAATTTACAGAATGCTTCAAGACATCAGGGATGACCTCAGAAATGAAATAAGCCAATCTACAGAAAAAGCCAAGGAACACACTGATAAAACAGTTGAAGAACTCAAAAAGATTATTCAAGAACATAGTGGAAAAATTAAAAAGCTGCAAGAATCCATAGAGAGACAGCATTTAGAAATCCAAAAGATTAACAATAAAATTACAGAATTGGACAATGCAATAGAAAGTCAGAGGAGCAGAATTGAACAATTGGAATGCAGGGTGGGGGATCTGGAGGGCCAGGGAATTGACACCAATATAGCTGAAAAAAAATCAGATAAAAGAATTAAAAAAAAATGAAGAAACCCTAAGAATCATGTGGGACTCTATTAAGAAGAATAACTTGCGTGTGATTGGAGTCCCAGAACAGGTAGGGATAACAGAAAATACAAAGAGAATAGTAGAAGATCTGTTGGCAGAAAACATCCCTGACACCATGAAAGACGAAAGGATATCTATCCAAGATGCTCATCGAACCCCATTTAAGATTGATCCAAAAAGAAAAACACCATGACATATTATCAACAAACTTGCCAAAACCAAAGATAAAGAGAAAATTTTAAAAGCAGCCAGGGATGAAAGAAAGGTCTCCTACAAAGAAGAATCAATAAGAATAAGTTCAGATTATTCAGCAGAAACCATGCAGTCAAGAAGGCAATGAGATGACATATATAGAAAACTGAAGGAGAAAAACTGCCATCCAAGGATCATATATCCAGCAAAACTCTCTCTCAAATATGAAGGTGAAATTAAAGCATTTACAGATAAACACAAGCTTACAGAATTTGCAAAAACCAAACCAAAGCTACAAGAAATACTAAAGGAAATTGTCTCGTCAGAAAACCAATAATATCAGATACCAGCACAACACAAGGTCATAGAACAGAACATCCTGATATCAACTCAAATAAGGAAATCACAAAAACTAATTAAGATTAATTTTAAAAAGAAAAAAAAGCACTCAAAACAGGGAATCATTGAAGTCAATATGTAAAAGATCACAATAATCAAAAAGAGGGACTAAATACAGGTGGCATAGAACTGCCATATGGAGAGGGATACAAGGCGATACAGGACAATACAAGTTAGGTTTTTACTTAGAAAAATAGGGGTAAATATCAAGGTAACCACAAAGAGGTACAACAACTCCATAACTCAAAATAAAAACCAAGAAAAACATAACGACTGAGCAAACATAAAGTCAAATACTATGAAAATGAGGAACACACAATTTACAAAGGAAAACGTCTCAGCACAAAAAAGTAAGTGGAAAAATGAAATTGTCAACAACACACATAAAAAGGCTTCAAAATGACAGCACTAAACGCATACTTATCTATAATTACGCTGAATGTAAATGGACTAAATGCACCAATAAAGAGACAGAGAGTCTCAGACTGGATAAAGAAACACAATCCATCTATATGCTGCCTACAAGAGACACACCTTAGACTTAGAGACACAAACAAACTAAAACTCAAAGGATGGAAAAAAATATATCAAGCAAACAGTAAGCACAAAAGAGCAGGAGTAGCAATATTAATTTCTGACAAAATAGACTTTAGACTTAAATCCACCACAAAGGGTAAAGAAGGACACTACATAATGATTAAAGGGACAGTTGACCAGGAAGATATAACTATATTAAATATTTATGTGCCCAGTGACAGGGCTGCAAGATACGTAAAACAAACTTTAACAGAACTGAGAAGTGAGATAGACACCTCCACAATTATAGTAAGAGACTTCAACACACCATTTTCGGAGAAGGACAGGACTTCCAGTAAGAAGCTCAAAAGAGACACGGAAGACCTAATTGCTACAATCAACCAACTTGACCTCATAGACTTATACAGAATACTCCACTAAACTGCTGCAAAGTATACTTTTTTTTTTCTAGTGCACATGGAACATTCTCTAGAATAAAGCACATATTAGGTCATAAAACAAACCTTTGCAGAATCCAAAACATCAAAATATTACAAAGCATCTTCTCAGGCCATAAGGCCATAAAAGTGGAAATCAAGAACAGAAAAATTAGGGAAAAGAAATCAAATACTTGAAAACTGAACAATACCCTGCTGCAAAAAGGCTGGGTTATAGAGGACATTAAGGAGGGAATAAAGAAATTCATAGAATGCAACGAGAAGGAAAATACTTCCTATCAAAACCTCTGGGACACAGCAAAAGCAGTGCTCAGAGGCCAATTTATATTGATAAATGCACACATACAAAAAGAAGAAAGAGCCAAAAGCAGAGAACTGTCCCTACAACTTGAACAAATAGAAAGTGAGCAACAAAAGAATCCATCAGGCACCAGAAGAAAACATGATAAAAATTAGAGCCGAACTAAATGAATTAGAGAACAGAAAAACAATTGAAAGAATTAACAAAGCCAAAAGCTGGTTCTTTGAAAAAAATTAACAAAATTGATAAACCATTGACCAGACTGACTAAAGAAATACAGGAAAGGAAACAAATAACCCCAATAAGAAAGGAGATGGGCCATATCACAACAGACCCAACTGAAATTAAAAGAATCATATCAGATTATTATGAAAAATTGTACTCTAACAAATTTGAAAACCTAGAAGAAACAGATGAATTCCTGGAAAAACACTACCTACCTAAACTAACACAATCGGAAGTAGAACAACTAAATAAACCCATAACAAAAAAAGAGATTGAAACGGTAATCAAAAAACTCCCAACAAAAAAAAGCCCTGGCCCGGATGGCTTTAATACAGAATTCTACCAAACTTTCAGAGAAGAGTTAACACCACTACTACTAAAGGTATTTCAAAGCATAGAAAATGACGGAATACTACCTATCTCATTCTATGAAGCCACCATATCCCTGATACCAAAACCAGGTAAAGACATCACAAAAAAAGAAAATTACAGACCAATATCCCTCATGAACATTGATGCAAAAATCCTCAACAAAACTGTAGCCAATAGAATTCAGCAACATATCAAAAATATAATCCATCACGACCAAGAGGGATTTATACCAGGTATGCAAGGCTGGTTTAATATTACAAAAACCATTAATGTAATTCACCACATAAATAAAACAAAAGACAAAAACCACATGATCTTATCAATTGATTCGGAAAAGGCATTTAACAAAGTCCAACACCGATTTATGGTAAAAACTCTCAGCAAAATAGGAATTGAAGGAAAATTCCTCAACATAATAAAGCACATCTATACAAAGCCAACAGCCAACATCACTCTAAATGGAGAGAGCCTGAAAGCATTTCCCTTGAGAACAGGAGCTAGACAAGGATGCCCTTTATCGCTGCTCTTATTCAGCATTGTGCTAGAGGTCCTAACCAGAGCAATTAGGCTAGACAAAGAAATAAAGGGCATCTGGATTGGCAAGGAGGAAGTAAAATTATCTCTATTTGCAGATGACATGATCTTATACACAGAAAACCCTAAGAAATCCTCCAGAAAACTACTGAAACTAATAGAAGGGTTTGGTAGAGTCTCAGGTTATAAGATAAACATACAAAAATCACTTGGATTCCTCTACATCAACAAAAAGAACATCAAAGAGGAAATCATCAAATCAATACCATTCACAGTAGCCCCCAAGAAGATAAAATACTTAGGAATAAATCTTATCAAAGATGTAAAAGACCTATACAAAGAAAACTACAAAGTACTACTGCAAGAAACTAAAAAGGCCCTACTTAAGTGGAAAAACATACTTGCTCATGGATAGGAAGACTTAACATAGTAAAAATGTCTATTCTACCAAAAGCCATCTATACATACAATGCACTTCCGATGCAAATTCCAATGACATTTTTTAATGTGTTGGAGAAACAAATCACCAACTTCATATGGAAGGGAAAGAAGTCTCGGATAAGTAAAGCATTTCTGAAACAGAAGAAGAAAGTGGGAGGCCTCACTCTACCTGATTTTAGAACCTATTATACAGCCACAGTAGTCAAAACAGCCTGGTACTGGTACAACAACAGGCACATAGACCAATGGAGCAGAATTGAGAACCCAGATATAAATCCATCCACATATGAGCAGCTGATATTTGACAAAGGCCCAGTGTCAGTTAATTGGGGAAAAGATAGTCTTTTTAACAAATGATGCTGGCATAACTGGATATCCATTTGCAAAAAAATAAAACAGGACCTATATACCTCACACCATGCACAAAAACTAACTCCAAGTGGATCAAAGACCTAAACATAAAGACTAAAATGATAAAGATCATGGAAGAAAAAATAGGGACAATCTTAGGAGCCCTAATACAAGGCATAAACAGAATACAAAACATTGCCAAAAATGACGAAGAGAAACCAGATAATTGGGAGCTCCTAAAAATCAAACACCTATGCTCATCTAAAGACTTCACCAAAAGAGTAAAAAGACCACCTACAGACTGGGAAAGAATTTTCAGCTATGACATCTCTGACCAGCGCCTGATCTCTAAAATCTATATGATTCTGTCAAAACTCAACCACAAAAAGACAAACAACCCAATCAAGAAGTGGGCAAAGGATATGAACGCGCACTTCACTAAAGAAGATATTCAGGCAGCTAACAGATACATGAGAAAATGCTCTCGATCATTAGCCATTAGAGAAATGCAAATTAAAACTATGATGAGATTCCATCTCACTCCAACAAGGTTGGCATTAATCCAAAAAACACAAAATAATAAATGCTGGAGAGGTTGCGGAGAGATTGGCACTCTTATACACTGCTGGTGGGAATGTAAAATGGTACAACCACTATGGAAATCTATCTGGTGTTTTCTTAAACAGTTAGAAATAGAACTACCACACAACCCAGAAATCCCACTCCTTGGAATATACCCTAGAGAAATAAGAGCCTTCATACGAACAGTTGTATACACACCCATGTTTATTGCAGCTCTGTTTACCATAGCAAAACCTGGAAGCAACCAAGGTGTCCATCAACGGATGAATGGTTAAATAAATTGTGGTATATTCACACAATGGAATACTACGCATCGATAAAGAACAGTGACGAATCTGTGAAACATTTCATAACATGGAGGAACCTGGAAGGCATTATGCTGAGTGAAATTAGTCAGAGGCAAAAGGACAAATATTGTATAAGACCACTATTATAAGATCTTGAGAAATAGTATAAACTGAGAAGAACACATACTTTTGTGGTTACGAAGGGGGGGAGGGAGGGAGGGTGGGAGAGTGTTATTTACTGATTAGTTAGTAGATAAGAACTACTTTAGGTGAAGGGAAGGACAACACTCAATACATAGAAGATCAGCTCAATTGGAGTGGACCAAAAGCAAAGAAGTTTCCAGGATAAACTGAATGCTTCAAAGGTCAGCGGAGCAAGGGCGGGGGTTTGGGGACCATGGTTTAAGGGGACTTCTAAGTCAATTGGCAAAATAATTCTATTATGAAAACATTCTGCATCCCACTTTGAAATGTGGCATCTGGGGTCTTAAATGCTAGCAAGCGGCCATCTAAGATGCATCAATTGGTCTCAACCCACCTGGATCAAAGGAGAACGAAGAACACCAAGGTCACAGGATAACTATGAGCCCAAGAGACAGAAAGGGCCACATGAACCAGAGTCTTACACCATCCTGAGACCAGAAGAACTAGATGGTGCCCGGCCACAACTGATGACTGCCCTAACAGGGAGCACAACAGAGAACCCCTGAGGGAGCAGGAGAACAGTGTGTTGCAACCCCAAATTCTCATAAAAAGACCAGACTTAATGGTCTGTCTGAGACTAGAGGAATCCCAGCAGTCGTGGTCCCCAAACCTTCTGTTGGCCCAGGACAGGAACCATTTCCGAAGACAACTCATCAGACATGGAAGGGACTGGACAATGGGTTGGAGAGAGATGCTGACGAAGAGTGAGCTACTTGTATCAGGTGGATACTTGAGACTGTGTTGGCATCTCCTGTCTGGAGGGGAGATAGGAGGGTAGAGAGGGTTAGAAACTGGCAAAAATGTCACGAAAGGAGAGACTGGAAGGAGGAAGCGGGCTGACTCATTAGGGGGAGAGTAAGTGGGAGTATGGAGTAAGGTGTATATAAGCTTATATGTGACAGACTGACTTGATTTGTAAATGTTCACTTAAAGCTCAATAAAAATTATTAAAAAAAAAGTGACCAACAGATATAAACAAGGAAGTCACAGAAAAGAAATGCTAATAACCCTGAAGTAAATTTGGAAACCCTGGTGGCGTAGTGGTTAAGTGCTACGGCTGCTAACCAAAGGGTCAGCAGTTTGAATCCGCCAGGCTCTCCTTGGAAACTCTGTGGGGCAGTTCTAGTCTGTCCTGTAGGGTCGCTATGAGTCGGAATCGACTCGACGGCACTGGGTTAGGTTTTTTCAATATGAAAACATTTGCCCTAACGTAATAAAACATAAAACTAAAACTCACCTAGAAGATTGGCAATGATACAAATGTTTACTTAACTTTTGACCCAGCGACCCAACTTCCAGGAGTCTACCTTGAATATATACGTCTACAAATGCAAAAGAATATATGCACAGAGATATTCACCACACATTATCTGTAATAGCTAAAACTTTGGAATAAAAAAAAACTACAAGTATCACGTAGGAACTTGATTGACTAATAATAAAGTACAATGCATTGTGAAAAAGTAGATGTAATTGAAGAGGTTAAAATAATTGAAAAATCACTCCAGAATATTATTTCAAGTGAAAACAAAAAATCAAGGTTATAAGCAAAATGTGTCCATTTGTGGAGAAAATTAGAAAAAACAAGAACGTATAATAAGAATATGTATACTGTTATGGATTGAATTGTGTCCCCAAAAATATGTGTTGTAAATCCTAATCCCATATCTGTGTTTATAATCCCATTTGGAATGGATTTTCTTTGCTATGTTAATGAGGCAGGACTAGCATATGGTGTGTTTTGAGTCAATCTCTTTTGAGATATAAACCAAAAACCATTGCTATGGAGTTGATTCCAACTCATAGCAACCTTATAGGACAGAGTAGAACTGCCCCATAGGGTTTCCAAGGAGCTCCTGGTGGATTTGAACTCTCAACTTTTGGTTAGCAGCCGAACTCTTAACCACTATACCACCAAGGTTTCCTTCGAGATATAAAAGAAGCGGATTAAACAAAGAAGTGAAGAAGCAGAGATGGGGGAGATAGATGCCACACACATAAATATCACCTGGGGAGCAAACACCTTAGATCCTCTATATCCTGCAGCACAGCTTGGTAAAACAATCATTTAGTAGCAGCTATGGCTGGCAATGCACTGCAGTCCACATGCTATGAAAATAGAAAAAAGTCATGTGTACATGACGGGTTCTGGGGATACTCTGTTGTGCCAGATACCATCAGCAATAGCTCCTGAACATGAACTACCCCCTCACCTCCTGCCTCCCAAACACATGCAAACACACGGGCTGACACAATCCTATTTCTCTCCAACAGATACAAATTTCTGTGCCATTCTAATACCTGAATGGCCGTAGGTTACACAATAATGGCAAGAGAGGCTGCAGTTACTCAGTTATATGGCCTATATGGCTTAATCAAATCAATGGAACAATGATCCAAGTCAACTTTAACAAAAAATCCAAGCTGGAATGATCTGTGATCTTTCAGGTTATATGTTGTGGGAGAATGGTCCATGGACTATTTTTTTATTGGAGAAGGGTTGCTTTCTGGCCCATCTATGGCTCCCTGTATTTACTGGCAACAATACCAAAGATTGCAAAGTCTATCTACATTCACTTGCATGAATTGTAACGGATAAAAACCTGATCTCAGACTATGTCTTGCTTGTCTGAGATAAGACCTACTAGTCTCCTCTGGTGGAAACCCTGGTAGCATAGTGGTTAAGAGTTTGGCTGCTAATCAAAAGGTCGGCAGTTTGAATCCACCAGGCACTCTGTGGAAACCCTATGGGGCAGTTCTACTTGGTCCTACAGGGTTGCTATGAGTCGGAATCAACTCAATGGCAGTGGGTGTGTGGCGGTGGTGAGCCTTCCCTGGAACTTATTCACAGCTGTTCAAGTCTGTGACCCTAGGAGTCCTGGTTTAGGTCAGTACTACAGATTGACCTCATCCTGATTCTGGGACTCTAGTTAATAGAGTGAAAAAAAAGAAAAAAAAAATTTTTTTTTAAGCCTTAATTAAATACCTGAGAAAAAATTTAACAAATTTCATCCCAGTCTTCAGTAGTAAGCTTCATCAGTGGCTGAAAGAGATGCATATTTTTGCGAAAATTCTAGTTCTGCCAAGAACATGTAAGAACGAGGAGTAAACTGATGAGAGATGTAACCCACCACAGGCCCTGAACGTCCCTGCCGGGTCTTGTAGGTGTGCCAAGAATGCAAGGCCCTAATTAGGCCATTGCTCGCAGTTTTTGGTGAGCAACCTTGGGAGATGAGGTAACATCTTCCTCTGGTACAGAGAAGAGTCTTGCACAGCATCCATCTGGATCATATTGTGTTGCCACTGTGGGACTTGGGAGCAAGAGGAGCCAGCACTAATACGCCGACGCTAATGCTGCGTTAGTGTGCTGTAATAAAGCCCTTTGTTTTTGACTTAGAAGTCTCAGGTCTTCTGCCAGCATCCAAGAAACAGTGATAGGCTAACTTTATAGCTTGTAAGTGGGATACAAACAAATCCCGGATTTCACAATAATTATGTTATGTTATGTTAACTGATGTTTACTCCTTTTCATGTATTGTGACTATTGATATAATTGGACTTTTTCTTCTCATCTCTCTTTTATACATTTTATTTTTTCAATATTTTGGTGTAATTTTTGAACGCATTCCCATTTCCTACCTTTTAGGAATTTTTTTTTTCTTTTTTGTCAGCCTTCTGCTGCCATTGGTTTGAAATTTTTTCATCCTATGTCGATTCTATAGTAATTATCTAAAAACAATTATCATGATTTCCTATGGTAATTTCCCATATAAATTCAAGCCCAGGCTCCCATGAGTACAGTTCATTGCATACAAATTCTCTGTGAAAAGTAGTATTATTATCATTATCTCTTTCTGACCTCTAGCTGGCCAAAACAAATAGGATTTCTTGATGGCTTCCTTTTCTAACTAATGAATTCTTTAGTAAAACCTTTTAATGAGGGTGTAGTCTCTTCAGATTTTTGTCTTTATGTTCGAGTCACATTTTTGGGTTTCCCATTTTTCACGGACATAAAGCTTATTCTTTTATTCCCCCATATTTGATTATTAACTAACAAACGTCTGAGGTCCTATTATTGTCGTTCATTCCCTGGAAAGTTCTGGCTTCATGTGTTCACTTGCAACTTATTTTCAACTAGCTGTTTGTCCTTTGTCATCAGAGAATTCTACTTTTTCTGTGAGCACAACAATGCATGAAAATGTTTTAATTTATGTAGATTCTGTGTCTTTCTCAGAAAGAGAGTGTTTCACAATATCTCTGTCCCCATATATATATATATGTACATATATGTATATATGTTATTGTGTTCTAGGTGAAAGTTTACAAGTTAATTTCTCTTTCATAAATTTATACACAAATTGTTTTGTGACATTAGTTGCAATCCCCACTGTGTCAGCACTCTCCCCCCTTTCCCTTTCCACTCTGGGTTCTTCCTGTCTAATTCTTCCAGTTTTCCTGTACCTTCCGTCTTCTCCTCTTTGCTTTTGGGAAGGTATTGCTCATTAGGTCTCATATACTTGACTGAACTAAGAAGAACATTCTGCAAGTGTGTTATTGTTTTTTTATAGGCTTGTCTAATCTTTGACTGAAAGGTGGACTTTGGCAGTGGTGCCAGTTCTGAATTAGTAGAGTGTCTAAGGGTCATAGTCTTGGTAGTTCCTCCAGTCTCTGTCAAACAGTATGTCTGGTCCTTTTTTTTTAATTTGAATTTTTTTCTACATTTTTCTCCCACTTTGCCTGGGACCCTCTCTTGTGATTCCTGTCAGAGTGTTTGGTGGTGGTAGCTGAGCACTGTCTAGTTCCTCTGGGCTCAGGATGATGGAGGTTATGGTTCATGCGGTCCATTAGCCCTTTGGACTAATATTTTCCTTTTGTCTTTGGTTTTCTTCATTCTCACTTACTCCCAACTTGATGGGACCAGTAGATGTACCTTAGACGGCCACTCACAAGCTTTTAAGACACCAGATGCTACTCACCAAAGTAGGATGTGGAACATTTTCTTTATGATCTATGTTATGCCAATTGACCTAGACGTCCCAAAAAATCATGTTCGCCACTCCTCAGCCCCAGTAACTTGGACACTTAAGGTATTTGTATGTTTATAGGAACCTTCAATTATTTTGCCTTGATAAAGTTGTGCTGACTTCTCCTGTATTGTGTGCTATCTTTCACTTCACCATCACCATATTTTTTTGCTAACATTTTTGTTGTAATAGCTAAAAGCTCAAAATCTTAACTGATAAAATTATTTAATTAATAAATTAATTTCATTTTACAAGTTTTATTTCTTCACTTCTTAAAGATTTGTTTTCAAATCCTATTCAGAATAAGTGTGGCACAGATTGATAACATCTTCTTGTATGTTATGGAAACAGCAAGTATATTGCCATTAGGAAGGATATCTTCATACACTTTGATAAATGTCTTTGGCATTTAGATTTTAGATTCCTTGAATATAAAAGGGGGAATAAATCTTGCATCAAAGGTTAGTTGAGGGACTAAATTAGATGATCTGTAAAGAATCTAATAGAATGCAAGGAGAGGAGATACAGTGCACTTTCGTTGTTTATTTGGCTTCTGTTAATAACATCTGTGTTTTCTTCTGGGAACCTCCCCACCCCACCACCTACTCTTCCCCTATTGCTTGCAATCTTAGTTGGATCATCATCAAAGGTGCCATTTTTTGCACAAACTAGTCTAAGGAGATGTTTTTGCCCCATAAGTTTGTATCTTGACCGAAGCAATTTGAAGACAGAACTGATTCATTCTAAAAATGGTACTCTGAAGACACTTTCCATTGATTGTGGTTAATAAGATTCTCTTCCCTGTCATTTCGGAGTTTTGGTTCTTCAGAATTTTCTTTTCTTCTCTGTGCTTCTCCATATCCTTCAGATAAATTTGATTATTATTCATGTTAGTTAAAATTGGTCCATTTCCCTTATGGTCAAAGATTTCTAACTGATTCATTTGAAAATACAGGCATACTTCATTTTATTACACGTCACTTTATTGTGCTTTGCGAATTTTGCATTTTTTACATATTGAAGGTTTTTGGCAACCCTGCAACGAGCAAGCCTATCAGCGCCAATTTTCCAACAGCATGTGCTCGTTTTGTGTCTCTGGGTCATGTTTTGGTAATTCTTGCAGTATTTCAAACTTTTTCATTATTATTATATCCATCATAGTGGTCTGTGATCAGTGATCTTTGAAGTTACTATTGTAATTATTTTGGGATGCTACTAACCGTGCTCATATAAGATGGTGAACTTAATCGATGAATGTTGTGTGTGTTCTGACTGCTCCACCCACCAGCCGTTCTGTCTCTCTTTCTCTCCTCAGGCCACCCTATTCTCTGCGTTGTGACAGTATTGAAGTTAGGCCAATTAATAACCCTACAATGATCTCTAAGTGTTCAAGTGAAGGAAAGAATCACATGCCTTTCACTTTAAATCAAAAGCTAGAAATGATTAAGCTTGATGAGAAAGGAATGTTGAAAGCAGAGCTAGGTTGAAAGCTAGGTCTCTTGCACCAGTTAGCCAAGTTGTGAATGCAAAGGAAAAGTTCTTCAGAGTAATTAAAAGTGTTACTCTAGTGAACACATGAATGATAAGAAAGCAAAACAGCCTTATTGCTGCTGAGATGGAGAAGGTTTTAGTGGTTTGGATAGAAGATCAAACCAGCCATAACATTCCCTTAACAAAAGCCTAATCCAGAGCAAGGCCCTAACTCTTTTCAATTCTATGAAGGCCGAGAGAGATGAGGGTGTTGCTGAAGAAAAGTTTGAAGCTTGCGGAGGCTGGTTCTTGAGGTTTAAGGAAAGAAGCCATCTTCATGACATAAAAGTGCAAGATGAAACTGTAAGTACTAATGTAAAAGCTGTAGCAAGTTATCCAGAAGCTCTAGCTAAGATAATTGACAAAGGTGGCTACACTAAACAACAGATTTTCAATGTAGATGAAACAGCCTTATATTAGAAGATGATGCCATCTAGGCCATTCACAGCTAGAGAGGAGAAGTCAATGCCTGGCTTCAAAGCTTCAAAGGACAGGCTGACTCTTTTTTTAATGCAAGTGGTAACCTTAAGTTGAAGCCAATGCTCATTTGCCATTCTGAAAATTCTATGGCCCTTAAGAATTATACTAAATCTACTCTTCCTCTTCTCTGTAAATGGAACAACAAATGTCTCAGAGAATAAGGTGGCCTGAGGAGAGGAAGAGAGACAGAAGAACGGCTGGTCGGTGGAGCAGTCAGAACACACACATTTATCGATTAAGTTTGCTGTCTTATATGAGCACCGTTTGTGGCATCCCAACATATGACAGCACGTCTGTTTACAACATGATTTACTGAATTTTTTTTTTAATCTTTCTTTCTTGTTTATTGTGCTTTAGGTGAAAGTTTACAGTTCAAGTTAGTTTTTCATATAAAAATGTATGTACACATTGTTATGTGACCCTAGTTGCTGTCCTTTTAATAGAACAGCACACTCCTCCTTTCCACCCCGAATTTCCCGTGTCCATTCAGCCAGCTCCTATCCCTTTCTGCCTTCTCATCCTGTCTCCAGACAGGAGCTGCCCATTTAGTCTCATGTATCTTCTTGAACTAAGAAGCAAACTCTCCATGAGTATCATTTTATATCTTATAGTCCAGTCTAATCTTTGTCTGAAGAGTTGGCTTCAGGAATGGTTTTAGTTCTGGGTAACAGAGAGTTTGGGGGCCATGTCTTCTGGGGTTCCTCCAGTCTGTCAGACTATTAAGTCTAGTCTTTTTACTAGAATTTGAGTTCTGCACTCCACTTTTTTCCTGCTCCATCAGGGACTCTCTTTTGTGTTCCTTGTCAGTTTATTGAATATTTTAACCCCACTGTTGAGATTCGCTTCTCAGAGAAAAAAAAAAAAGATACATCTCAAAATATTACTGTTCATTGACAATGTATCTGGTCATCCCAGAGATCTGTTGAAGATGTTAAATGAGATTAATATTGTTTTCATGCCTGCTAACACAGCACCCATTCTGAAGCCCATGGATCAAGGAGTAATCTTTACTTTCAAGTCTTATTGTTTAAGAAATACATTTCATAAAGCTGTACCTTCCATAGATAGTGATTCTTCTGATGAATCTGGGCAAAGTAAATTGAAAATGCCTGAAAAGGATTTACCATTCTAGATGCCGTTAAGAACATTAGTGATTCATGAGAGGAGGTCAAAATATCAACATTAACAGGAGTTTGGGAGAAAGTGATTCCAAACCTCATGGATGACTTTGGGGGATCCAAGGCTTCAGCAGAGGAAGTAACTGTAGATGTGGTGGGAATAACAAGAGAACTAGAATTAGAAGTGGAGCCTGCAGATGTGACTGAGTTGCTGCAATCTCGTGATGAACTTTTAACGGATAAGGAGTTGCTTCTTATGGGTGAGCAAAAAAAGTGGTTTCTTGAGATAAAATCTATTCCTGGTGAAGATGCTGTGAATATTGTTGGAAGGACAACAAAGAATTTAGAATACTACATAAACTTAGTTATTTAAGCATTGGCAGGGTTTGGGAGGATGGACTCCAATATTAAGAGAAGTTCTACTGTGGGTAAAATGCTATCAAACAGCTTCCTATGCTACAGAGAAATTTTTTGTGAAAGGAAGGGTCAATCGATGAGGCGAATTTCATTGTCTTGTTTTAAGAAATTGCCACAACTACCCCAACTTTCATCAACCACCATGCTGATCAGTCAGCAGCCATCAACATCAAGGCAAGGCCCTCCACAAGCAAAAATATTACAACTTGCTGAAGGCTCAGATGATGGTTACAATTTTTAAGCAATAAAGTATTTTTTAGTTAAGTACATTGTGTTTTAGACATGCCATTGCACACTTAATAGACTACAGTATCATGTAAACATAACTTTTATATGCACTGGGAAACCAAAAAATTCATCTGACTCACTTTATTATGATATTCATTTTATCGCAGTGGTCTGGAACCAAACCCCCAATATGAGGTATGCCTGTACTGTATTTTAACACAAATAATGTGCAGCTTCTATGCTTATTTGCCAGCTGTGTCCTCCTTCCCACAAGGTACTTTTGTAAGTGCCACTATGACAATTTTTTTTTTTACATGTTGCTATAAAAAAATAGCATAGCATGCTTATGAAAATACCTCTAAGAGGGGAGGGTACAGTTGACAAAGATAGAAGGCACTTGTTGTTTGCGTAAAAATGAAGTAATAATAATTATTAATGCAGTCATTCATTTAACAAATATTTACGTGTGCAAAATGTATGTAAAAAATCCCCATACTCAAAAGTTTTATGGCCTGGTTTTAACATTTCTTTCTTTATACTTCCCCTCATTTTTTGTACCTTGAGCTATATGCCTTCATTTTAATGTCTACACCTCCTGGAACCACTCAGCTATCTGAAAATCTGAATGCATGGGGATAGCCTCTTGAATTTGTCTTCTCTTTTAGACCTCACACACTACTACATGTGTTTTCTATTCCTATGATCCCATTTTTCTCTATCCTGTTTTATCTGAAACTCATCTACAGAGGTAGAACATCCAAAATGTTAGTAAGCTAAAACTACAAATTTATGAGTGTTGGAAAGATGAACGGTAAAATGCAATGTGCAGAATTTTCACAGAATCAACAAGATTTTATAATAGATTATAATGGTAAATAAAATCAAATAGGTAAATTATTTACTTTTCTTGAACTCTATCTCCTTTGCACTCTTTTCTGTCACCTATTTCGAACTGTAGGGTCTAGCCAGAGGAACACCCACTGAAATGTTTTATTATTTCTGGCATAAGGTCCAGTGGAACAGAGGCAAGGAGTTTGTGTCTCAGGTAAGCTCTGCTTCCAAGGAATCAATGCCTTCTTCTCTCTACCTCCATTAGCTTGTTCCACTCATACTCACAGGGGTAAGATTAAAGTGCTAAGCCCAGGGTATCAGCATCAAATGTACGTTGTTTGACTTGATTCTAACTCAAACCTAAAACTAAAAGGGAAAATTGCATTCCTTAAGGGTTCCATGGGGGCAGTCCACTACACAAAGGTGGGAGACTGAAGAGAAATATGGTACTAAAGATCATATTTGAAGAACAAGTGTGTCCATATTTATTGAAATGTGCCATACCAGATAAAGATGAGTCATACACAGTTCTAGTTATCTTAAAATCTTTCAGAACTAAGCAGTCTTGATAGACTTTTTTTAACATCCTGACAATACAGTCATGTGATGTCCAGGTCTTGGATTAAAAAGGAAAAAACATTCATTTTCTAATTTCCATAATAATTCCCACGCCCCATCCAAGAATCTTAGTATCAAGATATTTCTGAGGAGAAAAGAGCTCTTTTTAAAAAGTACATCACATGCAAAGTTAAGCTTATGTATCTTTCAGGTTTTCTAAAAAAAATGAAACACAAAAATGGTGTTTATTATATTTTAAAAAATTATATGAAAAAGACTGTTTTACAAGAATTGTAGCCAACTTCAAGATGTCTTTTGAAACAGTAGAGAAAGTTATGAGAGAAGACAGGAAGAGAAATATTTCTTCTCCATCCTTGGTACACTATCTTCATAGGCCTCAGAATATTTCCTTATTATTTGTTGTCTCAACAAACCTGACTATTTCTTTCTTTATAGAATTAGACTTCATTTTTCCATATTTTCAAAATATGCTATTCCAAGAGCATAAATTTTTTTTTTTTCACTTATTCTTGGCAGGACTTTAATATTCTCCCTGTGAAGTAATCTCCGGGGAGTTAAAAATAGCATTTAAAAATCACTTCTACTTTCAGCTGGAGCTGGTGGGATGCATTCAAAATATGATTTCCAAAAAAGTGCAGTAGGTGAAATGGAGGTGTTTTATTATTTTTTCAATGGTCAGTGAGATTTCAAATTTCAATTTTTGCTATCTGGATTTATCTGTGGCTTGACATGCATTATGAAAAGAAAATTTGTCTAGTCCATTGCTTTCTACCTGTAAATCTACATTTAATAAATAATATGTTTGCAATAGACTTTGATTCTATTGTCTGAGGGTGTCTAATAGTTTTTATAAATAAATTTATAAAGGCAGATACACTTTGTACAGTATTTATTGAAAAGAGTTGTGCCAAAGAGGTTTGTTTAATGAGCAAAGGATTTGAACAGAGCAGAATCTATTCTTTGTATATTGCAACAGAGTATTATTTATCACTCAGTGCTGGATAGTCAACAGAAAAGTCATGGTCCCTGCCCAGCGAGATGAAAGGTAATATCAGTTTTAATACCTTCAGCTTCTTTCAAATAACTACTAGAAATAGAACAGAAATTGCTTGTTCTTCCACATCCAGAGATATATCGTATAGAGTGATTTATTGAGATGTCCTTTCAAGGATACATTAGTGTACCATTTGGCAAAAATAAACAGCAACATACAGGCATAGGAATTCAACAGAATGTGGAATTTTCAAACTGATTTCTTCTCTTTTCTTATTTTTCTTCTCCTCCTCCTGTTTTTCATTTTCAATATATTTCTCCCTCTTTTCTTTGGATTCTTCTATACATAATATATTTTTCCTTAAGAGTGTCCATTTTATCACTTAGATCATCATCATAATTATTTTCAAGATCTCTTCTGGTAGTGCAGTGGTTAAACACTTGGCTGCTAACCAAAATGTTGATGGTTCAACACCATCAGCTGCTCCTTGAGAGAAAGATATGACAGTCTGCTTACATAAAGATTTACAGGCTAACTATAACTAACAACACACAAACATCAGAAGATAAACTAGAGAAATGGGATCTTCTAAAAATGAAACACTTTTGCTCATCAAAAGATTTTACCAAAAGAATAAAAAAATAGAGCCTTCAGAATGAGAAAATTGGGGGGCTATGACATATCTGACAAAGGTCTAATCTCTAAAATCTATAGGAAAATCCAAAACCTCTACAATAAAAACACAAATAAACCAATTAAGAAATGGGCAAAGGATTTGAACAGACACTTTACCAAAGAAGACATTCAGGTGGCTAACAAGCACATGAGGAAATGCTCATGATCACTAGTCATTAGAGAAAAGCAAATCAAAACTATAATGAGATACCATCCCACCCTGACATTACTGGCACGAATCAAAACAAAGAGAAAATAATAAATGTTGGAGAAGTTGCAGGGAGCCTGGTACTCTTATACACTGCTTATGGGAATGCAAAATTGTACAACCATTTTGGAAAATGATATGGCACTTCCTAAAAAAGGCTAGAATTACCATACAATCCAGCTATCCCACTACTAGGAATATATACTAGAGAAATCAAATCCATTACATGAACAGATATATGTGCACCCATGTTCATTTCAGCATCATTCACAATAGCAAAAAGACGGAAACAACCTAACTGCCTATCAACAGATGAATGGACAAACTATGGCACATACATACAATGGAATACTACACAATTATAAAGAACAATGATGAATCTGAGAATCATCTCACAACATGGATGAATCTGGAGGCATTATGTTGAGTGAAATAATTCAACCAGGAAAGGTCAAATACCGTATGAGACCACTATTGTAAAAACACATAAAAATGTTGCCCACACAGAAAGAAACAATCTGATGGCTACAAGGGATGGGAGAGTGAAAAACACAAACTAGATAGTAGATAAGTGGAAACTTTGGTGAAGTGTAAGACAATACTTGAAATTGGTCTACATTCAACCATTTCAAGAGGTAGCGTGTGACCAAGAGCCGATGGTATTGAAGGAAGAGGTCCAAGCTGCACTGAAGGCATTGGCGAAAAACAAGGCTCCAGGAATTGATGGAATACCAACTGAGATGTTTCAACAAATGGGTGCAGCACTGGAAAAACTCACTTATCTATGCCAAAAGATTTGGAAGACAGTCACCTGGCCAGCCAACTGGAAGAGATCCATATCTGTACCTATTCTGAAGAAAGGTAATCCGAAAAAAAGTGGAAATTATTGAACAATGTCATTAATACCACACACAAGTAAAATTTTGCTGAAGATCATTCAAAAGCGGTTACAATAATACATCGACCAAGAAATGCCAGAAATTTGAGCCAGACTCAGAAGAGGATGTGGAACTAGGGTTATCATTGCTGATGTCAGATGGATCATGGTTGAAAGCAGAGAATACCAGAAAGATGTTTACCTGTGTTTTATTGGCATTCAACTTTGTGGATCATAACAAATTATGAATAGCATTGCAAAGAATGGGAATTTCAGAACAGTTGATTGTGCTCATGAGGAACCTGTACTTAGACCAAGACACAGTAGTTCGAACAGAACAAGGGGATACTGCATGCTTTAAAGTCAGAAAAGTTGTGTGTCAAAGTGTATCCTTTCACCAACTGTCTTAGTCATCTAGTGCTGCTATAACAGAAATACCTCAAGTGGATGGCTTTAACAAAGAGAAGTTTATTTTCTCACAGTAAAGTAGGCTAAAAGTCCAAATTCAGGGCATCAACCCCAGGGGAAGGCTTTCTCTCTCTGTCAGCCTTTTCATCAACCTTCCCCTGGACTAGGAGTTTCTTCGCTCAGGAACCCTCGTCCAAAGAACGTGCTCTGCTCCTGGCACTGCTTCCTTGGTGGTATGAGGTCTGAAGTCTCTGCTTGCTTCCCTTTCCTCTTATTTCTTGAGAGGTAAAAGGTGGTGCAGGCAACACCCCAGGGAATCTCCCTCCAGATTGGATCAGGGAGGTGATCTGAGTAAGAGTCATGTTACAATCCCATCCTAACCCTCTTAACATAAAAATACAATCACAAAATGGAGTAACACTGCAGAATACTGGGAATCATGGCCTAAACAAGTTGATACACACATTTTTGGGAGGACATAATTCAATCCATGTCACCATCCTTACTCAATCTGTATGTTGAGCAAATAATCCTAGGAGCTGGACTGTATGAAGAAGAATGGCACACCTGGATTGGAGGAAATCTCATTAACCACTTGTGATATGCATATGACACAACCTTTCTTGCTGAAAGTGAAGAGGACTTGAAGCACTTATTGTTGAAGGTTAAAGACCTTCAGTATAGATTACAGCTCAACATAAAGAAAACAAAAACCCTCACAAGTAGACCAATATGTAGCATCATGATAAATGGAGAAAAGATTGAAGTTGTCAAGGATTTCACTTTACTTGGATCCACAATTGATGCCCACGGAAGCAGCAGTCAAGAAGTCAAAGGACTCATTGCACTGGACAAATCTGCTGCAAAAGACCTCTTTAAAGTGTTAAAAAGCAAAGCTGCCACCTTGGAGACTGACCCAAGCCATGGTATTTTCAATTACTTCATATGCATGTGAAAGCTGAACAATGAATAAGAAAGAACAAAGAATTGACACCATTGAATTATGGTGTTGGAGAGTACTGAACATACCATGAACTGTCAAAAGAATGAACAAATTTGTCTTGGAAGAATTACAATCTAGGAAAGAAGAGACTACATCTCACATACCTTGAACATGTTATCAGGAGCAATCAGTTACTGGAGAAGGACGTCATGCTTGGTAAAGGACAAGGTCAGTGAAAAAGAGAAACACCCTCAACCAGATAGATTGAGAAAGTGGTTGCAACAATGGGCTCAAACATAGCAATGATTATGAGGATGGCGCAGGATCCAGTTGTGTTTCATTCTGTTGTACATAGGGTCTCTATGAATCAGAATGGACTTGATGGCACCCGAAAAGCTACAATAAGACTGTACACCATATTGGGGAAGTCAGCACAACTTGACCAGGGAAAGTACAGAAGCTTCGCAGACACATCCTAACACCCTGAGGGTCCAAACTACTGGGCTGAGGGCAGTGGACCATGGTCTCAGGTGACATCTAGTTCAATTGGCAAAACACAGCCTATAAAGAAAATGTTCAACATCCACCGGTGGTGAGTAGCATCTGGAGTCCTAAAAGCCTGCTAAACTGAAACCACTGGCATTGAGTTGATTCCGACTCATAGCAACCCTATAGAACAGAGTAGAACTGCACCATAGAGTTTCCAAGGAGCACCTGTAAGATTTGAACTGCCGACCTCTTGGTTAGCAGCCTTAGCACTTAACCACTATGCCACCAGGGTTTCCAAAAGCCTGCCAGTTGCCATCTATCATATATCTACTGGTCCCATCCTGGCTGGAGCAAAGAAGAATGAAGAAAAAAGAAGACACAAGGGAAAGATTAGTCTAAAGGACTACTGGACCACAACTACCACAACGTCCACCAGACTGAGCCCAGAGCAATTAGATGGTGCCTAGTTACCACTACCAACTGCTCTGGCAGGTATCACAACAGAATGTCCTGGCCAGAGTGAGAAAAGAAGGTAGAACAAAATTCAACTTCACATGCACAAAAAAGATCAGGCTTCCTGGTCTGACAGAGACTGGAGAAAGCCTGAGTATACAGCCCCCAGACACTCTTTTAACTCAGTACTAAAGTCATTCCTGAGGTTCACTCTTCGGCCAAAGATTAAACAGGTCTATAGGGCCAACAATAACATATGTAAGGAAAGTGCTTCATTGTTCGACCATGTATACAAGGCTAATGGGCACACCAGCCCAAAAGCAAAGATGAAAAGGCAGGAAGGGACAGCAAAACTGCATGAATTGGAAAAGGGAATCCTGTGTAGAGGAGAGAGTGTTGACATATCACAGGAATGCAACCAATGTCACAAAACAATTTGTGTATTAACTGCCTAATGAGAAACTAATTTGCTCTGTAAACTTTCACTGAAGAACACTAAAAAAAAAAAAAAAAAGATTCATAGCCTTGGAAACCCTTCTGGGCAGTTCTAGTCTGTCTTACAAGGTTAATGTGAGTCAAAATTGACTCTGTGGCAGTAGGCTTTTATTTATTTATTTTTTGTTTAAGGCACTAATCTACATATGAAGAAATATATAAAGTAATAATATAACTAGTCTATTAAATTGAGTATGAATTTAAATTTAAATAGAAATTTTATAATAGGAAGATGAAGATAGGCAAATATTTTTATTTTCCACAATTAAAATAGAAAATAACAAAAACAAACATGTTGCATTAGGAAGGTAGGGGATTTTATTTAACAGTTCACTTGACCAGGTCATCTTTCTTTTTGAGGCTATTTCCTTACCTTAACTGGAAAAAGTTTCTTCCTTTGTTAGAGTACTAAATCCTAGTTCTCCTTTTGTGCCCCATGTGCCACTGGAACAGTGGGTGGAAAGAAGAAGAAAGCATTACACTTCATATCCAGGCAGAAATTCATTCTTTCTGTACTACTATTACCTGCCATTTTCACTTATCAACTACCAAATTCCATATATTTATTAATATTTGTTATTCAGTTCACTGTTTCCATCATCCCATCCAAATTTTGGAATACTCCTAAAGTGCTACCAATCATTATTTCATTTAAAAACCATGTATTTTGAACCTCCTTTTTTTTTTTATGAATTTATTGCTCCAAAGATACCTTTAAACTGAGGTCTACCTGTACTGAAAAGTGTCACCTGTCTTCCCTAGCCTCTATTTTCAGCTCACTTTATCCTTTTCTCATGTATTATTTTCCAATGTAAGATATAAAATACATTTTTTACTTAACGAACACTTGTTTGGTGCTTACTGTATGATAGGCACCATTCTCAGTTCTTTAAAATACTAACTCATCTAAACTTTATAATAACCTTATGAAGTAAGTATTATTGTTATCTCTGTTTTATAAATAAGGAAAATGAGACATAGAGAGGTGAAGTAACTTACAAAGGTTGGAGTTAGTAAGTAAGCGAACTGCAGTTTGAACCTGGACAGTACAGCTCCAGAGTCCGGGCAGTAAAAACCTGTACTATGCTCCTTTTTTTAACTTATATATTGTTTGACTCTCTCTCTCAAGTTCAGAGACTTTTATTTTTGCCTCCTATGTTTACCAACGTAGGGTTTATGTTTACCAAAGTATCTAAAGTACCTAGAATGATGTTTGGAACCTGTTAGGTTCTCAGTCAATATGTGAACTCTGATTATGTGACAGATAGGAGCACTCGTGGTGCAGTGGTTAAGCACTCAGCTACTAACTGAAATGTCAACGGTTTGGGACCACCAGCCGCTCTGTGCTTCACTGGTTTTGCTTCTCTAGAGGCATGTTCTAAGACATAAAGCCTAAGACTTACTGTAATCTTAAATTTCAATGAAAATTACCAAATAATTCATATAAAAGTAAAATAGCAATGAATCATTTGCCGTACCAGATGTTGAAATAAATTCTAATAAACTGTATGCTATTTATAGAGCACTAGACATATATCATTGGAGCAGACTAGAGTTCTCAAAAATAGTTCAAGTATATAAAGCAATATAATATATCACAAATATTATACTCCATCGCTATGAGTCGGAATCGACTCGACGGCATTGTGGTTTGGGTTTATTATATTTCAATTTACTGTGAAAATTATGGCGGTGTAAAAGTTAATGCATTTGGACTCCTATCTAAAACACTTTGACATATCTAATGTGGATTACAAATGTTAACCGTAAAATATCAAACAATGAAAAAAGAAGACAACTTAGGATATTTTATTATGAGGTTAGCGGAGATTATTTTTATAAAGACAGGATACATACAAGTTGTGGAAAAGTCAATATATCTGAATTTTTAAACATTAATTTTTATGGCATCAATGATCTTAACAAAAAAGTTTGATTGGAAAAGTATTTTCTACACATATGAGAGATAAGTTGTTAATATTTTCAACATACAAAGATGACTTAAATATCAGTAATGCAAAGAAAGCCTAAAAAGATGTTAAACATGATTAAACAATTTATAGATGAGCAAAACCAAATGGCCAATGAACATATGGTAAGATACTCAATTTTCTTATTAATCAGAAAAATTCTAAATAAATTACTATAAATATCATTTTATATCATTAGTTTGGTGAATGTTTTCAAAGTGATAACATTATGGCTAGCAGGAATGCAGGAAAAAAACTCATATTTTTGAAAATGATGTCTTTATTTAGGACCCATGACTCTGCATACTATCCATCTATTCCATGCATCCATGCATCCATGCATCCATCCAGCCAGCCATACATCCAGCCATCCAGCCATCCAGCCATCCAGCAACTTGTTGAACAAATGTTTATTTAGAGTCCACAATATGCCAAGAACTCTGCTAGGCACATACATTAAGATGATAAACCTCAAGAGATTATATTAATCTGGCTTCTTACACTTGAAAGGGACAGAAACCTAACTCATGGTAGCTCAAGCAAAAAAGGAAATGTGTTGACAATTGAAGTGAAAAGCTGGTTCTTCTGGATTCAGGCACACTGAATTAAGAGACTGAAGGTAATCTTGTCTCCATTTCTCTGTTTATCTCTTTGAGAGAGTCTGTCACATGGCAGGTGCAAGAAGTAGCCCATAAGCCATTTACCAGAAATTTAGCGATTAAAGTAGTAATACATCCTCTTTCTCCATCATTTTGTTATAAAACTCCCTGAAAGTGCGTCTACTGTCTGGATCTGTGGCAAGAATGAAAGAATAATCAGATCCTTTGATTAACATGCCTGGCTTATATATTGGAAACCCTGGTGGCATAGCAGTTAAGAGGTCAGTGGTTCAAATCCACCAGGCAATCCTTGGAAACACTGGGGAGCAGTTCTGCTCTGTCCTATGGGGTTGCTATGAGTTGGAATCAACTCAACAGCAATGAGTTTGTTTTTTTCTTTTTTTGGGGAGAGGTTATACATCTACCAGTGTGACAGAAGAAATAAGAGAGTTAACACACATAAACCTCATGAAATAGATTACCCAGGAATGAGAGATTTTGTTTTCCAAATGAGAGTAAAATGGGTACTCTGGATTAAAAAAAAAAAAAAAAATTAGATCCCTCAAACTTCACTTTGGCCTCCTCTTTCTAGAAGGTGAAAAGCTAAAATTACACCCCGAGAGTCCTTTGCAGTTAGAGTATCAGACATGAATCAGATACCCACATTAATTCACTGAAGTAAAATTCAGGAGTGAGAAGGAAGACGTTTTCCTGTAATTCTGGAGCATTTCTGTTGGCAAACAATGTCATAAAAATGTGAAGTCACCCTTTCTTTCAAGATTTCTGATACCGAATCTCCGGCTTCAGTGGCTGCAGTGTCTTCTTTCCTCTAGTGTAGACCTAGCAGTGGCCTCAGAGTTAGGAGCTGCCCTAGTGGTCGGTGCTATAGTATTCGGTGAGTTATTCTGGAAGGCTCAGCCTAGGATCCACTTCTTCAGAATATTCAATAGCTTGTAAGCACCTAAACCCCTTCTTGATTAAAATGCCCAGAGTAGGTTAATCTCCCTGCATGATAAAAAAAAAAAAAATGATACAAAGGATAAAAAAGATTCTTGGCAGACAAGACTGACAGACATCCAAGGCATGCCAACACTTGACTGAAAAGCATCCACATCCCTTCTTCTTTCCATACTTAGAATTTCAAAAATTCTGACTATCGTTGAATGAGGAGTGTTTTAAATTATGATGACTATACTATGTTCTGGTTGTGAACAATATTCTGGTTGTGAACATTTAAGATATAAGCCCTGAAATAAATTGTAACAACTGCTATGTTTTCATTTTCTAAGTTATTAAAAGAATAAAGGTGGATTATATTTACAACATATTTTTATGTTCTCATTCTGAAACCCAAAGAAATGAAGGAGAAATGATGATTACAACTCATAATAGAAGGGTTGCATGTTTGTACACATGTCTGTGTGAAGGTTAAGTTATGATTCTATGGGTGCCATTTTCTCTAAGAGTACAATTTGCTAGACCTCAAATTTCCTTATCGAGCATTTTACTTGATTATAGGGCACTGTTAGAATAAATATTCTGGTTCTTCTCATTTTAAAGGCTTTTTTAGATTTAATAACTGAGCCAACTCAATATATTTTAACTGTACTATTTCCCTAGAAAAAATGTCCTAAATAACCATTTATTGATGTAAGTACAATTGTTATTGAAATGTCAATCAGATTCTTTAAATTATACCCAAAAGCTTCTGGTGAAACAACTAAATTAACTCTATGTTAAGAAAAACAACCATTGAGAATCAGATCAATAGTCTCAATTTAGAGTCACAAAAAATGTATCAGAAAACACTGCTTTGAGAAATTTCAGATAATTGTTTAAATCAAACTAGTTAAGGTGGAGTTTGTTCTAAGGATAAATATATAGTTAATCTCTAAAGTAACAGGCCCCCATTTCCTCCTCCAGGATATATAAACTGATAAAGAGCTACACATATTATAAACAATAAGAACTTTTGAAAGTCAATTAATATAAGCATCTATATTTCTAGAAATGATATGTCTACTCTGTGAAACTGATGCCCAACAATTTAAAAAAAAATTGACTCAAAGTCCGTTTATTTTACTTGTTCAAGATTCATCAATATGTGAAAAATATTTGCTTATTTCTTGATTTTTATGATAGTACTGAAGTCTATTTGGAAAATGAAGAAAAGGAGGGAGAGAGCACTATCTCCATAAAGTAATCCATTGTATGTACGAATATATGTGTATATGATTATGTATGTACCATAAAATTCACCCTCTCAATGTGTGGGATTTAGTGACTTTTAATATATTCACAAAACGGTGTATCAGTCACCACTATCTAATTCCAGAACATTTTCATTACCCCCAATAGAAACCCTATACCTCTTAGCAGTCACTCCCCGTTTCCTCCTCTCCTCAGCCCTTGGCAATCACTAATTTACTTTCTGTCTCTATAGGTTTGCCTCTTCTGGACATTTCACATAAATGAAATCATACAATATGTAGCCTTTTGTGTCTGGTTTCTGTCACTTAGCAGTGTTTTCAAGCTTCATTCATGTGTGGCATGAATCAGTACTTTGATTTCTTTCTATGGCCAAATAAGATACCTTTGTTTGGGTAAATGGTACCTTATTATCTCATACCTCTTCATTCCACCCTTTTTCTCATTTTCACCCTTAATGTTTTATTCCCAGGCCTTCCTTTCATATTCCATGCTCTCCATGGACTAATCATCATAACATGCTACCCATTGCTATGGAGTTGATTCTGACTCATGGCTACCCCATGCGTTACAGAACAGAACTACTCTGTATGATTTTCTTGGTGGTAATCTTCATGGACTCGACGGTACTGGGTGTTGTTTTAATTTTCATGGAAAGCAGATCACCAGGACTTTCTTTTCCAGTACTGCTGAGTGGGCTCAAACCATCAATCTTTAGTAGTCGAGTAGAAACTGTTTGTGCCACCTAGGGACCTATCAACATGCTAAAGAGACTCCATTTCCTGTCAAGACTTGCTCCTTTTGCCTTTCTAAATCAATATCACAATAATCTAATTGTTAGTAATGTGTAAAGTATGTTTGAACTTAGAGGGAGTCTTTCTTTTTGACCTTCCTTTTCATAATTGTCTTGTTTATATTACTTTATTCTTTGTGCAGATTTTAGATTAAATTTATGAATACTCATCCTCCTAATCTTACTGGGATTTTAATTGGAATTGTATTGAATTTATAGGCAAATTTTGGAAAAGTGATATGATTATAAAATTACATTTCTAACCTATGAACATCATTTACCTCTCCAAGATCTTTTTTTCTTGTTTCAGTAAAGTTTAAAAAAAGCTTTTTTGCACTTCAGTAAGGTTATCTACCAGATTATTTATAATTGCTATTTCCCACTTAAATTTTCTGACTAGTTCATTCCTCATGTTGGAGCAGACACCTCCTATGTCATGGCCAGTTTCCTTGGCTACCATTTACCACTTATGTGCTCACTCTGACCCCAGGCTTATGGGTGTTTGTTGCTATGTGATTATTCCTGAAATTTTTAGAGGACAGTTCCTCCTCTCCAGATAGAGAGCCTAAAGAGCCTGGGAGTTTTACTCCCCACTTTTACTAATCTAGGCAGATCATAGCTGATGACTAACTAGAGTGGAAGTTCAAAGCCAAGGCAGGGCCAACATCTGAGATGTGATTTAAACTTAGGAGGAGCCTGGGATCTCACCTGGATTCACACTTTTGCTTGGTTTTTACCTCTTTCCTGTCCTGCTTCCTTTCTGGCATCTCCTGGAAAAGACTCTTAAATATCACTTGTACCTGAATCTTTAGATCAGGATCTGCTTCTGAGAGAATTCAATCTAAAAGAGGTTGACAAGGACACTATTGAGTTTTTGAATGTTTATCTTGTATCCAGCAGCAAGGTGGGTCTCTTATTGTTCTGGTAGTTTCTAGACTTTTTTCAGATTACCAAAGAAAAAGCAATAAAAAAATTAAAAGATAATGATAATAAAAGTGAGTTCTCTGGGGCAACTGATCAAGTCACAAAGAAGGAACCTACAGTGCACAATTACATGTACATAGTAATTAGAGTTTAGCCTGTAATTCTTTTTTCCTATATCCTTGTAGTAAAATCTTAAGTAATTTACTTTAATGATCTTTATTTACTGACTCATTCATTTAAAGATAGAAGTGTGCTCTGTGTTGCTCTCATTATCCTTCTGCTCATAAGCCTGGCAGTACACATGTCAGCAAAATTGAGGTCAGCAAATTCACTCATCCCAGCTCTAGTGTGTCTTGCAATATACTGTCCAGTCTCAACTACTTATTCCACCAAAGCGGATCAATTGTGGGAAGCATCACGCCAGCTATGAGTCGGAATCCACTTCATGGCAGCAGGTTAGATATGTTCTTAGGAGCCCTGGTGGCACAGTGGTTAGGTGCAGTGATTAAACACCGGTGATTAACTGAAAAGTCAGCAGTTACCCTCTCTGTCTGATAGGGTCGCTGTAAGTAGGAATAGACTTGATGGTAGTGGTGTTTTTTATTTTTATTTTACTACTCTTCCTGGGATTGGAACAAACCCACCTCTACTGGACATAATAAAATAAAACTAACAAGTGTGATTTGTAGGTACTCTGTCTTTGCATCAGAAAGTTATATGCAGTGATTGCCTGAAAGAAGCTGAAAACGGATTCAGGCCTTTGTTAATTTACATTTAATTTTAGTCTCAGAGATTCTTAAAGGCAGTGGTTATGTCTGCATGTGAACAGGGATATTTAATCAGTCCAGACTGTCAGGATGATAGTAGTGCTTATCAAGAAATTAGAGAAAAATGCGCTTCCAAGACCATCCTCCTGCCATTTGAGGAGCAACAAATCAGATATGGAAAGTCAAACACTATGATTAAAAAGCTCATCTGCCCTAGGGAGTCTTTCATATATCTATGTATTTAATTTTCATCTTGGGTGTACTACTGTGCAGACAGCTTTTTCTATGTCTTAGTAGTTTTAATTGTAATACCTCCTGCATTAAGAAGGCAGATTTTTTTTTTTTCTTTTAACTAATGCCACTGATTAATAGTATTTTAAAGCTTGAAGGGCAGATATTCATGTTGGAGGAAGCTTGTAATGATTTTAAAATAAGTATCTTTTACTAGACACATTGTGAAGTGCCACCCATTTATACATGAATTATTGATCTTTCAATTTCCTAAATTTTGAATGAAATGCTTACACCATCTTTTTTATTTTATTTCATATATGATAATTTTCTTAGCTTCAGCAAAGAAAAATGCAGATTTAAATCTGTCATCATATATGAATGTTCTCCTTTCAAAATGAATTTTAGTAATAAATGTTCTCCTTTCAAAATAAATTTGGTAATAAATAAAATTTTAGCCATGAACAGTAAAGATTGTGCTTTACAGCCTTTTACTGGAATAAGCATTTTGTTTTAGGCTACATTGGTCTAAACTATTTAAATTTTATAAATAGCAGAAAAGCAGTTTTCACTTGCCCTGACTTAATGATTGTTAGAGTATCCAGCTCTACCTTGACCTGGTGTTCTTATCAGGGAACATAGGGAACCTATGAGTAAGCCTCTGAGTCTTTTTTTTCTGACATTCCCCAGATCATAAACTTTCAATACTGTCTTCCTGTCTAAATCATTATATATTTCAGTACTTAAAACCAATATTCCTGCCCAGGAATCTATTGGCCAATGTCTAGAATGTTCTGGCTGTCTTAGCAGCCAGAAGACTCCATTTATCAAGGTCAATTGTCTCTTTCTATGAGGCATATCCTGTTTTTTTTCCCCAGAACTTGTAACTAGGAGAACAATTTCTCCTTTGTCCAAGGTACTTGTTTTCTCTTCATTAAATAATGTCTCCTGAACTATAATCTTCACTAAACCTCAGAATTATCAATATTTCTTTTTTCTAAAAGAGGTATTAAACTGGTTTACCTCTACTTCCTTTACACCAGGATGTTTATTTTATAGCCTTCCAACCAACGAAACCTGAAAATAATTTGATATCTTTACGGGAAAGGGTACAGTAAGACCCCAGGTCAGGGACTTCTGACTTAAGGACAACTTCTACTTGCTCTTTGGTATTATGTAAATTTGCCCTAGCTTTGAAGCAATTGCACCAACCCCTACTTGCAACAAATTCTTCATCATGATCACCTTCACGTGCTGCATGTACAGCTTTTAAATCATTGAAAAAGCTTCAAGCCTTTTCTTGCACTAAAGTAAGGCTAAATAAGAACCATATGTACCTGTTCCAACCTACCTCCAAATCCTTAATGACCCACTTAGAAGTGGATCTCATTTATAACCGAGGGACTGGCTCTGTAAGCAATAGAGGTGCCCAGGAGTAAACAACACAAAATAGCAAAATATTGCTACAAGCTTGTTTTTCTGCAGTAGGGTCTAGATTTCTCTTCTAAAATCTAGTGTTCAGTGTGGACTTGTTGTGTCACACAAAAAGAAAATTAATTTATGAAAATCAGCAAAAAATTTTAATGAAAGTATTAGTCCAAACACCAGATAGAATTGCTGGGCTTATTACTGTTTTTATTCTTAGAAATCTAAGGCAGATTTTTTTTTTTTTAAATGAGCACAGATTTTTAATTCCTCTTCTATGTCAAGTCTTTAAGATGACCATTCATACAAAAATTTTATTTAATGCTTGGAAAGAAGAAACTGTGTCACATATTCAAAAACATTAAAACATTTGATCTAGATATTATTGGGAGTAGATAGACTTAAGATGAAAAGAGAATTCAGTGATAATTCAAAGATTTCACATATTGCTTTGGATTAAATGCTACTACCAATAAAGCTCAAACTCAAAAGATGAAAAAGTTGAAGAAGAAAAAATAAAATAATCTAGGATCTATATAAGTATGTTTAATAAATTGCATTATAGAATATAGAATTGCATACTGGAATGCAATTCTGAAAGACAGTCTTACTATGGTAAAGATAAGTAAATTTGAGATTATCTATGTGTACAGAAAAAAAATTGAGAAAATATTGCAAGTGTGAAATAAGTACAACCAACATATGATATTGTGATAAAATCAGTGATTTTTTTAAAACAAGAAGTGTGAGAGAAAACTAATTTTAGGTAGGCAGAAGAAATAAAAAGAGAAACGAGTAAGAGAAATACCAAATGCTAGAAAAATAGCAACATCATATCTGGATTTGAAAACACACAAATTGAATACTTATAGTAACAGCAATGTAGGATTAAAAAAAAAATTTTTTTTTAATCTTTTCAAGAAATCTCTGTTCAATCTCTTAGAAAGCACTTGGAGTGCTACCAAGGCAGTGATGACTTGAGGGTCTATAATCCTAGAGAAAAGAGGGATCCAAAAATATGCCTTCTACATTTGCTTTGATTTACTCATTAAGACATTTGCTGATATAAAATTGCATCTGTGAAGCTGAGCAGCTAAGCAGAGTTCTGGAAGCTTCATAGAACTCAGAGAAAAAATGGAATTTATGCTCTGCCAAGTAGAAAAAAAAAAAGGGGGGCCTTGTATACACTGCAATGGTTCACATGAACATTCAAAGAGCTAAATACTAGGAGGAAAGTTGGTTGAGGGTATACCATCCCCCAGAAAGACTGAGAAATTTAAGACTCAAATAAATGAAACAATGAACCATATCTATGGATTTAAAGACTAGTGTTAAGATGCAAATTTTCACAAATTGATATTTAGATCTAATGTGACCTCAATCAAAATTCCATCAAGGTTTTGTTTTTTGTTTTTTTTTGTAGAAATTGACAAGTGTATTCTAAATTTTATATGGAAAAGGAAAGGACCTAGAATAGCCACAACAGTCTTGCAAAAGGAAAAGCAAGTAAAAAGCTAAAACTATAAAGCTTCTAGTAAAAAATAATTGTAATGCATATGTACTGCGTTAGCTAAGCTAGAATCTCCTTACCAAAACTGTCTTTCCTAAACATTTCTGAATTAATGTGGACCATAATAGCCATTTTGTGTGAGATTTGGTAAGCACAGGTACCAAGTGCTGTTGTAAAGCACACACAATTTTACTTATCTTCTGTTTCTCTTTGTTGCCATGGGGCAGCAGCTGGGCCATCATCTCCTCTAGACCCCCAGAATTTTCATTTTAATTTTCTGATTTCTGGAGTAGGTTCATATTTAGCTCTGTGCCAGCTTCATCACGACATTGGGGTTGGAATCTCAGAGATGGATGAGAGAATGATGATGGTTTTCACTCCATCCTTGAGTGTTCTATCTTCCCTTGCTAGTCCAGCTTGTCTTGGATCTTCCATGCTTAACGTTCATCTTTCCTTCTTGTTTGCTACCAGTATCAGATGCAGAAGTAGTAGCCTCACATAGGATGTTTAAACAACACCCACAATTACATGTGGTAAAGCCCATTAATAAATACCTTATGATCTATTAGCCCTAGTGGTTCTGCTGCTCTGATTGAAGCAATGCAGAAGAATATTTTCATGCTATTGAGTAGGCGAATATCTCCAGAAGGGAACACAGAAAGCAAGGGAAAAAAAAAAAAAAAAAAGATGAAATATACTTAAAATTTAAACTTGTACTAATCTACTAAAACAAAACAAAAAAAAAACCCCACTGCTGTTGAGTTCATTTTGACTCATAGCAACCCTTTAGGACAGAGTAGAACTGCCCCACAGGGTTTCCAAGGATATAAATCTTTACACAAGCAAACAGCCACATCTTTTTTCTGCAGAGCAGCTGGTAGATTTGAACTGCTGACCTCTCTGTTAGCAGCTGAATGCTTTTAACCACTGTGTCACCAGGGCTTCAAAACAGGCACCAATAAGAAAATTTTTGCCTCTGGCCTTGATAGAATAACAAGGATCAGGATACCTATCCTACTTTAAATATTTAAAACCCAAATAAAATAAATAGAACATTGGTTTTTAATCACTGGAAAACCAGCACATGGAAGACATAGCAATAACAGCTCTCTAAAAGAAGAACTCCGCATCAGAATTAGAGGAAGACTCATTAACAACCTTGATATGCAGATGATACAACCTTGCTTGACAAAAGTGAAGAGGGCTTGAAGCACTTACTAATGAAGATCAAAGACCACAGCCTTCAGTATGAATTACACTTCAACATAAAGAAAACAAAAATTCTCACAACTGGACCAATAAGTAACATCATGATATGTGGAGAAAATATTGAAGCTGTCAAGGATTTCATTTTACATGAATCCACACTCAATGCACATGGATGTTATTGTTGTTGTTAGGTGCCGTCGAGTCGGTTCCAAGTCATAGCGACCCTATGCACAACAGAACGAAACACTGCCCGGTCCTGAGCCTTCCTTACAATCGTTGTTATGCTTGAGCTCATTGTTGCAGCCACTGTGTCAATCTACCTCATTAGAGGGTCTTCCTCTTTCCCACTGACCCTGTACTTTACCAAGCATGGTGTCCTTCTCCAGGGACTGATCCCTCCTGACAACATGTCCAAAGTATGTAAGACGCAGTCTCGCCATCCTTGCTTCTTAGGATCATTCTGGTTGTACTTCTTCTAAGACAGATTTGTTCATTCTTTTGGAATTCCATGGTATATCCAGTATTCTTCACCAACACCACAATTCAAAGGCGTCAATTCTTCTTTGGTCTCCCTTATTCGTTGTCCAGCTTTCACATGATTACGATGCGATTGAAAATTCCATGGCTTGGGTCAGGTGCACCTTAGTCTTCAGGGTGACATCTTTCCTCTTCAACACTTTAAAGAGGTCCTTTGCAGCAGATTTGCCCAATGCAATGTGTCTTTTGATTTTTTGACTGCTGCTTCCATGGCTGTTGATTATGGATCCAAGTAAAAGGAAATCTTTGACAACTTCATGGAAGCAGCAGTCAAAAAATCAAATGACATATTGCGTTGGGAAAATCACTTTAAAGACGTCTTTGAAGTATTAAAAAACAAAGATATCACTTTGAGGACTAATGCTTGCATGACCCAAGCTGTATGTATGGTATTTTCAATCGCATCAGTACCTGTGAAAGCTGAACAATGAATAAGAAAGACTGAAGAATTGATGCCTTTGAATTATAGTGTTGATGAAGAATATTGAATATACCATGGACTGCCAGAAGAATGAACAAATCTGTCTTGGAAGAAGTACAGCCAGAGTGCCCCTTACAAGCCAAGATGGTGAGACTTCATCCCACATACTTTGGACAAGTTATCAGGAGCGACCAGCCCCTGGATAAGGACGCCATGCTTGGTAAAGTAGAGGATCAGTGAAAAAAAGGAAGAGTCTCAAGGAGATGGGCTGACACAGTGGCTGTAACAATGGGCTCAAACATAGCAATTGTTGTGGGGATGGCACAGGACTTGGCAGTGTTTCATTCTGTTGTACATGGGGTCACTTTGAGTCAGAACCAGCTCAAAGGCACCTAGCAACAACCACAGCTGCTTCCTAAAATAAAATTTGGGTTCCTTGGAAGGTGTAAGGAAACCAAACCCTGGTGGAGTAGTGGTCAAGTACTATGGCTGCCAACCAAAGGATCAGCAGTTCAAATTCTCCAGGTACTCCTTAGAAACTCTTTCGGGCAGTTCTACTGTGTCCTATAGGGCCACTATGAGTCAGAACTGACTCGATGGCAATGGGTTTGGTTTTTTGTTTGGAAGGTGTAAACAGTAATATGCTTGGTGGCTAACCAAAAGGTTGAAGGTACGAGCCCACTGAGATTCACCTCATGAGAAAGGTCTGGTGATCTACTTCTGAAAATTTATCCATTGAAAACCCTATGGAGCACAACTCTGACACATGTAGGGTTGCCATGACTTAGAATCAACTCGATGACAGCTGGTTTAAAATGAAACCCAAGAGTAAAAGACAAAAACAAACAAGCAGAACACACATCAATATTCACTGGAAAATTATCTAGCTTTTTTTTTTTTTTTAATATACTCATGGTGGGTAGACTCTTAGGTTCGTATCTCCCAGTATTCCAACTCTGTGTGACCCTCTTCCTTTGAGTGTGGGCAGGACCTGTGACCTGTGGCTTGCTTCTAACCAATGCAATATGGCAATTTTGTTATGTGTATGTGTTTACGTAATTATATTACCTAAGATTGTCTTGCCCTTCTTGCTGAAACCTCTCACTCCTTTGTTGGCTTTGAGGAAGCAAGTGTTCCTGTAGAATCTCATGTGACAAGAAATTGCAGGTGAACTTTAGGAGATAAGGTGGTTTCCAGATGACAGCCATCAAGAAATGAGGCCCTCTCTCTTAAAGTCACAGTGAAGCAAATTCTGCCAAAAATTTGAATGAGCTTAGAAGTGGATCTTTCATTAGTCAAACATTCTGATGAGATTCCCACACCTTGTTATAATTCGTTTACTGCTTTGCAGAGGATCTACCTAAATTGTGCCATAATTCCAGACTCTCAAAATTTAAGAAGATCGATGTGTGTTGTTTTAAGCTTCTAAATTTGTGTAATTTTTATATGCAGCAATAAAGGCTGATCATGGTTTAAAATTGGTAAAGGTGTGTGGTAAGGGTGAATCTTTTACTTATTCAATCTCTAGGCTGAGAATATAATCCACGAAGCTGGAATATATGATGAAGTACGTGGCACCAGGATTGGAGGAAGACTCATTAATAACCTGTGATATGCAGATGGACATAACCCTGCTTGTGAAAATGAAGATGACTTACAGCACTACTGGTGAAGGTAAAAGACTACATCCTTGAGTATGAGTTACACCTGAACAGAAAGAAAACAAAAATTCTCACAAATGGCCCTATACACAACATCATATAGTAAGTGGAAAAAATTTTGACGTTGTCAAGAATTTCATTCTGCTTGAATCAACAATCAATGTCCAGGAAATGAGCTGTCAAGAAATCAAATGATGTACTGCATTGGGTAAATTTGTGGTAAATGACCTTTTTAAAATCTTAAAAAAGTACTGATGAACCACAAGTACTACAGCCTCCATTAGACTGAGTATAGCACAACTAGGTGGTGTCTGGCTACCTCCACTGACTGCTCTGACAGGGATCACAATAAAGAGTTCCAGAAAAGGCTGGTGAAAAATGTAGAACAAAATTCTAACTCACACGCACACAAAAAAAGACTTACTGGTCTGACAGAGACTGGAGAAACTCTGAGAGTGTGGACCCTGGGTGCCTTTTCAGCTCAGCAATGAAATCACTCCTGAAGTTCACCCTTCGGAGAGAGATTAGACAAGATCATAAAACAAAACGAAACTAAAGGGGCACGCCAGCCCAGGGGCAAGACTTGAAGCCAAAAGGGGACAGGAAAGCCGGTACTAGGGAACCCAAGGTCAAGAAGGGGAGCATATAGACCTGTCGTGGGGTTGGTAACTAGTGTCACAAAACAATATGTGTACTAATTGTTTAATGAGAAGCTAGTTTGTTCTGTAAACCTTCATCTAAAATACAATAATAATAATAAAAATTGTATACCTGTTGTCTTAGTCATCTAGTGCTGCTATACCAGAAATACCACAAGTAATGACTTTAACAAAGAGAAGTCCATTCTCTCACAGTCCAGTAGGCTAGAAGTCTGAATTCAGGGCGCTGGCTCCAGGGGAAGGTTCTGTCTGTCAGCTCTGGAGGAAGGTCCTTATCATCAGTCTTCCCTTGGTCTGGGGGCATCTCAGCGCAGGGACCTCAGGTCCAAAGGACACGCTCTACTTCTGGCACTGCTTTCTTGGAGGTATGAGGTTCCCATGTCTCTCTGCTCACTTCTTTTTTATATCTCAAGAGAGATTGGCTTAAGATACTACCTAATCTTGTAGACTTCATCAGTATAACTGCCACTAATCCATCTTATTACATCATAGCAGTATGTTTTACAACCTATAAGGAAATCACATCAGAAGATAAAATGGTAGACAATCATACAATCATATAAGGGAATCATGACCTAGTCAAGTTAATACACACATTTTTGGGGGGACATAATTCAATCCATGACACATGTTAAAAAAAAAAAATCTTGAAAAGATGTCACTTTGATGGCTAAGGTGTACCTGGCCCAAGCCATGGTATTTTCAATCACCTGTATGCATGTGAAAAGTGGGCAATGAAAAAGAGTGCAAAGAATTGATGTATTCAAATTGTGGTGTTGGTGAAGGATATTGAATATACCATGGACTGCCGGAAGGATGAACAAATCTGTCTTGGAAGAAGTACAGCCAGAGTGTTCCTTACAAGCCAGGATGGTAAGGCCTTGTCTCATGTACTTTGGACATGTCATCAGGAGGTGCCAATCACTGGAGAAGGGCAACATGCTTGGTAAAGTAGAGGATCAGGGGAAAAGTGGGAGACTATCAATGAGATGGACTGACACAGTGGCTGAAATAATGACCTCAAACATAGCAGCGATTGTGAGGATGGCACAGGACTGGGCTACATTTCATTCTGTTATACATAAGGTCGCTATGAGTTAAAACCAACTTCATGGCATCTAACAACAATAGTGCAGAAAAACACTGATCTACTGTCCTATAGCTTGTCTGGTTTTTCACCAGAAGACTGCCTTCCTTTATTTCTGTGCACATAAAACCCAAGAAGGAGTAGAAAGAGGAGGTGGGGGTGCAGAAATAAAATTGGAAGAAATAATGACTGAATTTTTCAAACTTGAAGAAAACGTAAAACTCACAGGTGTAAGAAATTCAATTAACCCAAGCAGAAGAAACAAAACATGAACAGAACCATTCTTAGTTGAAGACTGATCAAATTGCTGAAAAGCAGTGGAAAATCTTAATAGCAGCCAGAATAATAAGGCACTTTGTGGACAGATAAACACATATAAGAATGATAGCAAATTTCACCTCAGAAAAAAAGTAAGACAGAAGAAAATGAGATGACATCATTAAAGTAGTAAGAGGAAAAAGTAAAACCAAAAAAATCCCATTGACTTGTCAACTGAAAATTCTATATCCAGTGAAAATTATCTTTGGGCATGAGAAATGCTTTTTTAAGACAAAATTAGCAAATTATTAATCAGATCAACTTCACTATAAAAATTGTAAAGGAAGTTATTTAGAAGGAAAAAAGAAATTATAATACCAGGCGGAAATTGAGATCTAATAAAGGAATAAAGACCTCTGAAAATGGCAAAGTGTGGATAAATACGAAATACAGTTTTTTTACTTTTAAACATACATTAAAAACCAGTTAAAAGAAAAAAGTATTGTCTCTATTATAACAAATGTAGAAATAAAAATGTTGGACACATTGCTTCTCACAGGAGAAGCAAGAAATGGAAAATATTGTTTTAAGTTTCTGATATTATGTGTATACAAAGCATTGTATAATATAATTTAAAGGTAAATTGGAATTAGCAAAAACGTTTATTGTAAATCCTAAAACAAACAGAATTTAAAGGTTTAGCTAGTAAGCCAATAAAGCCAATAGTGGAGAAAAATGGAACTTTAGAAATACTCAATACAAAAAACTAAAAAAAGGAGTATTAAAAGAACAAATGAGAGAAGGAAAAAACAGAAAACAAATACTAGGATGATAAATTTGAATCCAACTATATTGGCAATCACATTAAATATAAGTAGTCTAAACATCCTCAATAAAAAGTAGGGATTGGCAGAACAAAAAGCAATGCCCAACTATATCATTCTTAGAAGAAACCACTTTAAATAATGACCAGGAGTCCAAATAAAGACACGGTTAGGCTAAAAGTTGTTGTTTGTTGCCGTCAAGTCAATTTCAATTCGTGGTGACCCTATGCGTGCAGGGTACAGTTGTTCCATAGGGTTTTCAAGGCTGTGACCTTTTGGAAGCAGATCACCAGGCCTGTCTTCCAAGGCAACTTTGGGTGGGTTCAAACCACCAACCTTTCAGCTGGTAGTCAAGCACTTAACTGTTTAGCAACCCAATGACACCACAAACTAAAAGTAATAGGATATAAAACGATGTATTGTGTAAACAGTAATCAAAAGAAAGCTGGATTGGCTGACTAATATGAGAAATATATGTTTCAGAACAAAAAGTATTAGTAAGTCTACAGAAAGATAGGAGCCCTGGTGGTGTAGTGGTTAAGAACTCAGATGCTAACCACAAGTTTGGTAGTTCAGACACACCAGCTGTTCCTTAGAAACCCTGTGGGGCAGTTCTACTCTGTTCTGTAGGGTCGCTATGAGTCAGAAGAGACTTGATGGCACCTAACAATAAAAACAGAGAAAGATATTCCATAATGGTAGTGGAGCCAATTCAGGATGAGGACATAATAATCTTAAATGTTTAGCATCTAATAACAAGGCTTCAAAATTCATGAAAAAAAAAAATGATAGGCCTGAAAGGAGAAATAAATGAAACCAAACTATCATTGCAGATTTATATAATTTTCTAAATTAATGAAACAAGTATATAAAATATCAAAAAGGATAGAAAATTTTGAACAACACTATCAACATACTTGACAAAATCGACATGTAAAGAACAAAATCAATTACATTTTTCTTTTTAAATTGCACATAGGACATTTACCAAAAAAAAAAAAATTCTGTACTTTCAGACAAGTCTCAGTACATTTTAATTGATTGAAATTATACAAAGTGTGCTTTTTTAAGCTCAACATGATAAAGTACAAATCAATTACTGAAATGTATCTGGAAAATCTCCAAATAGAAATTAACAAATATATTTTATTATGTCAACTTTAGTTTAAATAAAAAGAAATTGTAAGAGATTTTAGAGGACATTTTAAATTAAATGACAATGAATATACAACATATCCAAATTTGTGGTATGAAGCAAAAACAGGTATTGGAAATTTATGACATTAAAGAAAATCTGTTAAATGCTGTAAATTATATAAACAAGAAAGGCGAGAAAACAATTATTAAAGCTTCTGTCTTAAGAAGTTGTGAAGATATAGTCAGATATCTCCATCTCTCTATATGTCTGTTATCTCCATCGTGTGTATCTGTTTATCTAAACTACCCTGCTGGCAAAGTGGTTAAAGCTTTTGACTGCTAACCTAAAGGTAGGTGGTTTGAAAATACCAGTGGCTCCATGGGAGAAAGATGTGGTCATCTGCTTCTGGAAAGATTTATAGTCTTGGAAACCCTATGGGGTTTCTAAGAGTTGGAATTGACTTGATGACAGTTTTTTTTTTTTTTTTTTTAAATCTATCTACCTACCTATCTACCTATGGATCTACCCATCTGTCTGTATATCTGTTTTCAGTATACCAAACTACTGAAAGAATATTTAAAACAACAGCTCTGGACATCCATTTCCTATAATTGGTCCTTTCTACTAGATGTATTTTGTCTCCAAAAAGGTGAGCAATATTTGTTTGGTATCAGTGCAGCTGAATTTTATTCCTTCACTCTAGGGGGACAAAGTAACAGAGAATGTTATTTCGTGATTAGCTTTTCTAGTAATCCCTCTAGTAAGCTTTGCTATGGCAAGTAAATCATGTAAACATTCCATTGCTGGCAGGCATTTGCCCTACTTCCTTGTGCTTCTAATTTATTGCACTGTACCTTCTTTAGCAGTACCTTACGAAAGCTAAAGCATAAATCAAAGCTGCCCTGTCAGAGACTTATGCCAACAGTATTTGCTCGGCATTGTTATCAGCTCTTGTTTTGCTGGAGATTAGAGATAATGTTCTTCAGAGTTCTTAGATACTATAATTTAGCTGAATATAAAAATTTCAACCACCTATAGCCCACCACATTTCTCTGCTATTCTTAAAAAAAAAAAAAGTTATGGCCTATATATCAGAGTTACAGATTACATCTATTGTCCGGTACATATGGAAGCTTAATAAGTATTTTTAAACAATATAAATATTGATTTATTTAAGTCACTATCTATTGTGATTAAAATTGGGAGCAATTTAATCATGTTAATTTTGTGTACAATTTCAGTAGGTTCTGGTATAATCATCAGAAAAGCTACATATTCATTGGAGTCTATATACTTAACAGTGTGGTTACACTGAATATAATATTCATAAGTACACTTATTCTGAACTTTGAGAGTTCTTCATGTAAGACATAATTGCTGTCAGTGATAATAATTATTTGACTGTATATAAATGATTGATATTAATGTGGTATTTTGGTATTGAAATCAAGAGATAAAGTAAAAGGATATTGTTATGAAGATTTAAAACAAGTGGTTGGGATTTGGAAAAAGTTAATAGAGTTAAGGAATGAGTAGATTTAGAAGTGTTGGAAGGAAAATATAGCAGTACTTGCAAAGCAAAGCAAGTAAGGATTTAAAAAAAACATACTATATGCTAACAATAGCCCAGAGGAGACCAAGATGGTGGAGTAATAAACTTTTCACTACCAACCCTCAAAAAAAAAAAAAATGAAATAAAACAAGTAGAAACTGTCAGAACTAACCTTGTTGGAACTCTGGTGAATAGTCAGGAAAACAAAACAAAAGATTTTCAAAAGATTAGAAAATCTTTTTGACTTTTTGTTACTTGCTCATGCTCTAGTCCCTCCCCTGCTTGGCTGCTGACTTGAAGCAGCAACCATGTTTACAGCTTGGGATGCTTGTCCTTGTTTCTGGTCTCTGGCCACCTGGGATAAAAGAGTTCAATTGAGATGAATAATGGAAAGATAGAGGCCAAGGTCAAAAAGATGGAAAGACAGTTTTTTGGGGGAGATTGGCAGTTTTGAAGGTGCCTGTATATGAATTTGGAGAGCCACACGTATGCCTAGGGCAAGAATCACACTAGAAAAAAACTGGAGGAAATCTTAAACTTTCACCTCAGGCTGATCTCTAGTTTCAATGTAAGCAGAGTTAACTGTTGAAGGAATGCCCAGCAAAGAGCCAACATACGAAGAATGCAAAAGATGTTTTTTGTTGTTGTTGCGTCTAAATTCCTAATGTTTTTATCTCTTTTCCTTTTCCTTTTTCCTTTCTAACTCTTGGTGTTCAAGGAAGTCTCTATCAGCAGACTAGCTGAACACAAGCTAAAGGCACAGAGACTTCAGTTAACACACACGAAATAATCTAGTCTTGGCAAAATAGTTTGAAAAATTCCCTAAACCAATGGAGTATGACATTAAAACAATTAAAAGGAAGGGAGGGAAAAAAGAAGAAGAAGAAGAAAAGATAACAAGTCAGTACACCCTGAGGAAGGGGGAGAATCCAATTTCCACAGTTAATGCATTCAAATGTCCCATTTTTGATGAAAAAAATCACAAGATATATGGAGAAACAGGAAGGAATGGCCCACGCAAAAGAATAAAATAAAGCTACAGAAACCATGCCTGAAGAGGTCCAGACATTGGACTTACTAGACAAAGAGGCTCAAATTTGAAGAAAATTATAAATCCACTGGTACAACAAATTCAACTAAAGACATTAAAATAACTTAAGGTGCTCAAAAAACTAAAGGAAAATATAGACTAGGAACTAAAGAATCAAACTGAAGAAAATGAATAAAGCAATGTGTGAACAAAAGGAGAACATAAATAGAAATTACAAAAGTAAATCAAAATAAAATTATGTTGCTGAAAAATACAATGAATGAAATGAAAAATTTACCAAAGGATTCAACAAAAAACTTGTAACAGCAGAAAAAAGTATCAAAAAGTATTAGCAAACTCGATTATAGGGCAATTGCAATGGAGCAGTACAGAATGCAGAAATAAAAAAAGAAAAAAAAATGAACAGAGGCTGAGGGACCTGTGTGGACATTATCAAGCAAATCAACATGTGCATTATGATAGTCTCAGAAGAAGAAGAGAGATAAATGGACAGAAACAATACTTAAAGAAATTATGGCTAAAACTTTCCAAAACTGAGGAAAGAGATAAATCTACATATTGAAGAATTTCAATGAACTCCAAATTGCATAAATACAAAAGATCCACTGAACAACTTACTTCAAAATGGACAAAAGACTTGAATAGACATTTCTCCAAAGAACACATATAAATAAGCAATAAGAAAATGAAAAGATACTCAGCTTCATTAGTCCTTGAAACAAAAACCCACTGCCATCAAGTTGATTTTGACTCATAGCAACCTTACAGGAGAGAGTAGAACTGCCCCACAGAGTTCATTAATCAATCGGGAAGTGCAAATCAAAACCACAATGAGATACCACTTCATACCCACTATAATGTTCTTGGTAGGTACTGCCTGGTTGACTCCAACTCATAGCTACCCTGATGTATAACAGAATGAAACTCTGCCCAGTTCTGTGCCATCTTCACTATCGTTGCTATGTTTAAGCCCATTGTAGCAGCCACTGTTTCAATCCATTTCACTGAGGATCTTCCTCTATTCGGCTGACCCTCTGCTTTACCAAGCATGATGCCTTTTTCAGGTCCCTCTTGATAACATGTCCAAAGCAAGCAAGATGAAGTCTATCCATCCTCACTTCTAAGGATCATTCTGGCTATACCTCCAAGACGTATTCGTTTGTTCTTCTGGCAGTCCATGGTATATTCGGTATTCTTCACCAACACCATAATTCAAAGGCATCAATTCTTCTGTCTTCCTTATTCATTTTCAGGCTTTCACATGCATATGAGGCGATTGATAATACCATGGCTTGGGTCAGGTGCACCTTAGTCTTCAAAGTGACATCTTTGTTTTTTAACACTTTAAGGAGGTTTTTTTTGTAGCAGATTTGCCTAATGCAATGCGTCGTTTGATTTCTTGACTACTGCTTCTATGGGCATTGATTGTTGATCCAAGAAAAATGAAATCCTTGACAACCTCTATTTCTTCACCATTTATCATGTTTTTGTTTATTGTTCCAGTTGTAAGTGTTTTCATTTTCTTTATGTTGAGACGTAATCCGTATTAAAGGCTGTGGTCTTTCATCTTCATCAGTAAGTGCTTCAAGTTTTATTCAATTTCAGCAAGCAAGGTTGTGTCTCTGTATATGGCAGGTTGTTAATGAATCTTCCTCCAATCCTGATGCTGTGTTCCTCTTCATGAAACCTGTCTACCACGGGTGACCTTCTGAACAAAAACAAAACAAAAAAACCAAACCTGTTGCTGTTGAGTCGATTCTGACTCCTAACAACCCTCTAGGACAGAGTAGAACTGCCTCATAGTATTTCCAAGGAGTGGCTCTTAATCACTGTGCCACCAGAGCTCCTTGGGGTTTCCTACCTGTAATCAGCTATTGAGTTCAAACAATCAACCTTTGGGTTACTGGCTGAGCAGTGGCTTCACAAGAGTTTGTGTCACTTGTGTAGTAACTCATGGTGTCATCCACCCCATGGGACTCCTCCCTTACCAGACTATACAGGATCCTTAGTGATGTTTTCTGTACTAATGTTACTTGTAAATAGTAATTCCCATATATCACTCCTTCTTTTCCTTTAATTACTACTTCATTATCAAAAAAGTTATTGGTATAAATTCACAAATACTAATTACCACAATATTGCAGCAAAACACCAGAAAATTTGACAAAATCAGCCACTATAAAAACACCAGCAGCAATGAAAACAACAGTGCGTGCTTGTAGTGTACTAAAAAAAACCACGTGATTCAAAGCATCATTATAATTGAACAGTAGTGACAGCTCTGACAGAAGGGCATTAGAAGTTTCAAAAAGTAAATTAGCATAGAGTTTTAGCCTTCTAGGAATAACTAACTACAGGGATATATTTATAAACAGTCATTTTGGTGTCACCCCCTCTGACAGTGTCACTAGGTGTGGTCCACACCCCCCACAGCACGCCCCCCCAGTGACACCAGTGCTGCTGAGCATGCAACTATTGTGCCACCAGGGCTCTTTCCCACTATAATAATTATTATTTTTAAAAAAGAAAGAAGTGTTGGTGACTGTGTGAAGAAATTGGAACACTAGTTTATTGCTTGTTAATACAAAATGGTGCAACCACTGTAGAAAAGATCCTGGCAGCTCCTCAATAAGTTAAAATGGAATTACATTATGACCCAGCAATTCTGCTCTTAGGTATATGCCCAAAAGAATTGAAAACAGTTACTCAAGCAGATACTTGTACAGCATATTCATAGAAGCATTGTTTACAATAGCCAAAAGGTAGAAACAACCTAAATGCCCATCGACAAATTAATGTATAAAGAAAATGTGGTATATACATATAATGGAATGTTAGTCAGTCATCAAGGTAGATAAAGTGCTGATAGATGCTACCACATGGATAAACCTTAAGAATGTTATGCTAAATGAAATTAACAAGACACAAAATGGCAAATATTATAGAGTCCCATTTATATGAAATATCTGGAAAAGGCAAATGCATAGGGACAAAAGAAGATTAGCTGTTACCAGGAGTTGGAGGGAGAGGAGAGTAAGGAGTTAAAAAAAAAAAAGTAGTAAGTCCCTCTGCCTGTTGGTATAAAAGAAAAGAAATTTCCCTAGAGTCCTTGTTTGGTGTTCATGATTTTTTTTAATTATTATAAATAAGCTAAAGGCAGGAAACATTTGAATAAAGAGGAAACAGAATTGTGAGGATCGGTAGATTTTTTTTTTTTTAATAACCAGAGTGCTGAAAGGCATTTAGATGATTAAAATCTAGAAGAGTATTAGCTACATTGAATCAGTATTGAACCTATTACTGTGGGTCACTTTCCACGGAGCCTAGTAACATATGGTGACCTTTGGGATGAAGTAAACTAAAGTTTCTTGAGTGCTTCTATATGTCATATGCTCTGATTATCAGTTGTGTTAATTAGTTCATTTGAATCTCATAGAGAACATAATACCAAAACCAAACCAAATCCATTGCCATTGAGCTGATTCCAAGTCATAGGGACTCTATAGGACAGGGTAGAACTGGCCCATATGTTTTCCAAGGCTGTAATCTTCACAGAAGCAGACTGCCAGATCTTTCTCCTGTGGAGCTGCTGGTGGGTTCCAACTGCTGACCTTCTGGTTAGCAGCTTTGTGCTTAACCACTGCACCACCAGAGCTCCCAGGAACATAATACCAAAAAATCGTTGCTGTTAAGTGGATTCCAACTCATAGTGATCCTACAGGATAGGGTGGAACTGACCCATAGGGTTTCCAAGGAGCAGCTGCTGGATTTGAATTGCTCACTTTTTGGTTAGCAGCAGGGCTCTCAACCAATGAGCCACCAGGGCACAATAAAAAAAAAAAAAAAAGGTGGTTATTATTGTACTGGAGCCCTACTGGTGGAGTACTTAAGTGCTCAGCTGCTAACCAAAAAATACTGGCAGTTCGAATTTAAACAGCCACTCCTTTGAAACCCTGTAGGGCAGTTCTACTCTGTCCTATATGGTCGCTGTGAGTCAGAATTGACTCAAAGGCAAGAGGTTTATTATTATACTAATTTTCTGGATATGGAAAAGTAAGGATCTGAGAGAGATTACAAAAATTGTCAAGGCCTCTCAACTCATTAATAAAGGATCCTGATTTCTATCCCTGTTGTTGTTGTTGTCAGGTGCCATTGAGTTGGTTCTGACTCATAGCTACCCTATGTACAACAGATTAAAATACTGCCTGGTTCTACGTCATTCTCACAAACATTATGCTTGAGCCCATTGTTGCATTTCTTCGAGGGTCTTTTCATTGATCCTCTACTTTACCAAGCATGATGTTCTTCTCTAGGACTGGTCTCTTCTGATAACATGTCCAAAGTATGTAAGACAAAGTCTTACCATCCTTGCTTCTAAGGAGCATTCTGGTTGTGCTTCTTCCAAGACAGATTCGTTCGTTCTTTTGGCAGTCCATGGTATATTCAATTTTCTTCATCAACACCACAATTTAAAGGCATCAATTCTTCTTTGGTCTTCCTTTTGTTCATTGCCAGTTTCTCACACATATGAGGTGACTGAAAACACCATGGCTTGAGTTAGGCCTACCTTAGTCTTCAAGGTTACGTATTTACTTTTCAACATTTGGAAGAGTTCTTTTGAAGCAGATTTGCCCAGTGCAGTGTTTCTCTTGATTTCTTGGCTGATGCTTCCATGGGTGTTGGTTGTGGATCCAAGTAAAATGAAATCCTGGACAACTTCTTTCTTTTCTCTGTTTGTCATGATGTTGCTTACTGGTCCAATTGTGAGGATTATTGTTTTCTTTATGTTGAGGGGTAATCCATACTGAAGGCTATGGTCTTTGATATTCGTCGGTAAGTACTTCAAGTCTTCTTCACTTTCAGGGAGCAAGGTTGTAGCAACTGCATAACACAGGTTATTGAGTTTTCCTCCAAACCTGATAACACATTCTTCTTCATATAGTCCAGCTGCTCAGATTATTTGCTCAGCATGCAGATTGAATAGGTATGGTGAAAGGATACAACCCTGATGCACACCTTTCCTGACTTTGAACCACGCAGTATCCCCTTGTTCTGTCCGAACAACTGCCTCTTGATCTATGTACAGGTTCCTCATGAACACTATTAAGTGTTCTGGAATTCCCATTCTTCACAACATTATCCATAATTTTTTATGATCCACACAGTCAAATGCCTTTGCATAGTTAATAAAACGCAGTAAACATTTTTCTCATATTCTTTGCTTTCAGTCAGGATTCATCTGACAATAGCTATGATATCCCTAGTTCCACGTCCTCTTCTGAATCCAGCTTGCATTTCTGGCAGTTCCCTGTTGTTATACTGCTGCAGTTGCTGTTGAATGATCTTCAGTTCAATTTTGCTTGCATGTGATATTAATGATATTGTTCTATAGCTTCCACATTCAGTTGGATCACCTTTCTTGGCAATAGGCATAAATATGGATCTCTTCCAGTTGATGGGCCAGGTAGCTGTCTTTCATATTTCTTGGGATAGAAGAGTGAGCACTTCCAGTGCTCCATCCGTTTGTTGAAACATCTCAGTTGGTATTCCATCAATTCCTGGAGCCTTGTTTTTTGCCAATGCCTTTAGCACAGCTTAGACCTCTTCTTTCAGTATCATGGATTCCTGACCATGTGCTATCTGCTGAAATGTTGGAACATTGACCAATTCTTTTTCGAATAGTGACTCAGTTTATACCTTCCATCTTTTTTTGATGCTTCCTGTGTTTTTTAATATTTTCCCCATAGAATCCTTCAATATTGCACTCAAGGACTGAATTTTTCTTCAGTTCTTTCAGCTTAAGCAATACTGAGCAAGTTCTTCCTTTTGGTTTTCCATCTCCAGGTCTTTGCACATGTCATTGTAATACTTTGTTTTCTCAAGCTACCCTGTGAAATCTTATGTTCAGCTCTTTTACTTCATCATTTCTTCTGTTCACTTTAGCTATTCAACGTTCAAGAGCAAGTTTCAGAGTCTCTTCTGACATCCATTTTGGTCTTTTCTTTCTTTCCTGTCTTTTCAATGACCTTTTGCTTTCTTCATATATATTGTCCTTGATGTCATTCCACAAGTCATCTGGTCCTCGGTCATTAGTGTTCAATGTTTCAAATGTATTCTTGAGATGATCTCTAAATTCAGGTGAGATATACTCAAGGTCATACTTTGGCTCTTGTGGATTTGCCCTAATTTTCTTCAGTTTTAAGTTGGACTTCCATATGAGTGATTGATGGTCTGCTCTGCAGTCAGCCCCTGACCTTGCTCTGACTGATGATATTAAGCTTTTCCATTGTCTCTTTCCACGTATGTAGTCAACTTTATTCCTGTGTATTCCATCTGGTGAGGTCCATGTGTGTAGTCACCATGTATGTCGGTGAAAAGGTATTTGCAATGAAGTCATTGGTCTTGCAAGATTCTATCGTGTGATCTCTGGCATCGTTTCTGTCACCAAGGCCATATTTTCTAACTATCTATCCTTATTGTTTGTTTCCATCTTTCACATTCCAATCACTAATAATTATCAATACATCTTGATTGCACGTTTGATCAATTTCAGACTGCAGAAGTTGGTAAAAATCTTCAACTTCTTCATCTTTGGACTTATTGATCATTCTACCGCTATTCATAAGGTTTTTGCTGACTAATTCTTTTCAGAAGTAGACCAATGGGTCCTTCTTCCTAGTCTGTCTTAGTCTGGTAGCTCAGCTAAAACCTATCCACCATAGGTTACCCTGCCGATGTTTGAATACCAGTGGCGTAGTTCCAGCCTTACAGCAACACGCAAGCCCCCACAGTACGACAAACTGACAGATGCCTGGCGGAGCCCTACTTTGTCTAACTTCAAATTCTGGCATTTTGTAATGTGAATTTCAAAAAACATTTTATCTCACGGAGTTTTTAGCATAGGTGAACCACTTAATATATGTTCATATCATTCTAGTTAAAAATCATCTTTTAAATTAAGATACCATAAAGCATTTTTGGTTAATTTTTCCTAGTGCACTATATGATATTATTTGTAAAGATTTATCAAGTATCTATATAGTGCCTGGTGACAGCTTGCCTGGAAGGCTAAGTTTCACATCCTGTCAGTCTCTTTCAATATTCTGATTTTCACTAAATTTGAAAAACCTAGCCTACATCAAAGAATCTCAGCAATGGCAGTGACTGTGTTAGAGTTTTCTGCATAGCTATGTTGACGTTGGACTCCAAGAATATAGAGAAATTTTTGCTGAGTATTTGCTCTAATTGTTGTTAGGTGGGTGGAAGTATATCTCTTAGAAAGTGGAAGGTGAATTGTTTAACCTGAAAGATAGCAGTGGGTAAATGTTCTTTTTAAATATATTCAGGTATGGAAAGTATTTCTTTATATTCTGTAAGCAGTATTTCTAGGTGGATTTTAAATATGCTCAATAATAGGTAATTCATTTATTTCTTGGGTAAAGAAAGAAAAATATAAATTGTTTTAAAAAATGCAAAAATTCTCATTGATCAGAGCAATTATATCACATTTTGGCCTTCTTAAATGATATCTTATCCTCACCACTAAGCAAAGAGGTACTTTAGTCTTGAAGTAAAATAATACAGTTTATTCAAGATATTGATATATGTACTTGAGAAATTCTTCTGAAGCTGTGGGGAAGGTTTTATTAATGGGGTAATTGTTGTATAGGAATGCTTTTATATCATGCCCTTTTAAAATATGTGGCTATATCCTTCTAATTAACTAGACTTAAGTACATACATGTGCATGTGTATAAGTATAAATACACCAAAAATAAAACAAACACAGAAAAGGGCAGAAAACAGAAATCACTGAAAATAGAGAATACAAAGTGAGATGATACCAATAAGAGTAAAAATACACACTATATCAATGTATTAGAATCCATTATTCTATTATTCTTCTCAGTTATTTGCTACTCTACAAGATCTTCTCAAGGCCATAAAGCTTATAGTGGTTCTTTCAAGTAAATACTTTCATTCCTCCATATCTGCCAGTTGCTTAAGCAAATGGGATATGAACAGAAAACACAGTGTGTCAATTACTAGAAGACACTTTAATGTGTGACATATTTCCACCAGGTTACCCGCTCTTCCTCTCTACCCTACGAATGGTTATATCTCACAGAGAGGGTGCTCCTTTGGTCTCTGTCCCAGAATTAGAAAACTCCTGAAGAAAAGCCACGGAAGCCCCGTGGTCTACATGCAGCAGAAACACCACAACTTGAAGCACAACTTCGGAGAATGCATGGTTATGTAATATAATTGAGACATAACTGTTTTTTGTTAGCCACTCTGATTTGGAGATTATTTAGTATACAACATAACCCAGTGAACTAGGATCTATACAATCAGTAAATATTAATGTAAATCCGACTAGTCAAATAGGGATTTTTGTCTGTTTTACTCAAGGCTGCATACCTAGTGCACAAAACAAAATAGGTATTCAATAAATATTTGTTAGATGAAAGAAAAATGCATTAATAAAATATTTTAAAACTCAATTCGGATCAAGAAATAAAACCCTAATACATTGTACGTGACATGAGATTCTTTTCTAAGGCAAAGATTCTCAAAAAAGGCAGAAAAATTCTTAAAAATGCTAAGAAGAACTTGGAAAACCACTATTAAATTTCAGGGAATGTTGAATTCGAGACTTGGGATGTTTCAAGTGGACAAACAGAGGTTCTAAAAGATAAAATGGATATGCCGCAAAGTACATGCAGAACAAAGTACAGGAATGGCAAGGAGAAATAGACTGAAACATAGCTGTTATGGGTAATTTTAATCATTCAGGTTAGATCCTCATAGTAGGGCTTCAGGTATGTTCTTCCCCTGTTAACAATTTGCATTTCTAATAAGTTCCCAGGCTATGCTAATGCTGCTGATTAGGGACCATTTCTAAGAACACCTAGTAGAGCAATGATTCTCAAAATTCATTATATATAAGAATCACCTGATAATCTTGTTCAGTTCAAAGCCTTCCTCACAGACCAATGAGACAACAAGAAGAACATAAAATATTATTAAAGTAATAAGACAAACTAAACCTAATATTCTGATAAATGATGATAGATATTTTCAAGCATCTGTGAAATATCTACAGAAAACAAGGAAAGAATGATCTACAAAAATATTTCAAATCATTGGAAAAACACCAAAAAAAAAAAGAAAGAAAAATAATCCAATTCACAACCTCTACAATGCTATTAAACTAATATTATTAGAACTAATAAACACAACTATCCAAATGACAGGCTATCCAAAACACAGACACAGACACCATTACACACACACACACACAAACCCCTAGAATATGTCTCTTCAGCTATTAGAGGAAAAAACTAAATCGAAGATGTACAATCTAATGAAAAAGAATGCATTGCCTTTCAAAGTTAATAGCTTAATATTAAAGTGCTCTGAGGAAAACGACCGACCAACCGACCGATCACAAGAATATATATCCTTAAACACAAGCATCGTGAAATAAAAAAAGAATTAAAAAAAAAAATAACTGAGGAAAGGGCAATAAAATAAACTCCGTAATGATAAAGTAGCTTCCACAAATTTTCATTAAAAGTCATATTTATGAAAGAAACGTTAGAGCCATCCCCTTGAAATGAGGAAGGTGGGTACAAGCGTATGCCCTATTGTTGCTGCTGCTTAGTATTATTTCTGGAGAGCCTAACCAATGCCATGTGCCAAGAAAATAGATGATATACATGCATTGTAAATGAAGAAATAATAATGCTATTATTTGTAAAATGTATGAGTGTGTTTACCTAAAACCCAAAATAACAAACTGATACTCTATTGTAAAATAGAGAGGTCACTGTCTTAGTTACCTAGTGCTACTATCACAGAAATACCACAAGTGGATGGCTTTAAAAAAGAGAGGTTTATTTTCTCACAGTAAAGTGGGCTAAAAGTCCAAATCAGGATGTTGGTCCTGGGGAAGGCTTTCTCTCACTGTCAGCTCTGGAAGAAGGTCTTTCTGGTCAGTCTTCCCCTGGACTAGGAGATTCTCTGCGCAGGAACCCTGGGTCTAAAAGGCATGCTCTGCCCCTGGTTCTGCGTTCTTGGTGGTATGAGGTCCCCCACTCTCTGCTTGCTCCCCTTTCCTTTTATCTCTTGAGAGACAAAATGTGGTGCAAGCCACACCCCAGGGAAACTCCCTTTACCTTGGATCAGGGAGGTGACCTGAGTAAGGGTGGTGTTATAAACCCACCCTAATCCTCTTAACATAAGATTACAATCACAAAATGGAGGAAAACCACACAATACTGGGAATCATGGCTTAACCAATTTGACACATATTTTGCGGGGGGACACAATTCAATCCATGACAGTCACTAATATGTTTGAGTACAAAATCGACATACAATCATCAAGAGCTTTCCAATGAAATCATTTATAAAATGAAAGTAGACACAATTATCACCACATTTTAATAAGATTGCAAAGTACTTAGGAATAGACATATGAGACAGGTTTAAGACAATATGAAAAACAATTATAAATCTTTATTTAAAGATATTTAAAGACATCCGAATAATTGGAGAAACATATCCTAACATTGAATGGGAAAGATACATATTTTAAAAATGTCATTTTTCTATAATTACACTATAATTTAATTTGCAATAATGATCAAAACAACAAATTTAAAAAATTGGAATGTGATGTTAATTGTAAAATTCATCTGAAAAAGGAAATATCCAAAATTTTCTGTGAAAATTTTAAAAAATAACATGAAAGGGCAACTTGCCCGAGATTTCAAAACATGCTTATAAAACATAAATCAGAATATTTGCTCACTAAATAGACAAAACTATCAAACTCCAATACTTCCAAGTAACAGATAAATATTCGTTAACCAAATAAGTTATTTTATTATACATGAATTTGACACTAATTTCAACATATATAGTGACCTATATTAAACCCCACTGCTGTCGAGTCGATTCTAACTCAAAGTGACCCTAAAGGACAGGGAAGAACTGCCTCATAGGGTTTCCAAGGAGTATCTGGTGGATTTGAACTGCTGACCTTTTGGTTAGCAGCCTTAGTGAGACAGATAGGGTTAACTGCACTGGCTGCTGAACAAAAAAGCTGTTAGAAGATTACCATCTAGAAGTTGGGTAAACAGGAACCCGCCCTGTCAACATGAGATAAAATTGAAACAACCTACGAATTACTATCTCCTTCTTAGTGTTTTTCTAGCCCCCTCTTCCCTCACAGGTTCTGCATGCACAGAAGAACAAAGTGTGACAGCTGTTCAACCTTCCTTAGCCCTCCGAAGATAGTGATGTAGTGCTGAAGATCAAGTGCGCTTGTGCTATATCCCATAATAAGTGATGCCAAGGGTTGCCGAGAGGACTCTGTCTTGAATATCAGCAGGTTTCATCTTAGATTCCAGGTGTGTGTGCAACCTAATTAACATATACTGCCATTCTGAGAAGTACCCGCCCCTTGAAAGAAGCCCACTAAATATTCATTACTCTATTGTCTCCACTGAACCCATATAAGCCCTAGCCTTGCTTCCCTTTTCGAGTCAGTGTTTTGGAGAGGCTTAGACCCCTGCTGACTCCTTTTGCTTGACTCAAGCAACATAAAGCTTGCTAAAGATAAAGTTTGTCTTTAACATTTATTCTTACTTGAGAAAAGACAAGGACCCTTGTGTCAGATTGGCAGTTCGTAACAGTAGCTCTTAACCACTACACCACCAGGGTTTCTGTGACCTATAGGAGTGTGTATATGGAAGAGACAGGATACCTCATTCTCTTGCTTTTCCACATAGTTATCTTTGCCTGGTTTTAAACTTTTAGAATTATACCATATGGATTCACTGTGAGTACTTACTGCATGCAAATTGTTGTTGTTACTTGCTGTCAATAGATTCCAACTCATTGTGACCCAAAACATGCAGAGTAAAACTGATTCATAGGGTTTTCAAGACTGTGACCTTTCAGGAGGAGACCAACATGCCTTTCTTCTGAAGTGCCTCTGGGTAGGTTTGAATTACCAAGCTTTTGGCTAGTAGTAGAATTCTTAACCATTTGCACCACCCAGGGGCTCCCCAAATTATGTTCAAAACCGAAAAGACCAAACCCGCTGCTGTCCAGATGATTCCTACTCATAGTGACCCTATAGAGCAGAGTAGAACTGCCCCCAAAGTGTTTCCAAGGAGCACCTTGTGGATTGAAACTGCTGACGTTTTGGTTACCAGCCATAGCTCTTAATCACTATGCCACTGGAGTTTCCCAAATCATGTTAGAGTTTGTAATTTTACTTTATTTCTTTTCACTCATCTATGGTATCTCCAGGGGAGCCCTGGTGTTGCAGTGGTTAACCGCTTGGCTGCTAACTGAAAGGTCAGCAGTATGAACCTACCAGCTGCTCCATGGGAGAAAGATGTGATGGTCTGCTTCCTTAAAGGTTACCAAAACAAACAGACAAAAAGGGGAAAAAAAAAACTCTGACTCATGGCAATCCTATAGGACAGAGCAGAACTGCCTCATTGGGTTTCAAAGAAGCCCCTGGTGGATTTGAACTGCTGACTTCTTGGTTAATAGCCTGAGCTCTTAACCGCTATGCCACCAGGGCTCCATCCTTGGAAATCCTATGGGGCAACTCTGCTCTGTCCTATAGGGTCACTATGAGTCAGAATTGACTCAAAGGCAATGAGTTTAGGTTTTGATTTCATAGTATCCGCAATGTATAAATACTACAAAATTTGTCAATTCCTCTGTCGTTGGGAATTTAAGTTTTGTTTTTCTTTGCTTTGCTGTGTCAAGCAAGGATCAAGTCTCCTGTCCACATTCTTATATGTCTCCTTATGTATTCACTGAAAAGTTTCTCTGTGGCTAATACCCAGAAGTGGAATGTATGGGTCTCAGAGTATGCCTATCCTCAATATTATTAGGTGATCTCAAACTGTTTCTAAAGTATTGCATGCTCCATACCTTCCACAATACTAGGAATTTCAAATTCAAATTTTTGCTAATCCTGTATGTAAGAAGTGTTATTTTATATTTTTTATTTGCATTCCCCGACTAGGAGAAAATGTATAAAAGCATCATAATGGCTCAGGCATCAAATAACTCATGTCTTATTCTTGAAAATTGTCAGTAGAGATATTACAAAAACACCACTTTGTAGGTCAGGTTTTTCTTTGTTAAAACCCTTAAACATAAAATAATTTTCTTAACAGCACTTCTAAAAATTTCTTTAACAAATTTGATGTATATCTATTTTTACCTTGAAGAAGAGGAAAGGCAGTGGGTCAGCATTACTGTATTAGTTTCCCATTTATGCATGTTATATTACCACAAACACAGCAGCTTTAAGCAACACGAATTTATTGTCTTAGTTTTGGTAGGTCAGAAGCCTGGTGGAGCATGACTGGGTTCTTTGCTCAGGTCTCACCAGGTAAAAGTCTGGGGCCTGGGGTCCTCTTCCAAGCTCAAGGTTGTTGGCAGAATTCATTTCTTTCTCACATTGTCCACGTGGTCCTTTCCATCTTCAAGGCAGCAGCAGCATATTTAGACTTTCCCACACTTTGAAACCCTCTGACCATCAGCTGGAAAAAGTTCTCTGCTTTTAAGGACTCATGTGATTAGATTCGAGGTCACTGGGTGGTATAAGCTGTGCTTCACTACCAACCTAAAGGCTGGCAGTTCTCTCCCACCTAGCAGTGCTGAAGGAGAAAGGCCTAGTGGTCTGCTACCGTAAAGGTTACAGCTGAGAAAACCCTTTGGAGCAGTTCTACTCTGTAACACAGGGGTCACCATGAGTCATAACTGACTAGATGGCAACAGGGTTTTTTGTGATTTAGGCTATTATTATTGTTAGGTGCCATCAAGTGATTTTGACTCATAGCAACCCTATGGGACAAAGTAGAACTACCACATAGGGTCTCCAAGGCTGTAATCTTTAAAGAAGCAGATCAACAAGTCTTTTCTCCCTCAGAGTGGCTGGTGGGGTCAAGCTGTCTACCTTTTGCTTAGCAGCCCAGTGCTAAAGCATTGCTATACTAAGGAGTTTTTGTGATCAGATTAAACCAAACCCATTGCGGTAGAGTCAATTCCGACTCCTAGCGACCCTGTAGGAGAGAGTAGAACTGCCCCATAGAGTTTCCAAGGAGCACCTGGTGGATTGGAACTGCCAACCTTTTTGCTAGGAGCCTTAGCTCTTCACCACCATGCCTACAAGGTTTCTGTAATTAGATTAGGCCCATCCAAGTAATCTCCCTTTTGCTTTTTAATGTAACATGATCATGGGGATAACACCAGAGTGACACCACAATTATCTAATTAAGATTTTTCATGGACACAAAAACATTATGCTGAGAAAAGATACGTATGTATATATGATTTTGGCAGGGGCCTGCTAATTCAGTATGATTAAATACATGGTATATATTTTTTTTATATAGAAATCTGCTAAAAAATTAACCTTCCATACTTTCCAACTTCCACTCCATCTTTCTATAATCTCATGAATTCTATTCACTTGGCCTCTGGGACATTTATTCATGCATTTGTTCATAATTTCAGTAAGCACTTATTAGGCAAAAACCACACTACCACAAAGTATATAGGTAAGACAATTCTAAATTCTACCCTTAAGGTTATTTAAAATGTTGGGCTATGACAAGAGAAATGTCATACATTAGCAAGCTGACCTTTAGCTGAATTAATGTATTTCAAGGAGCCTGGTGGTACAGTGGTTAAGCCCTTGGCTGCTAACCAAAAGGTCAGAGGTTGGAACCCACTAGCCACTCAGGGGGAGAAAAATGTGGCAGTCTGCTTCTGTAAAGATTTCACCCCTGCAAACCCTGTGGGGCAGTTGTACTCTGTCGTATAGGATTGGTATGAGTCAGAATCAACTGCATAGCAACGGGTTTAGAGTTTTTGAAGTTTAACCATATGATCCCTATTTTCACTTAGCATGAAGCATGGGATGCCCATTTTAATGAAGAGTAGGAAGCAAGGCTAATTTACTGAATTGGCCAGTACTTAGCAAATTAGTAACCTAGCGCAAAAACAGATAATCAAAGTATCGACTTCATACTGGGTGGAAGTAGTATATTACCAAATGTGATGGAGGAATATATAAATGAGATTTCTCTCAGGTGATGTCTATACTTCTAATAATTTAGAAACGTAAAGTCTTCTCAGTGATAAATAAATGTGAGAAATTTTTAAGAGTTTTTAACCCGAAAACTGAGAACCTGAGTTATATAACTGTATAATCTTATAGTTCCTTATTGTTTCTAACTTTCCTTAAAAACATTTGCCACTATTTTATTTATAAAAATTATTTATACAAAGTATTTAATCACTTCTGGCTTTTAGTTTATATATTTTAGTTTCACATTACTTAGCCTTTTTATGCTTGCAATAAGCTCAATTATGTGATACATAGGCATTAGATAGTTCAAATATTGAAGAATTCATGGATAGTCACTCCAAATAGATTTTAATTTATTCTTATTCTATTATATTTTTATTATTTCGAGGCTTACACATAGACTTTAAAAATCACTGAGGGAACTAATACAATTTAAGACATTTAAATATATTTATAAAGATTATTATTTTAATCTTTACATTTTAGTTCTTAAAGAACTTAAGTTGAAACATTAAGTTAACTTCACTATTGCAAGTATGCCTTCCTTGTTACTTTTACCTTGTTGTCGTTGTTGGGTGCTGTTGAGCTGAATATAACTCATAGCAACCACATATAACAGAGTAGAATTGCTCCATAGAGCTTTTGGGCTATAATCTTTTATAGGAGCAGATTTCCAGGTCTTTTTCCTGATGGACCACTGGGTAGGTTTGAACCAACAACCCTTCAGTTAGCAGCTGATAACTGTTGTGCCATTAGGGCTCCTTTTATCTTATTAAAGTAATGAAAATTTGGTTATGTTTGTATGAAAATGAATGAATAGATTTTTCATTAAGAATGTGAAAACCAAGCCACAGACTGGCAGAAAATACTTGCAAATTATATATATGATAGACTTGTGCCTAAAACATATAAAGAATTCCTATAACTCAACATTAACAGACAAACAATTCAGTTAGGAATGGCGAACATTTAAACAGACATTTCTTCAAAGAAGTTATACATGTACCAGTAAATAAGGACATGAAAAGAAGCACAACATCATCCATTGTTGTTGTGTGCCATCGAATTAATTTCAATTCATGGTGACCGTATAGGACAGAGTACACTTGCCCCAGAGGGATTTCTGGGCTGTAATATTTATGATTAGACTTGCAGAAAGACTCACTTACAACCTGGGATATGCAGACAATACAACCTTCCTTGGTGAAAGTGAAGAGGATTTGAAGCATTTACTGATGAAGATCAAAGACCACAGCCTTCAGTATGGATTACACCTCTGCATAAAGAAAACAAAAGTCTTCACAACCGGACCAAGAAGCAACATCATGATAAATGGAGAAAAGATTGAAGTTGTCAAGGATTTCATTTTACTTAGATGTACAATCAATGCCCATGGAAGCAGCAGTCAAAAATCAAACAATTTATTTCATTGGACAAATCTGTTGCAAAAGACCTCTTTAAAGTGTTCAAAAGTAAAGATGTCACTTTGAGAACTAAGGTCCACCTGACCCAAGCCATGGTATTTTTAATCACCTCCTATGCATGTGAAAGCTGGACAATGAATAAGGAAGCTCTAAGATGAATTGAAGCCTTTGAATTGTGTTGGAGAAGAATACTGAATATTATCATGGACTACCAGAAGAACAAACAAATCTGTCCTGGAAAAAATATAGTCACAATCCTCCTTAGAAGAGAGGATGGTAAGACTTCACCTCATGTGCTGTGGACATGTTATCATGCAAGACCAGTCCCTGGAGAAGGATATCATACTTGAAAAAGTAGAGGGTCAGGGAAAAAGAGGAATCCTCAACAAGATGGATTGATATAGCGGTTGCAACAATGGGCTCAAACACAGCAACAGCAGTGAGGATGGTACAGGACTGGCAATGTTTCATTCTGTTGTACATAGGGCCACTATGAGTTGGAACTGACTTGAAGACACCTAACAACAACCACAACAATCTTTATAAGAGCAGATGACTGGGCCTTTTCTCCCAAAGATCCACTGGCAGGATCAAACTGCCTCACTTTCATTTAAGCAGCTGAGCACTTAACCACTAGACCACCAGGGCTCCTAGCCATTGTTAAAAACCAAAGAAAAACTAAAACAGTTACCATCACATCCACTCTGACTCATAGCGACCTAAAGGACAGAATAGAACTGCCCTATAGGGCTTTAAATGATGTAAATTTTTATAGAAGCAAACTGACACATCTTTCTCCCACAGAGCTGCTGGTGGGTTCAAACCACCAATTTTCAGTTAGCAGTGGAGCACTTAGCCACTGCACAACCAGGGATTCTTTATCATTGTTAAAAGGATGCAAATAAAATCATAATAAAATACCGCTTCTCACCCACTGGGATGGCTATCCTAAAAAAGACAGACAATAACAAGTATTGACAAAGATGTAGGAAATTGGAACCCCTGGTGGTTATATAAAATGATAATGCCACTTTGGAAAATACTCCGGTACTTTCTCAGAAAGTTAAACATAAACTTATACATTCTGGTAATTCCGTTCTCAGGGATCTAACCAAGAAAAATGAAATAAATGTCCATACGATGACTTGGCTGTGAATATATATAGAAGTATTATTTTTAGTAGACAAATATTGGAAACAATCTGAATGTTCATTGACACAATTGTGGCCTATCAAATACAGTGGATTGGTATTCATCAATGGAAAGGAACAAAATATCAATACATGCTACAACCTGAATGAACCTCAAAAATATTTATGAAATGACAGAAATCAGATCCAAAAGACCAATATCGTTTAATTCCACTTACATAAAATTTCCAGAAGAGGCATGTTTATAGAGATTAAAAGCAGATCAGTGATTGCCTGGCACTGAAGATGGGAACAAGGAAGGATTCACTTCAAATGGGCACAAAGAATCATTTGAATATTCTAAAACTGGATTTGGGCAATGGTTGCAGAACTATAATAATATATTAAAAATTGAGTTGTTTACTTACAGTGGCCATATTTTATAACATGGAAATTATAATTCAATAAAGCTAGTTTTTAAATAATCCATCAATTTATCTCATATTCATTTAGGAAACTGGTGATTCAGGTTTTTCATATCTTGGATATTTAGTCAAATCTTCCTATTTGGGAAACCTGTACCATGTAAAATTTATAAAGGGAAAAATAAGTTCTTCAAACACTGGCTTCACCAGATAGCAATGATATGAATTAGGCTTTTTTGTAAGTAGGCTTAAGTTACTGATCTTTTACCAGAAACAAGGTGTTATTTCCTTATATTTTAGGAGGTCATCTGAGGAGGCCACTGCTACCCAAGCTCTGCAGATTTGCATTTGAAGTTTTATCCCAGAGATTATGTGTATATGTACGTGACATAAGCATAAAAGAGTTATTAACACATTTAGGATCACAACAGAATTTCAGAGAGGACAACTTTGTTAAAGCTCAGGACTTGTGTTTACTTATTTGTTTATTTTTTTGAGAAAATTTCATTCCATGAACATATAAAGGACTACTTTTCACAATGGAACTTTCTAATTGCTTTTTCTAGGTTCAAAATTTTATGATTATAGCAATTTTCATTAACTTATATGCAGTAATATAATGAAAAAACTAAATTTCAGGTCCGTGAGCTCAAATAACATACAAAGTTTAATTCCTTAATTAACAACGCTAATTCCTACGCAGGGCAAATCTATTAGCAACAGAAAGACAAATGGCAATTCACATTGATAAAATTAATTATCTATCTGGCAAAACCAAAGTAAATATTAATTAACCAATTATTTAAAAAAAATTTTTTTTTGAGGTCTATCCGTGTACCATTGGAATACAAGCATGTTTCTCTTGTCTCAGTTGAACTGGACTTAGAGCATTCCAGCAAATGTGTATAACTTGGAGCCTTCAGCTTCCAGCTCACTTTTTACCTTTTCAATCATTCATTGTTCTACTTCTTTGCAGAAATTTTAGCAGCATATATTTGGAGAAACAAGAGATGTCATTTCGTTGGTTTCCTATAATTGAAGTTTCTTATCTTTTTATTTGCCAGTTATATGTGTTAAAAGTAAAGGGATTTTTACTTTTATTTCAAGAATACAAACATCTCACTACATTTATAATACACAGTATGTTTTAAATTTCAATAATTAGGTGAAGTTAATGAAATCTGAAATAACTTATAATCAACCATAAAGACTAGAAGAAAGTGCAAATTGAATATCTAACCAATATTAAAAACAATTGTTGGAGAGAAACCCTTAAATAAATTAGGATTATGATCTGGAAATAAATCAAACTTTTTGAAAACATGAATGCATATACAGGCAGTCCCTGGGTTATGAAGGAGATTCATTCCTAAGTTTGCTTTAAGAATTTGTATGAGGGGCTGGGCCAAGATGGTGGAATAGTCAGATGAACAGTGTCATCCCTCTTACAACAAAGGTTTGGGAAAAAAAATGAATCAGATATATATGACAAGTGAAGAAGGCTTACAGTACTTAGTGATGAAGATCAAAGACCACAGCCTTCAGTATGGATTATACCTCAATATAAAGAAAGCAGGAATCCTCACAACTGGATCAATAAGCAACATCATGATAAATGCAAAAATTCTGAAGTTGTAAAGGATTTCATTTTACTTGGATCCACAATCAGCACACATAGAAGCAGCAGTGAAGAAATCAAACAGTGTATTTCATTGGGCAAATCTGCTGCAAAAGACCTCTTTAAAGTGTTCAAAAGCAAAGATGTCACTGTGAGGACTAATGTGCTCCTGACCCAAGGCATGATATTTTCAATTACCTCAAATGAGTATGAAAACTGGACAATGAATAAGGAAGACTGAGAAAGAATCAATGCCTTTGAATTATGGAGTTGGTACAAAATATTGAACATACCATGGTCTTCCAAAGGAACGAATAAATCTGTCTTGGAAGAAGTACAGCCAGAATGTTCCTTAGAAGGAAGGATGGTGAGACTTTGTTTCACATACTTTGGACATGTTATTAGGAAGGACCAGTCCCTGGAGAAGGACATTGTGCTCGGTAGGGTAGAGGGTCAGAGAAAAAGAGGAAGACCCTCAATAAGATGGATTGACACAATGGTTGCAACAATGGGCTCAAGTATAACAACAGTGGTGAGGATGGTGCAGGACTGGACAATGTTTCGTTCTGTTGTACATACAGTCACTATGAGTAAGAACCGACTCATCAGCACCTAACAACAACAACAAGCATCAAAGACAAAGTTGAAGAATCAGACTGAGTGACAGGTGAAAGGAGAAATAATTCAAAAACAGTAGAAAAAGGGAATTATGGATGGCAGGATCACCAGCATCCTGCTAGCTGAATTTGTACAGCGCACACACACAGAGACAAGCAGCAACACCCCAAGCTGAAGCCCATGCTATCTGGTGCAATCAGCCTGCAACAAATATGCATCCACCTGCAGAACCAAACAGAAGGAGCACCAAACCTACAGAAGTTAAGTGCAATCTCCCAGAAACACTGCGTGTACACCATAACCCCTCCCCCATCAGAGCTCAGGGGCCCAGGAGCATTCCCTCCTCCTCATCCGTCCGCCTCCCAGGCCAACACTAGTCCAAGCAGCTTTCAACACTGCCACGCCCCCTAAGCCATGAACTCATAGCCCTGTCAGGAGGCACCTGCTCCTTCACCCAGACACTGGCGTATGGGGTCCATGGACCTGCAGTGCCTTTCATCCTTACTGACTACCAGCACCAGCATCTTGCTGGCCCATCTGGTGTGGCCCACTCTCATTAGAACAAAAAAACAGGGCATCCACCTGAAGTTCATTTTCACATGTAGTAGCCAAGTTGGAGCTGTAGATTTCTGGCATTTGAAACCACCTTGCCCCTTATGGGCGCCCTTGTTCACGCGTGCCAGGGGCTGAGGGTAGGTGGCACCACCCACTCCATCTACCCACCCACAACAGGGGCTTAAGAACTAGTGATGACCCCAATCCCTCCAGCCAACAGCACTGGGTGCCTAAGGAGCAACAGCACTACCTCCTCCCCGCCACTATGCACTGAGATGGACAGGCATATGCCTTCCCTCTGGGCACCCAGGGACAGCCAACAGCCCCCTGCCTTGCCACCCACATCAATCCCTGCTGCAATCAGAGACCTACGGCTACTCTAAACACCCCCACACAGTCCTGCCTAGCCAGTACTGTATGTGAGATTCTCCACATCATGTACTCAGTGACCAACCACCCAGGCACCTGCCCCCCAACCAATTGGTAAGTGGAGGAGCAAACACAGAACACCCAACCCAATGACCAGGGACAATGCCCTCTGTGCACATAGCCAGGTGACCAGCAGGACAGATTTATCACCTCACCAAAAAACACCTCCTGCATCATCAGCACCCACACAAAAACAGCAAACAGACTCCTGAGTACACACACCTAGTTGCTGCTCTGACCAATGAGACACAGGAAGTGAGAGCTTCAACGAGGGAAAATTAATAACCAAAGTAACACACAAGCCCAGCCTACATGGGTGTATCAAAACAAAACAAAACAAAAATTCAGGGCTCAGTAAACAAAAATAAAATAAATAAAAGTAAAAACTTATTTATGGCTTGGAGACAACAGTCAATATCAAATCACACAAAGAAGCAGGACAAGATGGCTTCAACAAGTGGCCAAAATAAAGAACCAAAAAACCTCCCAGAGGAAGATAAGGCAGTGGAACTACCTGATAGACTTTCCAAAGACTAATATACAGAACTATCCAAGAGATCGAGAAAGAGATCAGGCAAAACACAGACCAAACCAAGGAACACACAGACAAAGCACTAGAAGAATTCATGGAAACAATACAAGAACAAAACAATAGAATAAACAGGCTGCTAGAAACCATACAGAAAGAGCAACTAGAAATCCAAAAGATTTACAATAAAATTTCAGAATTAGACAACCCCATAGAAGGTCGTAGGAGTAGGATTGAGACAATCGAAGTCAGAACCAGTGAGACTGAAGACAAATTCCTCAACACCAATTTGTTTGAGGAAAAATCAGAAAAAAGAATAAAGAAAGCCCCAGAATAATGTGGGATATTATCAAGGGGAAAAAGCCTATGAGTGATACGAGTACCAGAACAGGGAGAGATAAAGGAAAACACAGAGAGAATTGTTGATTTGCTGGTGGAAAACTTCCTCAATATCACGAAAGATGAGAAGATACCTAGCCAAGAAGCTCTATGAACCCCATATAAGATAGATGCCAAAAGAAAGTCACCAATATATATCATAATCAAATTTGCCAAAACCAAAGACAAAGAAAGAATCCTGAGAGTGGCTAGGGATAAACAAAAAGTCACCCTCAAAGGAGAACCCATAAGACTAAGCACTGACTATTCAGCAGAAACCATGCAGTCAAGGAGACAATGAGATGATATATATAAAACCTTGAAGGAAAAATATTTCCAGACACAAATTATATACCCAGGAAAATTGTCTCTCAAATAAAATGGTGATATTAGGTAATTTCCAAGTAAACAGAAGTTAAGGGAATATATAAAAACCTGACTAAAATTACAAGAAATATTAAAGGGAGTCCTTCGGTTAGAGAACCAGCAACATCAGACAACAATCCAAGACTAGGACACGGGTAGATCAACCAGATAATAACCCAGATAGGGATTTTACAAAACAGAACAATGCTAAAAGGCTGAAAACAGGGAATCAGAGGTGTCAATATGTAAATGACAACATAAAAAAAAAAAGAGGGGGAATAATAGTGTACTCATAGAAGACAAGGTGATATCAAGAAATAAAACACTGGTTTAAACTTAGAAAAATAAAGATTAATTTCAAGATAACCACAAAGGAAGCTAACAAACATACTCATCAAAATAAAAAAGAAGAAAAGCATAAAGACTTGGCAAACACAAAATCAATGATAATCAAAGAAATGAAAAAAATGCAAAAACAAAAAGAACTCAGTGTAGAAAATTAAGCAGAACAAAGAAACTGTCAACATCACACACACACAAAAATGACAACAGTAAACTCATTTCTATCAATAATTACACTGAATGAAAATTGCCTAAATCCACCAGTAAAGAGACAGAGAGTGGCAGAATGGATTAAAAAAAACACGATCTATTTACAGTCTGTCTGTTAGAGACATACATGAGACACAAAGACATAAACAAATTAAAACTCAAAGGATAGAAAGAAATACACTAACCAAAAAATAACCAAAAAAAAAGTGCATAGGTGGCAAAATTAATCTCCAATAAAAAAGACTTAAAGAAAAATCCACCGTAAAGAATAAGGAGAGACACTATATAATGATTAAATGGTCAATATACCAGGAGGACATTACATAATACACATATATAAAACAAACTCTAACATTATTGAGAAGAGAAATAGTTCCACAATAATAGTAGGAAATTTCAACACATCACTTTTGGTGAAGGACAAAATATCTAGAAAGAAATTTAATGAGGATACAGAAGATTTAAATGCCTCAATAAACCAACTAGACCTCATAGACATATACAGAGCACTTCACCCGAGAGCAGCAAAGTAGGCATTCTTCTCCAACTCACATGAAACATTCTCCAGAATAGACCACATTTTAGGCCACAAAGCAACCCTTAACAAAATCCAAAAAATGGAATAATTCAAAGCATTCTCCTTGATCATAATGCCATAAAAGTAGAAATCAATAGCAGAAACAGCAAGGAACAAAAGCAAATACATGGAAACTGAACAAGTTGCTTAAGAACTATTAGGTAATAAAAGAAATCAAGGATGGAATTAAAAAATTCATAGGATCAAATGAGAATGAAAACACATCTTACCACAACTTTTTGACACAGGAAAAGCAATGCTTAGAGGTCAATTTATAGCAATAAACACACATAGAAAAAGAAGAAAGGGTCAAAATCAAAACATTAGCCCTACAGCTCAAACAAATAAAAAGAGAATAGAAAAAAAAAATTTCTTCGGGCACCAGAAGAAAGGAAATAATAAACATTAGAGCAGAAAAAAAAAAATGAAATATAGAACAGAAGAACAATAGAAAAGAATGAATAAGACCAAAAGTTGGTTGTTTGAAAATATCAACAAAATAGACAAGTCACTGGCCATACTGACAAAAGAAAAACCGGAGAGGAAGGAAATAATGCTAATAAGAAATGAGATGAGAGATAACACAACAGACCAAGCTGAAATAAAAAGGATCATAACAGAGTATTATGAAAAACTATACTCCAAAACACTGGAAAACCTAGAGGAAATGGACAAATTTCTGGAAGCACACTACCTACACAAACTAACACAAACTTAGAAAAACTAAACAGACCCATAACAACAGAAGAGATTAAAGATGTAATTAAAAAAAAAAAATCTCAGCAATGACAATAACAACAAAAGCCCTGTTCCAGACTGGAGAATTCACTCTTTAATTCTACCAAACTTTCGGAGAAGAGCTAATACCAATACTACTCAAGCCATTTCAGAGCATAGAAAAGGCAAGAATACTCCCAAACTCATTCTATGAAGCCAGTGTAACACTGATACCAAAGCTAATAAAAGACACCACAAAAAACTACAGACCAATATCCTTCATGGACATAGATGGAAAAATTCTCAACAAAATTATGGCCAATAGAATTCAACACCATATCAAAAAATAATACATCATGACCAAAGGGGATTCATACAAGGTATGCAGGGATGGTTCAAAGTTAGAAAATCAATCAACATAATCCATTAAAAAATAAAATATTCATGTGATCATATCATTTGATGAAGAAAAGGCATTTGACAAAGTCCAACAGCCATTCCTGATAAAAACTCTCAGCAAAATAGGAATAGAAGGGAAATTACTTGGCATAATAAAGGGCCTTTATATGAAACCAACAGCCAACATTCTAAATGTAGAGAGGCTGAAAGCGTCCCCTCTGAGAATGGGAACCAGGCAAGGATGTTCTTTATCATCACTCTTATTCAACATCTTACTGGAAGTCCTAGCTAGAGCAATAAGGCAAGAAAAAGAAATAAAGGGCATCCAAATTGGTAATGAAGAGGTAAAACTATCCCTATTCACATAGGGTCACTATGAGTCGGAATCGACTCAACAGCAGTGGGTATTCACAGATGATATTATCTTATATATGGAAAACCCCAAAGAATTCACATACTGGAACTAATAGAGAATTCTAGCAAAGTAGCATGATACAAGATAAACATACAAAAATCAGTTGGATTTCTCTACACCAACAATGAGAACTTCAAAAAGGAAATCACCAAATACCATTTACAATAGCCCCCAAGAAGATAAAGTACTTAGGAATAAAGCTAACCAGAGACGTAAGAGACCTATACAAAGAAAACTACAAAACACTACTACAAAGGAGACTTACATAAGTGAAAAGAAACATACCTTGCTCATGGATAGGTAGACTCAATAGTGTGAAACTGTCAGTTCTACACAAAGTGATCTACAGGTACAATTCAACCTTGATCCAAATTCCAACAGGATTCTTTAAGGAGATGGATAAACAAATCACCAACTTTATGGAAAGTTAAGAGGTCTCAGATAAGGAAAGCATTACTGAAGAAGAATGAACTGGAAGGCCTTACACTACCTATTATACAGCCAGAGTAGTCAAAACAGCCTGGTGCTGGTACAACGATAGACACAGAGTCCAGTGGAATGGAATTGAGAACCCAATAACAACTCCATCCATGAGCAATTGATACTGACAAAGGGCCAAAGCCCATTAAATGGGGAAATGACAGTCTCTTTAACAAATTGTGCTGCCATAAATGAATGTGACCTGTAAAAAAATCAAACAAGATCCATACCTCAAACTATACACAAAAACTAACTCAAAATGGATCAAAGTCCTACGTATAAAATCTAAAATGAAAAAGATCGTGGAAGAAAATTATGGACAAATATGGCACCACACCGGTGGGATCTGTGAGTCCATTTTTTTTCTTTCTTTTTCATTTTCTTTTTTCCTTTTTGTTTTTCTTCATTTCTTGGTTTCTTGTCTCTCTCTACTACCTTTTTTTTCCTGTCTCCTGAATACCTGGCAGCGTGTGTCATCTCTGCCCTTTTCAGAAGGGCTGTGAAGTGCCTAGCAGCTTGGAGCCATTTCCCCAGTCCAAGCTGCCAAGCCAGTGGGCTCCCTTGGGGATTTTTTTTTTCTTTTCTCAATTTCCTTTCTCTCTCTACCAACCTTCCCTTATTTCCTTCTGAACATCTGGCATCATGTGCCATCTCTGCTCCTTTTAGACAGGCTGTGCAGTACTACACCACTGGAGACCCACTTCCCTGATCAGTGCCACCACAACAGTGAGTTCTCTTGGGGTGCCTTTTTTTCCCCTCCTTTTTCTTTCTCTCTTATTTTCTGTTCTCAGTTTCTTATCTCCTTCTACCTTCCTTCCTTACCCTTCCAAAAACACCTGGTGCTGTGTGCCATCTCTGCTCCTTTTTGATGGACTGTACAGTGCCACTGAGCTGGGGACCAGCTTCTGGTGGTCCCCCTTGGGGCATTTTTCTTTTTCATCTTTGCTTTCCTTTTTTATTCATTTCTTGTCTCTCTACACCTGGCACTGTGTGCCATTTCCACTCCTTCTGGAGGGGCTGTGCAGCACCACTCAGCTGGGTCACTTCTGGCGGGTTCCCTTGGGACAATTTTTTTTTCTTCTCTCTCTCTCTTTTTTTTTTCTTGGTTCCCTCTCTCTCTCTACTTTCTTTCCTTTCCTTCTTCCCAACCACCTGGCATCTTTTTCTTTTTTTTTTTTTTCTGTTGGTTTCTTGTCTCTCTCTGCATTCCTTCTATTCCTTTCCCTTACCACCTGGCTGTATGTGCCTTTCTCTCTCTTATTTTTTTTTTTTTAATCTAGTTTCTTATCTTGCTCTCCTTTCCGTCCTTTCTCCCACCCATCTAGCTGTGTGTTCCTTATCTGTCCCTCCTTAATGGGATGTGCCTCACTGCCTGGCTAGAAAGCCACTGGCACACACTTCCTCAGGTCTGTGTCACACCAATGGCAGGATCCCTCAGCACTTTTTTTTTCTTTTTGGATCCTGTTTCCCTCTCCTCTTTCTCTTCTTTCCCATACCCACTTGGCTGCATACATCACAACCTCCTCCCCCCTTCTGTCTATCTGCACTGTGCACAGAACATCACAACCCTGAGGGACACAGGTACAGTCTACAGGAACCTGCCTTGCACTGACTCCTGGCCTCACCCTGTTGGCCCCAGTACATGCCACAAACAACCCATCCCATCCCAGCCCCTCTTCTTCAGCTGGACCTGCCCTGCGGCACCATAGCTGAGTGACTGGCCCTGCACATTGAAAAAGGTAGTGAGAACCATTTTGCCCACAACCAAGCAAACAACAAAGGATGCACAGTCCGTCTACACAGATATAACCAAATAAAACAAAAAATCAGGACAATACAAACAAATCAACTATCAGTAAACAAAGAAAATAACTACTAAAAGTACTGAAGACAGCAGACAATATCAAAACATTAAAAAAAAAAATACAGGATGGTTCCAGTAAGCACCCAAAATAAAACACCAGATGAACTTCCAGTAGAAGAAGGGCTCTGGAACTACCTGATAGGAAACTCAAATCTCTAATATTCAGAGCTATCCAAAAGTGAAGAAAAAAAAAAAAAAAAAGACAAAAATGAGGGAAAAAAAGACAAAATCATGGAAAACGAGGACAAAGTCATAGAAAAGACAGTCAAAACAAATGAAGAATTTAGGAAAATAATACAAGAATAAAACATCAAAATAAATTCACAAATAGAAATCATAAAAAAAGACAGCAATTAGAAATCCAAAAAATAAACAAGATTTCAGAAATGGACATTGTCATAGAAGGTTTGAGGAGCAGGTTTGAAACAATGGAAGACAGGATCAGTGAAATCGAAGACAAATATTTGCATACAACTTTGAGGGAAAATCAGAAAAAAGAAATAAGAAAAATGAAACCCTGAGAATTATGTGGGATACAATCAAAAGCAAAAATTTTTTAGAGATTGGAGTTCCAGAACAGGGAAGAAAATGGAAAACACAGAGAGGATTATTGAAGACTTGCTGACAGAAAAGTTCCCAAATATCATGAATGATGAAAAGCTGACCATCCAAGAGGCTCAAAGAACTCCATATAGGATAGACTGCAAAAGAAAACCACCAAGGCGTATCATAATCACACTTTCAAAAACCAAAGACAAAGAAAGAAACAAGACAGCACCTCAAGAAAAACGAAAAGTCACATACAGAGAGGAAACAATAAGACTAAGCTCTGATTACTTGGCAGAAATCATACATGCAAGAAGGTAATGGGATAACATATATAAATCCTTGAAAGAAAAAATTGCCAACCAAGAATAATATAACCTAAAAAGCTCCTGTTCAAATATGGTAATGAAATTAGGACATTTCCAGATAAACAGAAATTGAGGGACTATGTAAAAACCAAACAAAACTTACATGAACTATTAAAAAGAATCTTTCATTTTGGGAACAAACAACTTCAGATGACGGCCTGGATCTAGGACATAAGACCACACCAGTGAGGCACCAACCAAAAAAATGCACACTCAAGCATTAATCAAAACTAAAAGATTTACAACAGGTAATCAGAAAGGTTAATCTATAAATGACAACAACATCAGAACAATGATAGAGGGAATAAATGGTGTAGGTATAGAAATTTCTAATGGGGAGGACGGTAAGGAAATACCAAATAATAAAAGACTGGTCCAAATTTAAAAAGATAAGGGTAAATCTCAAGGTAACCACAAAGAAAGTTAATAAAACTACTCATGAAAATAAAGAAGAAAAACATAAAGTCTCAATAAAAACAAAATTTACAAACACAAATCCAAAAAAAAAAAAAGCCCTGGTGCCATCAAGTCAAAGAAATGAAAAAAAAAAAATGCAAACATAAGGAATTCAGCACAGGAGAGTAAGAGGAACAAAGAAAACGTCAGCAGCACAAAGAAAAAAAAGCACTACAAGATGACAGCAGTAAACTCATACCTAACAATAATTATACTGAACGTAAATGGCCTAACTACACCCATAAAGAGTCATAAAGTGACAGAATGGATTAAAAAAAAAAAAAACAGGATTCATCAATATGTTGTCTACAAGAGACATAACTTAGAAACAAAGAAAAAAATTTATTAAAAACAATGGAAAAAATTTATTAAAAACGATGGAAAAAAATGTATCAAGCAAATAGCTACCAAAAAAAAGAGCATGACTGGCAATATTAATCTTGGATAAAGTAGATTTTAAAACAAAATCCACCATAAAAGACAAAGAAGGGCATTATAATTGATTAAAAGGATGATTCATCATGAAGACATAACCATGATAAGTATCTACACACCCAATGACAGGGCTCCAGAATACATAACACAAACTCTAACAGCACTGAAAAGAGAAATGGACAGTTTCACAATAATAGTAGGAGATTTCAACACACCATTCTTGGTAAAGGACAGAACATCTAGAAAGAAACGTAACAAAGATATATAAGATCTAAGGGCCACGACCAGCCAATTTGAACTCATGGACATATATACAACACTCCACCCATCAGCTGCAAAGTGCACATTCTTTTCCAATACACATGGAAAATTCTCCAGAATCGATCACATCTTAGACAACAGAGTAACCCTCAAGAAAATCCAAACCATTGAGATAATACAAGGCATCTTCTCTAATCACAACACCATCAAAGTAGAAATTAACAACAGGAAAAGCAAGGAAAAAATTACATGGAAACTGAATAAGGCCCTGTTTAAAAACCACTGGATAATAGAAAACATCAAAGATGGAATAAAAAACTCCCAGAGTCACACGAAAATGAAAACACATCATACTAAAATCTTTGGGACACAGCAAAGGCAGTACTCAGAGGTCAATTTATAGCAATAGATGCACACATCAAAAAAGAAGGGACAAAATCAAAACATTAGCTATACAACTCAAGCGAACAGAAAGAGAAGAGAAAAAGAAGCCTGCAGCTACCAGAAGAAAGGAAATAATAGAGACCAGAGCAGAAATAAATGGAATAGAGAATAGAAAAACAATAGAATCAACAAAACCAAAAGTTGTTTCTTTGAAAGGATCAACAAAATCAAGAAATAAGTGACTGAATTGACAAAAAACAGGAGAGGATGCAAATAAAACAAATAAATGAAATGGGAGACATTACAACAGACCTGACTGAAATAAAAAGGATCATAACAGATTACTATGAAAAAATATACTGGAACAAATTTGAAAGCCTAGAGGAAATGGACAAATTTCTAGAAACACTCTACCTACCCAAACTAACACAAGCTGGACTTGAAAATCTGAATAGACTCATAACAAAGAAGAGATTGAAAAATTAAAAAAAAAAAAAAAACTCCCGACAAAAAAAGCGTTTGCCCAGATGGCTTCATTGGAGAATTCTACCAAACATTCAGAGAAGGGCTTACACCAGTACTACTGAAGCTATTTCAGAACATAGAAAAGGAAGGGATACTTCTAAATTCATTCTGTGAAGCCAGGATAACCTTGATACCAAAACCAGGCAAAGACAACAGAAAAAAGAAAATTACAGACAAATATCTCTCATGAATGTAGATGCAAAAATCTCAGTAAAGTTCTAGCCAATAGAATTCAGCATCATATAAATAAATAAATAAATACAGCACAACCAAGTGGGATTTATACTAGGTAGGATAGTTCAACATTAGGAAATCAATCATCATAATCCACAACATAAACAAAAAAATCATGTGATCATCTTGATTGACTCCGAAAAGGCATTCAGCAAAGTCCATCACCCCATTCCTGATAATAACTATCAATAAAATAGATATAGAAGGGAAATTCCTCAACATAATAAAGAGCATCTATAGAAAACCAATAGCCAACAACATTCTTAAAGGAGAGGCTGAAAACACTCCCCCTGAGAACAGGAACAAGGCAAGGATGTCCTTTATCACCACTGCCATTTAACACTGTGCTACAAGTCCTAGCTAGAGAAATAAGGCAAGGAAAAGAAATAAAGACATCCAAATTAGTAATGAAGAGGTTAAACTGTCCCTATTTGAGGATCATATGATACTATACCTAGCAAACTCAAAAGACTCCATGAGAAAACTACTGGAACTAATGGAAAGATTCAGCAGATAGCAGGATACAAGATAAACATATAAAACTCAGTTGGAATTCTGTACGCAAATAAAAAGACAAAAAGGAAATCAGGAAAATGATACCATATATTTAGCCCCTAAAAAATAAAATACTTAGGAATAAATCTAACCAAGGATGTAAAAGGCCTATGCAAAGAAAACTACAAAACACTACTGAAGGAAACCAAAAGAGATCTACATAAATGGAAAAACATACTACACTCATGGATAGACTCAACATTGTGAAAAAGACAATTGTACCCGAAGCAATCTACAAATTCAATAAAATCCCGATCCAAATACCAACAGCATTCTTAAAGAGATGGAAAAACTTACCATTAACTTTGTAAGAAAAGAGAAGCACTCCCAGATGAGTAAAGCACTATTGATAAAGAAGAATAAAGTAGGAGGACTCACACTACCTGACCTCAGAACCTACTATACAGCTACTGTAGTCAAAACAGCCTGGTACTGGTACAACAACAGATACACTAATCAATGGAACAGAATTAAGTCCATCCACCTATAGTCGCCTGATCTTCACCAAGGGTCCAAAATCCACCAGTTGTGAAAAGTCAGTGTTTTAACAAATGGTGCTGGGAAAACTGGATGCCCTCCTGCAAAAAAAAAAAATAAAACAGGACCCACACCTCACATCATACACAAAAGCTAACTCAAAATGGTTCAAAGACCTAAATAAAAGAAAAAAAAAACTGTAAATATCATAGAAGAAAAAATAGAATCAACACTGGAAGTCCTTATACAGGGCATATACATGACATGATCTATAACTAACAACACACAAACTCCAGAAGACAAGTTAGATAACTGGGGTCCTTTAAAATTAAACACTTATGTTCATCAAAAGATATCACCAAAAGGGTAAAAAGAGAACCTACAGACTGGGGAAAAAAATTTTGGTTGTGACAAATCCAACAAAGTTCTAATGTCTAAAATCTGCCCATCAACAGAAGAATGGTTAAACAAACATGGTATATACACACAACGGGGTACTTTGCAACAATAAAGAACAAAGATGAATTTGTGAAGCATCTCACAACATGGATGAATATGGAGGGCATTATCCTGAGTGAAATAAATCAATCACATAAGGACAAATGCTGTATGAGATCACTACTATAAAAACTCATGAAAAGGTTTATATACACAAATAAACAATCTCTGATGGTTACGAGGGAGGGGAGAGGTGGGGATGGAAAAACACTAAATAGACAATAGATAAGTGGTAACTTTGGTGAAGGGTAAGACAGTACACAGTACTGGGGAAGCCAGCACAACCTGTATAAGGCAAGGTCGTGGAAGCTCTATAGACAATTCAAACTCCCTGAGGGACTGAATTACTGGGTTGAGGACTGTGGGGGGACCATGGTCTCAGGGAACATCTAGCTCAACTGGCATAGCATAGTTCGTAAAGAAAATGTTCTACATTGTATTTTGGTGAGTAATGTCTGGGGTCTTAAAAGCTTGTTAGCGGCCATCTGAGATACTCCACTGGTATCATCCCATCTAGAGCAAGGGAGAATGAAGAAAAATAAAGACACAGGGGAAAGAGTAGTCCAAAGGACTAATGGACCATAGCTACCACGGGCTCCACCAGACTGAGTCCAGTACAACTAGGTGGTACCCAGCTACCACCAGCACCTGCTCTGATAGGGATCACAATAGATAATCCCAGACAGAGCTGGAGAAAAAGGTAGAACAAAATTCTAACTCAAAAAAAAAAAAAAAAGACCAGAGACTGGAGAAACCCCGAGAGTATGACCCACAGACACCCTTTTAGCTCCGTATTGAAGTGACTCCTGAGGTTCACCCTTTAGACATAGGTTAGGCAGACCCGTAAAACAAAACCAGCCCAGGGGCAAGGAGGGGAAGGCAGGAGGGAACAAGAAAGCTGGTAATGGGGAACCCAAGGTTGAGAAGGGAGAGCGTTAACATGTCGTGGGGTTGGTAACCAATATCACAAAACAATATGTGTACCAACTGTTTAATGAACAGCTAGCTTGCTCTGTAAACCTTCACCTAAAGTACAATAATAAAAAATATTAAAAAAAAAAAGAGCTCAAATGGGCAACTGCTGTCCAAAGGCAAATGCAAGAAGGCAGAAAGAGACAGAAAGTGGATGAATGGGCACAGGGAACCCACGGTGGAAAACGGGAGTGTGCTGTCACATTGTGGGGATTGCAACCACTGCCATGAAGCAATATGTGTACAAATTTTTGAGTGAGAAATTAACTTGAGTTGTGGGGTTTCACCTACAGCACAATAAAATTAAAAAAAAAGTATTAAAAAAATAAGTAAGTCAGAACAATTGCACACGGTTCTCATTTAGAGTTTCTTTAGCTCGAGAAAAGCTTGAAGACTTTTCAATGATTAAAGGTTGCATGTGCAGCAAGTGAATGTGATTGTGAAGAAAAAATTGTTGCAAGCAGGGATTGATTCAATTGTTTCAAAGTAAGGGAAAATCTGTGCAACATTTAAGGGTAAATAGGAGTTGTCTGTAAATCAGATGTCCCTAACCCAGGGACTACCTGTACTTCCACTTCGCATTGTAATTAGATTTCCTTCTAAATCAACTTTGAATTAGCGTAAGTTTGAACAGAGCTAATATTTCATAATCTAACATGTAACAGTTTTATGTATGTAGAACGCCTTGATTCCATGGAACATTGCAGAAATATATAATATTTACCTTTTAAACTCAGACAGAGTTAAATACTGCAAAAATACATACAGCACTTAATTAAGCTGGAAGAAAAATCCAACATAACTCTCCTCTCTGAAAACGCTCATTGACGTCGAGTCGATTCTGACTTGTAGTGACCCTATAGGACACAGTAGAACTGCCCCTTAGGGTCTCCAAGGAGTGACTGGTGGATTCGAACTGCCAGCCTTTTGGTTAGCAGCCAAACTCGTAACCACTGTCCCACCAAGGCTCCAATCTCTCTTTATTTCATGCATGATATTTACCAGTCAACTCATAAAGCTGGTTTTCTTTTCTTTTTCTTTTTTTTTTTACTTTACCAACGTTATCTTTATTTGTATTTATTTATTTATTATTATCTTCATCTCTGCTTTTGTTGCTTGGCGTCAGGTCTGTTTTTAACTATTTTTAAATTCTTATTTTCTATCTTCTCGAGTTTTTTACTCTAGTTTGCTTCTTTGGTTCATTTCTTAACCAATAACCCTCAATTATCCCAGTTTCTAGAAGTGTTTTTTTTAGTCTTTTCCAATTTGCTCTACTGAAAGTTGTGAAGACCACTGGAGTAGCAGTGTCACCTGCCACAGGCCCCAAAGTGTCTGTGAAATGGCAGAAAATCGAATTAGGCCAATTCTATGATTGAAAACAAACAAAACTCTACCTTCTTTGTTTTAAAATTATGTTAAGATGTGGAGTTGATTATAGACCAAGAAGTGTTGTGAAAAATGGTGCAGACTGTGTTTTCAGATGTACTCAACAGTAACCCAATAGAATGAGCATGTGTTTTGTCATATTGATTGATCAAAAGTCAATTAAATTTTATTAGGCCACTTCCACAAGATCGCATCTGTGGCAAACACAGTGTTCCACATTAATCTTTGTCTATGAGTGTTTCTTTAGAATAATGACTCATAAACGTTAAGATGAGGGAAGGTTCTGATTCAAAAACTTTTTTTCATCTAACTGTATTTGAGTGTGTATGTGTTGTCTTCTGGCTCACTTTAAACTAAAACGTCTGACCTTGGGTCATGTTAAAAACATCTGTTTTTAACACCCAGATTTTATAAGAATGCTGCCCCAAATTAAAGGAAAAGGAGAATAAAGTTAAACTATAATTTTTTTTTTTTTTTTACAATGTTAGGAATCAAGTTTAAATGACGAAAATCATGCCATAACCAAAAAACAAAACAAAACAAAAAGACAAAAAACTAAACCTGTTGCCATGGAGTCGATTCACACTCACAGTGACCCTGTAACAGGGACAATTCTTATTAACTCTTAAGATTATTGAAAGTGTATGGTTTCTCTTTGAATTTTAAGTGCATAGCTCTTTGATAGCGTGTATCTTTCCTGTTGGTGGCACTGTGCACATAGGAGTTAAGAAAAATTTATTGGGAAAAACCACTTTATATATAAATTCACCACTTCAATAATGCCTCTCTTGTTGAAAATTCTCGAGCACCACTTTACACCTCTCTGAACCACAATGCACACAAATTTCTTCTAAAATCTCCCTCTGTGTTACCCCTTACCTTACACTCACTGACAATTGGAAGGCTCCTCTGAATTTAGCTGAATTACATTTTAAGTGACCCAATCCCAATTGCCTAACTTCAGATTTTTGGTGAATTATAATTGTGATACAGTATTTTGGGTTTCTCCCATGACAGAATCTATTAATAACAACAGTCAGTAAAAAAAAAAAAAAAAAAGGCAGTAGACGATTCTTAAAATCAATGAGAAAACATCAACTTGTGATTTATTTAGCCACTACATCCATTTCCTCTATTGTCTTCAATTCATGATGTATTTCTGTAACAAGGAAACTATATACTGGACACAGGATTGAAAGCAGGGAAGAAAACAATATCAAAAGGTACTTTCTAGAATCTCAAGGTCTGGACAAATGGGTAGCCCGCCAGTTCTATCAAATAAAAGGAATTGATCTGGTACAGCTAAGGCAGATAATGATTCAGCCCTGAAATTTAAGCAAAAGAGAAGAAATATGCATATATTATGAAAAGTGATGACAAATGGACACTGCCTTCAAAATGAAGGTTGATACTATTAAGCATTACCCATTACAGATGATGTTTGATTGCGAATGTCTGCTGTTGCTGCTCAAAACACAGCAGATATCTACTGAGACTATCAATATTGTGTTAGCTGCATAGTCAGATACAAACAAGCGTATCGATCATGACTTTAGCATCACATTAACAGATTACAGGAAGCAACAGATACTTCAATCTATGTGTTAGCAGTGCTATTTAACTCCTCAATAGCAAAATAATATTTTATTTTATACTCTTTTTTTTTTTCCCTTAATCATTCCAATCTGTATAAAAACCCTTTGTAAATTTTCTTTGGCTCTTAACAGTCAGTTGGCTCACATAAACTGAGAATATTTTCCAACAACTGAATTGCTTTAAATGCAAAGAAAAGAAACTCCTACTTAAAATCTGTTCATTTCAGCAAGTCAAATGAGCAGCACAGATAAAACCTAAACCATGAGCCAAAAAAAAAAAAAAAAATCAGCTATTACTGTTTCCTACCAAAGCTGTTGTTTATAATTTAGAAATCTCTTACATAGTTATATACCCTTCAGTGTTAATATTAAGGTCACCATAAAAACCATAATGTCTTGGGTATTTTTAATTATGCATCATTTCATTGTCTTGGAAACCCTGGTGGCGTAGTGGTTAAGTGCTACCGCTGCTAACCAAAAGGTTGGCAGTTCAAATCCACCAGGTGCTCCTTGCAAACTCTACCAGGCAGCTCTACTCTGTCCTGTAGGTTTGCTATGAGTTGGAATCAACTCGACAGCAGTGGGTTTTTTGGTTTTTTCATTGTCTAAGAAAGTAATATTGAGATGTGATTTACCCGTAAATATATTGGGCCATTGTTACATCCTGGAAAATGATGTTGATTTCTAAACTCACAACCATTAATTTTACCAAGGAATCAATAATTGGGTAAGAATGAGTCTAAATTGGTACTGGCATGATTTTGAGTAGGCCACTAATAAGGTCGCTGCTAAAAATACAGGCTATAGTGGTCGGTGGCGGTAGCCAGGCACCATCTAGTTGCGGTTATGTGGTCCATTAGACCTTTGAAGAATGTTTTCCTTGTGTCTTTGTTTTTCTTCATTATCCTTCGTTCCGGACAGGATGGGACCAGTAGACGTATCTTAGGTGGCCACTCACAAGTTTTTAAAACCCCAGATGATACTCACCAAAGTAGGATGTAGAACATTTTCTTTATGAACTGTGTTACGCCAATTGACCTTGATGTGTCCTGAGACCACAAGAATGTGGTCTGTAGGTTCTCTTTTTATTCTTTTGGTGAGCATAACTGTTTAATTTTTAGGAGCTGCCAGTTATCTTGTTTCTCTTCTGGTGTTTGTGCATTGTTCATTATTGTTTGTATTCTATTTATGCCATATATTAGAGCCCCTAGCTTTGTCCCTATTTTTCTTCAATTATCTTTATTGTTTCAGGTTTTATATTTAGTTCTTTGATCCATTTTGAGTTACTTTTTGTGTATGGTGTGACGTATGGGTCCTGTTTCATTTTTTTACAGTTGGCCATCCAGATTTACCAGCACCATTTGTTAAAAAGGCTGTCTTTCCCCATGTCTAGGACTTTGGTCCTTTGTCAAAGATTAGCTGACCATTGAGGAATGGATTTACATCTGGCTTCTCCATTCTGTTTCATTAGCCTATGTGTCTGTCATTGTACCAACACCAGTCTGTTTTGACTACCGTGACTGTATGGTAGGAGTGTGAAGACTCCTACTTTTTTCTTTTTCTTCAATAATGCTTTGCTTATCTGGGGCCTCTTTCCTTTATATATAACGTTGGTGATTAGTTTTTTTTTTTTTTTTTTTATCTTATTAAAGAATGCTATCAGGATCTGGATCAGGATTGCATAATATCTGTAGATTGCTTTGGATAGAATTGACGTTTTCAAAATCTTGGGTCTGCCTATCCATGAAAAAGATATATTTTTCTATTTATGTAGGTCTCATTTGGTTTATTGCGTTAGTGTTTTCTAGTTTTCCTTCTATAGGTCTTTTATATTCCTAGTTAGACTGATTCCTAAGTATTTTATGTTTTTAGGGGCTATTATAAATGATATTGTTTTCCTGATTTCCTTTTTGAAGTTCTCTTTGTTGGTGTATAGGAATTCAACTGATGTTTGTATGTTGATCTTGTATCTTGCCAGATCTTTGAGGTTCTCCATGTATAGGATCATATCATCTATGAACAGGTATAGTTGTTCTTCTTTCTTTACAATTTGGGTGCCTTTTATTTCTTCTCCTTGTCTTATTGCTCTAGCTAGGACCTCCAGGAAAATGTAAAGTAGGTGTGGTGAAAAGGTCATCCTCGTCTTGTTCTGGTTTCCAGGGTGAATATTTTCAGCCTCTCTCTGTTGAGAATGATGTTAGCCGATGGTTTTTTCTAGAAGCCATTTATTATGTTGAGAAATTTCCCTTCTGTCCCTATTTTATTGAGGTTTTTTACCAGGAGTTGGTGTTGGGCTTTATCAAATGTCTTCTCTGCATTGATTGAGATGATCATGTGAATCTTTTCCGTCGTTCTGTTTATGTGATGGATGACATTGATTGATTTCCTAATGTTTAACCATCCTTGCATACCTGGTATGAATCCCACTTGGTCATGGTGTATTTTTTTTTTTTGACATGATGTTGAATTGTGTTGGCTAGAATTTTGTTGAGAATTTTTGCATCTATATTCATGAGAGATATTTGTCTGTAATTGTCTTTTTTTTTTTTTTTTCTTCTTGTGGTGTACTTGTCTGTTTTTGGTATCAGGGTTATGCTGGATTCATAGGATGAATGCAGGATTCCTTTCTTTTCTATGCTCTGAAATAGTTTGAGTAGTACTGGTGTGAGCTCTTCTCTGAATGGTTGGTTGAATTCTCCAGTCAAGGTTTCTGGCCAGGCCTTTTTTATTTACTGGTGGGAGAGGTGGGAGG